>NC_140799.1:11099952-12299952 GCF_037176805.1 Vigna unguiculata
GAATCCAATTATCAAACAACAGTAGGATAAGAGTGCAGCCAATTTTTCAGGAAAACTAATTGTAAGAACAAGTGATTCTAACCAAGGAAATTCTCTCTTAAATCTCACAGGCATGTGTCTCTCTCATTTTCCACTGAATTTGAACAAATCAATATTGCTAGTCATTTTCAATCTAACCACAAACACATAATCAGCATGGATCTTAAGGTCTTTTCAAGGTTATAATGAGGTTAAGCTTTCAAGAATAATGGTTTTTTCAAGATCACAAAAGCATAACTTAGAAAAGAGGGCATAGCTACAATTCAAACCCAATTTCAATTCTACTCTCCATTCCTCACAATTCATACTTCAATACATAAAGTTTCTTTTTCATTCATAATTCACTCTTATCTTTTTGTTTTTTGTTCTTTTCGTTTCTTTCCTTTTTTTTTGAGTAAATATATACATTCCTACACAATACTAAAGAGTGAATTATGATACTCAGCCCTTTTCTTCCTTGAGTGCAATTCTACCAACCAATTACCCTTACAGTTGAATAAAATGCACCTATGCTCTCTATCCCTAAGTATGCAAAGGGAAAGGATAATAATTCAAGTTAAGGTTGAGGTGCATAATTCAAACAATTAGGCTCAAATGAGCTATCAACAAAGGATGATTATTTACAGGTTGGCTATTTGGCACTGAGTTATAAATTCAACAAAATTGCCTTAATCCTTTCCATGCTTCAAATGTGATGTTGTCAAATGAAAACTCAAGCAATATCAACTTGTCAACAAACAGTGGAAACACTCAAGTTGTTTAAGGATTCACACACCCACTGGGTTTTCTGGTTTATTTCCTTGGTATCTCACTTGTTGTTACAACTGATTATCTTGACTAACTATCCAGCACTAATATCCTAATCCTGTTTAATTATGAATTCAACCAAAATTTTCCTTTTTCATCTCTGTGTTCAGTTCACTCGGTTGTTCTAGACTCAGGACACTTACTGAAATCAGATTTCTCTTTAACCAATTTTCTCAAGAAAGATTTTCAAAATAATTCCCAAAAAATTTTAGTTGTCTCTACGTATTATGCACAAAATACTAAGCCAAAAGGTAAAGTTAAACAGTTAATTAACTATATAATATAGCATTCTAGCCAAAACAACTAAAGCAAAATAGTAGTAATTACATAAATACTGCAAAATACTAAAAGAAAAAGAACAATGAAACCATATTTATAGAGTTTTGAAGGGTGGCATGGTGTTGTGAATCAATCTCCTCCAAAATCAATCTCCTCCTCAATGTCTGCTCCATTTGTGTCAGCAGCAAAGTCATCTCTGTCCGTAGCTCCTGATGGTCCCTCACCTGCAGCAAGTCCACTTCCCCCCGGGAAAATAGGACTGTCCCCAGGCCACTGTAGTTAAGTCAAGAATTCTGGTGGACTCATGCCTGGGTATGGTCCGCGGACATTCTGATAGAGGTACTCTTGAAGGTGGAGTTGTCCTCTATGAATGGAAGCATTTTGCTTGTGGGTGTGCTCCATCTGCAACCTCACATATCTCATCTGCTCAAGCAATTCATTATTCATGTTGAGTTGAGGTTGTTGTGTGGGTCCTGTTTGTTGTTCTTCCATTGCTGGTTGGTTTTCAGCTGGTTGGTCTTCAACTTGTTGGTCCAGTTGGGGCTCTTCTAGCTGCTCCAAGTCCTCTGGGTGGGTACAAAAGTGTTCAATGAATCTCTTGGTAATTGAAGGTTGTATCTTTTCAGTTAACTCTACCTCCACCCTTTGATCTTGGCAAAGACTGTGATTAAAGCCGGAAAACCCAAAGCACCTTTTGCCTTGTCATTCCTAGTGTTGACTTCATACCTCACAAATTTGTGGATTTCTTCAGAGATAATGGTGGCTACGTCAACAGTAAGATCCTCCCTCATTATGCAATAAAGGAGATGACATCTAGGGACGTTCAAGTCTGACACGTGGCCAATGGGCACTATGTTTGCAAGTAAGAATGTGGTCTAGACTTGGGCTAAGGTTTTCAGTGGGCCCGACTTGATAAGATCGGTTGGAAGCGCATATAAGGAGTGCCACTTCATTTTCATCATAAGGTTCATGACTCCTCCTTCTTCTTGTGAAATCACAGTGTTGCCCTGGTTCTAGAGGTAGTGGATTACCAAAGAATTCACTGATAGCTGCTCGATCATAATTTGCCCACCTCCCCCTAACTTCAGACCTCTTTTCACCAAGATTGTCCTCAGAATAGTCATTTGCATAGAACTCTCTGACAATCTCTAGATCAAATTTGGGAAGTGGGTCAGCCAACTTTATCCAATTCCTCCTGATAAGGCCATTCAAGAATGGATCATATTCGTCCGGGAGTAGGACCACCTTTCTTTCTTTGATAAAGACCCAATTCTTTATCTTCTCATACCGTTCTTCTCTTTCGGGGTCTCTAAACAGGTTGTTGTTTGGCCTTTCAAGAGAAGGGCTACTTGCACGTCTTCTCCTCTTCCCTTTATTGGGTTCAGTAGCGGAAAGTCTAGATGTTGTTTTTGTTCTAGCCATTGACCTGCAAGGATGAAAATTAACCCACCAAAAGCATGCCAAGTTAGCTTTATAACTTAAGTGACCAACCAAGAACAAAATTAAGTTAAGCATTTCGTCAAACAACTTAGATGCACTCTTGAAATATGAAATTTTTGAACCAATTCGTGCATAAACAACCCACATTACTTTGTTACAGCATCAATTGATATTCAAGCTCATAATATAAACACACAATGCAGCAAACAGAACATGGGCACTATCCTAGGGTTTTGAGTGTACAAAATTGTGACTATGCATAGTGAAAATGAAGAGAAGGAGAAGTAGAACTTACCTTTGGAATTAGCAAAGGGAGGAAGAGAATTGTGAGTTAAAATGCAGAGAAATGAGTAAGTGAAGGTGTGCCCAAAGAGTGGGAAAGAAGAACGTGAGCGAAATTGTGAGCGAGGGTTTGGGGGAAAGAAAAGTGAGTGAGTTCTGCCCCTGTCCCTCACTTAAGCGTGATTTCTTGCTCAAGCGACTGATTCTCGCTTAAGCGAGATGCGCGTGGAAGAAACTTTAAAAAGTCTCGCGTAGGCGAGACTGTTTCGCCCAAAACACTCTTGGTACAGGGCATTCTCGCCCAGGCGAGCCACGACTCGCTTAAGTGGGTATATCAGCAAAGAGGGATGGCTCAAGTTCTGCATATCTTGCCCATGCGAGACATGTTTAGCTTGGGCGAGATTTTCGTGCAGTTTTGACACACGCTTATTTTGCTACTTTCCAATATTTTGTTCAACTTTCACTCACTCAATTCATGATCCTTTCAGTTCAAATAACTCAGAAACACACACCAAACCATACTTCAAGCAATTCTCTGCCATTCGAAAAGGTTTCATATCATTAAACTAAAAATCAAGCTATCAAACTCAAATTTCACAATTTGGCCAAAACAAGGCAATTTTTAGCATTTGATGATCTCAATTCTGGTACAAAAACTCATTCCCATGCTTAAAATACCAGTTTTGTTTGAAAACACCAAAAGTTCATGGTTTGTCTTATTGAGATGATTGGATGCTAAAAACTTACCTTTTTACACACAAACATAGAACTATAAACACAAACACATAATTACATACACAAACACATTTAATCACACAAGATGAAATTAAAGTGCAAAAACATAATTAAAACACTGGGTTGCCTCCCAAGAAGCGCTTGTTTAACATCACGAGCCTAACGCCTGTTTCATTAAGGTTCATCCAGTTGAATGATTGTGGCGAGCCTATCAATCTCACCACCAAGATAGGGCTTCAACCTTTGCCCTTTTACAACCCAGCTTCTTTGTGATTCAGGATCCTCTAGCTCAATGGCTCCATAGGGTTTCACATCTTTGACAAGGAATGGTCCTGACCACTTTGATTTTAGATTTCGAGGGAATAATCTCAACCTGGAGTTGAACCATAGCACTGATTGGCCTGGATAAAATTCTCTTTTGAGAATTTTCTTGTCATGATAAGCTTTCATCTTTTCCTTGTAGAGCTTAAAGGACTTATAAACGCTGAGTCTCCTTTCCTCCAATTTTGGCAGCTGTAATTTTCTTTTCTCTCTTGCTGCCTCATCATCATGAACACCAACTAAAGCCTTTTTTAAAGGGTTTGCTTTTGTCACTTGCTTCCTAGCTGATAAAAAAGTTTCATCTATCACATCCATTTTGAAACATTGTTGTTTGTCTTTAGTGTGTTGCATTGCCTTGAATACATTAAAGTTGACTTCATCATCCTGCACTCTGACCTTCAGTTTGCCATCATCAACATCAATAATGACCTTGGCTGTTTTCATGAAAGGTCTTCCCAGTATCAAAGGGACTTCAATGTCTTCCTCAATATCCATCACAACAAAATCGACTGGGAATATGAATTTGTCAACTTTAACTAAAACATCCTCTGCCACTCCATATGGATACTTCAAAGATATGTCAGCTAATTGCAATGTCATCCTTGTAGGCTTTACTTCCAGATCTCCAATTCTACGTAGCATAGACAGAGGCATCAAATTTATACTTGCACCCAAGTCGAGCAATGCTTTATCTACTAGCAATGTTTCAATTGTGACTGGAATAGTGAAGCTCCCAGGGTCCTTTGACTTATGAGGTAAAGATTTTTGAATGATGGCACTACACCCCGCTTCAAGCTCCACTGTTTTTTCAGAAAATTTTCTTTTCTTTGTTATGAGCTCTTTCATGAATTTTGCATAAGTTGGCATCTGCTCCATAGCATCCAAAAAAGGAATATTAATCTGCAGTCGCTTGAAAATATCCATGAACCTTGCAAACTGCCTCTCCTTGTCCTTTTTGGAAGGGTTTTGAGGGTATGAAAGGTTTTTCAACTGGGGTACCTATTTCTCACCCTTCTCCCTCTTTTTCTCCTTATTTTTATTTTTTTCTTCTTTTTCTTCTTTTTCTTCTCTTCTATTTACAAACTCTCTTTTATTTTGTTCTTCCTCCCCCTCACACTCATTTTTTCTTTCTCTCTCTCTCTGGTTCCTCCAACACCTCCTTCTCTATAACCAGGTTGTCTCCAATCCCTCTTCCCACAATTTTACCACTTTTGGTAGTAATTGAATTACAGTGTTCCTTCGGATTAGTCTGAGTGTTGGCTGAAAATTGACCTGCTTGCTGATATGATAATTGCTTAGCCAATTGTCCAACCTGTATTTCAAGATTTCTGATTAAAGCTTCTGTATTTTTCTGATTAGTCAAAGAAGCTTACATAAACTTTTCTAGAGTATCCTCCAGTTTAGTTATTCTGTCATGCACAAAAGGATACTGATGTTGTTGTTGTTGATAAGGAGGTTGTCTGTTTGAAGGACCAGCATCTTGCTTCCATCCAAAATTCTGATTTTGATTGTTTCTCCACCCTTGTGAAAAGTTATTATTTTTGGAGAAATTTCCTGGTCTTCCTTGGTTACTCACATATTGAACTTCTCCTTGTCAGCTACTCTGATATGAACAATGACCATTTGGATGATCGCCTCCATAGAAGTCACATCTCATGGGTTGTTGACTGGGAGAAGATTGCACAACTTGCAAATGCTCTGGTAATTTAGACATCTGCTTCGTTAGTGCTTCAATATGTTGAGTCAGAATTTTATTCTAAGCTAAGATCGCATCTGTAGTACTAAGATCAAGCACTCCTTTCCTCTGAACAGTTTGCCTGTTATGCTGAGCTTGATGATCTGTGGATGTTAATGCCTCAATGATTCTTGTTGCTTGCTCCGCATCTACACTCATCATTGTTCCACCTGCTGCTGCATCTAATATCATCTTGGTGTCAGGCCTCAGACCATTACATAATATGTTCAGCTGAGCAATATCTTCAAATCCGTGATTTGGGTATTTCCTCAATAAAGAATTGAACCGCTCCCAAGCTTCACAAAATGGCTCACCTAGTCCTTGCCTAAACATCGAAATATCAGCTTTGGCTTTGATGTAGCGAGATGCTGAAAAGAATCTGTTCAAGAATTTCCCCTCAACATCCTTCCAACTGTTCAAACTCTGGTTTGGATGTGACTTAAGCCATTCCTTTGCTTTACCTGCCAAAGAAAAAGGAAACAAACGCATGTATACATGCTCAAGATCTCCTTCTTGAAAGCCCATGGTTCCTATCAATTCATAGAATGTAGAAAGACGAGTATATGGATCTTCATTATCCATTCCAGTGAATTGATGAAAACTGATTAAGGTGAGGAAAGTTGGCTTCATCTCCAAAGTTTTGGTGGTGGGTGGTATTGCTATGCTAGAAAAATATCTTGGCCCTTGCTGCATAGCATAGTCTCCAAGTGTCTTTCTGGTTGGAGCTGGTCTTTGATTCTCCATGTTTTCTGATTGAGGTGTGATGGAAGTACTGGAAGATTCTTCCCTTGTCTTTCCTTGCTTCTTTTTGTTTTTGCCTCTGTTCCTTCTAGCTGTCTTTTCTATCTCCTGGTCAAATGCTAATTGATCTTCAGGAACTTGACCTCTTAAGAGCATAAATCAAAACAGATGGAGCAAGGATTAGTACAAAGGAGAAAATTGAATAAACTATCTAATTAAGAAACTATACACAAAGCCAGATGAGATAACTAAAAATTTCAAAAGAACATCTTTTCCCGGCAACGGCGCCAAAAATACTTAATGGTCTCTTGGCAAGCGTACCAAAAGTCAACTGTAGTATAATGATTTTTTAGTAAGAGTGTCGAACCCACGAGGAACGGAGTCAGTTGAAATAAATAATTATCTCGATCAGCATATATATACAGAAATTTTAATTTGATAGATCATTGATGTTTAAACTAATTTGCATAAACAAATACAGTAAAAGCAGAAAATTAGATAAAAATTCAGTAAAAGAAACTGGGATTGAATTTCATCTATCTCCCTTGTTTGTAATCTGGATGAATACAATATATAACATCTGAAAATACCAATATCGATGCACATTCAAAAATCATTTATACCGATCCCTCGCGTATAAAATTCATAAGATTAGTTCCCTGAATATTGATTCCTCAGTTTTCAACAAACTATCCAGCATTACGGTCGAGTGTTAAAAGCAATTGATATATTGAGATCTATTCCTAGCATCACAGTATATCAAGTATCATTGTTCAAATCAGATTTTCAGAAATACTTTCCAGTCAGATCTAAAAATCAAAATCAAAACATGTATTGATCAGATAGAAGTAAGCATTAAGAGCAGAACAATAATACCAATATTGAGTAAAATAGAAATGCTATATATAAATATCACAAGATTACATCCAAGTTCGAGTATATTACATTCAATCCCAAGGAAAGAGATTAGCCACTCATGGTAGCCAACAAAATCCTATGAGCTAAGAAGAAGAAAAAGAAAATGAGAAATTGTGTTATGCTTTCGTGTTTGCAACTCTCCAGATCTTCAAGTGTGTGTTTCTTCTCCAAAATCCCAGCTGCCTTCACTTTCTGATGCACGGAGAATTTATATTCCACGAAGGTCTCGCTCAAGCTACCTGAGTCTCGCTTGAGCAAGACATCATTCTTCATGCTAAAGAAAGCCTCTCGCTTAGGCGAGACGTGCTGAAGCCAATATCTCGCTTTCGCTTAGGCGAGATTGGCAGCATCTGATCTCGCTTGGGCGAGAATGGCGGCAAGAGAGGGTCTCCACTGCACGAGCGCTCGCTTAAGCTAGGTCCTGCGTCGCTTAGGCGAGAATGGCGGCAGTGGCTTTAGCTTGAGCGAGCATGTTTTGGTTTGAGCGACCTTGACAGCCTTTCTTCCCTATTTTCTCTATTTCTTGCTTTCTCCTTTGCTCCTCTTAAGTTTTTTCCTCTCTCTACTCTATTACACCTGAAATTTACAAAAAACAGGGATCAAGTGACTTCTTTTCAACAAAAACTTGGAAGTTCATTCTTTACTAGATTTAGGGATAATCAATCATGATATAAACAAAAATTAAGAACATAAGTGCCCTCATTTCATATGAAAATTACTCATTTTTGGCACTTATCACTCATATTAAAACTCATGAATCATAATTCCCTTTCACTCATACAAGGTCACTCAATTCATACAATTCATACCCAAGGTAAAGCATAACAAGCCAAACATACAATTAATGCCCCAACAACATAAAAGGTACAATTGTATAAAGAAATCTCGTGCCAGTCTCGCTCAAACCACTAGGTCTCGCTTAGGCGAGATTGTCATTAGGAAAACCCTGTGAGGCTCGCGGATTCTCGCTTAAGCAAGCTGCTACTCGCTTGGACGAGTATGTCCCTCGCCCAAAAGGAAAGGCTTCCTCACCTTAGCTACGCCTATAGCAACAAACCTCAAACCCCCACGCGTCCTCGCTTAGGCGAGCCTCTCTCGCCTGAGCGAGACGGTGTCTCGCTCAAACGAAAGCTCTCCGCCTGAGCTCGAGCTCGAGCGCGAGTCTAAGTCTGTCTCTACAAGTCTCGCCTGGGCGAGGCCTGGTCGCTTGGGCGAGATCGTTAGGTCTCGTCACTGATCACCCTGCATAGTCATCCAACCACACCTCAAACAACAACATACATGCATTTAATATTTCGCAAAGGCACCATACTCTTACAAAGCATAAAACAGTGGCAAAACATACAAGAAACAGACTTGAACGAAAATCCCTAGCTTCCCTTACCTGGAATGAGCTAGTTTTAAGACCTCGACACCGAACAGCGGAACACCACAGGAGAAGATTACGGAGTTGGAAAAGTGAACAAAGGGTGTTTAATACCGAAGATCTAACACTACTCACGGGAACAGGACCAGAGATGGAAAAGTGTGGGTTGGGAATACTTACGTGAGCCAAAAACGGTAAAGCTGAACATGAGACTAGGTACAGTATGGAACCCTAGCAGAGGCGACAATAGTAGCTCAAAGAATGTGAGGGATATGTTTTTACGAAAAGTGAGCACAAGTTAGGGTTTGGATACTTCAGGTCAGAAATTGAATTGGGCTAACCCTCTTAGGCCCATAAGATTGGACAACCTATAAAATAAAAGGGCAGAAACAATTGGGCCTTCCATTCCCTCCAACAACAAAAATTTTCGACCTCGAAAATGACAACTTACCAGGTTAAAAGATGTGGGTGTGATTTCCTCATATCCTTCTCCAACTCCCAAGTAGAGTCACCTGGGCTCCGATCCCAGATGACTTTGATTAGGCTGACAGCTTTTCCTCGACATTCCTCAACTTTGTTGTCCTCTAACGCGATTGGTGGTACTTTCACGGTGAGGTCCTCTCTAATCTGTACATCCTCAGCCTCCAGTACATGAGTCGGATCAAACATGTACTTTCTCAGCTATGACACATGAAACACAGGATGGAGGTTCGCCAACTGAGGGGGTAAAGCTATCTCATAAGCCGTTGGTCCAATCCTCCTCGTGATCTGGTAGGGACCAAGAAACTTGGGCGAAAGCTTCCTTAAGCGGAGGGCCCTTCCCAAGCTCGTGGTTCGGGTCACCCTCAAGAATACATGATCCTTAGCTGCAAACTCTAAAGGTCTTCTCCTACGGTCAACGTAAGCCTTCTGCCTACTCTGAGAAGCCTGCATTTTGTTCCTCACCATCCTGACTTTCTCAGTAGTTTGTTCTAATAACTCTGGTCCAACAAGCGCTGCCTCCCTATCCTGATACCAATAGAGAGGAGTCCTATACCTCCTACCATAAAGAGCCTCGTACGGTGCCATGTCGATGCTCGCATGAAAACTGTTGTTGTAGGTGAACTCTATCAAAGGCAGTACCTCATCCTAAGCACCCAGGTGGTCCAAAATACAAGTCCTCAACAAATCCTCCAGTGACTAGATTGTCCTCTCAGACTGGCCATCGGTCTGAGGATGATAAGCTGAACTCATGGTGAGCTTGCTACCCATAGCACTCTGTAGCGTCTGCCAGAATCGGGAAGTGAAACGTGGGTCTCTGTCGGATACTATGCTCGAAGGCACTCCATGCAATCTTAGAATCTCCTTGATGTACAACTGAGCCAACTTAGCCATTGACATCCTCAAGTTCATCGCCAAGAAGTGGGCACTCTTGGTTAATCGATCCATTATAACCCAGATGGTATCATGCCCTCTAAAAGTTCGTGGTAAATGGGTCACAAAGTCCATCGAGATGCTGTCCCATTTCCACATTGGTATCTCCAACGGTTGTAGAATCCCACCGGGTCTCTGATGCTCCACCTTTACCTTCTGACAGGTTAGACAAGCGGATACAAATTGTGCAGCATCATTCTTCATTCCCTGCCACCAGAAAGTTTCCTTAAGCTCTTGGTACATCTTAGTCATGCCAGGATGCAGACTAAGACGACTCTTATGCCCCTCCTCAAGGATCAATCGTTTTACCTCACCATCATCAAGTATACTTACTCTGCACTGGAACCTCAGTATGCCATCATCACCCAAAGCAAAGTCTTTGGCCTCATCCGACCCAAGTTGTTCTCTGACCCTGTTTAGACTGGCATCCAATAACTGTCTCTCTCTAATTGAATCCAAGAAGTCACTAGATATAGTAAGGGTACTACACCTAATGAACTCAGACCCCAACTCCATCTGTAGCCTCATGTCTCTGAACTTCTCCAGTAGTTTCACCTCCTTAATCATAAGGTGTGCAGTATGCACTATTTTCCTACTCAAGACATCCGCCACTACATTCAGGTAGGGGTGACAATGCGGGCCGGCCTGGCCCGCATAAGGCTCGTACAACGTAGGCTGGCCCGCCCCACATACTTTATGCGGGCTGAAAACACTAGCCCGTCCCGCATACTCCTTGGCCCGCGGGCCCACTGTCCGGCCCACTTTTCTTTTTTTAATTTTTATGATAAAACTTTCAATGTTTAAAAATTGGGAAACTTTAAGAAGTTCACAAAATTAAGTAAATACTTTGGGGAATTAGATGATAAATTGATAATTCAACATTTTCATCATATTCATATTGTGACATACATAATGTATTCTTTAAATTTTAGCATATTAAAAATTACATAATACTCTTCTTTTCCAGTTATACAAGAATTTGAAACGTTAATGCAAGAGTCCATAAAAGAAGTAATTAATATACATAAGTGCAAGGTTTTTTTTTTAATTTTATGCGGGCTTGCGGGCCGGCCCGCGGGCCGCAGGCCTATGCGGGTCGAGCCTACGCGGGCCTGCGGGTTCACTACCCTGGCCCGCCCCGCGTTTTTTCTGCAGGCCTGCGGGCCAGGCCCTAATTGTCATCCCTACCTTCAGGAACTCCATCCATCTCCTTTGTCTCATGTTCAGCTCTTTCTGATCAAACAAATACTTGAGACTCTTATGATCGCTGAACACACGAAACTGGGCACCATAGAGGTAATGCCTCCAGATCTTCAAAGCAAATACTATGGCTAACAACTCTAGGTCATGAGTGGGGTAGTTACGCTCATACACCTTAAGTTGTCTCGAAGCATACGTCACTTTTTTCTTGCATCAAAACACATCCAAGTCCCAAATGAGAGGCGTCACAATAGACCTCAAAAGGCTTCCGCACATTAGGGATCACTAGTATCAGAGCACTGGTCAATCTCTGCTTCAGCTCTTGAAAACTCTCCTCACACTTATCCGTCCAAGTGAAAGGTTGGTACTTTCGTGTGATTTGTGTTAGAGGCGCCACTATCTTGGAGAATCCCTCTATGAATCTCCTATAGTAGCAAGCTAGGACCATAAAGCTTCTTATCTCCGTTGCAGACTTGGGACTTTCCCACTTAACCACTGCCTCAACCTTTGCTAGATCCACTGAAATACCCTGCGCAGATATCACGTGCCCCAAAAACTAAACTTCATCCATCCAGAACTCACACTTGGATAACTTGACATAAAATTGCTTCTCTCTCAAGACACCGAGCACCAACCTCAAGTGTTCCGCGTGTTCCTCCCGAGTCCTGGAGTAGATAAGTATGTTGTCTATAAAGACTATGACGAACTTATCTAAGAATGGCCAGAAAATCTTGTTCATGTAGTCCATAAACACCGTTGGAGCATTGGTCACACCGAAAGGCATAACCACATACTCATAGTGGCCATATTTGGACCTGAAGGCCGTCTTCTGCACATCGTTAGCCTTCACTAAGATCTGATGGTAACTCCATCGCAGATCTATCTTCGAGAATACTGACGACCCATGCAACTAATCCATCAAGTCATCAATTCTTAGGAGCGGATACTTATTCTTGATCGATATCTTGTTCAGTTGCTTGTAGTCCACACACAAGCTTGAACTCCCATCCTTCTTCTTCACCAACAACACTGGGGCTCCCCAAGGCGAAGTGTTGGGTCGGATAAACTGCTTCTCTATCAGCTCCTTAATTTGTTTCTTGAGTTCCACCAACTCTGCCGGAGCCATACGGTATGGAGCCATCGATATTAGGCTGGTTCCTGGTACTAGATCGATAGAGAACTCCATTTCTCTGTGGGGAGGCAACCCTGGCACCTCATCCGAAAATACATCCCCAAACTCATGTACGACCGGTATAACTGATGTCCTCTCCTCTTTCTCCACCCCATATGTGTGACGATTATGTAACATTGCGCGCCATCATGGATTTCCTTCATAACACCTTGAGAAGATACCAACTCAGGCTCCTCTGAGTCGGGAAACAATAGTCTATTCTCGCGGCAGTCTATAAGAATGTGATTGGCAGAGAGCTAATCCATCCCTAAGATCACTTCCAAGTCTTGCATTGGCAGGCAGATTAGGTTCACCTTGTACCTGCGTCCTTCCACCTCCACCGGGCACCTAGCACATAAGGACGACATCCTGACCAAACCCGACGCCGGAGTAGACACCACAAGCTCGTACTACAGCTCGCACACTGGCAGACCCAGACATTTCACACAATCATCTAACACAAAGGAGTGTGTCGCTCTAGAATCATACAATACACAGCAAGACATACAAGCTATCATGCAATTACCCATAACCAGGTTACCTGAGCCAGTCGTCTCTGCTCCTGTCATAGCATACACCCTACCTGTCGCTTGAGGCCTGTTACCTCTGTCCCTCCGCTGATGCTGGTGAGGGGTCTGAACTGGAGGATGTGTCGCTGTCCTAGCAAGGTTGGGGCAATCCTTCCCAAAGTGGCCTTCCTTGCCACAGTTGTTGCATCTGCGGTAACCCTCCATGTGTGGGCAAGCACTCCTTAGGTGAGGACCTCTACAAATATAGCACTAGACCCGACCCTGTTGAGGAGAAAAGCTCCTAGACCCTTGAGGCTGATGGTGAGGTCTGTCATATGGTCTCCTCCGCTCCTCATGTCTAGGCTTGGACCCAGATGGTCCCCCTACCCTCTGAGACTACGGAGGCCTCTGACCCTCCACTTCGTTCTTCATCTTCTCCATTACTCTGGCCTTCTCCACCAGAGCAGCAAAATCCTTGATGGATAAGGGTGCTACCATCAAGCGAATGTCGCTGCAGAGTCCATTTTCAAACTTGTGACATCTCCACTCCACGTCGAGTGGCAAGGTGTAGAAACGGCTGAGATGCTTGAACTTCTCAGCATAGTCAGCTACTGACTTCCCTCCTTGGGTGAGCTGGAGGAATTCCACCTCCTTGGCATATTTGACGCTGTCAGGGAAATATTTCGAGAGGAACTTTCCTTGAAAGGCCTTCCATGTGACTAGTTCTCCCCTCTCCTCCATGACGAATTTCATGCTAATCCACCAGTGTTCAGCTTCTCCGGTCAGCATATAGACTACAAAAGCCAACCTGTTATCTGCTGGGCACATCTTCACGTCGAAGATTTTCTCCAGGTCCTTCAGCCACTGATCGGCTGCATCTGGGCTAGTCTTCCCTTACCTGGAATGAGCTAGTTTTAAGACCTTGACACCAAACAACGGAACATCACAACCCTAGGAGAAGATTACAGAGCTGGAAAAGTGAACAGAGGGTGTTTAATACCGAAGCTCTAACACTACTCACGGGAACAGGACTAGAGATGGAAAAGTGTGGGTTGGGAATACTTACGTGAGCCAAAACGGTCAAGCTGAACGTGAGACTAGGTACACTATGGAACCCTAGCAGAGGCGGCAACAGTAGCTCAAAGAATGTGAGGGATCTGTTTTTACGAAAAGTGAGCACAAGTTAGGGTTTGAGTACTTTAGGTCAGAAATCGAATTGAGCCAACCCCCTTAGGCCCATAAGATTGGACAGCCTATAAAATAAAAGGACAGAAACAATTGGGTCTTACATATATTATATATATAATATATGCATATATATATATATGTGTATATATATGTATATATACATATATATATATATATATATATATGTGTATATATATATATATATATATATATATATATATATTAAATTAATATATATATATATACATATATATATATATATATATATATATTAATTTAATATTTAAAATTTATTGACGGGTTGGTGAGCAAACCCGGCTCATCACAGGTTCAACCCGAATGAGCTGGATTCTTAATGGGTTGGGTTTATATTTAACCCGTACTGAAATTTGTAATTTTGTTTCAAAGACTCAAACCCGTCATGAGCCGGGTTGATTTGCGGGTTATAACCCATTTTGACGGTTCTAGTTGAAGGTAGGTATGCAACCAACCAAAAATATTAAATTTTTTTATAATTTAATCTTTTTTATTATAATTATTTACTACTTCTAATTAATCGATGTGAAACTTCCAACACCTTTTTACTAGACTAGCATTAAACAACTTCCATCATGAAAAAAAAATATAAGATACACCTAAATCAATCAAATAAGTGTTAAGCAGACATCACCATGTCAAATTCTTAATGGAATGAATGCCTGAAACTTGTCAAAAAAAAAATCTTATAAATATAAAAAAAATGTAATTTATGATTTTTTTTTTCTTACATCTATATATGAAAAAAGTGTTCTTTGTAGTGGAGAGTTGGCTCCTATGGCATGGTCCTAACAAGTGATTCAAACTCGAAAAACATTAAGAATAACTTTTCCTTTTGGTGGGTGAGTTTGACTAAATTGGTAGGAGCAAGTGGGGACCATTATCACAATTATTCTATATTATTAGATGTGACAAGGTGTGTTTCGTGGACATGTGTTTGTGGTATACATTCATATTTTTCCAAGTAAGCTTGGACTTTTTCTCATTCTTTTCCTCTACTGTCTTTCCTGTTAAATAAACTTTCTCTCAAGTTTTATATTTTGATATAATATAATATATTTTTTTACATAAATTTATCTTTTCTTTATTTTTAGATGTATTTTGATTAGGTTTCTACATTTACTTTTATTTTTAAAAAGTTATGATTAAATAATGACTCTTGTTTTTTAAATTATAATTTTATCGTTATAATTATTTTAAATTTTTTGTGGATTTATTAGCTGTTACAACGGTTAAAATTGAATGATAATCTCTTAAAATTAATTTAAGACAACTAAAACTAATTTTAATCTATAACAACATATAAAGATGATTCCTTTTTTTTTGTCTATATTTCAAAATACCAATTTTACTCTTTAAAATATAATTATTTATTAAATTTTTGAAAATTAACCGTTACTTTTGCAAATTTTTTTATAAAATGATTTATCTCCACTCTTCTCTTTTCCTCTATTTATCGATAGTTATTCTCTTATCTTGTCTGATATATATCACTTTACTTTTAATAAATATAATTTTATTTTATATATTAACTTAATAACATTACATTATCATCACCTATTAATATAATATCACGTATATTTAAAATATGTATACACAGACATATATACAAGCACGACAACGGTTGTGTGTACGCTAATAATTTTAATATATTTTTATGGTGCTAAATTTTATGTTGGTAGAATAATTAACCAAAATTAAAATAGTTATTTAGCTAACATTAAAAATTAAAATTTTAGTAGTGTGATTCTTTTTATTATTTTTTAAAAAATATTTTCGTATAATGAGTAAAGAGAAAAAAAAAAAAAAAAGAAAGAGGTTATTCTTAATCTTAAAAATTGACGAATATTATGTACGAGTGTAAGTCTCCGTCAACGATTAAGATTTTGATGTCTGTAATCGCTTACCAAGTCAAAGTGTGTATATATATATATATATATATATATATATATATATATATATATATATATATATATATATATATATATATATATATATGTATATATCATACCCAGTAAAAGAATTAATATAAACCATACGATTCGAAAGTAAGTCTTTGCGTGACTGAGTAAAGTAATCCACGTTTCTCATGTGTAGAATATTCATTACTCCAATTTAAAATCTCATTTTTTTTTCAAAATTTTCCTTTCAATTTACACATAATGTAATATTAATTTAGGATGAATTTATTTGTGTTTTTTTAATTTAAGATAAAGTTTATAATTTTTTTAATTTAAGATAAAGTTTACTCTTTATAATTTTGTGAATTTAATTTTAATTCATGTCAACTTGATTAAAATCGTTATAAAAGTGATAGTTTTATATTAATTGTCACTTTATATTAAACAATTAAAAATATATATTTTTTATTTTTACATTAATCATAATATTATTTTAAATTAATATAAAATTCTCATATTTTTTTAACATGAAAATAAAAAATATTAGATGACAAAATAAGACAATAAACTAAAATAAATAAAAACTAATTAACAAATATAGAAATTTTAAATATTGACTAAAACAATTAAAAAAAACAATTAGAAATATGTAAATTTATTTATTACAAACTTAAAATTTAATTAGTCCTCACTTTCTATTGATATCAAGTAGGGTTGTTTTATTAATTTGGAGTTTATGTAAATTAATTGGAGGTACTGTTTATGGAGAGTTGGCTGATCAATATAAATTCCATGAAGAGAGGGATTGTGGACATATGGCAACAATGAGATTGAAGGAGATGCAGAAGCAACTGACCAGACTGACCGTGCTGTTAGTGATGGCTTTAACTGCCGCCAGCCAAGCCCAGCCCGGCTGCCCGGACTCCTGCGGAAGTGTTTCATCGATTCCGTATCCATTCGGCATCGGCACTTCTTCCGTCAACGGTGAAAACTGTTTTCTGGAGAAAGATTTGAATCTCACATGCACAGACTCAACCTTATATCGCGGTCAAGGTAACGTCCAAATTCTCAACATAAGCCTCGCCGGTAAAATCGACATGCTCGTCCACATCTCCAAGGTCTGCAAAAACGAATTGTTGGGTGGAGTAAAAACACAAGGTAACCTTCCCAGTCTCAGAACACCGGCTTTCGCCATTTCTAGTGAGGACAACAAGTTCGTAACCGTAGGCTGCGACACCTATGGCTATCTCAACACTTTCCGCAACGGCACACAATCTTCAACGGGGTGTTTAACCAGATGCGACAGCATAGAGAGCGTCCAAAGCAGGCAGAGAAGCGGAAACTGCACCGGCATAGGGTGTTGCCAGGTCGACATTCCTCCTGGCATGAAGAACATCAGTTTCCAAGCTTCCACTTTCAAAAATTTCAATTCCACTTCTGGTTTAAAATTTTAGGCTAAGTTGTTTTTTATATATTATTCACATGTCTTGTTTGTGATTTAGATTTACAATTTGAGTTTATTTGTAGACATTCCGGAGTGTACAAATAACGAACACACCTGCGATAGTAAAGATCATTGTCGTGAAACTCTTGGCTCTTTTGAATGTTTCTGTCCTGACGGACTTATTGGAGATGGAACAAGAGAAGGCGGTGGATGCCACACAAGGCAGAAGGCTGATGCATTTACGAAGATCATCATTGGTAAGCAAATAATAAATTCATTTAAGTTTTATTTTTCTTCCCTAGAGATTCTAATGTTTTTCGTTACCCAAGGCCAGTGATATATTAACAATCTAACTTTTTTAATTTAACTCATTTCATTAACTTTAATTGAAAAACTTAATTTATACTTCAATTCAATACTTTAATGTTAAAAGATAGTTATTAAAAAAATTGTTATTCAACACAGAATTAATATATTAAAAGTTTAATTTTTTTATTTTTTAACTTCAAATATTATTATGTTATTAAAGTAAATGGTAAAGTAAATATTTTATTTTCTTAAGGATACCAAACTACTTTTTTTATATAAAAAAAAGGCTTGTTAAAATTTATCACGCTATAAAATATAATTGCTTTATTCATATTTGTATCTTGGTAACAGGTGCAGGGGTAGGATTAATTGCTCTATTCATAGGAATTTTTTGGTTGTACTTGATATACGAGAAAAGGAAAGTCTTCAAATTGAAGCAGAA
This sequence comes from Vigna unguiculata, assembly GCF_037176805.1. Lineage (NCBI taxonomy): Eukaryota > Viridiplantae > Streptophyta > Magnoliopsida > Fabales > Fabaceae > Vigna > Vigna unguiculata. The sequence goes on from NC_140799.1 coordinate 11,118,229, forward strand.
GTTTTTTCAACAGAACGGAGGCATTATTCTTAGGCAACAACTCTCCACAAGAGAAGACTCATCTCATACCACTACGATTTTCAATGCTGAAGAACTTAAGAAAGCCACCAACAACTTTGATGAGAGCTTAATCATAGGTAAAGGAGGTTATGGTACAGTTTTCAAAGGAGTTCTATCAAATAACAAAGTTGTAGCTATCAAAAAGTCCAAAATAGTGGATCAGAGCCAGGTACAACAATTCATAAATGAGGTCATTATATTGTCACAAATTAATCACAGGAATGTGGTCAAACTCTTGGGATGTTGTTTAGAGACAGAAGTTCCTTTATTGGTCTATGAATTTGTTAACAATGGCACCCTTTTCGATTATTTACATAATCAAGGCCATAGGGTTAACGTGTCATGGAAAATGCGTCTAAGGATAGCTACAGAAGCAGTTGCAGCTCTGTCATATCTGCACTCAGCAGCTTCCATACCCATCAGAGACGTGAAGACTTCTAACATACTCTTAGATGACAATTACACTGCCAAAGTCTCTGATTTTGGAGCTTCAAGATTGGTTCCAATTGAGCAAACTGAGATAGCCACAATTGTGCAAGGGACCTTTGGGTATTTAGACCCAGAGTACATGCAATCAAGCCAGTTGACAGAAAAGAGTGATGTTTATAGTTTTGGGGTAGTGCTTGTAGAACTTCTTACAAGGGAGAAACCTTTCTCTTTTGACAAGACAGAAGAGAAACGAAGTCTTACAGTTCACTTTCTTTGTAGCTTGAAAGAGGATCGTCTGTTTGATGTTCTTCAGGTGGGTCTTTTGGATGAAGAAAACCAACAAGAAATTATGGAGGTTGCTATTCTTGCTGCCAGATGCTTGAGACTTATAGGGGAGGAAAGACCTAGCATGAAGGAAGTGACAATGGAACTAGAGGGAATACAACTTACAAAGAAACACCTTTGGATCAATACAGGCAAAAACTTTGAGGAGAGTCAATACTTGCTTCATGAGACACAAAGCTCTTATGAACATGGTGATAGTAGTGGCCAACAAAATATTGAATATGATAGCTTGAGAGAACATGAATTAATTGACTTTGGTAATGGAAGATGATCAACTATTGCGATCAATTATGTCTTTATATTGTTCATTGTAATTTATGCTGGAGTTTTTAGGATTACAAGTGTATTGTAATGTGTGTATATAAACACACAAACTCTTATATGAACAATCAAGTCAAATTTTTACGCTTTTCTCCTTCTTGGTGTTAGAGCTCTTAAGCTTGAATGCTTTTTATCCAATCCTATCTCTTATAGCCAATACAAATAAAAGAAAAATGACCTGCCTACAACTATCTATGTCAGGCTGGATAAAGATAACTATCTCTCATGGAAGTCACTATTTCTTCCATTGATTAGAGTTTACAAACTTGATGGCTACATACTAGGAAAAAAAGAATGTCCAGAACAATTTATCATCGAAAGTTACAAAACTCAGAGAGACAATCTTGACTATTAAGACTGCATTCCACAAGACCAAACTCTCCTATGGTGGCCAAGAAATTCAATATTCATTGACATTGCAACACAATTGTTACACTATGAAACCTCTACAAAAATTTGGGATGAAGCCCAAAACCTCGTAGGTGCACAAAAAAAATAAAAGACAATCCACCTCAAACACATGTTAAATAAATTCAAAGGTGAAGGAGGCAACCACATCTAAAATCCAAGTATACCTAACATCCCTATTGGGAGGAAATGTCCCGATGCTTGGTTTTTTGGGGTAGAGGATGCTACATTTTTTCCCTTTTCCCTTCGACTTAGCTTTACGCTTCTTAGAAGCTATACAGAAACCCCTAAAGATAGAACTACAAGGGCAACGAAAGTAATGAGTTCTAGAGAAGAAACCCTTTTGCTAGAACCGGAAAGGGATAGGGAACCCTCATCCATAGGAGTAATCTCCTTCTCTAGTAGAAGGTGACTTGAAGAGGAGTTGGATGAAGAAGGCATACCTAGCAGTGGCAAAGGGCGAATGAAGAAACAAATTCACTAAAAAGGAGTTGCTCACTGAAGATTCTAGAAGAAGATGACTTGAAGCAAGCAAGAAGTGAAAATGAAGTATGAAGAGTCACAGAGTTTAAAGGGGGTTCTCCCAAGCGTCATTTCCCTCCAAACAGACGTGACCTTTGGTGCTTCATGGCCCTTGAATAACCAATAGGATGATGACATGTCAACAACATCAAAATTATTTAATGCAAAGCAATCATCATTCAAAACCCCTCATTAATACAACACAGAAAACGAAGGGACAAGTGACCTTACAACAGAGTAAGTTTAGAAGACAAAACCCTAAGTGGTAACACCAAGTATCAACACGACCCAAAACTGGCCTTTTAGAGCCCGACGAAAAGGCCAACCACCTACATGGGTTATCGCCACAATAAAGTCTTTTCCTCTTGCATAGGTAAGATGGATGAAACTCAGGTAAAGGGCTAGTTGCGATTCTAATGGGTTCATTCATTATTCATATTGTCGCAACCGGAATCACGACGGGAAGGCGAACCGAAAAAGAAAACGGGTTTTAAAAAGAGATTGGGAATCGCCACCACAGTTATTTTTTGGAAAAACTATGGAAAAACCATAAAAATAAAGCAAGTCTGCGAAAAACCATATTTTGGATTCGGGAGTCGGTTACGCGTAGGGAAGATGTTAGCACCCTACCGCGCCCGCCCGAGGACGGTACCTTTAATTAAAAATGCAAAGTTGATATGGTTTTCAAAATATTAATATTCCCCAAAAATAATAAGACAAAAATATTAAAAAGAAACAAAAATATATTTTTTAATTTTTTGGGCCCGACAAGGATTGACCTTGGTCCTACGTATTCTCATTAAAAATGAGAAATCAGGGTTACGTAGTTCTTTAAAAGATATTTAAAAAAAAACAACTGAGAAAAAGATTTGATTTTTGTTAGAGGTGAACCTGACAAGGACTGGCCTCCTACGTATCTCATGGTGGAGAATCAAGGATCACGTAGTTCTTAAAAAGATATTTTGTTTAAAAACGTTGATGTTTTTGTATTTTTGAAATTTTATATTTTTTGGTATTTTTGAATTAATTGAAAATATATGTCACACGACGCGAGCGGTCGGACAGACACTAAAAAAAAAGAAAACTATTTTTCGGTATTTTCAAATTATTTGGAAGAAAATGTCACACGACGCGAGCGGCCGAACAGACAAAAAAAAATGAAAGAGAACTTTTTTTATTTTTCTATATTTTAATTTTTATGATTTTCAAATATGTTTGTTTTCCTTTTTAAAAATAAATAAATAAATAAATAAATTTATAAAAGGATGAAATTATTTAAGAAAGATAAAAGTGGGAAACAAAAAAGTAAGGGTGCACGAGTAATTGGTGGGGTGCACAAAGCAAATACAACAACAAGCCCAAAAACAATAGACAAAGGCATGGGGGTGCAGGAGTATCACATGTGGGAAGTGTACGAAGTAGAACAGTTGGCAACCCAAGGAAACTCGTGGGTGTGTAGAAAATTAATATCGGGGGTGCGCGAGAAAAAAAAACATACAGACCCAATTTTAATACACAAAAAGGTGGGAATGTAAAAAAGGGTGGTGCAAGAAGTGAAGTGGGTCGAATCATGCGTGACAGAATTAACCTAAACCCTAGCAGCTCATGAATCAAAAGCCAAGCCCTCTCTCTATCTCTCCCGACGACACCAGGATGCCGCCACCGGTCACCTCTGTCTGCTTCACCACGCCACCGTGCGACCAGCTCGCCGGCAACACTAATCGACGCTGGAGGCGTCGACCTCCCTCTCGGTGGCACAACCATCTTGTTCTCACTCACGCACCAGACCGTAACTCCGAGAGACCAACACCGACGCAGCGCCTGCAACTTCCACCGTGAACGCCGCCGCTGCCGCGACCAAAGCGTGCCGCCAATGGTGCCAACTCCTCCTTCTCTCCACGAGGATTTCTTCCCGATCCAAGCTTCGCGCGTCCTCTCCTCTAATTCGCGAGATCGAACAGAGGCCCACGACGACGATGTTGGTGAGCGAAACTGGAGCCGTTGTCGTGACCACACTTACTCTCTTCTCTGTTTCGATTGGATGTGGCTGATGATGAATGTAATGCAAGGATATAAATAAACGTTTGGTGCTGAATTGGGGTTCTAGTGTTGTGTGATGTTGATTTGTAGGGGCGAGGTTGTAACAGAAATAGGTGGTTTCTATTGAGGATGAAGAATGGGTGTGGTTGTAGTGTAGAATAAGAGTCCAAAATTGAATTTGTTGTTTGGTGATTAAGGTTCGTTAATGGCGGACTGGTGCGGGTTTATGATGAGGGTGATGATAGGAGAGTTTGTGCTGCCCGGAAATAATGGGGGTGGAGTGAAAATGAAAGGATGAGTGGACTACGAAGGATGATAGGATGCAGTGTGGATTGCAGTGTGGATGACCGTGGACTAGTGAAAATGTGTTATGCAAAATATAAGTGAAATGTGTCTGGGTTCTGGTTTGGCAATTTCTTGTAGGTAGAAGGTGATGAGGGAAAGATGATGGTGGCGAGAGAGATTGAGATTGAGGGTGAAGTTATTTTCCAGCACTCATTCGGACAATAACACTCAAATAAGAACATATCTTAACAATGGCAGATAAAATAAAAATAAATAAAAAAATAAAAAATAAAAAATAAAAAATAGAAAAAGAAACAAAAAAACATTGTGCTTTGTTAGGTGCGATGAGAATAAACAAAATGAATAACAGATGTAACTATGCTCACCTCAAACCATCTTTCATCCATACATTCATGAACATCAATATCAAATCACGTTAACATAAGCTCTAATTCATACACCCATGAACATCAAGAGCAACATCAAGTCACGGTAACATAAGCTAAGGAGGAGTTAAGAACACTTATACCGTGAAAATAAAACTTAATGCACTAACAACTTTGCTTCTGTTTTTCAAATTTGACTCCTTCTCTCCCTCACTGATTTCTAGTGCCCAAATCCCTCTCTATAGTAATCCAAAAAAAGACCCCTCCTTTCATGAATCTTCCCCTTTTTATTATGTAACTCTTTGCACCTTCCAATTTCGAAATTTGGGACAAGGCTGAGAGCAGATGTTGCTTCCTGCTCCTTCAGCCATCATGACCATGCTACAGGCCCTTCCTAATACAAAACCATGATAGCATAACATGCATGGGTCTGACAACAAGAGACCTTACGTTACCTCTTTCTTTCCCCTTTTTCCTTTTCTCTTTTTTTTTCCTTTTTGTTGTTTTTTTCTGTTTTGTTGTTTTTTTTTCTTTTTTTCTTTTTTTTACTAGAATGAGAGACGTAAAACAAAAATGGAGATGTAATAATAATGTAATAATACAAATAATAAGCCCAAATAAATAAATAAAACAAAATAATAGTAATAAAAAAAATAATAATAAAATAAACATAGATATTTATTTTTTTTTTCTCAAACTAAAACATATATTTTTTCTTTCATTAATTATTTATTTATTTATTCTTCTCAATTGAACTTTAATTAATTAATTTTTTTATTATTTTTATCATTATTACCCGAATGAAATTGGGTGTTGACAGATATCATACTTTCGAGCTTGGGGGAGCTTTTGTATATACTTGACAAGAAGAAAATTTAATACAACATTAAAGCTCGACAAATTTTGTCTGTAATAAACATTCAAGTCTTATAACTATTGTGGCCTCTCATTCATGAGATTATTTTCCATTACTCCTCAGATGCTTGGGCACAACGGCCACACCTCACTAGTTCTATATAAAGAAAACTAGTTTAGCCACATTTTAGTGACAAAAAATTTTTAGCCACTATAATAACCGATTTAAATACTAGTTTACAAAAGAAAATGATCACTATTATGAATTAAAAATTATAATTGGCCGTTAAATTAGTCATTAATTAATTAATTAGAGACTAATTGAGTAACTAATTCATTTACTAGTCAAAATCTTGGTAGTTAATGTTTAGTGACAAATTTATCAACTAATTCTTTTAGTAGCCAAAATCTGGGTAGCTAAATTTTAGAGACCAATCATATTTTTGTATTCATAATAATTATTATTTTAGTAACCAATAATTTCTTATTTTGTAAATTGATATCTAAATTGGTCACTATATTAACTAACATTTTTTTGTCACTAAAACTGATTGTTAATGAGATATTTTCCTGTGGTTGTAGTCTATGTTTGCATGTGTAGGATTTCATTACTCCAATTTTAAATCTCATTCTTTTTAAAATTTTATTTTCAATTTACACATAAATTAATTAATTATAATTTAGGATGAATTTTTTTTATTTAAGATAAAGTTTATTATTTTTTTCTCTTCAACAATGCCCTTGAAACAAACACAAACTTAATGATCATATTCTTATATAGTGTTTAAATAGAAAATCTTCAAAGTAAATAATTCATTATTTTAAAAGTTTAAATAATATATACACTACAAAAAAAATTGTATTTAACGGGGGTTATTTAGCGAAGGTTAATATAACCTTAGTAATGGATTAACTTAACTGAGGTTTTTAAAATCTCCGTTAAATTCCAAAGGTTTAGTGTTAAACCTCTATAAAATAGTGTAGGTTTTCAAAACCCCCGTTAAATTACAAAGGTTTAACTTTAAACCTTTAAAAAATAGTTTAGGTTTTTAAAACCTCCCTTAAATTACAAAGGTTTAGTGTTAAACCTCTATAAAATAGTGTAGGCTTTCAAAACCCCCGTTAAATTACAAAGGTTTAACTTTAAACCTCTAAAAAATAGTATAGGTTTTTAAAACCTTCCTTAAATTACAAAGGTTTAGTATTAAACCTCTAAAAAGTAGTATAGGTTTTTAAAATCTTTGTTAAATTACAAAGATTTAGTTTTAAACCTCTAGAAAATAGTCTAGGCTTCTTTCAAACTCCATAAAATGTATACAATTATTACTTATAATATTTTTTGCTAATTTATTTCTATGAAAATATCTGTAATGTTCCTTAAAAATTATTTATTAAAAAAATACATGTAGATTATTTTCTTTTAAAAAAAGCCTTCCACAATTAATTCACGTGAATTTTGTTATATAAAATTATCCTAAAGTAATTATACTTATTATGATTTATTTTTTAATAATTAAATTAAGTATTGTTATCAAATTAAAGAAAAGGTGTTTTATTTTTATGATAATATTTATTTTAAAAAATATGAAAGTAATTTTATAATAAATAAAATTAATTTGCAGCAAACTAATTTTATAAAGACCCATTTTTCAAATTATCAAATTATAAGACATTCTTCCTATTCTTCCTCTCACATCTGTCAAACGTTGTTATCTTTCCTCTTCAACTACTTCACACGACCACGACACAGTAATTTCCGCACTTCCTAACAACAATCTTACGCATTTTGCTTTCTCCTTTGCTCTTGGCAACATCATTTTTCTCAGTCTTTCGCTCCTGGCACAGGTTTGAACTTTGATCTCAGTGTTCACTCTCTTTTAGGTTTTTGTTTGCACTTTCATTTTCTCTTCTTGCTCTCTCTCCCCTCTCATATGCTCTCTCCGTGATTCACATTATTATTGTGATTTTCACATGTTATTGAAATGGTTCTATTTTTAATTGCTATTTTATTTTTTACAAGTTCTAGTGTTCTGTCTTCAGAGGTTCTACAATTTTCATAGGTAGGTTTTCTCACTTTTTCTTTGATTTTCATTTCCAGTTATGGTTTAATTGTATCTTTTTTGTGTAACTCTCTCACAGTAACGTAATCTGTAGAAAGCGTTGTAGTCATGTGGTGGTGAGAGTTGGAAGAGAAGGTGATGTTATATATTTTAGTGCTATAAGTAGAGGTGGCTAAGTGATAGTAGAAAACTTTTGCAAATTAAAAGTTCAATACAAAATTTCTAAAATCTTGCAAAAGCACTATGTGTTAAGGATCATCATAAGATTTTAGAAAGGATAATGGTTGATCTTACCTTTATGAATAACTTTGAAAGTGGATAATTTTTCTAATCTAATGCATCGAGCTAGATAAAATTTTGAAAGTGGATAATTTAACTAACCTGATGCACTTTGTTTGCTTTGGATCTTGCATTCCGTGGAAGTGCATCCTGCATCCCGTGGACCATTATCTTGTAGAACTAGTTCAAGTACAAGTCATTTTATCACACATAGATATCTTTCTTCTGTTACATAAGTCTGCATGTATATGTGACAATGATGAATTGTGTATCTCGTTTTTTCACAGTGAAAGTGAGCTATATGGGTAAATTCTGTTTTACAGGTACATGAACTATAAAATCAGATGTTATTGTACATATCTGAAGCATTGTAAGAGTTCAACATTTAAGAGGCCATAGAGCATATTGTATCTTCTAAAGTAGTATTAAAACCTTATGCTTTAAGTCTTCTTGCTAGTGAATACTGAAAATTTGATATTTCCCACTCTCATGTTTGATGGAGTTAGATTTAAATTATTGATTACTCTTAGCAGATGAAATGTGACTAGGGAAAACATTGCAAGTAATTCACTGTCTAAAATTAAATTATTTCTCCTCTCAGAGAATAAAACACAGATTGTTTGGTAATACTTGACAAATAGACTAAGAGCAAATTAATAGTTTGGTAAACAATCACTAGGTGTAAGTGGATATAAGAGTTTTATATTCTCTATCATGGCAGCTACAGAGCCAAATTCTGCTACTAAGTGACCAGTTAAAATGCCACTGTATAGTGAAGTAGTTGACAGAAGGTCACGGTAGTTGGGATTGTTTTGTGGCCTAGTTTTAAAAATAGATCCATGGTGATGGTATGGTGAAGGACGGGAAAACTTGTACATGAAGATGGGGATGAAGTTGGATTATTTTGTTTGTTTCTTTGGTTGAAGAGATGGGTTTGGGTTGGGGTTGTTAAATACTTCTTTATTTTTTATTCAATTTCTTCTCAGTTGAAAATCGTGGCCCCTGATTTGTTGAACCAAATATCTTTGTGGTTGAATATTTGAATCCACGGTTACATCCCAACCACATACAACACAAAAATAAAGCCCAATAATATGAACACGCTAAAGAGTTCTTCTAAACATGCCTAATCACTCACATTCTTGGAGGCCATACCAGTAGTTGAATCTAAAAAAAATGTCCATACTTGCCTCCAAATCTTGTCGTTGGCATGTTCTTCTTGCAAGGGTGAATTCCTTTTCCCATAGGTATTGTTTTGGATCATATTCAACCCTGTATATTTGACCAAGTGATACCCTGATACTGTAATTCAATTAGCTGGAGAAAAGAAAACCACGGGTTGAGCATTGGACACAAGGGCATTTAGGTAGTTGAACACTAAAAAAAATAGATGAACTAAAACATGGCAGAAACTAACTTTGTTATGTTTTTTTTCCTCTACTTTTTGAGAGAGAAGAAGTATCACATAAGTTGCACTTGGTGAAAATATCTTTGAAAAGATGTACCACCTGATATAGCAGTCACCATGAGAAAAGAAACAGTAAAACATTACATGTACAAGATCAAAAGTCAAAAGTAATAACCGTAAGTTAAAAAAGAAAAAGAAAGATATTTAACTATATTACTGAACTACCTGTTTCCAAGAACTGCATGGAGTTCAATGATCATGTTCTCCTCCTCTTGTGAGAATTCTCCTCTCTTCAAATCAGGCCTCAGGTAATTTATCCACCTCAACCTGCAACTCTACCCACACCTCTGCAGACCTGGCATGCAGAATTAAGATTAGAATGAAGTGACTCCACTCCTTCATTGTGCACGCTGCATCAATGAAACGATATAGTATGTGTATGTGTATATATATAGATAATAGATATAGATATACTAACAAGTTTGGGGACTGAGCTCCAACATCCATGACCATGTTTGGTGATGTAATCCAGAAGCTTCTCATCTTCCTCTGGAGACCAAAGGCCTTTTCGTAACTTCTGTTTGTAGCAACAAGAGTGTCTTCCCATGTATAGGTGATTAAGAAAGTGTTGAATCCAACAATGGTTTTTGTGGAAACCTACGTGGAGGAAGAATGAATGGCGAGGAAAGTAAAGGGTGTTTTGGTGGAGTGAGGGGAAGAGTTATGAAGGTTTGAGTTAAACATAAGAGGGTTATTATTATGGTGAGAGAAGCAAAATGAGAAAATAAAATGGCAGCATGACAGGGAATGAAATAAATAGGAGGAGCCTTAGAGAGGAGAAAATTGTAGCAAGAGGTGATTGGACACTGCCATTTTTATTTATTTTTAATTCATTTATGACTTTCCTCAACTGGGCACCTCACGGGACAATCTTTGGCTCCACCATCTAGGTCATCATGTTTGGACGATCTTCATTCTCCCACGGTTTCTATCCACTGATGTATATGTATATGTATATATATATACTACATGCACTTATATACCACAACAGAGTATCCACTAAAGTTTCATTTTTACCTATGTATGTACTATATGTTCCATTGCCATTTTCTCAAGATTTTAACACACAAAAGTTCTGATCTTCGTGTCACTGTATGTACCAACTTTTGGTAATTACCATATGCTACAAAGCTAGCTAAGAGGGTTCTTACTTTTCACCGACCTAGGTGGTTATGGACCATGCTGCTAGAGCTTCGAGAAAAGAGAGTGATGAATAAAAGAAAAAGTATGTGTGGAAATTGAAGGAGTGTGTTGCATTGCCTCCTGAGTTGACTATGTTCAATCCTGCACCGGTAATTTTTAAGACTGCATAACTTCTTTTATTTTTCAGAGTTTACATTTGTAATTATGATTCACATTTATATTGTAGGTTTCTGATCAAGGAAGTGTGCCAACTAATACAACAAGTTCTGGACATGAGGAAAATCATATGTGATAGTTGAAGAATATAATATAATGTGGAAGTTAATTGAATCATTTTATGTTTTGAGAACCATTGCAGTACTTCATGATAGTTTTTGCTGACTAATATTGTACTTGAATTTGAATCTGAATTCGTATATTTGTTGTACTTTGATATACATTTAGTCATCTATAAATAATTTGTCAATTTGATGAGTTTATATCTATTTAGGTACAATTTCATTAAATACAGATTAAAAAAATAGAATAATTGTAAATAATTGTGATTTGAAAAATATATATGAATACATAAATGATAAATGAGTAAAAAAATTAATAATAATAATTTAAAAATCTATGGTACTTTACGGAGGTTTTTGAAACCTATAGTATTTTACGGAGGTTTTGAAACCCAAGGTATTTTATGGGGATTTTGAAACCTATGTTATTTTATGGAGGTTCTAAAACCCATAGTATTTTATGGAGGTTTTAAAATCCACGATATTTTATGAAGGTTTCAAAATTCATGGTAATTAACTGGGGTTTTAAACCCACAAAACTTAACTGAGGTTTTAAAACCTATGTTAAATACAAGAGGATAAAAAACCTCCGTTATTGATTGGTGCTTCTTGGGGTTCGTAAAAACCCCGGCTAACACATTCTCCAGGGATGGTTTAGCGGGGGAAATCGAAACCCCGGGTAAAAAACTTAGCAAAGGTTTTAACCCTGAATAATGTAAAAATAAACCCCCGTTAAAAATATTTTTTCTTGTAGTGATAACAAAACATTTGAGTAAAATTTGAAAAAAAAAATATAATTATAATATTTTATTAAAATAATTAGATTATCTAAAATTAAGAAATTTCAAATCTTAATTTTATGTTTTCAAATTCATATTTTACACTTCATATTTTTTTTTAATTTATATGTAATTGAAATGTGTCAACTTGATTAAAATCGTCATAAAAATTATGGTTTTACATTAATTGTGACTATATATTAAACATTGATTTTTTTATTTATTTTTGCACTAATCATAATATTATTTTAAATTAATATAAAATTTTTATAGTTTTTAACATATGAAAATTAAAAATGTTAGATGACAAAACAAGACAATAAACTTAAAAGAAATAAATAAATAAAAATTAATTAAAAAGTCTATAAATTATTTATATTTATATAAAAATAGAAAAATGACAATTAGAAATATACAAATTTATTTACTATAAACTTAAAATTTAGTTAGTCATTACTTTTGAAATTCCCAAAATTTTCCCCATTACTTCTTCACTCTCTTTAGTGCTATAGCTTTGTGATCCTTTTGTACTCCCTACCTTTTGATACTAGCCACATTACAAGCTTTAAAAAAAAAGTCCTAATTAATCTTTAATAGTGATTGAGGATGAGTAGTGGTGAATGCTAGAGGCTTTCCAAGCCTAGACCGAGACTAGAAACATGATGTGATGAGCTAAGTTATACACTAACCCTATACACATGAGAGAATGAGAGAGAAACATTGTCCTGTGAGGATTTTATACTGATCTAAACTGAGTTTTGATTGAATTTTGTTTAAACTTGACATGTTTAACCTGTTTTTGACAACTAGAGTGGAGGATCTTGAAGCTATTTTTGGTCTTTGATGTATGCAGGACAGATGCAGCTGAGTGGTAGAACAATATTTCAATGTTTTGAAGTTGTTTTTAAATTTTGTTTTCTTCTTTCTTTGCACAAGAGTGTAAACCTCGAAGTGTGGAGGTGTGTTAAGTGTCAAATTAGGCACATTTTTTAGTAGTTTAGTGCACTTCTTTTGGGGTTTTCTTGTTCTTTTTTTTTTTTTTTTTTTCTGTTTTTGGTTCATTTTCGCTTTTTCTAGTAATAATCTTAGTTTTAGTAAAAATGTGTTAAAAAGGTTCCTTTTAGAGTGAATTTTAGCTTGGTTTGTTTTGAATTCTTAGAACTAGTCTAGTATATTGTTACCTTAACCCTATCCTTGTTCTAACCTTCTTGACTTAACTAACTTGAGTTTTATTTGTGTTTCCGGCAGATTTAAAATGAAATTTAAAGACATGATGAAGCTAGAAAGTTGGCCAAGTAAATAATAGAAGTTGTCAACCCAAAGCTTAACTATCAACATCATTAATCATAGGTGGCAGCAAGCATAGAAAAATTAAGAAGATTGGTCAAAGAGGAGTTGAGTTAGTTTAGCGAGCCTAGGAGATTTTGTTTTGGTTCATGGATTTCTTTCCTATAAATAGACTAGCCTAGGAAGAGCAAACACCACCACCACGAATACACACAACTCACTATTTCCTTTTATGCACTTATTACAGCTTTCATTAGTTCGTAGATTCTTAGTTTTCTGGATTGAGAGAAGTATGTTATGAAGATCATGGAGTTCAAGACTACAATGTGAGCAAGAAACATTCAAGTTCTTGACAATATATGTAATCTCAACCGATTAGTACACTTAAATGTTTAATGAAATTCAATTTCCAGTTCTCATTTACATTTCTACAGTTTTACAGCTTTTATTTACATTTCAGCATTTACATTCTCTTATGAAGTTTTCATAACCATTTTCTGGTTTTGTCCTACAGGTATTTTCTTGAATGATGAGTGAATGGTTTTGATCTTTGAACTTTTATACAGATTTAGTTTTGGGATTCAATTATGGTTTCTAAGAGTACAATGTGACCAATTTATCCAGTATTTCAGATTAGAGATATTGGAGGCAGAGATTACACCCATTCAAGCAAAACTCAAGTTCTTATTTCTGGTTTAAAACCCATTTTCCAGATTTTCGATTTTTGCCATTCGATTTTGTTTTCCAGTTTTATTTCCATTGCCATTTACTTTTATTTCCACGTTATAGCTTTCTTTTATGAGTTTTTACACTTTTCAGATTCATATATGCTATCAAACCCATTTCTATTTTGCTGTCAAAATTCTAGTTTCATAGTTTCAAATATTACTTGTTTTTCTTAATTTCATTTCTGAACTTAGGATCATATCAAAGGAGTGCAATGTCGCCACTTGATTTAATGGTTCTCAATGAACTATTTGACTACAAAAATCTAAAACCATAGATCAAGAATCAAGTTCTTGATTTTTCCTTCAAAACCCTTTTCTGTTTTTGAAACTCATTTTGTGATTTTTGATTCCAATACCTATTTCCAGTTTTTCTTCATGTTTCTAATCTGTTTCCACGATCTTTGATGCATTCCAGTAACTAGATATTAGTTTATAATTCAAATTCTACATTTTCTTGAACTATAGCTATTAGTTTAGAATTCAAATTCTACATTTTCTTCAGAGTTAGGTAATGTAGTTATTTTTCCCGTGCTATTGTTCTTAGGTTGCTTTCATCTTTGATTTTGTTTTTCTATCACTATATTAGTGATATATGCATCTCATCAATTTTGTTCAGTGTATTGATCCATGTTTGAACTGTCAATTACTTCATTCCATGCATTTTATAGATTTTGACCCATTGTGTAGATTATAGGTTTTCTAATCTAGCTTGAATTGGGGACACTACAAGAAAAAATATTTTTAACGGAGGTTTATTTTGACATTACCCAGGATTAAAACCTTTACTAAGTTCTTTACCTGGGGTTTCGATTTTTCCTGCTAAATCATCACTGGAGAATGTGTTAGCCAAGGTTTTTACGAACCCCAGAAGCACCAATCAATAACGAAGGTTTTTTATCCTCTTGAATTTAACATAGGTTTTAAAACCTCAGTTACGTTTTGTGGGTTTAAAACCCCCAGTTAGTTACCATGAATTTTGAAACCTCCGTAAAATATCGTAGATTTTGAAACCTCCATAAAATACTATGGGTTTTAGAACCTCCATAAAATAACATAGGTTTCAAAACCCCCATAAAATACCATGGGTTTCAAAACCCCCTAAAATACCCTGGGCTTCAAAACCTCCATAAAATACTATAGGTTTCAAAACCTCCATAAAGTACCATAGATTTTTAAATTATTATTATATTTTTTTACTCATTTATCATTTATGTATTCATATATATTTTTTCAATCACAATTATTTACATTTATTCTATTTTTTTAATCTATATTTAATGAAATTATACATATATAGATATAAACTCATCAAATTGACAAATTATTTATAGATAACTAAATGTATATCAAAGTATAACAAATATACGAATTCAAATTCAAATTCAAGTACAATATTAGTCAGCAAAAACTATCATGAAGTACTACAATGGTTTTCAAAACATAAAATAATTCAATTAACTTCCACATTATATTATATTTTTCAACTATCACATATGATTTTCCTCATGTCCAGAACTTGTTGTATTAGTTGGCACACTTCCTTGATCAGAAACCTACAATATAAATGTGAATCATAATTACAAATGTAAACTCTAAAAAATAAAAGAAGTTATGCAGTCTTAAACATTATCGGTGCAGGATTGAACATACACTACAAAAAAAATGGACATTTGTGATGGTTAAAATTACAAATTTTAGCGGTTAAAGATCGTCACAAATAAAATTTTTAGCAGTTTAAAAAACCGTCAAAAATGTGAAAGACATTTTTTTTGTATTTTGTTCAATCTAAATAATAAAGTTATTTATCTGAAGGTAGGTGAAGAACAAATAAGGAAGATATATACCTATAGTTCGGCATTGTAATGGGGTGCCAATCTCTGTTGTGAACATTAGGATCAATCCATTAGTAGTTCATTCAAACAAGCTATTTCATATAAAAAATAAAATTCCCTGAGGTAAATACTCCATGGAAATTTTAGCTATGATCAATATTCTGCTGAAAGTGTTCAATTTCTCATTTGTTGATTTTATAAGAGCAACCTTAATGAAGTGGAAAAAGTTATTTAGTACCCTTATTCAATCTCATCAACAACATTAACAAATTTTTCATGATTGATCCATGTTCACCATATTGATGAGTTTTACGTTGACTATAATTTCATTATTCAATACTATCAAAGAAAAAAAATGATTATATAAGAGAGAGCCCTCTTAATTGAGGCAGCAAGGAAAGCAAGAACAATCTCCTCATTCATAACAAAATGACTTAGATCACTCTCATTCTAAAGACAATTTTATTGAACTCCAAGATAGATGTGTAGTCACAAAAGAAATGATAAGGTATGAAATAAATGTATTGTATGAGAAGATGTAGGTATGTATAGTTGTGATTGAGACAAAGATGACATAAAACTGGGTAACACTGTAAATTGCAACATGGTTTTGTCTGCCCTATGAAAAGGGGAAGAGAAACCAAAAAGGATAATTGAGAAGCATACCATAAGAATGGTAATAATAAACATATAATAGATCACAAAAATAATAGTCATTTTTTTAAATCTTTAACTTGAAAGCTTGTAACACTAAAAGTTTTATTTTTTCCTTTCTTGGCTAATTCTTGAGGAGGACTAAGGCCAAGGTGTACGAATTATTTTTACTTCACCTTGGGAGGTTTAACACCAATTTCAATACTGCGGTTATTTCCCTTCATGTCAACTTGTAAGTTAATTTTACTTGTTATCCTCTTAGTGTTAAAAAGGGTAAAAAAATAGAAAGCTGCAGGACTATCAAGGTGAGTTTCTTGCCCATTCAGTAGTCAAATGAGAGTGAAACATATATGCATAAAAAAATTTGACAATTAATTGAGTTTGTTTAAACAAATTTCTCCATAAACATAAGAAAGAAAAAGTTTTCTCATGAACTAAAATCAACTCACATTAGCAATCTCCTCAATTTCTCTAAAAAATAATTTATAATTAATGCATAAACTAATTTTATTAAACGTAGATATCTATTTTATATTTCCTTCTCCTTGAATGTTTGGAGAAAACATTAACTAGACCAATCTTCTAACCACTTATTTTATACTTTGCAACACAATTTAATAAATAGAAGTTAACTTGTGTCTACAATCTCAATGTGAATTCATAAGACACTAGTGGAAAAAGAGGAATCTATGACGACTTATTATGACAGGTATAAGCCACCTATCATAATAAGTTGACCGGTGACATTTTTGTAATAAAAGTAACAATGACTAGTAAAAAGGAATCTATCATAATAAGTGAAAAGGAAAAATTTATTATGACAGGTGCAGAGGACCTATCATAATAGATGGACACGATGGCAAAATTGAAATTATGTTAAAAATATATTATGACAGATTTACAGAAACCTGTCATAATATCTTCAAATCCCTAATTTTTTTCCTTCCCTCTTTTCTTTCTCTCTTTCTCGTCTCCATTTTCTCCAACATTCAGAACCCTAGTTTCTTTCTAGATTCAGTCTCGCGCACCGTTCTC
Source organism: Vigna unguiculata (assembly GCF_037176805.1). Lineage (NCBI taxonomy): Eukaryota > Viridiplantae > Streptophyta > Magnoliopsida > Fabales > Fabaceae > Vigna > Vigna unguiculata. Next base: position 11,135,423 of record NC_140799.1, read on the forward strand.
ACACCATTCGCTCATCGTCCGCTCGCCCTCCGCTGGCCTCTGCTCGCCGTCTGTCGCCCTCCGCTCGTCGTCTGCTCGCCCTCTGCTCATCGTCTGCGCGCCATCCGCACTGTCCGCACGCCGTCCGCACTGTCCGCGCGCCGTCCGCACTGTCCGTGCACCGTCCGCGAGCTGTCTGCACACCGTCCTCACGCCCTCCGCTTATCGTTCGCGCGCCGTCCGCACTGTCCGTGCGTCGTCCGTTCATCCTTCGCGCACTGTCCGCGAGCTGTCTGCACGTCTTCTGCACACTGTCCGCGAGCTGTCCGCGCACCGTATACGAGCTATTTGCGCGTCCTCTACGCACCTCACGCCGTTCACTCTCCTTATGTTGCTCTTTTTCACAAAACCAAATTAAAAAGGATTCCAAGTAACTGATATAATTTTTTGTCTTTATCTCAGAACTGTTCCTTCTATTGTGTTTTGGGTTTTGCTGGATCGGTAAATTCAAGTTGGTACTGCAACTATATATTTCCCTGCACAATAAATGACACATACATCTCCTTTTAAAAATATTATACTTATTGTATGTTGATATTCCTATGGCATTTGCAACTCCTGAATTTTTCAGAAATTTTCGTGTAGCAATGGAAGATTACCATAGATTGTTATGGTTGGTTTGTAATATTGTTCCTAATTTGCATGAGTATCCTTTCTTCTTGTATTAGAATATGTTTTCCACTCTATTCTTGCATTCTAATAATACCATATTTGCAGGAATTACAACCTTTGAGATGGATTTCGGACACTGGGTGAACGAGCATAATAGGCAACATTAGTATGGAAAGGAAAATGGTAAAATAGAAAAATCATTAAAAAAAATCTGACTTACTATGACGTAGTTTGCACTGCCTATCATTGTAAGTCTGACTTACTATGACAGGTTTCTGCAGTGTCATAAAAAGCGCACATTTTCTATGACTCCTGAAACTATGACACCATAATACCTGTCATAGTAAGCTCATTTTACCTGTCATTATAAGCCCATTTTCTAGTAATGAAAAGCAGACCAACCGCTAATAACTTCAATGTGTGCAGTGGCACAACACGATCATCATGATCAACTGTCAACAACATGGTTGATGGATACTGAATAGACTGATCAATATGTTGTTCCCATGGTCTCCTGACATTATGGAGTGGAGAGTATCTACAATAGTGGATAATAGAAACAATCATTTTCAATACACAAGTTACATATCCAAACATTAGCAAATCACATGAGTTCATTAAGCAATCTATTTTACCACATTTTTTAATTCTATCCCATTTTACATAAAATAATATGTAGTATTTACCTTCTCTTCAAGGGTATAAAATACATATAAGAATTGAAAATCCTCAACTTCAACAAACTAGGAAGAAAATATATATATATATATATATATATATATATATATATATATATATATATATATATATATATATATATGTGTGTGTGTATGTATGATGCTTGAAATATTGGGAGTTAAAAACACACCAACAAAGAAAATAGGAATCCCCCAACAGAACTATTAATAATAAGAGAACTGTGGCAAAATGCATAGGTTTATGCTCTGTACCTATCAAGACAACTTCAACTTTAGGACCTATATCAGAAACATTTTTTGATGAAGCTGGCTGAGAAAATTGCTGTAATTCTGAACTATGTTCTGTCACGGAATACCAGAGACCTTGACAAAGCTGCAGGGTTGGCTTGCAACAATGGGGATGCTTCAACCACCACATGGTTCTTCTTATCATCACTACCTCCCTTTGATGCAAATGCCTTGAAAAGACCTCCTCCATTGAGAGAGTTCCCCTTCTCATTCTTGATCCCAAGTGTGGACCATATAGAGCTCTTTGCAGCTTTTGTAGGGTCATCAATTCTCAGCGTCTTGGGGATCAACACAGTATTGCTGACAACTAGGAATGTACTAAACTCATAACAGGACAGGATGATTATCCAAAAACTAAGGAAATTATTATGTGCACCTTGGCTTGTTGTTCGCTTGTCAACAACTGAATTGGATTTATGAATGGAATAAAATATGCAGTATTTACAGACAAAAGTATTCGGTTATTGGGGAAAAATCAATATACTTTTAATGTCGAATCGGGATCAACTAGGACAGAAATAAAGCATTGGGTCGAACTCTTCTTTGATGTCAAAGTAATAGCTATGAATAGTCATCGACTCCCGGTAAATGGTAGAAGAGTATGACCTATTATGGGACATACAATGCATTACAGACGTATGATCATTACGCTTCAACCGGGTTATTCTATGCCACCTCTTAGAAAGAAAAGAACTTAAATCAAAATACTTAATAGCATGGTGATACATTTATACAAAACTTCTACCCCAAGCACACGCAATGGAACCGTAGACAGTCAAGTAAAATCCAATCCACGAAATCATTTGATCTATGGACAACATCGTTGTGGTAAAGGTCGTAATTCCAGAGGAATAATTACCGCAGGGCATAGAGGGGGAGGTCATAAGCGTCTATACCGTCAAATTGATTTTCGACGGAATGAAAAAAACATATATGGTAGAATCGTAACCATAGAATATGACCCTAATCGAAATGCATCCATTTGTCTCATACACTATGGGGATGGTGAGAAAAAATATATTTTACACCCTAGAGGGGCTATAATTGGAGATACCATTGTTTCTGGTACAAAAGTTCCTATCAAAATGGGAAATACCCTACCTTTGAGTGCGGTTTGAACTATTGATTTACGTAATTGGAAGTAACCAACTAGGTTTACGGCGAAACCTAGAAATCGATCACTGATCCAATTGGAGTACCTCTACAGGATAGACCTCAATAGAAAACTGAAGAGTAACGGCAGCAAGTGATTGAGTTCAGTAGTTCCTCATATAAAATTATTGACTCTAGAGATATAGTAATATGGAGAAGACAAAATTGTTTCAAGCACCAACAGAACCGGAAGCACCCTTTGTTTCAAATAGGGGAGGGTGGGTTATTCACATTTCATTTGATGGTCAAAGGCGAATTGAAAGCTAAGTTGTGATAATTCTAAGGATTCCTCCTGGGAAAAAGAGAGATGTCTCCTACGTTACCCGTACCATGTGGAAGTAGCGACGTAATTTCATAGAGTCATTCAGTCTGAATGCTACATGAAGAACATAAGCCAGATGAAGGAACGGGAAGACCTAGGATGTAGAAGATCATAACATGAGCGGCAGATTTGGATTCCTATATACCCACTTGTGTGGTACTTCATTGTGCGATATATATATATATATATATATATATATATATATATATATATATATATATATATATATAAATATATATATATATATATATATATATATAAGATCCATTTATATAGATATCATCATCTACATCCAGAAAGCCGTATGCTTTGTAAGAAGCTTGTACAGTTTGGGAAGAGGTTTTGATTGATCAAAAAGAAGAATCTACTTCAACCGATATGCCCTTAGGCACGACCATACATAACATAGAAATCACACTCGGAAAGGGTGGACAATTAGCTAGAGCAGGTGTTGTAGCGAAACTAATTGCAAAAGAGGGGAAATCGGCCACATTAAAATTACCTTCTGGGGAGGTCCGTTTGATATCCAAAAACTGCTCGGTAACAGTTGGACAAGTGGGAAATGTTGGGGTAAACCAGAAAAATTTAGGTAGAGCCAGATCTAAATGTTGGCTAGGTAAACGTCCTATAGTAAGAGGAGTAGTTATGAACCCTGTAGACCATCCGCATGGGGGTGGTGAAGGGAGGGCCCCCATTGGTAGAAAAAAAACCGCAACTCCTTGGGGTTTTCCTGCACTTGGAAGAAGAAGTAGAAAAAGGAAGAAATATAGTGATAATTTGATTCTTCGTCGTCGTACTAAATAATAGAGAAAATAGAAATTGTTTCTTCGTCTTTACAAGAAAAAGGAGTAATTAACTGTGACGCGTTCACTAAAAAAAAATCCTTTTGTAGCGAATCATTTATTAAGAAAAATAAAGAAGCTTAACATAAAAGCGGAAAAAGATATAATATTAACTTGGTCCAGAGCATCTACCATTATACCCACAATGATTGGCTATACCATTGTTATCCATAATGGAAAAGAACATTTACCTATTTATATAAAAGATCGTATGGTAGGCCATAAATTAGGAGAATTTTCACCTACTCTAAACTTGCGAGGACATGCTGTAAGACCCGTGAAAATTAAATAATTAAATTAATTAATTAATAAATGCGAGTAGAAAGAACATTTATGGTATTTAATTCTGATTTGTATATTGTGGAAAAGTACTAGTTCAAGTGGTTGAGAGTACTTTAATTGTGTGAGAGAACTTGAGTTCAAATCTTATGTATGCTATTTATGTATTAATTAATTATTATTGTTTTAATAATATGTGTAATTATGTTGTGGAATAATATAATATGTGAATTATATTAGTTAGCAAGAAACATGGCTTAATGGTTGGTGAACTGCCGCCTAGCTAGGCAAATTAGGGTTCATGTGACCAAGTCTGCCTTGCCCAAACCCAAAGTTGACTGGTTGACACTCTTTAGACTGTCCATTGAGAAATCGACATGTGGCAGTGTGCTTTCTCTTTCCAGAATTAGGGTTTTTTTCCATGAGTTCTTCCATGGTTGACGTCTGTCCTGACGGTGACGGTGGCGTGGCTGTGACGGCGTCGGGCATGGCTCAGCGGCGACAATGGTGACCCGACGGGAAGAGTGGAGACGCAGCGGCGTTGCGTGGCTGTCGCGGGGAGCGAGTGGTGCTATTATGGTGAGGGCTGCGGGATGGTGGATGAAGAAGGCGGCGTGAGTGCGACATGGTGGCTGCCGTGGAAGTGGTACACGTCGACGACGACGCAGGAGCGAACGGTTTCGATGCAGCGACTGGCGGCGAGAACGACTCGAACAGGCGTAGGCCGTGTGCGTCGCGAGTAGTTTCACGAGATGAGATCGACTTTCATCGCGGTTTCCGGCAGCGAGATGATGGAGGAAAAAGGTGCAGCGACCATGGATTCTGGCGTGATGGTGGCATCGAGATTGGCAAGTGCAATCACGGCGTGGTGGTGGCTGCGGGTTGCGCGAGGAAGAAGGAGCAATCACGGACTCCGATTGTAGCAGCGGGGGCTGTGTTTTCCGGCGATGGGACGACGGGGTGGTTGCGTCCGGCGAGCTGCAGCGGCGGTCGGACGTGGACGTGGCGGCCATGGAAGGTGACGGCTGCAGAAATGGGTTGGTGCTGAAGAGAGAGAGAGGGAGATTAGGGTTAGGGTTTTGGTTGTGTGAAGGACAGAGAGAGTGATGAGGTGACATGTTTTAATTGGTGATTTGAGTTAGTGGAGGATTGATGATGTGGCAAACGGTGAATGGTTATTTTAGTGAGTGGGTGATTGAGGACGTGGCAAGCTTTAATTGGTTAATGTAGTAAATGGAGGATTGCCACGTGACGAAATCTGGTGGACTAAATTTTAAGTGATATTAGGAGTGCAGTTTAGTAAAAAGGAGGGGTACAAAGCAGAAATTTAAAGTTAATTTACAGAAGAGGGTGTAAACCTGAAAAGAGGGAGTGTAGTTAGCTCCAGAAATGTTTTTTTTAGAAATAGATATTCCAATTGGAAAAAGGGGGTGTAAACATGAGAATTGGGGGTACATTTAGTACCTGAACTATTTCTCTCCAAAATTCCTATTTTGACTTATGAATTAAAATATTCATTATTTACACTCTTAAGGATCTAAATTAAATTACAGTTGTATTATTAAACTCAATAATATCCAATAATATAGTATGCAACTAAATACAATTTTTTTAAGCGCAAAAATAATATTTAATTCCCAAAATTTAAGTATTTTATGTGAGCCAAGGTTCGACTCATCATAACTTCCAAGCGGTTTGGAGGCGAGCAGCGCTTGGCGGTATGTGTCCCCCGCCAGGTGATTTTACTGCAGTAGTATTGGTGTGATGGTGTGTTATATATAACTGTGCTATATTTATATATATGTGTAATATGTTAACTCACTCTATCTGCTTGTGTTTGGCGATGATCGTGTACGCGGTACACGGGAGCGGATGTTATTGCAGGTGGATCTGGTGAGGCCTAGAGACGAAGCGGGACTAGTTTTGGGAGAAGATTTTATCAGAACTTTATGAAGTTTTTTTATGCTTTCAAATAAATTGTAATTATGAATATTCTAGACTTTTAGATAATTACAATCTTATTTATACTTATGAATTTTGGTTTATTATGAAAGTAATAATAGTTTTTTTTTAATTTTCCTGCGTTTTGGGAATATCAGTTATAAGAAATGAAGTTTTATTATTTACTTCTCTATTTTATTATTTAAATTCGTAATACCGGTTGGGATGTTACACATGCGAAAAATGATATAATAGATCTCTTCGTTAACATTAATTTGAACATCCATTTTTAAATAGTAATGTATAAAGAAATATTACAAAATTGAATTCTTAGTAAAATGAAGTTCAACTCATTTCTTTTAGAATTCATTAATGAATTCAATAATTAATAATAATAATAAAATTCTTTTTTAATGAAGAATTCAATCAATTCAAACTAGATTTAAAGGAACTTTTTCTCTTAGGATTGTGAATGACTAAAACAAAGTGAAGCAGCATACTATGTTTAGGACATCTTTTATGGTCATCATTCCTATCTAATGAAACCTATAAAACTTCACTAAGAAGACTGACAGAATTACCTGCTCACTTAAAATTAAAAGTTGCTTTATAAGGAAGAGTTGTCCATTTGTGATGATCTTTTTGCTATTAATTTGCTTGCTTTTTGTGGCAGACAGAGGAAGCATAACAGAGAAGGTTTAGACTAATCACATTGTCAAATTTAAATACTTAGTAATCTTCTTGCTAGTAACAAAAAGTCACTGATATACTATAGAGAGCAAATTTTCTGCCAATTTAATATCCATCATGTATACTATCACAAGAAGTAACTCATCCACAACAAATAGCTTAGCAGGAGTATTACCAGTGTTAATACATGGCTACATAAGCGGTATTCCCAAGTACAACAAACATGAACATCAAAGGATTGAGTCCCTGCAAATAATATGAAAATTTATATTAAGTTAATATATTACATGAACACAACATCTTATTCTAAGAATTTATTATCCCTTTCTTCTTCCTATCAAAATTTCTCCCACTTTCTACCACTGCCCCTGTGGACATACATAAAATAAACCATACATTAATTAACATTATTTTTCGTAGAAGAATAAAAAGGCAATCAAATTGAAACATCCACCCTATTGTAAGACTTCCTGTGGCTATTAGGTTCCTTTTTCTTGGAATATTGATAATAGTTCCTATTCCAAAAAATTAACACCCAGACAGGTAAAAGAAATTATTAATATACTTTTTTATTGCTAAAAGAATCACCTTAGCTCCAAGATAACAAGTAAGAAGTAACATATAATCATCCATTAGGATTTTTTTTTCAATGGAATTTCAACCAATATTAAAAAGTGGATTCAAAAGTTTTTTTTTTTTCATTCTGAAAATGTTTATGTAACACAAATGGGGTTGCTTTTACTACCTGAGTTGTTTCTCAGTGGTGTGAACAAAGTAACCATCTTGAAGGAGGTTCTTGATAATCCATGAACCAATAAAGCTTGTTCCTCTTGTTACACAAACTCTTCCTTTGCTTTATTCCATTTTCTTATGCTTTTTCTCTTCCTCTAATTACTATTTAATGTGCCATTAATGCATAAGCAATAACAATGTTTGATAACTACACTCTTAGTCTCCACCACACAGAATTTGAGAAATAAACAAAAGGTTGTCTACATCTAAATCTTGAACCTCTTAAGAAGCCTGTAACATATTTGCATCAGAAGCCTTCTAAAAGAATTTATAAAAGCAACAAAAGCACTGAAAACTTGATAAAAAACAACATAATAATTATTAAAGACAAAATATTGAAGAGAAAAACCTGTAACAGTGAAGCCCCCCATCTATATGCTCCTAGATTGATGCAGTCTTTTTGCCAAACCAAGCAGCCCCAAAGCAAGTCCATATTGTGCAGGCACACACTGTGGTGAAATCTCCAAAGCTTGTCAAAATTGTTCAACTACCTTCACGTAGAAAGACTCAAAGTTTAACATATCATCAAAAACAGAAACAGTTGAGTAGTAATAGAACAACTTCATCAAACATTTGTTAGATACAATACACTTTAACATTTTTCAAGTATGGATTTAGAGACAGAGTATTCTATCTTGTCTTCTGCATTTCCTAGGTGCTATAATTTGATAAATTATAAAACTAAACATAAGTCCAACCATAACCACCAGAAAAAAAATGTATAGTAAGGAAATAGAAATCTACCAAATTCAAAGTCCAACCAGATAATGCTAACTAAAGGCACTAAAATCCATCTATTACTTTGTATCAAAGGAAAAAATTTCACAAATGAGGAACTTTTGTTACAATGTTTATATATACTGCAAAATATCAATCTAGAGATAGTTGTAGTTGTCTAACAAATAACAGTTATAAACGATTTTAACAGAAAAAATTGACAAGTAAAAAGTACGTTTAACTATTTATAAATGAATTTGTAATTCTTCATGAAGATAAGTTCACCCTTGAGCAATGAATGATCATAGCAAGAATAATCTATAATCATATTTCTTAAAGTCTAACATGAATTTATAATTCTTCATGAAGATAAGTTCATCCTTGAGCTGCTCCAAGTGCTACTTCAGCATATCACCACATTCAATCACTCTATTACTAACAAATTTCAACTTGTATAAATGACAAATTTCAAGATTTTTTTCACAACAAATCTTGCAAATAAATCATAAATTTTTAGTAGTGTACAGAAGAGAGGAGAAAAAACCTTTACAAAAGTTACAACCAAAACAATTAAATTTAAAATAATATAAAAAAATTTTGATGGTTAAAAAAATTAACAGAAAACAAAAATGTTTTTAGCGGTTTTTTTTCACTGTTACAAAATAACCGTAAATAAAAAATGTTTTTATTGTAGTGACTTTAGGATAATTTTATATAACAAAATTCACGTGAATTAATTGTGGAAGACTTTTTTTAAAGAAAATAATCTACATGTATTTTTTTAATAAATATCTTTTAAGGAATATTACATATATTTTTGTAGAAATAAATTGGCAAAAAATAGTATAAGTAATAATTGTATACATTTTATGGAGTTTGAACATGGAGTTTGAAAGAAACCTAGACTATTTTCTAGAGTTTTAAAACTAAATCTTTGTAATTTAGCAAAGATTTTAAAAATTTATACTACTTTTTAGAGGTTTAATACTAAACCTTTGTAATTTAAGGGAGGTTTTAAAAACCTAAATTATTTTTTAGAGGTTTAAAGTTAAACCTTTGTAATTTAACGGGGGTTTTGAAAACCTACACTATTTTATACAGGTTTAACACTAAACCTTTGTAATTTAAGGGAGGTTTTAAAAACTTAAACTATTTTTTAGAGGTTTAAAATTAAACCTTTGTAATTTAACGGAGGTTTTGAAAACCTACACTATTTTATAGAGGTTTAACACTAAACCTCTGGAATTTAACGGAGATTTTAAAAACCTCAGTTAAGTTAATCCATTACTAAGGTTAGATTAACCTTCACTAAATAACCCCCGTTAAATGCAATGTTTTTCTGTAGTGGGATTTCATCCTATATTAGTTGTTTTGATAAATTTTCTGTTTTACAAGTTCATTAGCATAATATTAAACATGTTTAGATTATAGGATCATGCATTCATGCATTGCTTTAGGTCTAATCTCATATCTACATAAAATTAGTTTAAGCCATTTTGTCGTAAAAAATCTGGTGTAGTTTAGCTTGTAGTCTAGTTTGGTTTGACACATGATTTTGTGATTTTGGAGTTCTTAGATTAGTTTAATCATTCAATGAGCATAGTTATACATATAGAAGTTTGTTTAAGACATTTGCACTACATAAATAACATCTTAGCTCATTCAAGCATTTTATCAAACATTTGGTGAAAACTAGGTTTTCATTGAACACTTTTCAGCTTGTAACTAGATGTTGTTTTAGGTAGAGTTAGGCCATGGAACACATTCCATTCATTTGCATAGTCATCGAGCATCTTCTTCTTAAAAACTTGTCATGAAAACTACATTATTAGTGCCTTTCTGTTTCAGCGCTTTTGGTCTGTTTTCTTGATATCATTACACAGTTTGATATCAAATGGAGATATATTAAGGAATTAAGAATTAAGGAGAGTGCTGGTATGCACTTGTATTCAAGAAACTAAATTTAATAAAGCTAGATCTTAAAAAATTTGGCATGATAACTATATAGAGTGGATACATAATGAAATCGAGAAAGGGGCAGGGAGGATACTGTATATGTGACATAGAAATACATTTGTGTGTGAGTGACATTTAAAGAGCAAGGGTTATATGATTTTAATGGATAGATATAAAGAAAAACATGTCCCAATAGTAATGGTGAATGTATATTCACCATGTGAATTAAAGAATAAATGGACACTTTGAGAGGAGTTATTCAATATCATAAAAAATTAAGGGTAAGACATGGTGCATGGTGGGGGACTTTAATGGAGTTAATAAAGAATGAGAGGAAAGGTTTGAACATAGGAAGGACTAGTAAAAGAGAGATCGTAGGTTTCAATGACTTTATTAAAAAAATGAAATGGTTGAACTCCCATATGTAGGATGAAAGTACACATGGTATAGATCCAATGGAAATGCAAAAAGTAAAATAGATAGAATCAGTCACTTTTGAGTGGTTGGACGAATGGCCTGAGTATAAACAATACATACTTGATAGAAAAATCTCATATCATTGTTCCATTATACCAAAGAATACACAAGTAGATTGGGGTCCAAAACCATTTAAATGTTTAGAAGTGTCACACATTAATATGACATTTAGAGATTTAATGAAATGGAAATGAGAAGAATATAAAACACAAGGCAATGGAATGTTGGTAATAAAAGAAAAATTCAAAACGAAGAAATACGAATTAAAGGTTTGGAACATGGGAAGTTTTTAGGAGTAGATAATAATATAACACATGCATTTTCTATTTTCTAAAATACTGAATTGTAATACTACTAAAGTTTTGTTTTGGTAATCAGGGATGATAGTGGGGGATAATCCAAAAAAATAAGTCTTTTGACAACCTAGGATCAATAGAATCCAAAAGAAGTTGTCCAAGTGAAAAGGGAGGAACTTATTGCAAGATAGATATGTCTTATAAAATATGTTAGCACAATCCTACCCCTTTACTAATTTTCCTTTTTTAAAGCCTAAAAAGATGTGTGTAAGATTATTAGAAAATTACAAAGAAACTTTTTATGGCGATGGGAAAATGAAAATAGGAAAATAGCTTAGATTAGATGGGAGGAATTGTGAAAATCAAAAATGGAAAAAGGAATCGGTATAAAAGACATTGAGTTGTTCAATAAAGCTTTATTAGCCAAATGAAAATAAAAACTAGGTAAGAAATAACAAGGTCTTTGGGAAAGATATTTTGGAATCAAAATATGGATCTTTGAGAGACCTCATTGGGAAAAAGTAATCAATATATGTCTACATGGTAGAAAGACTTAAGGGAGGTATGCAGGGAGGGGAGAAAAAGGGATGAGTTTGACCAAAATATAGAATGGAAAGTAGGATCAAGTTCCATCATAAAATTATGGGAAGATAGTTGGCTTGGACTAGATCCTTTAAAGCTTAGGTTCCCTAGGTTATATTGAAATTCCATACTTGATATTGTGATAAGGAAGTTTGAGAAATTAGAAAATAATAAGTAGAAATGTAGAGTAAAATTAAGAAGGGAATGGTTTGTGTAACATCCCAACTAGGTGTCATGCGCTTTAAACCACATTGCCTAACCGTCAGGCGCCTCGCGTCTCGCAGAACCCTTGGGCACTAGCCATCGTCCGAAGGGTTGAACTTCGCCGCCAGGCACCACACCAGTACAACGAATTGTACTGCTTTCTGCTGCACTCCATCCAATCTTAAACCTCAATCACGTGATTTCTCACCTCTAGCATCAATTCTCTTAATGCTTATCTTATTGTCATTAATCTTACGCCTATAAGGTTCCCAATCTCATCATACCACTAAGTTGATCTTTTTAACTTAAAAAAAAACTCACCAACTTATTAACACATGCAACTACTGCTAATTCATGACTAAGACTCACAATTTCATGACAGTATCATAATAAATCCATTCATGACCCCATCACAATTTTCCATCATGTCTTATCCTTTAAGTTGCCATATGTCCCCTATACACCAATATCTCAAGTTACTTTAAGTCAACCTTCCAATGACTAAGCCTGTGATAACCCATACCAAATCCTCCAATGATTTATACTTCAGCCGTCATACCATTGAAATTACAGATTTCCAATCAGTCTTTAGTTCTCACCCCATTTCATTAATCAAGTTTCCCTTTCCACTCTCAAGGTCCCTCAATTCAATCATTTTCACTAGATTTTTTTTCAATACCATTTAATGCTACAAATTACCACAACATCCAAACCGTACCCAGTGTGCCTAAAATTTTTTGCAGCACAGCGAAACAAATACTAATGGGTACTATAGTTTTGTATTGTATTTTTACAATTTGTTCCTAGTTTGCTATAGGTGTAGGGGTCTACTTTTAAACATGTGTGTGAGACCCTTGTGATCGCCAAATACATGTTTGAGTGAATTTAGTTTCATGAATGCACAATAGCAATTAGAACAACTTTTTAAATTATATATGGTATATTGGAAATCGATAGAAATTAAATTAAACCTCTTTTTGTTTCTTTTATAAGGCACAATATTAAATGTTAATAAATCATAAAATATAAAATAAAATATAGTAAAGAATAAAAAAATCTATTAAGATATTTTTTTTTTATTGTCTTCTAAGTTTTTTAAATATGGTATTGATCTCTCTCTCATTTGTTTTCTTTTATTTGTAAAAAGAAAAACTTATTATTTTTGCTCTTATTTCTCCTATATTCTCTTCCATTATTCAACAATATTTTTTTTATCTCACTTAATAGTGAAATATTAGTTTAATTATTATCATTATTTTTTATCTCACAAGTCTATTCAATTTTTTATGAATATAGAAGAAAAAGTATTGTAGTATGTTTTTTTCATAACCGATTTTATCAACCATGTCAATCTTTGCCGAAAAGAGTAAAATCAATTAATTTTTTCTTAATTGATCGTTTAACTCGTCTTATTTTAAGTCTACATGTTTCTTCCTTTCCAAAATAAAAATCATCTTCTGTCATGGAAGACATTTTTTTTGTCGACAATATGGTTATTTACATTAAAATAGAAATACCTACAAATTTTTGTTATGATTCAATTATTAGTGGTGGTCAAGAATTTCAAGGACAAAATGACAATCATTTATATATTGTGATTTATTTAATAGTTACCGTTATATTAATGATATATTCAAATTTATTAAATGACAATCATTTATACACTGTGATTTCTTTAATAGTTACCTTTATACTAAATGATATATTCTAATTTATTGCATTAGTGACAGTAATTAAGTATACAAATTTTGAATGAATTATTTTGGCTCCCCCAACAATATTGGTCAAGATCTGCCACTGAATATATTATTTACCAACCCAAAACACATGTCTAGAAATAATAATTGATCGTCATAAAAGACCACTTCATAATCTTGTTGAGCAGCAAAGAAGTTTCTAAATTCAAAAACATGAAACACTTTTCATTTAAAAAAAAATTCTAGAAGACAAATTTAATTTTACTTGACCATCCATCAATTTCTGATATGAAGATTTTTTTTTATCAACACATAGATGATCATAAGCATGATATCAAACAATTCATTTTAATTTCATGTTATAAACAATATTTTTAAATTCATAAATCTGATAAAAATATTTATTATCAGTCATTTTTTTCATATAAATATCAAGATAATTTTTTTTCCTTGCAAATGCATAATTTCATAACTCGATAATAGTTTTAGTATGACAAACATTTTATAATTGTTTTCATACAAAACACTTAAAATATATTCATAATCTAGAACATCTCTATCAAATGTAAGAGTATAAGATATTAAATCATAAATTAGTATAATAGGAAAAGCATTAGCTTTAGACATCACAACAAATTATTCAATGAACCAAAATTTTATTTATCCATAATTTCATTTATTGTTACCAATAGAAATAGAAACAATTATACACATAAATTTTTAGATTTAGTTGAGTCTGATTTAATTATAACCATAACAAACACATTAGTTCATAAAAAGTGTTTTCAATCATCTCCTCTATATTGTCTTTCATGTTAGGAATGAATAAGAATTTTCTCTCTAAGAATGTTAGAAAATGATTAAACAAATAATACTATTAATGATTAAAATATGAAATAATATAATAATAATTATTAGAGCAATAATAACACACACACACACGCGCGCACACACACACACATACACACACACACACACACACACATAAATAGTCTGTCTGGGTTGAAGCACATATAATGTCATCCTTAAATGCGTTCCTCTCCCAAGATACAACAAACCCGTCAGATTGATCGAGTGCAGCAAAGGATCTTCAAACATTACGAACATCGATGTCTTAAAGATAATATAGAGAAGAAAAGAATAACATTTTTAAGAGAAGTCTACTGTTTGTTGTTGTGTCTTTCCCTATACACCTATGGGATATTTATCAGTAGAAAAAACATACAAAGGAGTAAATTGTATTAAGAAATATAGTAGTTAATCATAAATGATATTAACCCATAAAATTAAAAGTTTATGAAAGTAGAATTTTTATTTTTATTATTTATTTTTTAAATTATATTAAAATATTTCCAAAAGGAAGGGTGTATGGATTTTAATTATGAACATAGGAATTAAATTATATTTAGACAAGAAAAAATAGATTTAGAAGAAATATTTACTTTCCCATAATTAAATATTTGGATCCCGATGAAATATAAAGTTTGATTCTTTACCCAATTTTAATGCATTCATACAGTCACTTAGAAAATAAAACAATAACCACATATTAAAGACTAAGTAGGGAACAAAAATTCTTATTGGTAGTAGTACTTTGCCTGATAACAACCAGAAATTCTTGGGTCTCAAATCTAAGAAGATTGGTTGTGCGATGGATTTCTGCACATGGGAAGATAACTTCAATAGTTTGTAATTGGGTTAAAACACCCAAATAAATAAATAAATAAATAAATATATATATATATATATATATATATATATATTATATATATATATATAATTCTAAAAAACCACCTTGGACGTCAATATTTTTTTCTTTCTGTATATATGTTACTATGCCACCTGGTTCAAATGTTTCCACCTCAACTTTAATTGTAATTCTTACACTATTTCCGACACCCATCAAATATCCTTAAGTTTGACTCTAGTATGCCAAGTAGATTCATTTACACAATAAATAACATGAATCAATATTCCTCTATCCATAATTTACAAGAAGAAACAAAATCTTTTAATGATAACAAAGGTTTCTCAATAAAAAAAATATTCTCAACAGAAAAGTAACCGTATCAAAAAATTATTAAAAAATATTTTTAACGATAAATGACAACTAGAAAACATATATCAATAATTATCATAAATATTAAATATCGACAAATATATAAGTTAATAATTATGCAATTGCGCTTCTTTTAAAAAGACAAATATTAAATACGTGTAGTCTCCTTCAAAGATTAAGATGTTTATGTCTGTAACGTTTGAATTAATATAAGCCACACAAATACGAATGTCAAGTCTTTGTAAGTATCAATTCGTCGCGTGCTCGACCTCAGTACTCTAATTTAAATTCTCATTATTTTCAAAATTTATTTTTAATTTACATATGAATTAATTTAAATTCAGATGAATTAGTTTTTTTTTTTATAATTTAAGATAAAGTTCATTATGTGGATAAAGTTCATTATTTTAAATCTTATTTTTATGCTCTAAAATTCATATTTTACTCTTAAATTTTTTTTTTTATTAGAATGTCATCAATTTAAATTAAATCACTATAAAAATGATTGTTATATATTAATTGTGGTTTATATTAAACGATAAGAGTTATTTTTTATTTTTATATTTTGTAATATTATTTTTAATTAATCACAAAAATTCTCATATTTTTTAAGACAAAAAAAGTTAAATAAAAAAAATATTTTTAAAATATTTACTAAAAAAAATAAAAAACATAATTAGAAACTACAATACAAGATATTTCAATCTGTGTTTTGTGTCATACCCGTATATGATATTTTATAATAATTTACTGATAATTATAACTATATAATAAATAAACTAATAATACCTTTTTAAGACAATAATTTATAAAATTTTATGTTAAAAATGTTTAATATATTAAATTTTAATTTGAATTGATACAATAATTATTATTATTATAAATTTTAGTTTGAATTGATATAATAATAATAATTATATATTTATCATGTATTTAAAAATTTATATATATTTTTTAATACGTATATATTAAGTTTTATATTTTATTCTTTTTAAAATAAATGTATCGATGTATTATATGTATATATCATATATATCATTGAAACATACAAATTTATTGATTATAAAATTCAAATTTATTGATATGAAGTAGGTTTAATTTAATATAAATTCATAAAACCTGGGATTGTGCACATATTGCAACAATGAGACCGAAGGAGATGCAGAAGCAACTGACCAGACTGACCGTGCTGTTACTCATGGCTTTAGAAGCAGCCAGCCAAGCCCTGCGCGGCTGCCCGAACTCCTGCGGAAGTGTTTCCATTCCATATCCATTCGGCATCGGCAATTCAAACCACACCGGTGCAAACTGTTTTCTGATGAAAGAATTGAATCTCACATGCACAAACTCAACCTTATATCACGGTCAAGGTAACATCCAAATTCTCAACATAAGCCTCGCCGGTAAAATCGACATGCTCGTCCACATCTCCGAGGTTTACAAAAACGAATCGTTGGGAAAAAAATATAACATAGGTAACCGTCCCAGATTCAGTGTGCCGGTTTTCACCATTTCTAGTGAGGACAACAAGTTCGTAACCGTAGGCTGCGACACCTACGGCTATGTCAGCAGTATCCGCAAGGTTACAGAATTTTCAACAGGGTGCTCGACCAGATGCAACACCTTAGAGATCGTTGAAAGCATGCAGAGAAGCGGAAACTGCACCGGCATAGGGTGTTGCCAGGTCGACATTCCTCCTGGCATGAAGAACATCACTTTTCGAGCTTTCTCCTTCTACAATTTCAATTCCACTTCCGATTTCAACAAGTGTGGCTACTCCTTCGTCGTCAAAAACGGCAACTACACCTTTTCCGTCGATCATTTAAAAGGCGTCCCGTTCAATATGACACCTCTTGTCATGGAATGGAGTGTTGGAAAGGACACGTGCGACATTTCCAAACAAAGAACAGATTATGCATGCAAGAATAATAGCGACTGTGAGAACTCGCCATTTGATGATGGTTACCGATGCAAATGTAAACCAGGCTTTCAGGGAAACGCATACCATCCCGATGGTTGCCAAGGTAATTCAATAATTTATTACTTTCTTATCCTAACATTTAGACAAATTTAATAACTAATTTTTTTTAGTCTATTAGCTTACCCATTTTTTCTTAACCTATGATTAGTGTAAACATTCTGATTTTTAATCGTTTATTCCGATTGAATAATAATATTTTGATTAACTCTTTTTTTATCATTTTTAACATACGATTCCATTTTTAGATCATTATATCACACAATTAAAAAAAATCAAAACAAATAATTAAAAAATTATTGAAATGATGAATTAAAAATAAATAAATTTTTTTTCCAATTAGATCGTAATCACAATCAAACAAAATATATTAATTATTAATTCCCAATTCATTAGACCTGTTTATGTCAAACATCATCATCCTTGATAACTTATTATTTGATGTCAAGTTTTTTATTCTGAATCTTCTTTCTCTTTCCTTCTTATTCAACTTAAAATTTTAAAATAGAAAATTTGTAAGTTTTTCTTTATATATATATATATATATAAAGAAAATATATATATATATATATATATATATATATATATATATATATATATATATATATATTATTCGGGTGTCTTATTTAATGTGTCATTTAGATTTTTAATTTGATTTTGTTTGTAGACATTCTGGAGTGTTCAAATGGCGAACACAATTGCAGTAGTAAAGAGTATTGTCGTGAAACTAATGGCTCTTTCGAATGTCACCCAAGGGCTGATACATTTATGGGGATCGTCATCGGTAAGCAAATAATAAATTCATCTCAGTTTTCTTTTTCTTCCCTTAAGCCACCGATCATTTTAGTTAGAAGGCAGGTTATATTTTAACAATTTTGTTTTTTAATTTAACTCTCCCATAACTCATTTTATTAATTTTTATTGAATATTTTAATTTATACTTCCCAATATTTTAATATTAATGTATAGTTGTCTTAAAAAAATGTTATTCAACACAGAATTAATAAACTAAGTTGTGTGGTTATATGAAAAGAAAGTGTTACTATGAAACCTTTAAGAAAAAAAATACTCAATTAATAGATAATATATAATAGTTTAATTTTTTACCTTAAAATAATATTATGTTATTAAAGTAAATGTTCACGGTAAGAAAAAAATTATTTTAATGGATATTTGATTTTACGTTATCCAGAGTTAAAACCTCGACCAAGGCATTTACTCGAGGTTGCAGTTTCCCTTGCTTAATCATTCATCGGAAGTGTATTCATTGGGATTTATATTTTAATAGTGTTAGTCGGAGAACATTTTATTTTTTTAAAAGATATTAAACTATATTTTCTTATATAAAAAAAGTTGGGTTATTAAAATTATATCACTCTTGTATAATTGCTTTATTCATATTCATATTTTGGTAACAGGTGCATGCGTAGGATTAACTGTTAAGTTTATAGGGGTTTCTTGGTTGTACTTGATGTACCAGAAAAGGAAAGTCTTAAAATTAAAGCACAAGTTTTTTCAGCAGAATGGAGGTATCATTTTGAGACAACAACTCTCCAAAATAGAAGACTCGTCTAAAACCACTACAATTTTTAGTGTAGAACAACTTAATAAAGCGACCAAAAATTTTGATGAGAGCTTAATCATCGGTAAAGGAGGTTATGGTACAGTTTTCAAAGGACTTCTCTCAAATAACAAAGTTGTAGCTATCAAAAGGTCCAAAATAGTGGATCAGAGACAGGTAGAACAATTCATCAATGAGGTCATTATACTATCACAGATTAATCACAGGAATGTGGTCAAACTCTTAGGATGTTGTCTTGAGACAGAAGTTCCTTTACTGGTCTATGAATTTGTTAACAATGGCACCCTTTTCGAATATTTACATAACCAAGGCCAGAAATTCAATGTGTCATGGAAAACACGTCTAACGATAGCTACAGAAGTAGCCGCAGCTCTGTCATATCTACACTCAGCAGCTTCTATACCCATCATCCACAGAGATGTGAAGACTGCTAACATACTCTTAGATGACACTTACACTGCCAAAGTCTCTGACTTTGGAGCTTCAAGATTTGTTCCACTTGACCAAACTGCAATAGCAACAATTGTTCAAGGAACCTTTGGATATTTAGATCCAGAGTACATGCAATCAAGTCAATTGACAGAAAAAAGTGATGTCTATAGCTTTGGTGTGGTGCTTGTAGAACTGTTAACAGGAGAGAAACCTTTTTCTTTTGACAGGGCAGAAGAGAAACGAAGTCTTACATTTTACTTTCTGCATGGATTAAAAGAGGATCGTTTGTTTGATGTTCTTCAAATGGGTCTTTTGGATGAAGATAACCAGCAGGAGATTATGGAGGTTGCTATTCTTGCTTCCAGGTGTTTGAAGCTTATAGGGGAAGAAAGGCCTGGTATGAAGGAAGTGGCAATGATATTGGAGGGACTAAAATCTTATGGAGAAAAACCCTTGGATCAATACCAGGAAAGACTTCGGGGAGAGTCAATACTTGCTTCATGAGGCACAAAACTCTTATGACCATGGTGATAGTTGTGGCCAACAAAATATTCGATATGATAGGTCAAGAGAACTTCAGTTAATTGACTTTGGCAATGGAAGATAATCAAGCGGACACGTCACAACATGTATTTTCACTTTAGTGTATTTCAATGAATATATTTCTTCAGTCATCATTTCATGTAGTTAAGAAGGTTATGATTCGAATAAGGAATTTTGTCTATATTTCTTGTAACATATTTCTAACTTTTGCCCAATTTGTTGACTCATTTTAACAGTTTCGTTGCCATATTTTATTTACTCTTATCTACTAGAGAAAAAGTAACTTTCGATTCATATTGTTTCAGAAATTTCTTACAAATGTATTAGTAGTTACATGATTGTATTGCAAGTCTATGTATGAGTATTTCATAAACATGATTTAAGAACAAATACCTTTTGAGAAATAGAAAATCTACACTTTGTTTTGGATGAAAACAAATATGATATTTTTTGTGGATTTACATTAATATCCTCTTTTATGTTTCCAAATGTTAGACTAGAGTGCATTGACAAATTCAACACTCTTTTATTGGCAATTGTTGTTTATCAAAGACAAAAAGGTCCAACTTCACAGGTTTGGTGTGCAATGTATCCCTAGGTTGTCTTAAGTCAAGTTAGAATAATATATTGTTCCCATTATAAATTCTTAGAGTAAAAGTCCAATTCTCTTATTATTTTCATTAAGCATTTAAATATAACAAAGCATAAAATATGAAGTTATGTTTGATAGACGTTGTATAAATAATGAGTATGTTTTGTTTGATAGAGGATAAAACATCATAATTTTTCCATTAAGTTTGATAAGTGAATAATGATGATTAGACGAAAAGTACTATTAAACATATTAAGATCACATGAACTTAAAGAATATTTAGAAAGCTAAAATTTGTGATACAATAAATATCTTCACCATCTGTCGTCAAGAGATCCGACCCAAATACAAATTTCATTCAAATATCTCTTAAGATATGATGTAAAGTTGAAATGTCTACTAACTTTTCTAACATAAGCATATGCTCACTATGTCCTAATAATTACACAAACAGTTTTAAAATGTTGAACACACCCTTGGAATGCACACTACTTGCATAACCATCACACCTCCCCATGCATTTGAGACATGTTTCTACAAAATCCACTAAACTTTTACACTTTGTTTTAACATTTTTAGTCATGTGAAATGGACATAGGTTAAAAGTTTAATCAAGAAACTATGTTAATTGCATTTACTAAAGCAAAATTTTTATTACTGACAAAGACTTCAGGGTGGGCATTCACTCTAAATAACACCCTTCTACGTCTTTTGAGAATCCAATAATGTTGTTTTCTCATTCATTTACCAAAAATACAAGTCACATAAATTGATGATCCCATGAATGTCGCACCAATAAAATAATGCTAAATTCATTTAGTAATTTCACTTAATCAAAGTGTGTCTAAAAAACACTTTTAACGACTCCTAGGAATGCATTAATCTACTATACTGAATATATATGTTAAGAATTTACTAGAAGAAAAAAAAAGATAGTGTTAGGAATTGGAACAACACCTTGCACCACTCAAACTGCATGAAATAAATAAGATACCCACTTATAAACCTTTAGTCAAGTAATATTTATACAAAAACTTAATCTTCCTCCCAATTGTCCTAATTGAAATACGAAAGTGAAAGATTAACAAAAGAACAAGTAAAATGAAAATTTCTAATTTGCTTAACCCAATTAACATAAATAATGAACAATAACGAGAATAACTGTTGAATTCATATTTTGTGATTTTCTTCTTCTACATTAAACTAAAATGAATCAATAGTATGCAAATATTATAAATATTATAAAATTGAGTGACATCACAAATTTATGAATTGAAAGTATGAAAATCAGAATTGAACAAAGAAACAATTTAACAAAGAAAATAAACTACGAACCCTTCAATAAATTGTGGAATTCTGGTTTAGATTTAACTTGTACACTATAAAAAAAAATCACTGATTACCAACAGTCACATTCTGTCTATAATGGAAAATATCCATCGAAAATATGATTTTACCGACAGAATTTCTACGGGCAAAAATCAGTCGGTAAAACATTAGTCAGTAATCACCGACGAATATTTTTGTTGGTAATTATCGATGAATGTCTGTGGTTGGTAGTTATCGACGAACATATCCATCGGGAAATCTTGCGATAAAGTCAATTGTGGCTACAAAATCAGTTTTATTTTCTCCTTTACCACACACAATCAAACATAATCAGACCTAGATAAACATTCCAAACCACACATACCGGTCAATTACAAAAATTCATATCAAATATTCAAAAATAAACTTCCAAATTCATCGTACACAATCAAACATAAAATTGTTAGTAATCAATGAAAATATCCAAGGTATACTAATTCTAAACATAAATTTCAAAAGTCAAAAACATTAATAATCTACATAGTCATCAGAATCAGTAGGGTCTTCAGGGTTTGGAACTAGGTTAGGCTGCACTTGGTTGGGCTGCTATGGGCTTGGTTGGACTTGTGTAGGTTGGGCAGGTGTAAGCTGTTGTTGAGACTATGTTAGGTTGGATACAACTTGTCCAAGGACTTGTTGGTCAAGAGGCATCAATTTCACGAGTATATTTTGTAACGACTGAAATTGACCTTTCAATTTTGCATAAGCCTGATCATTTTCTTGCAATCACTGATCAATTACTTTTATTTTTTGATGAGTTTCTTGTAGTCGTTGTTTTAGGTAGGTAACTTCTTCAACACTAGAAGTGGAAGTAGAAGATTGGGGCTTCAGGCTGCTGGTTCCACTTGCAAGTTGTCTTGTCCCATATATTCTTTCTTTATTCTTTTCACCGACAACCTCAACCCAACACTTTGTCCTAATAATATCATCTGTAGCAGGATCATCAATGGTATTCTTAGAGTTGTCAAAACGGGTAACTCGGCCCGACCCGGTTCGATCCATCACGAGTTGATGATTTAGTGAGTCAATCCAACCCAGCTCACTTTTTAGCGAGCCAAAAAGAAATTTGAACTCGGCCCAGCCCACCACGGGTTGGCGGGTTAAACAGGTTGGCTCACAGGTTCACTTAATTAAAAAAATACATTTTTTTATTTTATTTTAAGTCAAAACTAAATTCTAATTCTAATTAAAATCTAAATAAACTTTAATACAATCCAAATACAAATCAAAATAAAAAAAATACAAATTATTGATGTGTTAGTTAAGAAAAATAACCTAACATGACCCAAATGCAAAGCCCAACTCAATAAAAAACACTTTTGTGACCCTTTTATCTGGGGGTTGGTTAGCCAACCCGGCTCACCACAGCGTCAACTCGGGTGCGCCGGGTTCTAGATGAGCTGGATCAAAAATCAATTCGTATTGAAATTTGTAAAAACATTTCAACCCAACCCGGCCCGAACCCGTGGTGAGCCGGGTTGGCTCGCGAGTTCCAACCCATTTTGACAGCTTTAGGTATTCTCCTCTGATCCACCAGCACATGAGCCTTGTTCAGATTTGACCTATGAAAGTATATTTTCAAATTTTTCCTATTAAATAAAATAATGAAAAATTAGTTAAATATGATACAAATTAAAGTTTTTTTTACAATAAAATTAAAGTATTTGCTTACATATGTCCTCCGAGATCTTTCATCAACAAACTAGTCAGTTCCTTTGCGCATATGAGTTTGTTAAAATACCTCACCAATATGAGTAACTCGTCCCAACTCTTTTGCCTATAATAAAAGAATGAGTTAATGTCAACACCCAATTTCGTCCAATTTCGTCCGGATAAGAAATAATTTTGTTTTTAGAAAATAATTAGGAAGAGGAGGGAATAATAAAAAAAAAGGTAGTGAACATTGATTTGAGTATGGATATATTCCTACTTTTACTTTCATCTCATTTTAACTATAATTTAATTTTATCTTGTTTTATTTTATTTAATCTTGGTTTCTTTATCTTGTTTATTTTATTTTATTTTTTATTTTAATTTTTAATTTAATTTTTAATTTAATTTTAATCATATTTTGTTTACTTTTTTATTTCATTTCATTTTATTCTGTTTTCAAAAAATATGTATATAAAAAAATGAAAAAAAAATGAAAAAAAAGAGAAATATAAGAACAAGAGGTTTAGAGGTGCATAAGCTATGCCACACTTTGCTTTTGTACGTTAATTGGGAATTACGTGTGGTAGCTAGCTAGCCATGGTTATGATGGCTGAAGGAGCAGGAAGCAACATCTACTTTCAGCCTTATCTCATGTCTCGAGGTTGGAAGGGGTAGAGAAAAAAGAGAACAAAACAAAAAGAGGGAACTACATAATAAAAGAAAAACTAAGATTCATAGGTTAGGGGGAGAGATCTCAGAAAATTCATTATAGAGGAGAAAAGACATGAAGCAACTGAGATTGGAAGGAGAAGAATCATCCAACAACAAACAACGCAAGGGGCAGCTACAAGAGGTAAACACCAATACTTGAATGTTTAAATTAATGTGAAACTGTTTGGTCTTTTGAATGAATGACGTTGTGTTGCGTTTGCCATGCTTGATTTGTTACCGATTCATGATAATGATATCACTACTAGAAAAACGTTAATTACCGACGGTTAGAATCCGTCGATAATAGCCATAATCCGTCGGTAATCATGTTTTACTGACAGACTTTCGACGACAAAATATTCGTCGGTAAACTGCTCGTCGGTAATCATTTACCGACGGATAGTTGAAATCCGCCGGTAATTACCGACAGAAATATTCGTCGTCCTTTTCGTGGTAATTACCGAGGGAATTATTCGTCGGTACTTACCGACAGACAGATCCGTCAGTAAATCCATTCGTGGAGTCCATGTCATTACCTACGGATATGTCTGTCGGTAATTACCGACGGATAATTCCCTCGAAAATTACCAACGGACATATTCGTTGGTAATGACATGGACTCCACAAATGGATTTACCGACGGATCTGTCCGTCGGTAAGATAAAAAATTTGGTCTGGGCTGATTTGTTTTTTAGACATTCCACAATACCTGCATATACAAAATTCCAATACAAACAAATCCAGCAGTCCAGCATTCCCACTATATCAAATATTGTATCATTATCAAACTCCATGACAATATATATCAAATGACACAGTAAATTATTCATAAAACAGAGAAAATAATATGTACCACAGGAAAGTTTGTCAAATATTACATAATCACGACCAGTACCAAGAAGGACTAATAGTACATAAGTTTATGAAGTAAATTTTGAACAAAGTTTTTCTTAAGAACATGAAAAGCTAATAATCTTCATAATCAGGAGAAGATTCTTCATTTAGGTTATCGTCTTCTTCATTATTTTGTTGCTGAGAATGGGGTGGAGGGATTTCAAAGTTTGGTTAAGTAGGGTTTGGCTGTTGTGGCTGTGGCTGTGGCTACTGAAGACGAGCCTAAGCATCAGGAGGGAGATATTGCAGGACTAGTGGCTGAAAGGATCGAAACTCAGACCTCAATTCCTCATTTTCCTCTAGGCTGCGTGACATTTGCTACCTAATATTAGTGAGGTCCTCAGTATTAGAAGAGGAAGAAGCTGGTAGTTGGTTCAAGCTTTCATTTGGACCTGTATATTTTGAAACAAGTTGACCAGCCCCATAAAGTCTTCCTTTCTTTTTCCCTCCTAGTCCTGATATTCTCGTCCTGTGTAGGATCAACAGAGGACTGCTCTTGTGTTCCATTAGCACATGAGGAAACCTCAGATCTAACTTGAGAAAGCCTAGTCTGAAATTCTTCCTGTAAGTAAACAATGAACAATTATTATTCTGTGGTGGGATACATTTAAGAGTAAATAATATTGAATAGTAAAAGAGACTTACATTTGTCTTCCTAGACCTCTCATCCACATACTCGCCAGTACCCTTTCGGATATGTGTCTGCTGAAAGACTTCATTAAGAAACACATGGCGTCCCAACTCACGTGCCTGCAACAAAATGTTATGGAGTTAGATTTGATTTGATTTCAAACTTTAAAAATGTAGTTCAAATGTGACAAATACAAACAGTTAATGTGTTTACCATACGAAGGGCATGCTCGTAAGTGGTAATGGATCCACCTGTGTGTAGGGTCCCACCTGTTTCAGAAGCCCTATTCTTTTTTGCTGCAATACATTTGCTCCGATAACTTGGAGAATTCCAATGTTCTAGCAGCCTTGTCCACACATCATTAGGAATCCATTCTGGCCTTTCTCTAGCCGTTCTAGCATCTCTAAATAGCTCAGATAGACGATGGGAAGCTCTGTTGTTGAAATTTCTCTTAATGGCAATTTCATGCTCTGGTGCCCATTGAACTCTCCTCTATAACACAATTTAAACATATAAAACATTATAAGTATATTAAACATGGAATAATAGTTAACAACTTAATTTACCTATATAATAAGTTAGAACACATTACCTTGAAACGTTGCCAGAAAATTTCCTTGTCTTTTTCAGGTATTGATCCCCATGATGGCCAAGGATTAAGAAATTGTTGCTTGATTGTCTTTGTGATAGCCTGTGAAGCAACTCTAGATGGAACAAACCTACAATACATGGAAAATTGTCAGAAAATGAAAGAATTACATAATATAAACAATGAGAATAATTGAATTTAAATATTACCCTCGACCGACAGGTTCAATCATCGGGCGGTCTTGCAAAGGAGGGTCAGGTTCTGCATCTAAATCAGCATCAACCATAGGCTGTGGGGAAACTATATCACCTGCAACTGGGGATGGTGCAGACTGTTGACCAACGACAGAAGATGGGCCACCAATGGAGGCTGGGGATGGTACAGTATGAGGTGATGGGGATGCTCCAATGTCTGTGGAAGGGGTATGTAACCCAGTGTGTGGAGCTGAGGAAGATGAGGATGGTATATGGAAGGGTGGTACAACAGGGGTATGCAACCCTGTGGGTGGAGGTTGAGAAGAGGAGGACGACATATGAATTGCCGGGATAGATGTTGGGTTATGTAACCCTGTGGGTGGAGGTGGGGAAGATAAGGATGGCATATGTAAGCCCGGGGTAGGGGTGATGGGTCTGACTGGAATCCGAAGCACATAATTATTACGTCTCTTTCTTATTTTTGCAATACCTTTCCCCTTGTCAACTGGGGGTGATCGAGGTGGATCTCTCGATGACATGGTATATAGGATCTAAGTGTCAAACAAATTAAGATGGTGTATAATAACAAACAAATATACCAACTTAATAACTATTCATTACACATATTACACAACTTGAAGTACAACAACAAAAAGTTCTAATGAAATGAAAAAAAACAAACATATTAAAAAGATAAGTACTAAAACAAAAAAGACAAAGTTAGTCATTATCATCACTTTCACCCTCATCGTCGTCCTCATCTTCCTCCACTTCTTCTTCTTCAGTTTCATCTTCTTCATCTAGATATTCCTCCTCTTCTTCTTCTTTTTCTTTTTCTTCCTCCTCCTCCTGCTGTTCCAACTCTTCATCATGACCTTCTATGTGATGAAATCCCGATACACGTTCTACTTCAATTACTTCGTTCACATGGGACATTTCATCAACTTGGTAAGGGACATCGTCTTCCACCTCATTTGATTCAATGCGACCTCTCAGCTTTGTTTTAATTGCAACACACCAACCACAATTGTCTTTTCGAGATGGTGGAAATTGTACATAATATACTTGTCTAACATTGTATGCTAAAATAAATGGATCAAATGGTTGGTACCTTGAAGTCATGTGAATGTCCACAATGTTATATTTAGGATCTACTCTTGTACCTTTTCTTGAGGGATCAAACCATTCACAAAAAAAAGTACAACTTTCTTCGGTTTATTAGAAGTATTGTACTCTAGTTCATATATTCTATGAATGATCCCATAAAAATCATCTTCACCTCCTTCAGTAAGGCCCTTCACATGAACACCACTATTTATAGTCTTTTTCCCTTTGCTCCATGCATTAGTATGGAACTTGTACCCATTCACGAAGTATGTGTGCCATTCTTTGACACATTTCATTGGCCAATTTGACAAATCCCTTAGGTCTTGGTTTCTAACACTTAATGGCTTGTTATAAACCTACAAGTATAGAAAGATAGATGTAAAATTATGATACATTAAAATCCATTTGTTGCATAATTAATGGTACAATACATACTTGATATTGGAACCATTCAGGAAACTCTGAGTGAATACGAGCAGAAGCACTGCTCTCAGGTATTTGCAAGCCCGTAAGGAATGAGCTGGTGAAAATAGATTGCAATGGTAAATTAATTATAGGCTTACATATAATTGACCACAAATTTGTTAACAAAGGAGGATATAACTTACTCAAGATATGGTTTGACTTCAATGCAATTGATTAACACATGAACATGAGCAGATTTGAACTCGGCATTAGTTAGCCAATGAATCGATTCTCTCCCTACATGTCGACCTTGTTGCTGAAAAACAGACAACGTTGACACATCTCTTTGACCTTCAACTTCATTCCTCCAATTGCGTGGTGACAACATGAAGTTGTTGAAGTAATGAGAACAAAAGTATGTTGTCTCACGGTGTAAATAAGATGCACAAATAGAACCTTCAACTCTTGCTTTATTTTTTATTGATCGTTTTGAATCACCTGTGAATCTATACAAATAAAAGAATACATCATGATGAAAAAAATTGATGACAAAATTAATTATAAATATGAATAGGGAGGTCCTTTAGTACCTTTCAAAAGGATACATCCATCTGTATTGCACTGGTCCACCCAACAATGCTTCTTGGGGGAGATGAATAGGGAGATGTTCCATGGAATCAAATAATCCAGGAGGGAATATTCTCTCTAATTTGCAGAGAATAATTGAAATATTTTCCTCCATTCTTCTTAGGGATTCCTCTTTTAATGTTGCAGAGCACAAATCTTTGAAAAAGTGGCTAATTTCAGTAAGAGGATTTAAAACATGAATGGGCAAAGCACTAAATGCAATAGGAAGTAATGACTCCATGAATACATGGCAATCATGACTTTTCATTCCATGGATTCTTCCCTTTTCAACATCAGCACATCTAGCCAAGTTGGAACTATAACCATCTGGCATCTTAAGTTCCTTTATCCACCGACAAACTGATTTAGCTTCATCTGGAGTTAAAGTGTAATTTGCTTTAGGCTTTAATATTTTCCCATTATCTTAAACCTTCAACTCCAAGTCTTTTCGCTTGCAATACAATCCTAAATCCTTTCTTGCCTTCTCATTGTCTTTTGTCTTTCCCGTCACATTCATAACAATATTGAATATGTTCTCAAAGAAATTTTTTTTCTATGTGTATTACATCAAGATTATGTCTTAACAAATTATCTTTCCAATATGGAAGATCCCAAAAAATGCTTCTTTTTGTCCAATTATGCCACTATCCATATCCATCTATCTGTGTTACACCGTTTTCAGTGACTTTTGGAAAATGTTTCACTCTTCTCCAAACTTGTAATGGTGTCAACCTAGGAGGTGGCCCATCTGTTTCAACTTGCCCTTTTCGAAAGGCTTTAATAGTTTTCCTCAAAGGATGGTCATTAGGTAAGAACCTACGATGTGAGTCAAACCAACAACTTTTGCGACCATAATTTAACGTGAATGACTTATTGTGCTCCATGCAATGCGGACAAGCTAATCTACCATGTGTGCCCCAACCAGATAACATCCCATAAGCAGGGAAGTCATTAATAGTCCACATCAAACATGCCCTCATCATAAAATTATGTTTTCTTGAAACATCATAGGTCAAGATACCAACCCATAACTTCTTCAAATCATCAATTAAAGGCTCCAAGTAAACATCAATAGAGGCCTTTGGATTGGATGGACCTGGTATAAGACAACTCAAAAACATATAAGGCTTTGACATGCACATTTCAGGAGGAAGATTGTATGGAGTAACAATCACGGGCCAACAAGAATATGGTGAAGATGAAGCCTGAATGTAAGGGTTAAATCCATCTGAACATAGACCAAGTCGCACATTGCGTGGATCAGACGCAAAGGTAGGATGTTTACGATCAAAGTGCTTCTAAGCTTCACCATCAGATGGGTGGCGTAACATGCCTTGGATTTGGTTTTAATGATGCCAAGTCATATGTGGCGCAGTTTGCATAGAAGCAAACATTCTTTGTAATCTTGGGATTATAGGCAAATAGT
The DNA here is from genome assembly GCF_037176805.1 of Vigna unguiculata. NCBI lineage: Eukaryota > Viridiplantae > Streptophyta > Magnoliopsida > Fabales > Fabaceae > Vigna > Vigna unguiculata. The sequence continues at coordinate 11,165,798 of NC_140799.1, forward strand.
GTTGGTATCGCGCAGCGGAATGTTTGAGCGTGCGGACAAAACCAAGAGGGGGTGAATTGGTTTTTAAATAATAAAATTAATACTTTAAAATTTTTCCAAAATTTATCAAGTAGATCAATAAATAATTTCTTTATAACAAAATAATGGATGAAATAAAGAGATAGAGAAGAAGATTGAACACAAGTATTTATACTGGTTCGGATCAAAAGACCCTACGTCCAGTTGTTAATCTCTTAAAAACGAGATTAACTAAATCACTATCAAGTAACAGATTTACAATCAGATATTTAGAGTGTAAGGAAAGAAAACACCTCTCTTGAATCTCACAAGAGATGAACACCTTTCTCTGAATCACACAGAGAACCTTGACCTTAGCTTTCCTAGCAACAGCAGCAGCACTCAATCTCCTAGAACACCTCTCAGGAAAAGTTATCGCTCTACCCACACTAGGTTTTTCAAAGCTTCAATTGAGAACACTCAGAGAACTCTCTTGCAGTCACAGCACTAGCACTCTAGCTTCTCAAAAAGGTGATTGAGAGGTAACTCTGAAGTTCCTTAAATAGGGGTTCCAAAAATTAGGTCAAAAAGCTGAACAGTCGCGCCCAACTGACCAGGATAATCGATTATCACTAGTGATAATCGATTATTCCAGTGTGGTTTATGGAAAACAAATTTTTGGGCAGATAATCGATTATCAGAAGTAATAATCGATTATTCCAGTGCTTTCTTGAAAAAATTTGTTCAGCTCAGGATAATCGATTATTCCAAGTGATAATCGATTATCATTTTGATATTTCGAGAAATACTAGAATTTTCTTGTACAATACTGCTTCTAACTTAATCCAATTACATTTTACACAATAGCTTTAAACATAATAACATGTAGTCTTCATATTGTCTTCCAGATGGCTTTCAGGCTTCTTTTATCATCATCAAAATCTTGCTTCAGCATTTAGACTTGTATTGCTTTTGCCAACAATCTCCCCCTTTTTGATGATGATCAAAACAATATGTTTAAAGTATCTGCAATCAAAATATCTTACAAGGAGATTTGTTAGTAGCATTGTTTGGTTTAAATGTTTAAACTTTTTCTCCCCCTGTTTTGATCATATGAAAAAGGTTTTAACAAAGAAGCTCCCCCTCAATTTGGCATAGGTAAAGAATAAAGACAAATATTCTTATAGTAAAAATAAAACTGGAAAACATATTACAATTGCAAATAATGAGACAATGATGTAGACTGTTAAAAGTCTTGACTCATGTCATCATCATCCTCATATTTATCAAATTTATGTTCTAAGTTTGAGATCCTAGAATCTAATCCTCTAATTAAGCTAGTGACTTCTTCATGTCTGTGAGTGGAGAGAAGAAAGAATTCTTCAAGCCTCTGATTGAGATTTAAAATGTGATCCTCTAAAGAAGAGGATGAGCCACCAACACCACTGGATGATCCAATATGTGTGTCAACAGGAGGAATAGGAGTAGTGGGAGGATTTTCTTCTTCTTCATTGTCCGAAGAAGGCATATCATCCTTGTGAATGTAGGTATTCCCAAAAGGAATAAATTTCATCTGCTTCAAGGAGTTTTCTGCAATTTTATATGCGGCAATTGTCTTATGAGACTGTTCATCAGAGACATTTACCCCTTTATACTCACAAATACGAGAGATGAGCAAAGAATACGGAAGAGGATATTGAGGCAATCGTTTGGCTTTTAGCATGGTGTCAAGAATGATGCTTGGCCAATAGATGGGGATGTGGTTGAGCATGGCATATATTATCATAAGATCGGCTTCGCTGCACTGAGCGTGATTTGTACCACGTGGACATAGAATCCAAACAATGAGATAGTAAAGTAGACGCTCATTGATTTTGAGAGGTCCAGCAAGTAATTGACGGCCAATTTCTTGATCTGGGCGTCGCATAAAGGATCTATATGCAAGAATTCTGTTGAACCCTTCTATGCCAGCTGTGAGAATGGGAGATGTGCCATCATGAATGGGAAATTGTGCAACATTTTCCCAAATATCATCATCTAAAATGATGTCGATACCTTTCACTTTTGTGAACCCAACTCCATCTCTGAATTTGTAGTTGAAATAAAAGGCTCGAACCAAATCTGGATAGTAAGTGCCTTGCATCTCTGTGAAGAATTTCACACCTTGTTCAGCCAGAAAGTTTTGAATGGTGAAATGGCAATTTACAAACCATTGAGACTGGATGAATTTTGGAGTGATGAGGGGTTTGTCTTTCCATAGTGTGATGAATTCAGAACGTCTTTCTTCATCCGAAATCCATCCTTCAATGGAGGCTGTTCGTGGTGCATTTGAGGGATGAGAGGCATGAGATGCAGTCCTTCTGCGTGTAGGAATTTTTCTGCGAGAGGATTCAGCCATGGTTTAGGTAAAAGAGAGAAGCCTTTGAGAGTTTTGTGAGAAAATGAGAAAAGGAGAGGGTCTTGAGTGTTGATGGAGAGAAAAGAGTGTTCTGGTGACAAAAATGGCAAATATTTATAGAGAGAAGACTTCAACGGCCATATACACGTGATTTGATGAAAATCTAGCCGTTGCAACGGCTATTTTTTGAAATTTGTTGGTCCAACGACGTGTAATAATCGATTATTCTAAGATGATAATCGATTATTGGTTCATAAACTTGGCAAAATATGAAGTCTGACGAGCTGATAATCGATTATCCTAAGTGATAATCGATTATTCCAGTGAGTTTTGATTTTTGGCTCAGAATTAAGGATAATCGATTATGGCCCTGAATAATCGATTATTATGAAGTGTTTTTGAATTTTTAGGAAGAGATTTTAAGGATAATCGATTATTACCCAAAATAATCGATTATTCCAGTATGTTTTGAGATTTTTGAAGAGAGTCTGATAATCGATTATTGAATCTTGTAATCGATTATTTACGCTATTTTTCGGATTTCTTAAAGATTGTGAATTTTTAGCATTTAAGAGATCTCTAATATGCCTAAGTCTCTTCTTAGTTCATAAAATCTATCTTTAGCTAAAGGTTTTGTAAAGATATCAGCTAATTGATGCTTTGTATCTACATATTCTATTTCACAATTTCCTTTATTAATGTGATCTCTTAGGAAATGATGTCTTATTTCAATATGTTTTGTCCTAGAGTGCATTATGGGATTTTTGGTTAAATTAATAGCACTAGTGTTATCACATTTCAGAGGTATGTGATTTAAAAAGATATTATAGTCTTCTAGTTGTTGTTTCATCCAAAGAATTTGAGCACAACAATTTCCAGCTGCTATGTATTCAGCCTCTGTAGTTGATAAAGCCACACAAGCTTGTTTCTTTGAATGCCAAGAGACTAATGAACTACCTAAGAGGTGACAAGTACCACTGGTACTTTTTCTATCTATTTTACAGCCACCATAATTAGCATCTGAATAACCTATCAAATTAGGAGACGCTCCTGAAGGATACCATAGTCCAAAACATGCAGTACCTTTTAAGTATTTTAAAATTCTTTTTACTGCAGTAAGATGTGATTCTTTTGGATTGGCTTGAAAACGAGCACACACACATACTGATTGCATAATGTCAGGCCTACTAGCAGTAAGATACAACAGAGAACCTATCATGCCTCTAAACATAGTTTGATTTACCTCTATTCCTGATTCATCTTTATCTAAGTAGCAGGAGGTTCCCATAGGAGTACTTGCTTCCTTAGCAGTATCCATTCCAAATTTCTTAAGTACTTCTTTGCAGTACTTAGATTGAGAAATGAAAGTTCCATTTTCCATTTGCTTAATTTGAAGACCCAAAAAGAATGTCAACTCTCCCATCATTGACATTTCGAACTCTCCCTGCATTATGCTTGCAAAGCCTTTACATAGTGAACTATCAGTAGATCCAAATATTATGTCATCTACATAAATCTGAACTAGCAAAATATGTTTATTTACTCTTTTGATAAATAGAGTTAAATCAATTTTACCTCTTTCAAAATCATTTTCTAACAAAAATGTACTTAATCGTTCATACCAAGATCTAGGTGCTTGTTTTAATCCATACAATGCTTTCTTTAATTTATAAATGTGATTAGGATACTTATAGTCTTCAAAGCCAGGTGGTTGTTCAACATACACATTTTCTTTTATAAATCCATTTAAGAAAGCACTTTTGACATCCATCTGATATAGTTTGAATTTCATGAGAGAAGCATAAGCAAGAAGTAAGCGTATAGCTTCTAACCTGGCAACTGGAGCATAAGTCTCATCATAGTCTATACCTTCTTCTTGTCTGTATCCTTTTGCTACAAGTCTGGCTTTGTTTTTAGTGATGTTTCCATCCTCATCCAGCTTGTTTCTGAACACCCACTTTGTTCCTATTACTTGGTATGAATCATCCTTAGGAATGAGTTCCCAAACTTCATTCCTTTCAAATTGATTCAGCTCTTCTTGCATTGCAATGCACCATTGATCATCTTGAAGAGCTTCGTCTACACTTTTGGGTTCTATCTGTGAAACAAAAGCAACAGTCATACAGAAATTTGACATATTTCTAGTAACAACTCCCTTTGATATATCTCCAATGACATTTTCAAGAGATAATCCTCTAGGTGATTTCCAGCTTTTGGCAAGATCTTCAGGTTCAGTCAGCGGATTTTCATTTAGATACATCTCATCAAGGGCTTCTTTGAAATAATCTTCATCACCTGCATTTGTTTTATTTGACTCAAGAGGGTTCTCCTCAAGGTCCACAATTTCATCAAAAACAACATGCACAGATTCTTCCATATTCAAGGTTCTTCTATTAAAAATCCTATAGGCTTTACTAGTTAATGAATAACCTAAGAAAATAGCTTCATCAGCTTTAGAATCAAATTTACCCAAATTTTCTTTTCCGTTATTCAGAACAAAGCATTTGCATCCAAATATTTTTAAATGTGCTACATTAGGTTTTCTTCCTTTAAACAATTCATAAGGGGTAACTTTTAAAATAGGTCTAATGAGCATTCTATTTAATACATAACAAGCAGTGCTCACAGCATCAGCCCAAAAATATTTAGGCACATCATATTCGTTCAACATGGTGTGAGCTAATTCTTCTAAAGATCTATTTTTCCTTTCTACAACTCCATTTTGTTGAGGAGTTCTAGGTGCAGAAAAATTATGCATAATTCCGTTTTCTTCACAAAAGTTTTCAAATAATTCATTTTGAAATTCTCCACCATGGTCGCTTCTTAAAACTTTAATTTTCAAATCTTTTTCATTTTGAACAGCTTTTGCAAATTTTTTAAAAGCTTTGAATGCCTCACTTTTTAGTGTGAGAAAGAAAGTCCATGTATATCGTGAGTAATCATCAACAATAACAAGAGCATAATAGTTTCCTCCAAAGCTTTTTGTCCTTGAAGGGCCAAATAAATCCATATGCAAAAGTTCTAACGGTTTTGATGTAGAAATTACATTTTTTGAATGAAATGAAGATTTTACTTGTTTTCCTTTTTGACATGCATCACATAGTTTATCTTTTTCAAACTTTATTTTTGGTAATCCAATTACTAATTCTTTGGAAATTAGTTTGTTTAATTGTTGCATGTTAATATGAGCAGCTCGTTTATGCCATAACCAAGGATTTTCTTCTTTAACAACCAAACAAGTTATATCACTAGATGATGCAGTATCAAGATCAATCAAGTAAATATTATTGTGTCTCATACCTTTTAATGCTACTTCTTTGGAGTCCTTTTGATGAATAGTGCAGTAGTCACTCTCAAATATTACTTTGAGTCCTTTATCACATAGTTGGCTTATACTGAGAAGATTGTGTTTTAGTCCTTCCACATACAGTACATCCTTGATCTCCAAAGTATTTCCTCCACCTACATCACCCGTTCCAAGTATCTTTCCTTTGTTGTTATCCCCATAAGTGACAAATCCTTGTTCCTTCTTTTTAAAGTTCTTAAACTTCTTTTTATCTCCAGTCATGTGTCTTGAACAACCACTGTCAAGATACCACATTGATCTTCTGGATTTAGAAGTCATCTGCAAAATAAGGAAACAATTCATTTAGGTCCCCAACAACTTGTTTGGGTCATTGGGGTTAGAAAAAAAATATCTACTTATGAACAGGTACCCAAATATATTTTTTATTAGGAACACCAAGATGTTTGATATTGCATTTGTTTGAAGTATGAACCTTTTTCATGCAATAAAAACATGTAGTAGTACATGCATATGTATCTCTAGAATGATATGTTCCTTTTTCTACCCAAACTCTACGAGTTCTTTTAGTTTTACTTTTAAAACTATGATAATGAGCATGCTTGGTTTTATTTGGATTTTTCTTGAGATTAACCTTTTCACAGTTTTTATTTTCTAAGGCATCTTCAAGATGTTTTTCTAGAATACATATATCAAACATGTAACTTTTACATGATGCACATTCAATAGTTTCTTTTTCTTTATTTTCTAAAATTAAAATTTTACTTTTCAAAAATTCTTCTTCTTCAAGAGATTTTTCAAATTTACTTTGTAAATCTTTAAAATCAGATTTCAGTTTTCTATGAGCAGTATCCAATTTACTAGATTTAATAAGCAATTGTTGAAAAGCGTCATACAAATCATCATAATCATTTTCGGGGCAAGAAGAGTTTACCTCACTATCAGTATCATCATGATTTGCCATCAGACATAAATTTGCTTCTTCATTTTCAGAATCACTGGAATTTGATGAACTTGAGGCATTGTCTTCCCAAGCTATATATGCTTTCTTTTTGAAGAATTTTCTACCCTTCTTTTCTTCACTTTTCTTTGAATTTGGGCAGTCAACTTTGACGTGTCCAGATTCTCCACATCCATAACATTTGAAATTTGAGGATGATCCTTGATTATCCTTCTTGTTGCTCTTGAATTGATTTTTACCTTTGGCCTTCATGAATTTTGTAAACTTCTTAATCATGAGACTCAGATTTTCATCATCATCTAAATCTTCTTCTTCCTTTTGTCGTTTGCCTTTAACCACTTCGGTTTTAAAGGCTATGTTCTTCTTTCTTCCAATATCTTCTTCATCATTTAATCTGCCTAGTTCAAGCTCATGTTCTCTCAGCTTTCCAAACAGAGCCGCCATCGTCATTGTCGCAAGATTTTGTGACTCCGTGATGGCTGTCACCTTAGGCTGCCAAGTCCTGTTCAAAGATTTAAGAATTTTTATATTTAATTCATCGGTGTCGAAAGTTTTACCTAGACCTTTGAGATGATTGACGATATGTGTGAATCGTTTCTGCACATCATATATAGTCTCTCCTTGCTGCATCCGAAACATTTCGTATTCTTGGATCAAGGAGTTCTTGCGTGCTCTTTTTAAATCGTCTGTTCCTTCATGGGTTACACGCAATATTTCCCACATTTCTTGTGCACTGGTACATACTGAGATCCTGTAAAACTCATCTAGGGTTAAGGCAGATGAAATTATATTTCTAGCTCTTACATCATATTGGGCTTTTTTATTTTCGTCTGCTGTCCATTGCGAGAATGGCTTTGGTTCCTGCACATCATCTACAATATTTACAGGAACAAATGGACCATTTAAAATAGCATCCCAAATACCCCTATCAATAGATTCCAGAAAAATTTGCATCCTAACTTTCCAGAAAGGATAATTTTCACCAGTAAATAGAGGAGGTCTGTTGATAGATGCGCCCTCGGCAAAGGTTTGATTTTGTCCAACCATTTTCGAAAATTTTGAATAACTATCAAAGCAAGCTCTGATACCAATTGTTGGTATCGCACAGCGGAATGTTTGAGCGTGCGGACAAAACCAAGAGGGGGGTGAATTGGTTTTTAAATAATAAAATTAATACTTTAAAATTTTTCCAAAATTTATCAAGTAGATCAATAAATAATTTCTTTATAACAAAATAATGGATGAAATAAAGAGATAGAGAAGAAGATTGAACACAAGTATTTATACTGGTTCGGATCAAAAGACCCTACGTCCAGTTGTTAATCTCTTAAAAACGAGATTAACTAAATCACTATCAAGTAACAAATTTACAATCAGATATTTAGAGTGTAAGGAAAGAAAACACCTCTCTTGAATCTCACAAGAGATGAACACCTTTCTCTGAATCACACAGAGAACCTTGACCTTAGCTTTCCTAGCAACAGCAGCAGCACTCAATCTCCTAGAACACCTCTCAGGAAAAGTTATCGCTCTACCCACACTAGGTTTTTCAAAGCTTCAATTGAGAACACTCAGAGAACTCTCTTGCAGTCACAGCACTAGCACTCTAGCTTCTCAAAAAGGTGATTGAGAGGTAACTCTGAAGTTCCTTAAATAGGGGTTCCAAAAATTAGGTCAAAAAGCTGAACAGTCGCGCCCAACTGACCAGGATAATCGATTATCACTAGTGATAATCGATTATTCCAGTGTGGTTTATGGAAAACAAATTTTTGGGCAGATAATCGATTATCAGAAGTAATAATCGATTATTCCAGTGCTTTCTTGAAAAAATTTGTTCAGCTCAGGATAATCGATTATTCCAAGTGATAATCGATTATCATTTTGATATTTCGAGAAATACTAGAATTTTCTTGTACAATACTGCTTCTAACTTAATCCAATTACATTTTACACAATAGCTTTAAACATAATAACATGTAGTCTTCATATTGTCTTCCAGATGGCTTTCAGGCTTCTTTTATCATCATCAAAATCTTGCTTCAGCATTTAGACTTGTATTGCTTTTGCCAACAAATAGAACATTGACTTAACTGCAATTGGTTTTTTGCGCCTTGATCCTTGATGAAATGGATGATATCTTGGTTTGTGACAAAATTTACATTCAAGCAATGCTGCATCTCTTTTTCCACTATCATTGTCATAAAAAAGCATACAACCACTCACACAACAATCAATCTTCTTAGCCTCCAATCCTAACTTTGATACTAACCTCTTAGCGTCATAAAAACTCTTTGGCAAGCTCATATTTGGTGGTGTGAGATCTAACAAAAGTTTGGTGAAAGCCTCTAAGCATTGGTTGGGAATATTCCAATTAGACTTATAAGATAAAAGTCTAACACATACTGACAATTTAGAGTCTCTTGCCCCTTCAAATAAAGGTTGATTTGCCTCCGCCAACAAATTATAAAACCTTTGTGTGGATTCATTAGGACACTCTTCTAAGTTAGTGTCGTTGGGTTGTTGGTTTGATTGAAATTGACATAAAGCGTTATTGACCATCTCTTCCATGTCGCACAATTGCTCCATTTCAGCAGTATGTACACCCTGTCTAGGGAGAAAATTATCACCTTCATTTAAATCAACAACTGGCATATCTTCACCATGTAATGTCCAAATCCAGTAATTTGGTATGAACCCCTTTTTATAAAGGTGAACTTTTACAATCTCATATGTCAAAATCCTTGTACAGTCACACTTAATGCAAGGGCATCTAATCCCACCTTCAAGTTCAAAATATCTAGACTGTCTTGCTACTCGAACAAACTCTTCAACGCCTAAGACAAAAGACTCCTTCAATCCCCTTCTACCACTATAACAACGATCATACATCCATGCACGATTCAAAGGAGGTTCACCCATGTTCTATACCACAATAAATGGTTTAAATTAGATTCTAATGGGGAGAATTGAAATAAAGTAGAGACATATATGTCTCCATGTATTGCTTAAGATCATGACATTGTCGGGATATATCTCACTGATTAAGTAAGATATCCAAATACTAACCAAGATACAATGTCCTAATTGGAATGCAAGTCCCATGACTATGCAGACCAATTTAGCTAAAATTCTCTTTGTTCTTGTCTTTAGTAGTCTATTTTGAAGTTTTACAGTCAAATTTTGATTTCTTTGTTTTTTTGAGTAATTGACTTTATTTTAAGGAACATTTTACCATTTAAAACTTTGTTAGACACTTACTTTACATTTTCATTGACTACATTAATATAGTTCATTGAGTACTTAAATCAGCAGCATGATAATACTTAGCAAGAATCACATCAGGTGAAAATAAATTATACCTCACAAAAGGTACTTGCTACTGTGATTTACCTCCAGATCCACCCTTACCCTTTCCTCCCCTATCATATTGCATAAATAAATATTAGTCTTCATGCAAATGAATATATTAAAACAAACATAACATCTACCCAAATAAACAAGCATAAGTAATGGTTGGTTGAATCTGTTATACAATTTGCAAATAACTTCATTATTTTTTAATTGAATTAGTGTGACTAAATTGTGTGGCCTATTTTTATGCAGGAAAAGTAAACCAAGCACAGAAAAAATATAAAAAACAAAGAAAGAATGTTGTAACTTGGCTAAAAGCTTAAAAGTTGACCAAAAGTTGACTTTTTGCCTTTTTCCTCTAAATGAATGATGAAAACTGATGTAAAAGACTGGAATAACATGCTACACGAAAATTGATGTGTGGAGACCCAAACTTGTGTGACTTAGTTTATGCATAACTAGTCTACTTAAAAAACTTCGTTTATGTTTTTTTTTCATTGAATTAGAGTGATTAACTTGTGTGGCATTTTTTGATGCAGAAATAGTGAACGAAGGGCAAAAAAACTTACAAAAAGAATGGCAAAAGATGCACTAAATTGGCTGAAAATTTGGTATGTTGACCATGAGTTGACTTTTTCATATTCAATTGACCCAAAGAAAAAAGAAGTCTCAAGATCAATATATGGGAAATTTTGAGCAAAAATTTGGGTTACATGACAGTAATGTAAAAAGGATATGGGTTAATGAAACAATGCAAAAGTTTGGGTTATCTATTCATGATATCTATTCCTAACTAAAATTGTGAAAAGTTAATGTGTCTACACTAAAATACCATCATTAGATGCATGATATCTATTCATGGAGGCATCACAAGTACAAGCTTTTCATTTAGAATTACACTGCTATTATCAAAATAAATGAGGTGGTATAGATTGTTGAAATGAAACCAAAAACAGAACCAATAACAATTCAGACAATTTCAATTTAGACTAAGCATCAATTAGCAATCAAAACAAAAACAGAACCAATCCAAATGCATATAACAATTCAACCAATCTCAATTTGGACTAAGCATCAATCAACAATAATTAAACCAAAAACAGAACTAATCGGCAAACACACCTTACAATGGCTCCTATCTCGCAAACACACCACAAGATCAGTGCTCTGGGACCAAAATCAGTGCTCTGTGGAACAATACAGTGGCTGGGCAGCAAGAGTGAGGGCACTGGCAATCCATAATACAATTCCTTACCAATCAAAAACCAATGAGAAAACCTAGCAGCATAACAATGGCAAGAAGAAGAATCAATTAAACACACCAAAACCAAGGTCACGGTCGACGAACGCGATGGTCGGTGAGAAGACAGAGTCGCTCCGACGTGGAACGCAGCCGAGCTTCGAACGTGGAACTCAGACCCACGATGGCAGCGGAGAGGCGACGACAGCGACGAGGCGACGGCAGCGCAATGGCGACGTTGGTGAGCAACGGCAACGAAATTGGCGTGGTGAATTTGGGGGAGAGAGGCGACGGTGGAACTCCGACCCACGGTTGCAGCGGAGAGACGACGGCAACGACGAGGCGACGAAACCAGCGAGGTGATTTCTGTGAGAGAGGCAGCGGCGCGGTGATTTCTGTGAGAGAGGTAGCGGAGAGCGGAGAGTGATTTCTGAATTTGGGGAAAAAGAAGGTGAGGTGCGATTTCATAATACCGCGCACTTTACCGAAGGATATAATCCGTCGGTAAGTACGCGACTCCGTCGGGGCTAATTTCACATAGACATTACCGACGGATGAATCCATCAGAAACTGGGTTCAAAATTCCATACAGTCATTACCGATGGATTAATCCGTCGGTAATGTTAATCATGGGTGTTCGTCGGTAATTCCGTCGGTAAATGACAATTACCGACGAATATATATCCGTCGGTATTAATCTGTTGCTAAATATGATATTTCTTGTAGTGTATTGTGCTCACTATCGTTGCTTGAATGCTTGAAAACAAAATATGCATTAACTATCAACTTCATCTATGACAACACAACTCTGATAAAAAACCAGTATCATCATGCACTCATCACCATTCTCATACAATCATCATGGCCATCACAATCTTCTTCATCTTTCTTTCTTAGACTCCAATTATCATGGCCATCACAATCATTCACACAACAATCAATCTTCTTAGACTCCAATCCCAACTTCATAATAATTTTTTGCCAAAAGGATTATTTAGTGATGTTAAATCTAAAATTAGTTTTGCCATCTGGTCCAATGCTTGGTTGGGAACGTTCCAGTTGGATTTGAAGGCCAAAAGTCTAATGCATACTAAAATTTTTGACTCTTTTACCTCTTCAAATACATGTTCATTTGCCTCTGCCAATAAATTGTAAAATCTCTAAGTGAATTCATTTGCAGACTCTTCTAAACGACTATCCTCTACTTGTTCAAATAAAGCATGTTGGCCAAGAGCATTATTCAACATCTCTTGCATATACATTGCTTGATTCATCTTAGAGGTATGTACAACCATGCTTGAAGTAGGAAAGTGTCTTTCATGTTCAACCAAATAAACAAAGGCACTTCTTCACCGTGAAATGTACAAATCCAGTAATCTAGCATGAATCCTTTTTTTTTATAGATGAACTTTAACCTTCTCATCTTTCAAAATATGAGTACATCCGCACTTGATGCATGAACATCTAATCCCTCCCTCACGAGCATAATATTTATATTGATGAGTTGTCTGGATAAACTATTCAACTCCTATCACAAAAGAGTCCTTCAAGCCTCTCCTACCACTATAGCAACGATCTTACACCCAATGACGGTAGTTAGGAACATCGCCCATGTTCTGTGACAAGGAAAAGCAGGACAATGTTACATCTGTGATAGTGAAAGAACATGGGAATTAAGTAATAAACCTATTATTACTTAAGTCCAATATGGAAGGCAATGAAAACAGAGAGATGCTCCTAAAAGCATGATATTGTGGGGATATATCTCACTTATTGGGTAAGATTTCCGAAGAGTGAACAAACTCATCACTGTCCTAATTGGAAGAACCTAAGTCAAACTATGTTTGGATAGGTGATATTTTTCATTCAACATACTTTTCAGCTGTTAATATTAATTATAGACCTTTTTGACACTTTTAAACTTGTAGGAAGTAGTCTACTTAGATTATTTCTTGTTTAAGGTTAACCTATTACTTTCCTCTAATCAGTTGTTAAGATATGTAGTTTCTAGGTTGTTATTGACATATTTAATTTCTGTTAACGTTCCTAACTTTGAGTTTTGTTTTTATCCTGTATATACCACTTATAATGTCTGTACCTAGTTCCTTAGCATTTCCAAATTCTAGCTTAGTTCAATTTTGAACTTTTAGCCTATTTTGGATGAGTCTAACTTGAAGTTTATGTTTTAGTTAGTGAAATGTTGAGTTTTATGTAGATTTAAAAACTTGAGTTGATCCATATCTTTATTTTAACACTTAAAAATTAATTGCACAATTTGTTTACAATTTCTTACATAAATTGCTTGCACATTAAGATTTATAGATTTGTAGAGTAGTTCTAGATTGGTGTCTTGGCTTTAGATAGTGAAATTAGGTTGTAAGGTCCAATTTTAGGAAGTGAATACATTTTGATAGTGTTAGTGTATTTTAGAACTTGTCAAGCTAGTTACCTCCAAATTTTGTTGCCATGTTTAGTGTAGTTTTAGTTTTAGCCTCCTTTAGGGAGCATGTCTAGGTTTGGATACTTGATATTTTGCATGCTACATACTTTTGTATAGTTAGCTTTAATTATAGTCTTTTTTTCCCGTTATAAATCTTTGAGCAATTTGGTAAGTAGTTTAGATGCATTCAAAGAGAAATTTGAGCATGAATTAAAAACTAAAATTAGGTGAGTCTTGTGTTGGTTCACTACAGACAAAAATTCCCATGACTGCAAAAAGGAATATTCTACCAAGATCTGTTGTTTTAGGTTGCTTAAGTGAAATATAGCCTAGTGGGTTGCTTAATCATGTTTCTTTAGGTAGATTTCTTAGCATGAAGAACCTTAACTTAAGTTTTATGATTCTAATTAGGGGTGGCAATTAGGGCCTGACCCGTTGGGCCAGCCCGCAGGCCTGCGGAAAAAACACGGGACGAGCCAGGGTAGTGAGCCCGCAGGCCCGCATAGGCCCGCGCGGGCCGGTCCGCAAGCCCGCATAAAATTAAAAAAAAAACTTGCACTTATGTATATTAATTACTTCTTTTATAGGCTCTTACATTAACATTTCAAATTCTTGTATAACTGGAAAAGACATGTATTATGTAATTTCTAATGTGCTAAAATCTAAAGAATACATTGTGTATGTCATTGTGAACTTCTTAAAGTTTTCCAATGTTTAAACATTGAAAGTTTTATCATTGTTAGTGAAAAACCAACACGAGAAGTGCATCGGTCGCACATAGCAAGTAATAAGTATTTTATCATTCTCTCCCTAGGGACTTGTGCAACGCATGACAACTCTCGCAATTTGCGATTCAATTAGACACAAAGTTCACAAAAATACTAAGAAACTCTTTTTGTATTTTATGAAACAGTTGGTGTGCAACAAGAAATTAACATAGTGTATTTACAATTTGTCAAGATTAGACTTCAACCATTTCATTCTCATGCATTCTAAATTATCCCAATTCCATATTCATGTTAAAATCAATTCACAAGAATACTCAAATCCTATTCCTAGAGCCTTTGAGCCTATGATCACTCATCAAGTTTCAATTCCTTGAATCCTCAACAAGTGAAATCATGCATTAGTTTCAAGAATCTAAGATTACTAATGAACCAAGTTCTATTCCTAGATACAAGCATCCATTAGGTATTTAATTTCAAATCTAGATTCTAAAGATGTTTCCCAACACCTCAAGAACCACAAACAAGCCATGGGTGATTAAACCACAACATGCATTAATCATGGAAATCAAATACTAACATGAATTGGAAAACCATATAAATTAACAACACAATTTTACACAAGAATTCAATGTTTTACATCTAATCTCAACAAATAAAAATTTCTCTCCATGGTGGAGAACCTAGGGTTTTACAAAATTGAAGAATAGGGAAGAAATTGGAACCATAAAGTAGAAACAATCCATCTCCCAAAGTTCTTGAATACTGCTTCATGCTCCACTTGCGCCTCCCATTCGCATCTCCTCTTCCAATTTTGTAGCCCATCATCCTCTCAAACCCAAAAGGGGTAAAACCTCCATGGATGAAAAAGGAGATCCAAGAAAGAGAAGGGAGAGTTTCCCAACACCCCTAATAGCCTCCAAGAGTCTCTCCCAAGCACCCAAAGTGTTTATATTCGTGAAAAATGAGGAATCTCCTAATACTCTCGTAGAAACATGATTAAATAACCATATTCGCGTATTGGGGTCGATAATCTCGCCCAACAGCTTCATTCTCGCCTAGCGAGGCCTAAAATCGACATTCTCAAACATGTAACTCGTTGGGCGAGCCATATGTTCGCCTAACGACTCAAATAAGTTTTGATCTGTCATTTTCGCCCAGCGAGCGACCCTGGCGCCCAATGGTCATTTTTTTGGCCTTCCAAGGGTTGTCCAAGGCAATATATACATATAGATGAGTCCTTTCTCCATGTTTGCAGTGCTGGACTTGATCTCGATGCCCCTCGACATGATTATTTATGTAAAAGTCAATCTTTCATGTCCAATCATGTTTTCTTGAGTTTGAGATTGTTTTCCTCCACCAGAACTGTTTCCTATTGTTTTATTTCTAACACTCATAATAGAAATTAGAAGTAAAAAAGTATAAAACAACTAAAATACGAAACAATGCAAAAACAACATAAGCTAGAGGATTAAACAAGATAAAAGTTATGTAGAAGTTGATTTTATTCACGAAACTTAACATCAATAAAAGGTAGAAAACAACGTTAACAATCACAAATAATTATATAAAACTCAATTATATAATCCAAGTATGGTAATTCAACAGTTTACACTTGCTTCAAAACATAATAAAAACTTGGATAAACTCCTTTCCCAACTAGCCGAGCTCCGGCTCTATGCCTTACTAGATCCACCTACAACATCATATGCTCACGTGTATCGCGTACACGATCATTGCCAAACACAAGCAGATAGGGTGAGCTAACAATAAAATAATCATATATACAAGCACATACATATATCACAAACCCACCAAAGGAAATCTATCCTTTGATTCCATAACACATTCGAAATGTCCCAAAACTACCAAACTCGTCAGCTTATTACTGAGGAGGGCAATCTATTGGACCCAATCCGTACACGCCACAATGTGCACACTCACACCGGTAACACTTGCCAACCTGAGCCATAACTCAAGAGATGTTATTCTGAGCCACAACTCAAGGAATACCACGTACTTAACCCCTATCCCGAGCCACAACTCAAGGGATAGGTTTCGAGCCACAACTCAAGGAACACCAGCAAGTTGAACTTTAAGATATCCTAAAAGCCTTGTAGACCACGCACATTAAAGTAAGCAAAACATCTTTGCTTCACGGTATCGCCTAACGTAGCATACTAGGCGCTAGGCAGATCAAGCTTCCAGAGCGCCTGGCGGGGGACGTGTACCGCCAGGCACCTCGCGCCTAATAGTTCACTACCTCTTCACCATCTCCTGGCGGGACATTCCTCACTGCCAGGTGCCTAACGTACTGCAGCCCCTCTGGAACACTGTCTATCGCCTGGCGGGTTGAACCCCGCCGCCAGGCGCCACACAAGTACAACCTCTGTTCTTGTTTTTACTGCACTTCATTCAATCACTAACCTTAGTCACGTAATTGCACACCTTTAGAGTGTCTATTACTCCTCTATTTAGTACTTCCTGGACCATATATTGGACTCATTGGCACTCACTTACCCTTTTACATTTATTTACTCATATTCCCTTAGGCCAATTCTAATTATCATTACATTTCTTACTGTTTTATTCTACCAGCACTCATTTCATTACCAAGGTAACTTCTTCCTCTTAAGCTCAACATCTTCCTTTACATCCAGTACCAATTATTTCCCAATTGTTAACCATTACACATACTATGTGTTATCTCATACAACCCCTTAACATCGCCCAGTCACTAGTTTTACCTGTTTTCAATAATTGTGCCTGGTACTAGTTATCCAACCCATGTAGGTACTATTTTCAGTCTAGTATCCTTCCAATTACCAAGTTACACCTAAAATCAATTTCTACTCTTTTCTTTTGTCAATTTTGTCACCCTAAATTCCCATCCAATAATCCACAATTCCAATTAATTAAAGAAAATTGGTTCCAACTGAACCCTAGCCTTCCATATGCACCTCATAGCACCAACTTTCATTCCTCCTGTCATGGCGCCTAGCAGCACACAGGTTGTCGCCATGAAATGCATAATTTCTAGAGTTCCCAGAACTCTTCTCGCACTACGCGAATCAACTTCCCAAGCCTCCAAGTTTTTCCATAATGAGTTCCTTGGTTCACTACCATCATTCAACAGGCCAACGTTCATCTTAGGCTATGTAATATCAATTTAATCGTGAGCCTACAACTTCTCAATGTAAATCACACCTCAATTCCTCACCAATCCCAAATCCCTAGTTTCAAAACCCTAAAATTTCATTCACACTGTTCTATCTAATTTAACCATCAATTATACTAAATTTAATGAAGCACAACATCATATCATCCCTTAACAATTAACACTTGCTTTCCTTCTGATCAAAATCATCCCAGAACGCACAAAACCTCAAAATCGAGCCAACATGGCTTGCGTCGTAAACCCAAAATTAGGCCAGCATGTATGTGTTGCTTGACGGCTATAGCTTGCTAGGCGATTTCTGGAAATTTCCAAAAACATGAAATTTGACAGAACAGAAGGAGGTTCATGTATAATTATCACATACTTATCATGGAATTCATGCTTAACGTAAAGATTAACGTGTAAAGCTCCCCTAACCTGGATTCCTTGCTTAAAATTTGATAATTTAGAGCTTCTCTTTTTATCACCAATGGTCTCCTTAGTGGCACCACAATTCAGCTTTTCTTTTCACCCAAGAACCATATTTTCTCTCTAAAATTTCACTCCTCACAATGCTCTCCAATGGCAAGCGCCAAAACACTTTTTCTCTCCCTTAATTCCCACTGAAAAGTGCCTTAATTAGCAATGATGAAGAGAAAAATGAGAATTGGTATTAAGCTAACTTAATTGCCATTCAAAGTCCATTATGGATTGTTTTTCAGCCCCTTCAGCTAGGGTTTCCTCTGCCCTTTCACATTCATGCCAAAACTAATTTTAGCGAAATAAAAGTTTAGGTTAACCAAGGTTCAAACCCATACCCTTGCCAATGATTTAAGCAATTCATGTTTCGTGATAATTCATATAATTTTATAATTATATTATCACTCAACATGATCAAACATATTGCTAAAATAATAAAACATCAAATAACGCATAAATGGCATACATAAGACTTGAACCCAAGTCCTCTCACACAATTAAATACTCTCAACCATTTGAGCTAACACTTGTCCATATCATATCAATCAATAATTAATGTCATAAAGGCTCCCACTACCCGCATTTATTAATTAATTAAATTTAGCGGATCTTACATGAATGATATTTAGAACACAATTTTTATGAAATCTCTTGTGCATTTTAGTTACATGGTGGAATAAAAGTGCAGCAACCCCAAAAGCCCCTATAGCAAAAACTCGTCACACCCCAAACACAACAACACCATCACCAAAAATATACACCAAACACATAGTGAAAACCCAACCAGTTCACAACGAATTCACAATCATACCCAATTATTTATTTAAATGAGCTAAACCCGTAAAACCCTAACCAATTACCACAACAGGGACCCGCGACGGCCGGAGCGACAACAACTTCAAAATTTTCCCCGATACCAAGCCTCCCTCAACTAACGAAGACTTTAGTCATGAAAGTAAAAGAAGAATTGCAAAAGGGATTAGGCAATTGCAAAAAGGAAAAGAGAAGAGAAGAAAAAACCCTTACACATATTAACTTGAGGGCAGGAAGGGGAGCGCTTGACGGCAGGAACCAGAGACACTACGATGAGTGCCGACAATGACACGATGGACAGCGGCAACGCCCAATGCGGGAGGAGAATTTTAGGGCTCGTGTGTATGAGCTTCAGATTTTAGTGAAATGAAAACAAGAGGGGGGGAAACTAAAAATGATTTTAGATATTATCGAGCCATTACTAACGTAACATATCCTTCATTAAATGAGAAAGTAACTTACGATGAAATTAATGACATCTAATGTAACATCCCGTCCGGATATTACGGATTTTAAATAATAAAATAAAAATTAATAAATATACCTCCTTTATTTCAGTTCATTTCCCCAAAACGCGGAAAATTTAAAACCTTATTACATTGTAAATAACCATAAATCCATGCTTATAAAATTCACATAAATACCCATAACCGATAAAGTTTACAATTTATTCAAAAACATAGTAAAATCATCCAAACTCTGATAAATCTTTCTCTCAGACTAGTCCCGCTTCGGCTCTAAGCCTCACCAGATCCACCTGCAACATCCTCTACTCTTGTTTACCGCGTACACGATCATTGCAAAACACAGGCAGATAGGGTTAAAACAATATATATATATATATATATATATATATATATATATATATATATATATATATATATATATATATATATATATAAACATATATCCATACAAATACACCAAAGAAATTACATCCTTTGATTCCATATCACATGGCAACTACCATGTCATCCATGATCTACGTCTTTAGATGAATATCTTAGGATGTCTTGCTGCCCCACCTACAAGCCACAACTTGTAGAGCACGTGCGGGAAACCAACTACAGACTATGCTCTGTAATGCCAAGTGGAGTTCCCAATACGAACATAGTTCGTAATGTCCCAAGATTACCAAACTCGTCAGCCACATACTGAGGAGGGCAATCTATTTAGACCCATCTATACAAGCCACAACTCGCATACTCACACCGATAACACTCGCCAACCTGAGCCACAACTCAAGAGTTCCTCATGTTTATCTGCCATCCTGAGCCATAACTCAAGAGATGCCATTCCGATCCACAACTCAAGGAATGCCACGTACTTAACCCTTATCCGAGTCACAACTTAAGGAACACCAGCAAGTCGACCTTCAAGATATCATCAAAGTCTTGTAGACTATGCACATCTAAAGTAAGCAAAACACAGTTTTTGCCTCTACAATATCGCTTGGCGCTACTCCTGAGCCGCCAAGCGAAACACGCCTCCAGACCGCCTGGCGGGGGACATGTACCACCAGGCACCAAGCATCACTACACCTACTGCCTCTGCAACTATCGCCTGGTGGAACGAACTTTGCCGTTAGGCGCCACGCGTTCCCAAAGCTATTGTAATTGTAGCTATCGCGTGGCGGGTCGACTTTACCGCCAGATGCTACACTAGTACACGAGTTTACTAGTTTTCTCTTTATGTGCACTAAGATTCTAATAGACCATTAAAATTCCCCACAGTAAGGCCATTTATTTACATCCCATTTCAATGAATGGTAACCAATACTCCACGGTCTTACTAATCTTTTTAATTCCCAAATTTATTTATCAATTCCACTATACCATCCCTTTGAAATACCAAAGTCAGCCTATGCCTACTACAATATGCCAAAGTCACTTTATACCGTAGAGATCCTATCATTGTTCCCAGTTTCTATCTCCATGTACACTTGATTACCCAATCTGTTTCATAACATAAATCCCCCAAATTTTCAACCCTAATACTTACATATATTAATCTCCATTGAATAATAGAAATTATAGGTTATCACCACACAATTGGTATATTTGTCCAGCATCCCAGATTATAGAGACTTCCATGAGTCCTTCAAGTTCCCAAAAACCAAGAAAAACAACCAAAACACAACAACCCTACATACGTCACTTGGCGACAGTTCTTCGCCACCAGGCGATTCAAAACGGAAACCCAAAACCTGAGTTTGATCATATGTGTCGCTTGGCGGTTTTGAATGCCCACCAAGTGGTTTCTGAAAATTTCCCTAAAAATAAAAAATTTGAGATGCGTACAGAGATGAATAATGCATAATTTATTTATACACACACAATTTAACTAATGACGTCAAAATTACGAGTCCAACACCCCTAACCTAACTCATCACGATAGAGCATATTATTAAAAATAATACTAATAATCAATTAATTAATAACACATAAAGGGCATACATAGGACTTGAACCCAAGTACTCTTTACTCAACCCTTTAAACTGGTACTTTTCCATATCACATAAATCAACATTAAATGTCATAAAGACTCCCACTACCCGCATTTATTAATTAATTAATTAATTATTTAATTAAATATCGCGGGTCTTACATCTAACACAATTTATGCTTCAATTGATGACCTTATTGACGGCTAACACAATTTCTGCTTCAATTGATGACCTTATTGACGGCTAACACAATTTCTGCTTCAATTGATGACCTTACCGAAGGATACATCTGTTGGTAATTTAGACTAAGATAATTTGTCGGTAAGTCTGTCGGAAATTCAATTTTTTTCTTGTTTACCATTACTGACACTCCCTGTCATCGGTATACATCTAATCACCATTTGAAAAACACCACCTAATCAAAAATGCAATTTAAAAGAAGTAGTCTCACATGTAATGGTCGTTACACTTTTAAATTAATATAATTCAACACTTAACAAAATGGTCTAAAAAAATTATATACTAATTACACGACTTGTTCCAACAGAATCTTCGTCTACAGATAAAACACCAATTGAAGCATGCTTATATTAAGTGTAGAATGAACTTGTCATAAACACCTTTCTTGCAATATATGTCTGAGTTTTGCGTATAAAATTAGTTGCTCAGGTTCCTCAATATCTACATAATGAAAACATTGCAAATGATTTTACAACAAAACACGCTAATGGGCAATGGACAGAGTGAAATGTAATATATTTGACTTAGATGTGTGCGACATTAGAACTGAAATGAAACAAAATACTCTAGTTTCCACGTTGATTGAAAAATAACCAGTAACATGCTTAAACTAGAGACGCACCTAGTCCAAAAAAGCATTTCTACTGAATAGCCTTCGGCAACAACAAAATATGTTTTGTTTGGAGAAAGCTCGATCAGAGGTGTTCTCCCAAAATAGAAACCGAAGAAATATGTTCCAACGTCATTTATAGCAATTAGGGATGTAGAGAAAATAAACCTTTCGTAATAATATTAACAGGTTAGATTGTAAGAAAAGCATTGAAATATGGAAAACACATTGGTTAGCAAAGCCAAAGCAACCATCACAAAAACCATCCAAATTCCATAACACAATAGATCATGAAATTAGGGATATTGAGCAAATGAAAATGGGAATTAGCTATTAACGTTGAATAAAAAATATCCTTCACGATAATCTCCTTTGTAAAGTTGATATCAGTTTTGAGCACAATAAATTGTATTCCAACTCAATAAAGAAATAGTCCAAGCCCTTTGATCATGCGTGGCTTTTCATTTGGCAAGACATCCTGGGAACAAGGTTAGTTTATGATATCAAAGGATATATATAGCTTTCACCCACAATCAACTTTCCCAAAAGTTTAAGCTATTTAATGACATGAATGAATTTCTATATGTTGATTATGTGACTCATATTCGTCTATTATTATTTCTCTCTTTCCCGATGTCCTTATCTAGGATATTTCTCAAAGGAAAGTTGTATCATAATAGCAATAGAAACATCCGAGGATGTGTCGTAAAAATGAAATGGAAATGCACAGGACACAACTATTATTTCTAAAAACGGACTCATAAGAACTTATGGCTGCAACTAAGGCGTGATATAGTATCTGCAATAAAGGCAAGACACGTTTCAAATAAAGGGAGTACTTTATCATTAACAAAATGAATAATTTGAATAAAATTATGAATAAGTAATTTTCATTATGCTTGACAAAATAAAGGAGAACACATCCTTCTATACAGGATTTATTAAATTTAGTAACATTTTTTTGTTACATTTATCCTAAATGTTACCTTATAAATAACTATAATAATACTTTTTAAAAAATGTTACCATAACTAATTTAAAATGTTACTATAAATATTGTTATTATGATATTGTAACATTTTTAAATAAATGTTACTGTAAATAAGTAATTCATTTTCATTTTTTTACCTTAATTGTAAAATTTTAAAATGATAACACTAATTTTATTATAACATTGAAATAGTTAATATTAATTTAAAATTTAATATTTTAAAGTAATATTTTAATTTATTTTAAAATAAATTAAAGTAATATTATAATTGATTTAAAAACAAAATTAAAAATTAATTTAAGATTTAGGATATGGAATTCGCATATCTCTGTTTCTCAACTTAAATTTAAAATAATATTATAATTAATTTAAAAACAAACATTAAAAATTATTTCAGATTAAGGGTATACATCGCAATCGAACCTCACATGTTTCTGTTTCCCAACTTCTCCAACGTTCTTTTTCACTTCAAACTCCTGAATCTGTCAACGTTTTCCTTCTTCTTCCAAATTCTACGAGACGTGATTTTGTCTTCGTTGACTCATCTTGCAGCCATTGCCATCTTCAGGTTTGTGTGTAAACATTTTCTTTCGACACGTTTCTTTCAGTTTTAAAGATTCTAATGCTTCTTCTCTCGTATTTCTTCCTTTTAACTTTAATATATCTCTTTATTACTAATAAATTACTGAATAATTGGTTTTAATTTCACATTAGGACAAATCGGTGAAGGCATCACAAAGAAGGGAGGTATTCTTTGCGTTATTAAAGATATTATGGGTGGGTGAAAAATAAACCTCTGTGTGTTTTGTCTGCTAGTTTAATCTCAGTTTGAATGGAATGTTAAATCGATTATTGTAATATAGTTGTACTTCAATAAGAAACTTTGTATAATTTGGTTTCTGTTCTGTGGCTGATCTGTATAAGTAATAATCACCTGAGGGACTGAATCAGAAACTGATAATGTAACCGCGTGATACAGACATTAGTGAAGAAGATTAATCAATTCAATTGTTGAAAATTTTCCTCTAATTTTGAGTGCTATACTTTTATTACTGTTATGTTTTTCCTATGTATCTAACCTTTCTGATCTTCAATCATATCAATATATATAGGCTGAAATGAAGGAATGGGATCTCTCTTTATGTTTAGAAATTTACAACAAAAAAAATACAGTGTTTACGTTTTAGTTTCACCCATTAGAGTTGCGGTTTTGTTTATACATAATCTTCTCTTCATAGACTCATAAGCATTTCATGGATATCATCATTTTTCTCATTCTCTTTCTCTTGTTTTCCTTATTGATGTTCTATGGCATTGACAGGAAAAATTTCTGCATAAACTTGGTTTACCTTGAATATTTTTTCAGAGAATCTCTTGATCTTTCATCAAGTTGATAAGAATCTATTTGGTTCTTCAATCTTTATGATGTTGTGACTAGTAACGTGTATGATTTAACTAATTATTTTTTGTCAAAATTTATTGCAATTCACGGTGTTTATGTGTTCGTTTTTTGGATTTGATTGCTTCGTGGCATTTAAACTTGGACAACATTTGAGTCAAGTTTGGTGATTATAGAATCTTCATGATTAATTCTTCTTGGAAATATTCGTGATATTTTATGCTATCTGAATTATGAATGTTATTATTGATTGTAATAGATGCATGAGTAGCCATAAACCAAGAATTACATGTAGGAAAAAAAATGATAAACCATTTGCATAGTCCTGTCGTTATTAGGTGGGTTAAAGGCAGAGGACAAAAGCCATTTTTTTTTGTACCTAAAAGGAAATTTTATCCACTAACACATGCCATCAATAAATACATACATACTCAAAGTGGGTAGGGTCAAATCCAACCACTAACCACTGTACATAGTTCATGCTTAAGTTTAAGTTTAAGATTATAACCAATTTATATTTCCAAAAATATCATGCTTAATATATACTTATTTTTCTAATTTACGGTCATGGAAGATCCCAGAATAATCATTCATCAACCATTCTCAAACTTATGTGTATTTATATAGCTTGGGATTAACGCTTATGGCACCTGAATTGCTTCTTCAAAGTGAAGCCATAAATGTCACTTTTATTGTCCAACCTTTGGGCCTCCACACTCATCTTTATTCTTGTTGTACTTCCTCTTTCTTTAGGAAAATTCCCACCCTTTAGGAAAGAATCAGACAAGGAAAAACAGGATTAGATTCTTAACTCTATAAATAATATATATTATCATTGAGAAAATCCATGGTAAATATCATGTATGCATGTGTGTTAAAATATTGGCCATTATTTTTTCACTAATTATTGATATGACTTTACTGAGC
Organism: Vigna unguiculata; assembly: GCF_037176805.1. Lineage (NCBI taxonomy): Eukaryota > Viridiplantae > Streptophyta > Magnoliopsida > Fabales > Fabaceae > Vigna > Vigna unguiculata. The sequence continues at coordinate 11,191,277 of NC_140799.1, forward strand.
CAAATCTGAAAAAGTAGACCATATATCCATTGCAAGGAAAAAATAATTATTGGACAGAGCTTTGTGTTACATTTCATACTATTACCTCTTCACTAATCAGAAGGGTAATTGGGTCCCATACTCATCACAAATTAAGTAATATTTTAGTTAGTGCAAGAGTATCTCTATCTCTGTCATAAAAACTCAATATGAGTTCTTAACTCTGTCTTCAGTGGTCCTTTCTAGTTATATAAAGTTTTTCATATCCACATACTAATAAAAAACACTCAACTTTAGTTCTTAATTTATTTTAAGTGAGTTTTATTTTATTTTCCACTCACACAACAGGAACTCTGTTTCAGATTGAAAAGTTATTTTTCTTATGTAGTTAGTTCTGTAAAAAATTTATCAGCAACTTTGCTGATAGATGCATGATTTTTCAAGACTTACCTATGCATATCCTAGAAAGCTAAACTGATAAGTCACTATGTGATATATCGATTTTATTTTGTGTTGTATATTCTTTTGGAAGATTCATTTTGTTTGTATGTGTTCTTAAGATTCTCTCTACCACCTTCATACTCTTGCTCGTGCTTTCTATTATAATCACCAACTTTTTTGCTCTAATATTTTTTTCTGTATAAATATAGTTTTACTTGGTCCATATTCTTTCTAAAAAAGATTTCTCATCGTCAGGATCACACATGACTATTGTGTCAAAATATTTTCTAAGTCTTTAATATATATATATATATATATATATATATATATATATATATATATATATATATATATATATATATATATATATATATATATATATATATATATATATATATATATATATATATATATATATATATAATGATACAAAAACAGAGTGTGGCTGATACTTTTTTCAAACATGGTCTTACTATTTGTTGAGAAGCTCAGTTTTTCTTTATATTCTTTCTGTAGTCTTAACTTTTGGCTGACTTAGATACCATATAATCTTTATTCGTTAGTTTCTCTTAGCCACAAGAAGTTATATTATAAATAATTTTAGATACTAGTAATAAACGATTTTTAATGAGTTTAACAGACATATATTTAAAGAAATTATAATAGTTAACAAAAGAAACTATAAAACTGATATTTAATAATAATTTTAGGACACCTTAGAGTAATATGACATTTTAGAAAGTTAATGTAAACACAAGCAATTAATATAGCAATTTGCGAATATAATTCTCTTACAATACTGTGTAAAAAATAAATAAGTTTTTTTAGTCTATCATTACACTATAATTAGATTCTTTTATAAGTAAATTAGATTCATATAATTTTAACGTTAAAAGCTTATATAAATTGATTGATTTTTACAGTAAAAGAAAAATTTAATTAGTTGCAGTCTTACGAAAATAATGTATATAAACTTTTTTATAAAAAATTGAACTACATGTTTAATTAGTTGATGGTGAAAAATTTGAGAAAAGTTGTCTCCACATACATAGGTTAGTGCATACGTGTGTGGTGGCAAAGAGTGTTTTCCTTCATGTCACATGCTTCGTCTATCAACGTTACATTTGTTACTTCCAACGTTACTATGTGGGAGAGAGCCATGATGAACAGTTGAGATGTCAACATAACAAATATTGAAATTTGTTTGATTTTGATTGCAGCCATGCCTTGCTGTACTTGCACACAAAATGGTCAACCATCATTGCTTTGAAGTATTCAATTTGGTTATGTTTGTATAACATAAAGTTCAAATATCATAAACATTATTTTTCTGACTCGTTTTAAAAGTGGAGAGCAACTCGGAAATCGTATAATTGTGGTCCTACGGTTTCATGATGTTACTCATAAAATATGGATCTGTGTTGAGTTTCGTGCCCTCTCCAAAGAGAAGAAAAATAGTGTTTATTATTTGGGATAAGTACATTTTTTTTTCAGCTTCTAATTGAGTGTGCTTCTATTATAGAAGTTCAATTACTTTAAAACAAATTACTTAGCTAAGGTCTTGTTCCCTACCTAAAAGAAATTTATATTTGTTATTCTACAATCATATAAGAAGACTGTTTTATGATGCCCAAAAATTGTCAATGATTTTTTTCTTCTTTGTTTATTATATTTTGTTCAAAATTTAGATGTAAGTTTAAGTGTCATATTAAATCAAATAAAAAAATTGAATAATATATAAAGAATAAAATTTATAAATTGATTTTCTTATGTTTGTTTTAAGTTGAAGATAGTACTAATTCTTTCTTATATTGATATTTTGAGTGATATATTTTTGGATCACAAAGTTGAAACAATTATCTAATTCAATTATGTCTTTTACATCAACTATCTTAATAGTAGCTGAAACAATTATCAAGGAAAATTAACGAGAAAACCAGAGTCATGGACAAGAGTTGCATGTGTCAACCAAGATCTTCTAGCAAGTACTTAGATGGTTTAAACAAGTTTCTCGACTTTGCATTTAGTAATGCAGCACAAGGTGATCAAATTTTATGTCCGTGCAAGAATTGTAATAATTGTTGTTGGAGTAACCAAGCAGAAGTGTATGAATACTTAATTTGTGATGGATTTGATAAAAGATATGATAAATGGATTTTTCATGGGGAAGGTGGATCTTTAAAAGTGGATAAAGGAAAGGCTAATATGCATGATAATTTGGATGAACTTTTAGACGATACTTTCATGATGCCTGAGTGTGATTTTGATGACTTCTTGGATGAAGATCAAGAGTTTGATGTAGAAATGCTGAGGATTTACAATTTAGTACGTGATGCTCGTCAAGAAGCATACATGATATCTCAAAACTATCAATCATTGTTCGTTTAATCCATATTAAGAACCTTTATGGGTGGAGCGATGTATCCTTTAGTGTGTTACTACTATTGCTTAAAGAATTGCTTCCTGAAAACTCTTCTTTGTCGATAACATTCCAAGATTGCAAATACTTAATCAAAGAGTTAGGTTGTAGTTATGAAAAAATCCATGCTTGTCTTAATGACTGTATCCTATTTTGGAAAGAGCATGAGAATGAAGAAACATGCCCCAAGTGTGGCGTTTCTAGATATAAAGAGAGATGTCTAAATATTAAGAAGAAAGTTTCTTGCAAGGTAGTTTCTCCTTCGGTTCCAGCCAAAGTGTTGAGGTATTTTCCTCTTAAACCAAGGATCAAGAAGTTATATATGTCTTCAAAAATTGTTGATTCAATGAAATGGCATGAGAAGGGTCATACTAATGATGGAAAATTAAGACATCCTGCAGATTCACTTGCTTGGAAAACTTTTGATTCACTACATCCTGATTTTGCATTGGATCCACGAAACGTGAAGCTTGGGTTAGCAAGTGATGGATTTAATCCATATAAGACAATGAGTAGCAAATATAGTATTTGGCCGGTTGTTCTAATGTCATACAACCTACCTCTATGGGCCTGCATGAAGCAACCTTATTTGATGTTATCTTTACTTATTCCAGGTCCTTCTTACCCTAAAAGTAGCATAGATGTCTATTTAAAACCTCTAGTTGATGAGCTAAAGGAGTTATGGGAGAAAGGATTTGAAACCTATGATGCCTCTAGTAAGCAATCTTTTAATGTTTGAGCTGCATTACTTTCGACTGTAAGTGATTTCCTTGTCTATGCTATGCTATCAGGTTGGCGTACTAGTGGAAAGTTGGTGTGCCTTATGTGTAACTATGATACATGGTCCAAGTACTTGCCGAAAAGTAAAAAGATGTGCTACATGGGTCATCGTAGATTTTTGGACTCCAATCACAAATAGTGGAAAAATAAGAAGTGTTTTGATGGCTATGAAGAATTTAGAGTTGCTCCGGTTCCATTATTAGGCTCTACTATATTGGAAAAAATTGGCGAAAGAGAGAATTTATTTGGAAATCCTCAAAAGAGGAAAAGAAATAATGTTGATCCATGGACAAAAAAAAGTATATTATTTGATTTGCCATATTGGGATACTAATTTGCATTGTCACAATCTCGATGTAATGCACATTGAAAAGAACATTTGTGAAAATGTAATTGGAACACTATTGAATATAGATGAGAAATCAAAGGATCATATCAAAGCTCGCCTTGACTTGGTAAAGATGGGTATAAGGCAGGACATTCACCCAATAGAAATAGAACCAAATAAGTATTTGTTACCACTTGCACGATTTACTCTTTCATCAAAAGAAAAGGATATCTTTTGAGGCATCTTGAAAGGAGTGAAACTTCCAGAAAATTATGGGTTTAATATTTCTAATTGTGTTCAACTTGAGCAGCAAAAACTTCTAGGGCTTAAAAGTCATGATTTTCATATTCTGATGCAAGACTTACTTAAAATAGTAGTACGAAGAGTTTTACCAAAAGAAGTCGCAAGAGTTTTAATTAAGTTAAGCTCATTCTTCAAGATTTTATGCTCCAAAGTTATCAATGTTGAATTATTTTAATGTTTGGATGTTGAAATTGCATTGATTCTTTGCGAATTAGAAATAATTTTCCCTCCATCTTTTTTTATTATAATGGTTCATCTATCAATACATTTAGCATATGAAGCTAGAATTCAAGACCCGTGCATTACCGTTGGATGTATCCAATTGAGAGGTAATTTGATTTATAGTTTTGTGCTTTTGTAGGATTCTTCTTAATTTGTACTTAAGTTTTATACTTTTATGCTTATAGGTTTCTTTTTAAGTTAAAGAACTATGTGCGTAATAGACGTTATCCAGAGGGTTCTATTGCAGAAGGGTATATAACAGATGAATGTTTGACATTTTGTTCAAGGTACTTAGATGACGATATCCAAACAAAATTCAATAAACCAGCAAGGAGTTTAGATGGTCCTATAAGAGATGGAGTCATGACAAGTTTGGATCCTCTTACATGGGAGCAAGCTCATCGATATGTGTTATTCAATTATGAAGCTATCAAACCATTTCTCAAGTAAGAAGATATGCATACTCAAGAATACATATTATTACTACACTTTATTATAGTTTACTTAACATGTATAGCATATTCATTTTTTTTTATGTAGGCAACATGAAGAATTTGTTTTCAGTCACAATCGTCAAGGTTTAAGAAAATGGAATAAGGCTAAAGATCAATGTCTTACTTTTCATGAATGGTTTGAAGATCGAGCAAGGAATTTAGATGTTAGTGAAGATATTAAATGGTTGTCTAAAGGGCCAAATACAATTGCGAGAATATTTTCTGCATACGCAATAAATGGCTACAAGTTTGTCATTGAAAGTTGTGAAAGAAAAACACAAAATTCAGAGGTTATGGTTGTTTCATCTACAGTCAAGTTTAGAAGCAAGAAAGATGAAAATCCATTGGTAGAAAATGTTACCTACTATGGAGTTTTGAAAGATATAATTGAATTGGATTACTATGGACATTTCAAAATTGTGTTGTTCAAATGTAATTGGTTTCAAATTAAACAAGATGGTTTTGGATTGGTATTCATAAATTTTCGAAGGTTGATCTATGAAAATGATTCTTTTGTATTTGCATCTCAAGTAAAGCAAGTGTATTATACAAAAGACCCAAATGATGATTGGTATGTTGTTACTAACACCACCCCTAGAGATTTGTTTGATATATATGGTGATCTAGAGAATGAAGATGTAGAAAAGCTCTTGGATGATCAATTAAGAAGTCCAATGTTTGATCAATTTACGGTTAATGAAGATGAAAATATTTGGTTTAGGGACGATGTACCTGGAACAACCATTGATGCAAGTTTAACAGATGATGAAGAAACAAGAGAAGAACCTAGACAAGAGTCACTTGATGATTGAGTTCACTATTTAAATTGCTTATGCTTTTATTTTTTTTTATAGTGTTACAATAAGGGCAATAGGTAAAGTTTCATGGGCTGCCAGCTCAATGGAAGATACCTATCATGATCAAGAAGTTCAAATATACACCAAGAAGCGTAAGGCTTCATGACTAAGTGGATTAATGACTGAAATTCTTAATGAGCTAGAGGAGACAACATCAAGTCCTTGCCTAACACCCTTGGCACCCTATTTTATTAATGATGATAGTAAGTGTAAAGTACTTGTTAATATATATTCTTTAGAAAAAAAAATACAAAAACAAGATTATTCTTTTGTCATTTATTAAAACAGGTCTTGTTATCAAGAAGAAAAGAGGTCCAACAAAGTGTTTTAAGACTCATGGTTTAAGTCATGAAGATCGCATTCAAGTTAGACTAAATATTCTTGGCCAACCTATTGGTCAATATATGGCTGCCTTGAGCTCTTATTTAGGAACATTAGCTAGGAATGCACACATTGCTCTTTTGACATACACAACTTGGAGAGAGTTGAAAGATAATTGGGAGGATATGTGGCAAACAGTCAAGGTATCATTTTTTTTTCTTATCATTGATATATGCTTTCTATTTATTTCTGAATTGATTTTGGACCAAGATTGAACATTAAATGTCAATATATTAGTGTTAAGAGTTATACAACTCGCATCACTCCTGTCTTTGTAATTTTTTTGTGCTTTAGACAAAAACAAGTGTGAAGGGAGACTTTGGAGTAGTGTATAAGAGAGAGATATAATAATCCAAATCCAGAATCTCAAAAGGAAATTATAGTAGTGTTGGAAGGATTAAGTGTAATCATTACCTAATAGTGGAGAAAAGTTGTAGTGTGGCGAGGTTGGGTATCCATTATTGATTTATTGAAGTTGGATGTCACTTGTTTGGAATATTCTTACCCTAATGTGATATAAACTTACACTTGTAAGTTTCTGGATATGATTATTTAACCCTGTTTTAATATAGCCCCAGCATGTTACCTCTTGTCCTACTGAGGTATTTAACACTTGTAAGTAGATAATAAAAACTGAGGTATTGATCTCCTGCTGCAGCAATAGTGATTATTTGAATATTAGGAGTTTGAATATTCTAAGAAAAAAAGGAAAAAAAAGGGAAAAAAAGTTTGAAGATGCTTGAGAGCTATAGAAAGTGAGCAATTCGGTGGTAATCAATGTTCATATTCTTTGATTTGATTAATTGGGTGGACTTAATGACACAATATATTACTTAGTTCCATTTATTCAAATGCACCATGATTTAATAACAACACTATATAGTGCTTGTCTGGAAAGAGATAGATACTGTGATTTTGAAAAAAGAAGTAATTTTAACTACAAAATCTTCATATAAATTATTGCAAGGAATAATATAATGCCTATTGAATCTGATAAAAAATTAAATTTCAACCATCATAGAATGCAAATTCATAACCTCTCCCATCATCCTAAACCTGTAGGAAAAAACACATCCACTGACTACTTATTTTCATGTGCTTCTGTTGTAATCCCACATGCACTGGTATGCATTTCATGCCCATTTTCTTCGTTTCCTCTCTTAACCAAAACATAACACACCTGTAAATCGTATTTCATCAGCCTTGATCAAAACACTCACACTACTTTTCTCTTATTGGTCTAGAACTGCTAAAACAAAACCACCAATATTTCTCCACTGTTACGTCTTCACTGTCATAATTTTCTATTTATATCTCCTTTCGACTAGTTCATTATTATAGGAATTCATAAATATTTCAATCATTATTTTGCATGTTCATGCTTCTAACTCCATCACAATGGATAAACTTGATCCTTTAAACTGTTGTTAACAAATTAATTAAGAGATGTTTCTGCTCAACACTCTATTATGTTCTGTTCAAAGGTAACAACACTTGTTCTGTTCAAACTCCAAACCTATGGTGAATGTAAGACCCGTGAAAATTAATTAATTAATTAATAAATGCGGGTAGAAAGCGCCTTTATGACATTAATTATTGTTTGATGTGATGTGGAAAAGTGCTAGCTCAAATGGTTGAGAGTAATTTGATTGTGTGAGAGAACTTGGGTTCGAGTCCTATGTATGTCAATTATGTGTTGATTGTTTTATTAATGATTTTTGATAATATGTATGAGAATGGAATTGGTATTGTAAGGTTATCTTGATTGAAGAGTATCATGAAACATGATTGGTTGAATTGGTTATGCACTTGAATGGTGACTAAGTGGTCATGGGTTCAAACTTGGTTAAGAATGAAATTGGAACTTTATTTTTTTTAGTGTAGTTTTGGAGGGAATATGAGAGGGCAACAGAAAACCTAGAAGGGGCAGCCAAGGAGGGAGCTAGAAACCATGATATAATGATCCTTTAATAAAAATTAAACCCACCATAAAGCCTAATTTCGTTTTAACATTTAAACCCCTAAATGAGACCCATATAAAAGGTTATTTTGAAGAAAAAAGGGGGTTTTGGCACTGCTGTCAATTTGCTTGTGAGAAGAATACGAATTCTGAGTGGGTGAGGAGAGAATTGGGTGCTATTAGGAGAAGACTTGAGAGGAAGAATTTGGCAGATTGGGAAATTGGAGAAGAACCCTCAAAGGCTACTAATTTGCTACCAAAATTCCAGGTTAGGGGAGTTGTCTTTGTGCATGTGAATTCATTGATGTGTGTGCTATGATTCTGGATTTATTGGTTTTCTCACATGAATTATGGATGATGTACATTTTCGTATCCTATGTACTGTGAATGCAAATTGGTTGGTTGGACATTTGGGTGCAAAGTCTTATGTGCTTATATTGGGTATAATGAGGGTTTGGTATGGAATTTGGTAAAGATGACTCAATTTCGAATTGGGGTAATATGAATAGATGAAGTAACATGTTTGAGGTGTGCTAGCCATTGTTTTATGTTGGGTAATGATCAAATTCTATATTGGTATGTTTTATTGTGTGAATTGGGCAAAGTTGGGGTGAATTAAGTGCGTGAACAGACTTGAGACCCTACAAGGCTCGCCCAAGCGGGTCCACCTCGCTTAAGCGAGAGTTGCAGAGTATCACTTTGGGTTCTGGTTCGTGGTTCTCGCCTAGGCGACCAGGACAAGGGTTGAGCGACATGGTCTCTCGCCCAGGCGAGAGGCACTCGCCCAGGCGAGAGGCACTCGCCCAGGCGAGAGGCACTCGCCTTAGCGAGGTCGCGAGGAAACCTGAGAGTTTTGAGCGTGATATCTCACCCAAGCGAGAGGTTTTGAGTTTTGAGCAACTAACACTCTCGCCTAGGCGAGAGTGGCTCGCCTAAGCGAGTTCTCGAAGTGCAGTGGTGATGGTTTTGTCGAATACTCGTCTAGGCGAGGTCTGTGTGTTGTTTTGAGCGAAGGTGTGACTCGCCCAGGCGAGAGAATCTTGCCTAAGCAAGTTAACGTGACTGTCTTAAGCTCGCCCAAACGAGGTGAACTAGCCTAAGCGAGGCTGAGACCTTAGCTTGCGCAAGAGTCCCTAGCTTAAACGAGTTTATGCGAAATTCCATGTTTGTGTGAGCTTGTGTGTGTGATTTGGCTGCTTTATCCTAAGTATAGGAAGTATAGGCATGTGGTGTGGTGTTTGGGCTTGAAGGACTAAGTCCAATAGGGGTCTGGGATGTGCTTGGTGGTTGGACACATGATGGGCATGGAACTGATTGAGTTGTTGTCGGCTACTAATGGGCGAGGAGTCCTTAGTATGGTGATTGCATATGTTGGGCGCACGATGGGCAAGGAACTGATATGTTCCCGTCGACTACTATTAGGCGAGGAGTCCATAGTATGGTGATTGCGTGCGTGCCGGGGTCCAAGTTATGAGGCTTGGATCGTTTACTACAGGCGAGGAGTCTGTAGGGCAGGACTATGAGCGGGATAGGCTCATAGGGTTGGACCACGAACGAGTTAGTTTCGTGGGAGCACAGGGAAATCCCAAGACCTAGTTCATGTATATGACTCATGGAGGACTATGAGGTCATAGTTGGGTAATTTGAAAAGCATGAAATTTTAGTTATGTTATTTTGGGATGGGTGACATAATTATTTAATGTATCTGTTTTATATATTGTGCATAGCTCACCCTTTCTGTGTGTGTGTGGCGATGATTGGATAGCTCGTTATCCGAGAGCAGATGATGTGACAGGTGGGACAGGAGAAGCATAGACTCGGAGCGAGGGATAGCATGGGATTTTGTAGATATATTTATCATTTTGGTTTTGAGATAGTTTTGTAATCCTTTTGGGAGCCATTTGATTATTACTTCAGATTATTAATTATGGACTCCTGTTTTTATTACATTGTATTAAAGTTTTAAATTTCCCGCGTTTTTGGGAAATGGTTTTATATTAAATGCGGTATTTATTTTATTTTGGAATTTATTTATTAAAAATTAGTAATATTCCTTTGGGATGTTATAGTGAAGGTTTAAGATGCAATCATAGAATATGTTTTTCATCACTTTAAGTGGTATGGAACAAAAAAGCTATCAAAACATTTTGTAGAGTTTTCTGAAAATTAATTTGCCATTCACATGAATAATAAAACTTGTTTTGATATTGAAATGTTAATTAGACGAAATCAATTTTTGTGACTTTGTGGGATAGTCAAAACAAGGTTTGGACTTTGGACTTTGTACTTTTTGAATATTGTTTATTTCCATTTGGAGTGACTTTATGGTTTTATTTTGAACACACAAGTTTTTTCTAAATTGATATTAATGTTAATTCAAATATGTTTTGGTGTAGTCAAAGTTTGATATAGAAGAACGTGGTAAAAAGTGGGTCTTGCAAAGTATTGGTTCAAGTTGGAGGACTCACAAATGTTGCTTGAAAAAGAAGTTCTTTAAGCCAAACATGAAGGAGGAGTACAATTTAAGGAATCGACCCTCCATTATTCCACTTGAACAGTGGAAAATACTTCTTAAGTTTTGGAAATCTAACATGGCTAAAGTAATAGTAATTTATAGTTTATTTTTAGTTATGTTATTTCCTCGTTATGCGATAGAGGTGCTATTTTTTTTGTTTGTTGGTATTGGATGTTAATTCTCATATTAATTAGATGTTGAATTGTACAAATTTGATCTTTTTTTCTACCTTTTGGCCAGGTTACTTTCTTACTTTGTGATTAAATTTTTCCTTTGTTAATGTGGTGTTTTTATTTTAGAGGAACGTAGTGAGAAGAATAAAATTAGTAGAGCAAAGTATACATTTGTCCATACCACTGGATCAAAAACTTTTGCAGAAATTCATGAAGAAGAGGTAAGAAGACTAGTTAAGGACAATTTTTCTTGTGCTTTTGTAGGAAGAGTGGTTGAACTAATCTTACATATTTTACTTTTAATAGAGGATGAAGAATGTTGATGCTAAAGAGCCATCCCGTGTAGAAATGTTCCTTTTGACACATAAGCCAAAGGATGGAAATAAGACAAAAGATGGAACAAGTAGAATTGTTGTATGAACATCTCTATCATTTATACTTAATTTTGTTTGACACTTATAATTCTTTTAAATTAAGTAGATGTGCTTTGATTTTCAGTCAGAGCTTGAGGAGGCCATTACTTTACACCCTGAAGCAGAGGAAAGCACAACTTAGGATGATTTATTTTCCCAAGACTTAAGTAAAGAGAGACCTAGCTTTGTACGCACATATGGAAAAGGGGTTGCACCTACAGATTTATGGGGGACTAAGTCTACAATTGAAATCCAGAAAATAATAGATGAAGTAAAAAGGAATGCTAGAGTAGAGATGCAAGAGGAGATGCAAGTAAAATTATAAGAACAAGTGGAAGCCATCAAAACTGAAATGTTTACTGGTTTTAAAACATTTTTGGCTCAGCTGCAAACATGCTTTCCAACATAGCAATTCCAGAATTTTCTAGCATGTGGAATCCAAATATAAATGAAAGAGATATGAAGGTATAGTTTTATTCAACATCATTTTAGGTCATTGTTTGTTTGCTTATTGTAAATATATGCATCCTTGTAAATTTGTATCATTTTTTCTCTTCAAATTTAGGACAAAATTAACTCTCATAGGAAGAAAAGGCGGAAGGAGGAAAAAGCTCAAAGGAAGCATGTTGAAAGGTAACTTCATCACATCTAACATCAATTAGTTGTGTTTTTAGTTTGTTAATGAATTTTTAAAATTGATGTTAATTATCATTTTATAAATTTTATAGTAAATCAAAAGAATCTAAAGCAAAGAAGGTCAAAGTTTTAAAAGATTTAAATATGCCCGAGCATCCTCCTACTATGTCTCCCAATATGGTAATTTTTTATTTGTTTCTTTATATATGATAGTAATACTTGTTTCTGCATGTTTTCCCCTTCCCTTATTATTCGTTTATTCATTTCTTAGTTAATAATTTTCCTTTGCATGTATTGTTCATACTTCAAGACATGATTCATATATATTTAATCATTTTCCCTTCTTGTATTGTTCAGTTTTTAGTGTATTTTCCTGTTGAGATTGAGATTGAATATATTGCTTGATGTGTGTTAGGGGTTAAGTCATGAATATTTAAATAGACAAATTTTTGTGTTGATTTTAGTTTATGTGTTGAATTCACAGGGTAATCCTTTAAAAGGTATTCACAAATTAGTGGATCCAAGCCTTGAAGAAAGTTATCCAATTGAATTAGTTCTGAAGGTTAAAGCATTGTTTTTCTTTCAATAATAATTTAATACAATACATTCAATTTGATTTTCAAGATGATATAAGCCTATTTATTCTTAATTATTTTTTTTTTACAAACATTGAATGAGTTGAAAGCAAAGACGCCACAAAACGGAAATTTTAGTGGTGTTAAGCTCAAGAAAAGTGGGAAAAAATAAGGACTTTGTCATGGTTGTATACATTGCTTGTATTTGCATTTGGTTGAGAACATATTTTCTTATTGTTATAGACTTTTTTTTCTTATTGTCACAAACTTTATTGTTGATGCCTAGCAAGTCATGATGCTAATGCAATTAGGTACTTGTTTGTAGCATTTTATGGAGCATTTTATGGGACAATTTATACAAAGTCAATATTTGATTTGAGTGGATACAGTATTCAGAAACCATGGTTGTATTCAAATGAAAGAATTAGAATATTTTTGTGCTTGCATTTCTCCTTTAGGCTATATCTCCTTTTGGCTATTATGAAGCCTTTTCTCTCGCACAATTCACGTTAGGAGCTATAATGCATAATGTCAATAAGAAACCTAAATTGAATTTTACCTAAATATTGTCATAGGATTGTTTCAATTTAAAAAAAAATGTATTATCCTTATTTCTAGATAGATAAATTAGTAACAAATTTAAAATGTTACAAAAAGATAATTCATAAACTTTCTTAATTGTTGTAAAATAAGATAATTGGTAACATTCATTTAAATGTTACAAAATATATAGATAACATTTTCATTTAATGTTAGAAAATGTATCGGTAACATTTTTCAAATGTTACAAAAAAATTAAATTTGCAACATTTGTCAGATGTTAATAAAAATGCTAATCGGTAACATTTTTAGAAATGATACTAATAATATGTAAAAATGTTACTAAAACATTTTGCTAACATGCATTATATATAACATGTGTATAAATGTTACCTTTGCAAATAGTAACATTTTTTTTAGGCTTTAGCAACATTTTTTAAATGTTATTGAAAGTAATATACATAGTAGCCATGCTCGTTACTTTGTTCTATAGTCAAACTTTGTAATAACAAATAGCCATTAGTTATCCACTTTTATCCACTAAGAAATAGCCCAAAGGAGATAATAACCCATTATGTAATAAAGCATTAGATGCCCACATATCAAGGGTAAAGTTGAAAAGAAATAGCACAAACAATCTTCATGTGACAAGATTAATTGATTAAACTCCTCAACGCCAACATATAAATGATTTTGGAAGAATCAAATCCTTAAAACAACCTTAGAGTGATGAAATTTGTTTGATTAAACTTGACGCCCAATCACATAGAAATTAAAATACATTTAACTAACCTAGGAAATTCCACCATCTTGGAATTTATTGTCTTTAATTAGTGTTGTTAGGTGCTTTAACGCTAGTGAAATTTCATCACAACTAAGATGTGACATATCACCCCCAACAAATAAGTTTGTCTTTTGTTCCACTACTATTCAACCACAGAAAGACAATTTTTGGATATCTTTTTGTATCCTTGTTGTCCGCAAATATCTAGCTTCATCCCATAGTCCTAATGCAGCATATATATTTGAAAGTAGTACATATGGAGAAGAGATTTTGGGTTCTAACTCCTTAGATTCAGGACATACCTATTTACATTCCATTATTTCCTTCATAATCCCAAAGTCTTAACCCAAACAAGTCCTATATCACCAAACGCTAAACATAAATGCTAATGTTAATTGTTAGTGTAAGTAATTAAATACAAATGAAACATAAGTGCAGTTCTCCAATTAGAATATTGTAACATCCCATTTAAATAATAACATAATTAAATGAAATCTTACACCGGATAATATAAAAAAGCCAAGTCGCAGAGTATAAAGTCACTCCTTACAGTTATCCAAGGTACTTAAAAGGAAATACTAAAGCTCATTACAAAGCCTACAACCCAAAAGGAGTAAGAGATAGCCGATATTCGAAATAAAGCCTTGGGGGTAATACAATACACGGGCCTTAGCCCTAAAGAAAAGCCCAAATAAAACATGAAGTCCAGCCTAGGTAGACTGTGTAGCAGAATCATCTCTTCCCTATTGACCTCGAGTACCTCTCACATCTGCTCCCATCAATAAATTGATGATCATCGCAAAGGTAGAAGAACAACATACAAGGCAATCAAACCAGCAAGGGTAAGCTAGAGCCAAAAAGATTTTATCATGCAATCAGATATACTTTCACAGTCCAATATGCATACATCATCCAAGCATGTTATGACCTTCCAATCAATACACTAAGACTCGACTCGACTCATCCGGATACATATAACCTGGTCGGATTCAGCGGATGCTTGCACTTGTGGTGGGTACCTCTGCTCACCCCCGAGCTATGTGTTACAAGTGTTACAATGAATCAATCCCCCACACAAAAGGTTAGCCCTTAATGAGTTTCAGGCCTCCTGCTACTCTCACCACAAGAGTCAGTCCGCTCTAAGTGAGACTAACTGACTCTTTAGAGTCTCAAGATGCAATCCTTACCTTGAATCCTTACCAAATTATATAGATGGGGCACCACCATGGACACCCACTAACAGGGCCATGGAATTACGTCCCGACCACTGAAGCACAACCCTGAAATCTCACCTAGAAATTCCAAGGAATTACGTACTGACCACACACTATACATATTCAAACAAACAGTAATATTTATCATGCTTATAAATCTCATGCCAACCTTTATAATCCATCCTCATACATGCTCCATGTTGAATCCATTCCAAATCATCCTTCCCAATTCATGAATATAGAAATGTAATGCATACCGACACCATGCCACTTTGATTACCAACCATCTCAAACAAGTCACATGCCAAGGTCATGTTAAACTTATCAATCACAGACCTTAAACCATTCTACTCATACCCATTCGCCCAATTCATGCTTTTAAAAGTAATTGAATCAATCCACAAGTTCAAGTTAAAGTAAGGAATTAAAATTCTGCAGCAATTTTCGCTTAAGCTAGACAGATCTCGCTTAAGCTAGACTGCTCTCGCTTAAGCTAGAAATTCTCGCTTAAGCTAGACTGATCTCGCTTAAGCTAGAAATTCTCGCTTAAGCGAGACTGATCTTGCTTAAGCTAAAATCCCTCGCTTAAGCTAAACTGACAGCTTTTTAATGATTTCAACATATAAAAAGCACAAAATCCCAAACATATAAAATTTAAGAAAACACAAGCACGTTGTATAAAACGTTGGCATCGTATTTCATGCTTTAAAAGAGTAAACAAATCAATTATGGGAGCATACAAGCATTTAACAATTGTCAATCTCGCTCAAGCTAAGGAGCTCTCGCTCAGGCAACAAGGTCTCTCGCTCAAGCGAAAAACTTTCGCTTAAGCGAGATTGAAAACAGAGAGTACTTCGAGTTCTCGCTCAAGCTAGCTCATCTCGCTCAAGCGAGAGGCCTTCGCTCAGGCGAGCACTCGAAAAAAAAGGGGGCGAGTTATTGTCATTCTCGCTTAGGCAAGAGCTCCTCGCTTAGGCGAGAGCTTTCCGTTTGGGCGAGAAACAACTCGCTTAGGCGAGCATAACAGATCTCACCTGCTCTCACGCATGCAAAGCTAAAAATCCATCCAGAAACAATACACCGATTATTTTCACACCATCAAAAGCACATCAAATTATCAAGAGCACCCAACAGAAACAAAAAGACACATTATTTATAAAAGCATGAAAAAATCCTAGCTTCCCTCACCTGGATAGATGCTAGTGGAAAGCACAGGCACCTACGACAACGAACCCAACAGCTTTAGGAGCATACTCAAGAGGTGGAGCAGAGAATGAGGTTGAGCTTACTTGAATCCGAATGAGCTTCGAGCCCTAGCAGAACACTGTTTGAGGGGAAAAGAGGAGTAAGATGACTGATTTTTGCAAAATGGGCAGAACATGAGAGGGTTAGGCTGGTTTAGGGGTTTTGGGATGCCTTATGGGCCAGCCTTAGGCCCAACTGACTAAGAGAGGCCCTTAAATTTTAGGACAAAATTAAAGTGGGTCTTACATTCTCCCCAACAACAAAAATTTTCGACCTCGAAAATTCACCGACGAGATGGGAAGAAAACTACGTTTTCCTCATTTCATCCGACAACCACCACTTAGACATGACTAATAAAACGACTCCAACACCTATTTTAACTGGAAACTTCGCCTCTGTGCTAAGCAATATGTGTTCAACTGTGTAGATTGGTTTAGTCACTACTCTCGAAGTAACTTCCAACCTACAACCTTAAAACTGGGATGCTCCTTCTTACCTGCCCAACCAACTTGCATTTGATATACCGACTCGTCTACCATATGCTCTCCACTACCTCTTGTAGGTTTTTATCAAAGTCTCAGATGACTTCAAGTCTCAAACTAAAGCATGTATTTATCACTTCACATCACTTTGTTCTCTCCTTTAAGCATCACTCCACTGACTTGATCACTCTTGAGTTCTGGCCTACTGCCCCACCATCAACACTCTTGACCACTTTTACGTATAACGACACTCATAACATCTTACTTCCTTTGTTGGCTTCAACCAAGGCAACAAAGTTCCCTACCGAGTTATTCCAGTTCCAATTTAAAACTATCAACTTATTCCATTGCCATATCGTTTTGGCATCCTGTCCTCATTTTTTTTTATCCCTTAACTTGTAACCATCATTCCACTAAACCACAAAACCATAACTTCCATTGACTCCAAATCTCTAGTATGTTTTTGCACCAAGCAACTCAACAATACACCTCAAACTAAGATTGCCCGATTTGGCTTTATTATTTTTTTCCAACCTCTTTGAGAAACTCACTCGTCCTAGTCGAATAACTAGACCAAGGAAATCTCTTCACTAGGTCATGAGTAAGATAGTTCTTCTCACGCACCTCTTACCATTTCTAAGCATCATCTACCACCATTCCGTTGCGCTACTCTGATTCATACACAAGGTCACTTGTTTGTTTACTCAAAATAATGATCCTTTCGTGTCCGCCATGACAAGGAACCAATTGCCGTTGAGAAACCTTCCTCGAGACCCCTATAAAACTTGTAGAACCCCTTTAAACTCCTCTTTTGATAGTCTTAGCGTTCCATTTTCTCAACAAGGTATCTATCCTTTTAAAACCATATTCCTTATTAGTCACTCCAACCTTAGTCAATACTCTTCTTGAACGGCTTGACACACCACAACTTCTTTTTGAAGATTCACCAAACTTGTAGTCATCTTGGTGATTATACTGAGTTTATACCATTATGTCTCCAACAACTCTTTCACTTGTTTCTCTTACTTCACAATCCCAGCATAAATCCTCCAATTAGAAGCTATTAGCACAAGTTCGACTTCAAACCCAAATGCAAAAGTGAACTTCATCACTCCAAAGCGAAAATTCTAATATTTACTTCAGAATAAATCTATAACTCTTCTACCATTGAGATTCCTTGCGTCTATTTTTCGCTTGCCGTTGTCATATAACTCTGATTCACATGACACCCAGCCCTCATCTTTCAGCTTGATCCACACTTGTTACACTACTACTGACTTATCTCTTCAAATCAAAGGATACTACTTCGTTGGGGATCACATCTCCTAAGAATGAGATTAAGAAAACAATCAATTCACCCTTGAGATTATGTCCCAACCTTGCAAAGGAAACAATTCAAATTGGCTTTGAATTTAAATCCTTTGGTCACCATGAAACATGAAACACACCCGAGTAAACTTCACTTGACCGCAATTGTAGCAAACCACCATCTCAACCCCAACTCCCTCTTGCAGGCACCCATGACTCCTTTACCATATGGGTGACACCAAGAGGTATACGATCTCGAACAAACCAAATCCATATCCCAAGCACCACTTTTATACCTTGTATCCTCGAATTTGATCATTCGCGCTAATCACTCTAACACCAACTATCGTATACACCATTTCAATTTCTTCAGACTTTTCTTCTCCTTTCATTCTTTAGTGTAATTTGCCCCCACTAGTTCTTGCCATTCCTACAAGATCCAACACTTAGGTTTCTTGGTCTCAGCCCAAGGTCAATTATTCTGCTCATGTGAATTACTTTTCCTTGAAACATCCTTCTATCAACTCCAAAGACCAAATCATCTCCTTCTGACTATCCAACCTAGTACGAAACCTTTATGCCACTTCATTTTTTATCCACATATTATTTTTTCCTTTACCTAGGAAACATCATCTTACTTGACTGATCCATAAGCTCTACTCCATCTTAGCCTCCAACTAGAGATTTGTTGTCTTTTTACACCCCCATGGTCTTTATCTTTCTCAGTTTGCTCGATGCCAAGCAATTTCATTATTTTCTACAACCCAGGATATTACCAATTGCTTCTCTTCCACCAATCCAAGAAAACACTAGATATGGCCATACGACCATATCTAATGACACTTCTCTTAATATCACAGGTATCTGTAGAACTCTAAATTATGGTATTGCTGGAATGTAGAACCAGGTTGATGTTCCTCAAATGTTGTTACACTTGCATGCACTGATATCTCCCATATGTTTTAACCTTTAGATTCAACTCATTTTGGAAAACTTGCGGCATTTGATCCCAAACTTGTCCTTGAAGCTCCCTTAGTCCAATCGTTGCTAAACTCCAACATCTGTTCTCAAACTATTAACCCAAACTTAGCTTCCCTTGCTCAACGGTATACATCACACATCAACTTCCTATCTCTGAGGCAAGAAATTGTCTTAGAGACCTCATCCAACACTTATAAAGGAAAGCAGGCCAAGTTGACATTGGATCTGCATTCCCTCATTTCTATATACACCAGACACATAGTACAGAGGCATAACAAGACAAACTAGAACATACGAAGCAACACTCCATCATCTACAAACAACCAAACCCTTTTGTATGTCACCCTTCTTTCCGTAGCCAGTAGAATTAAGAAAGGAAAAACAACCCTTAATCTAGTCGTGAGTGTGCACCCTCATTACTTTATCAAGGCGTTTTTCTGTTCTTAAAGCTTTTGGTTTTACTAACACACTTGACAAGACATGACTACTCACGCCTGCGAGGCATGACAAACCCACAACCTCAGGTCATCCTAAGGACGAACTGCTCTGATACCATTAATGTAACATCCCATTTAAATAATAACATAATTAAATGAAATCTTACACCGAATAATATAAAAAAGTCAAGTTGCGGAGTATAAAGTCACTCCTTACAGTTATCCAAGGTACTTAAAAGGAAATACTAAAGCTCATTACAAAGCCTACAACCCAAAAGGAGTAAGAGATAGCCGATATTCGAAATAAAGCCTTGGGGGTAATACAATACACGGGCCTTAGCCCAAAAGAAAAGCCCAAATAAAACATGAAGTCCAGCCTAGGTAGACTGTGTAGCAGAATCATCTCTTCCCTATTGACCTCGAGTACCTCTCGCATCTGCTCCCATCAATAAATTGATGATCATCGCAAAGGTAGAAGAACAACATACAAGGCAATCAAACCAGCAAGGGTAAGCTAGAGCCAAAAAGATTTTATCATGCAATCAGATATACTTTCACAGTCCAATATGCATACATCATCCAAGCATGTTATGACCTTCCAATCAATACACTAAGACTCGACTCGACTCATCCGGATACATATAACCTGGTCGGATTCAACGGATGCTTGCACTTGTGGTGGGTACCTCTGCTCACCCCCGAGCTGCTCACCCCCGAGCTATGTGTTACAAGTGTTACAATGAATCAATCCCCCACACACAAGGTTAGCCCTTAATGAGTTTCAGGCCTCCTGCTACTCTCACCACAAGAGTCAGTCCGCTCTAAGTGAGACTAACTGACTCTTTAGAGTCTCAGGATGCAATCCTTACCTTGAATCCTTACCAAATTATATAGATGGGGCACCACCATGGACACCCACTAACAGGGCCATGGAATTACGTCCCGACCACTGAAGCACAACCCTGAAATCTCACCTAGAAATTCCAAGGAATTACGTACTGACCACACACTTTACATATTCAAACAAACAGTAATATTTATCATGCTTATAAATCTCATGCCAACCTTTATAATCCATCCTCATACATGCTCCATGTTCAATCCATTCCAAATCATCCTTCCCAATTCATGAATATAGAAATGTAATTCATACCGACACCATGCCACTTTGATTACCAACCATCTCATACAAGTCACATGCCAAGGTCATGTTAAACTTATCAATCACAGACCTTAAACCATTCTACTCATACCCATTCGCCCAATTCATGCTTTTAAAAGTAATTGAATCAATCCACAAGTTCAAGTTAAAGTAAGGAATTAAAATTCTGCAGCAATTTTCGCTTAAGCTAGACTAATCTCGCTTAAGCTAGAAATTCTCGCTTAAGCTAGACTGATCTCGCTTAAGCTAGAAATTCTCGCTTAAGCGAGACTGATCTTGCTTAAGCTAAAATCCCTCGCTTAAGCTAAACTGACAGCTTTTTAATGATTTCAACATATAAAAACACAAAATCCCAAACATATAAAATTTAAGAAAACACAAGCACATTGTATAAAACGTTGGCATCGTATTTCATGCTTTAAAAGAGTAAACAAATCAATTATGGGAGCATACAAGCATTTAACAATTGTCAATCTCGCTCAAGCTAAGGAGCTCTCACTCAGGCAACAAGGTCTCTCGCTCAAGCGAAAAACTTTCGCTTAAGCGAGATTGAAAACAGAGAGTACTTCGAGTTCTCGCTCAAGCTAGCTCATCTCGCTCAAGCGAGAGGCCTTCGCTCAGGCGAGCGCTCGAAAAAAAAAGGGGGCGAGTTATTGTCATTCTCGCTTAGGCAAGAGCTCCTCGCTTAGGCGAGAGCTTCCCGTTTGGGCGAGAAACAACTCGCTTAGGCGAGCATAACAGATATCACCTGCTCTCACGCATGCAAAGCCAAAATTCCATCCAGAAACAATACATCGATTATTTTCACACCATCAAAAACACATCAAATTATCAAGAGCACCCAACAGAAACAAAAAGACACATTATTTATAAAAGCATGAAAAAATCCTAGCTTCCCTCACCTGGATAGATGCTAGTGGAAAGCACAGGCACCTACGACAACGAACCCAACAGCTTTAGGAGCATACTCAAGAGGTGGAGCAGAGAATGAGGTTGAGCTTACTTGAATCTGAATGAGCTTCGAGCCCTAGCAGAGCACTGTTTGAGGGGAAAAGAGGAGTAAGATGACTGATTTTTGCAAAATGGGCAGAACATGAGAGGGTTAGGCTGGTTTAGGGGTTTTGGGATGCCTTATGGGCCAGCCTTAGGCCCAACTGACTAAGAGAGGCCCTTAAATTTTAGGACAAAATTAAAGTGGGTCTTACAAATATAGTTACAATAGAATAAACTTACATTGTACAAAGTTAACTTAAATTGATTACAGTAGGCAACATCAGCTACTAATTGTGCCTAAGTTTTGTCTACCAAATGTATGGATATTTACAATTACGATGAAGCAAAACAAGGAAATAATTCTATAGAATGTAAACAACTCAATACCTTCAAGTTTTTATATATGAACCCTTTGTGTTTTAAAGATGATGAAGAACCCTACACGAAGTCACCACCAATAGGTTTACCCCTTTCACAATGCGGTCAGCCTCTCCTTCGCCATGGCGTGCATCTAAATCGCGAGCTCCCTCATCAGACATATAACAACAACACATGTTCCATTGAGCGGCGTGATATTATGGGAAATATTTCATGGATAATAAAGTTTTTTCTTGTAATTTTTATTATCTACAAAGCTATAATTCAACCAAAATCAAAATTAAACTAAAATTATATCTAAAAGTACTTTATTAACATAAAATCGTAAAAAATGGAATTTTACAAAGAAAACCAAATCTGAACTAAAAAGGGAAAATTAAAACTAAACAAAGCCCAAGAGAAATGCTAGTCACTATGAAAAATACAATAAAATAGGGACTCATCGCCCACTAAACTAGAATTAATAATGCTAAAAAGAGCCGTGTGCAGCTCAGAATAAGCAAATATGAAGAATCACCATTTTGAATTACCCACAGATTATATTCCACAGATTTTTTTTCATAGATAAATAAGTATTTTTCCATGAAATATTTCCCACGGATTCTTTAACGATAAATACGTTATTTCCCATATAATATTTCCAACAATTTTTTGCATGGATAAATAAATTTTCCGAAATATTATTTCTGTAAGACTCACTTTAATTTTGTCCTAAAATGTTGGGCCTAAGGTTGATCCATAGGGCATCCCAAAACCCCTAAACTAGCATAACCCTCTCATGTTCTGCTCACTTTGCAAAATCAGCCACCTTACTCCTTCCTCTTTTCTCCTCAAACAGTGCTCTGCTAGGGTTTGGAGCTCATTCAGATTCAAGTAAGCTCAGCCTCATTCTCTGCTCCACGTAAGTTGTTCTTCCGCTCATGCTCTTTCTTCTCCAGCTTGTTTTCGTGGTTCCTGTTAGGGTTCATTGTAGTAATCTCGTTTTCATTTTGTGCCACTATTCTCAACTCTTGAGTATGCTCCTGGAGCTGTTGGGTTCATTGTCGTAGGTGTTTGTGCTTTCCGTTAGCATCTGTCCGGGTAAGGGAAGCTAGGGTTTCGAGATTTGATGTGTTTTGCTTGCTCTTCAGTTTTATTTTGTGTTTATGGTGCGTGTATGTTGCTTAATATGATATGATAATATATTCCATGTTGTTTTGGGTGAATTTGTATACTAGCCTGCATGACAGTATAGGTGATTTGATAATCTCGCCCAAGCAAGTGGAGCTCGCCAAAGCAAGGGTATTAGAAAACCCCTACCAGGTGTTGCGCGAGTTGTCGCTCAAGCGACGAGCTCTAGTCTTGAGCGAGAGGCCATCTCGCTCAGGCGAGGAGGTCTCACCTAAGCGAGAGAACGTGACAACACCATTGTTCCCTCTTCGAGCCCTTGTCTAGGCGAAGGGAGCTCGCATGAGCGAGAAGCTGGGCGAGAATGCACCAGGTTTTGTTTTCTTCTCTGTCATGGTATGTTTGCCACATGTTTAGGTGAATTAATATGTTAAAAGCATGAAATGAATGTGCATGTATGGAATTGGTTCAGGGATCGAATATGATGAGTTTGGTATGGATTTGATATGGGATATGAATGAAGGTTGGTTATAAAGTTTGGCATGAGATTGGTATGCATGATAAATACCTATTTGGTTGGTGAAGCATGAATTATATGTGGTTAGGGCGTAATTCCACGATAGTTTCATGGTGGTGCCTCATTGGTTAGGACGTAATTCAATGAGTCTCTAGGTGAGACCTCATAGTGGTGCCTCAGTTGGTTGGGAGGTAATTTCATGATCCCTGTTAGTGGGAGTTCATGGTGGTGTCCCATCTATATAATTTAGTAAGGATTCAAGGTAAGGTTATATCTTGACACTCTAAATAGTCAGTTAGTCTCACATAGAGCGTACTGACTCTAGTGGTGAGAGTAGCAAGAGGCCTGGAACCCATTAAGGGCTAACCTTGTGTATGGAAGGTGAGACACTATAAGATTTAGCTTAGTAGAGCAGCTCGGTAGAGCAGGGAAATCCACCACAAGTATAAGCATCCGCTGAATCCGACTAATTATATGTATCTGGATGAGTCGTGTCTCGAGTCTTCGTGTATTGGTTGCATGTCATAACATGATTAGTTGATATTTGTATCTTTGGCTATGAAAGTTGTATGCAATGGTATGATAAAAATCGTTTTCTATCTTCTACCCGCTTGGTTATAGGCATCGTGGTGTGCCTTAGTATCCCCTTTTTATTTATCTTGGATAGTTGTAAGGAGTAGCATTTTTACTCTCTGACTATATTTCTTAAATTATTCCGTGTAATACTCTATTTAATTATGTTATTATTTAAATGGGGTGTTACAATTTCCCACGAATCTTTTGACATGGCTCAATAAATTATTTCCCATGCATTATTTCTTACAAATTTATTTCATAGATAAAAAGTGTTATTTGCCATGCATTTTATTTTCACTAATTTTTTCATAGGTAAAACATATATTTTTCATTCCTTAGTTTTTTTTCACGATAAAAAATATATTTCTGATTAATTATTTTTAATGAATTTATTTCTAAAAATAATTATAAGTTTTCTAAGAATGTAGTTGTGAAAACCCAAATAATAATATGTAATTGTCGGTAAAAGACATTCAAAAAAATGCTAAAATAATTTCTTAAATATTCATGAAAAATATGAATTAAATTTTTGAAATAAAAGATGAATTTCGTTGGAAAATTAATTTTTTCTTTGTACAAAATTCAAGATAGAAATTCCCTTCCATTGGACTCCATTCTTCCCTAAATTTCGTGTTTCACAACTCTTATTTCAGTCAAACCAATCCTCGAGAATTTGTGAATCAGAGTACTAATTTAGTCGGTCCGAGGAGCTTTGTTGTTCATCGTGCTCTCATGCCATCAAACAATTGTTAGAGCGTTCTAAGACAATTAAGTATTTTTATGATTTATGATTCTCACCTAATAAAACATAATAGAACACTAACATTGATTTATAAGAAATCTTGTGAATATTTGTTCTTTAATTTGTAATTTTGTGTGCTCTCCAATTACTGTTTCCAAATATATCTTTTTGTCTTTCTTTTCTCTTCTCACACGTTCTTGATGAGTTACTGTGAAAATAATCTTGTGACCAGATACATAACCCCAATCCCTTTTATAAACCAACGCCCATCAAGTTAATTTTTATTTTATCTTTATTTTATTTTCTTATCATTTTCCATAATAATAATCAATAGATCTTTAAATTTAAATTTTATTAAATCATAATTGGGTCTACTATAATATTTCAAATGAGTCACATAATAGAATTTGTGACGTCTCATTTAATTAATAAGCGTAATTAAAGAAACGTCACGCACAAATAGTATAACAGTGCAGTCTTGGGGTCTTAAACACAACCTCTACAATCCTAGGCACACCACGACGCCAAAAGTAACCAGTTACAACATTCAACCGAAAACCCCAAAGGAAATTAGAACAGTAAACTAATACATAGGCCATAGCCCAGAAAGAAAACCCATCAAGATACGAATCTAGTCCAAGTGGACTATGCAGTGGAACCTCCATCACCCTGATTATTTCGGGGAGTTCTCACCTCTGCTCCCATCAACAAGTTAATGATCATTGCAAAATAAAAGACCACACCACAGAACATACAACAACAAGTAGTAGGGTAAGTTAGAGTAGAAATCAATTTATCATGCAGTCACATACTATCACCCAATTCAAGCAGTATTTATAAATCATCCAACATGTTATGACTTTCTCAAGCAATACACTGGACCCTGACTCGACTCATCCGGATACATATAATCTGGTCATATTCAGCGGATGCTTGCACTTGTGGTGGATACCTCTGCTCACCCCCGAGCTATGTGTTACAAGTGTTACGATGAATCAATCCCTCACGCACAAGGTTAGCCCTTAATGAGTTTTAGGCCTCCTCCTACTACTCTCACCACAAGGAGTAGGAGAGGAAGAAAATCCATGGAGAATGATGAGGAGAAGATGAAGTGCAGCGGAATTTGGAGAATTAGAGAAAGGTTGCTCTAGGCAATGGAGGTTTTTGGTGAAGATGAAGAGTAGAAGTGAAGCTATGGTATGGAAGGTGGCTAGAGGAGATGAAGGAGAAGGTTAGCCATGTGTGCTCTCAAAATAATAGAAGAGTGGAGTGATCTCAACACAAACATTCTATTAGAAATTTCAAGAGTTGAAATGTACAAATGGTCTACTTTTGGCTTTTATATGTGAGCCTAAAAGCTAGACTAATTCTTGGCCCTTAGATCAAACTTGGAGGAGAAGCTTTAATCATCACCCTTGGATGGTGGCTTGGAGAAGGAGGCATCTTCCTAGCCTTTGGATGAAGACTTGGAAAAGAAGACACTCTCTTAGCCCTTGGATGAAGGAGGCACATGGGTGGAGTGTGGACTTGGCTCCATGGTATGCATGATCCATGAGGTGTAGGAAGGAATGTTGACTTCCACTTAGTCCACCTTTGACCTTTGGTAGCTCATGGCCAAATCTCCTATTGGGCTTAGTCAAACCCAATTTTATCAATTTAACTACACAATGTTTGACTTATTATTCTAGAAAAACAAGGCCTAAACAATGGCCCAATTTAAATCTATACTACTTCCTCCATGCATAATCTCATATTTTAGAGATTTCTTTAGCCCATGTGAATAATGTAAAAAGCCCATGATTGACTTGATCATCTTGTGAGAGGCCCATGTGAATCTTTCTCATCATGCTTCTAGTGATTGGGCCTTGATGTGGGCTTGGGCTTGTTGATGCAATTGAGCTTGGGCTTGTTGGGGTCACATCAAAACCCATTATTCACAATTCATGAATCACATCACTCATGCATATTTATTTGTCTCATGCGTTTAACACAATACTCAAATCCAAGCAAGCATTAAACATTCAAGATTCAAGGAAACAATCACACATCACCCTGCCTCGCCCAACTCCTCGCTCAAGCTGAAGGGTCTCGCTCAGGAGAGAGGCTCTCGCTCAGGCGAGCCCCCTTCGCCTAGGCGAGGGCTCGAAAAGGGGAACAATAGCCTCACGCGGGATCTCGCTTAGGCGAGACCCCTCTAGCTTGGGCGAGATACTCGCTCGCTCAAGAGCAACGTGGGTCACCTGAGCGACCGCTCGTGTCAAGCAGCTTGGGCGAGCCTTGTTGATCTTGCCTAGGCGAGACATGCTCACTTGGGCGAGAAAACCAATGCTCACCACTGTTCTCTCGTGCACAAACACTCAATAGGGCACAAATGGCTCAATACTACCATACACAGGTTCGCATCAGCACACCAAGCATATTAAAATGATGAAACAATAGCACAATCAGCACAACTCAAAAGAAAGGGTGAACCCTAGCCTCCCGTACGTGGAAAACAAGCTAGCAGAACACTCCGACACGCACACAATGAGCACGACTGTCCTAAGGATGGCCAAAGAGCTGAAACAAATGGTAAAACAGGAAAAGGAATGAGTTACTAACAAACCCTAACGGTAAAAACGGAAATAGGTCCAGAAAAGGGGAATCATGAGCTGAGGAGTGACTTACGTGGAGCGGAAACCGGACTTGAGCTAGCTTGAAGAAGGTTGACGGCTAACCCTAGCAGGGAGTTGTGGCTGCTCAAAGGAGGCAAGGAAGAACGTGTTTTCTGAAAAGTGAATGAAAGAATGGAATTAGGGCAGATTAGGGTCTGAATCCCCATTGGGCCAACCCTTAAGCCCATTACATTAGGGTAGCCCGTTTAATTTTGGGCAAAAAAAGAAAAAGAAAAGGAATTTAGTGGGCCTTACAGAATTAATTCGTCAATTAATTCTAATAAGCGTTTTTGCAAATCCTTTCTTAAAAGTTCTTTGACTATGATATTGGATATCACTTTTTGTTAGAAGGTTTAGGATTTCAGAGTCTGCCATTTGTGTTTTCTTAACAACCTCATTTCACAGTTCACTTTCCACCACTCACAATGAACTCTAACTCTCTATGATGCCTTTTCTAGACATCTTCAACATTGTTCAATACTTCAAAATATCGTCCAACAAGGTACACGATTTTTGCCCCTTCACGTTTTTCTAGTTGCCCTTTTAGGTTAGATCCATTTCACAGAACTTAGTTTTCTATTCAATTGATATCCATCCACTAGTTAGCACACTAGGCTTTCGGTAAGGATCTGTTTTTCTACTTTCGATAATAATTTTGAGACCCTTTTTTGATTAAAGAACCTTTTTTTATTTTTTGTTTTGAACTTTTTATGCTGGGTATTATTGTTTTCTGATGTTCTGTATGTTGATTCAAACTTTTTCATTATTATTAGTTGTTAGTAGGATTCTTTCAAGTTTATTGTTTCCTGTTAGATAAAATGGTTGTTGCATCTGTCTATGATTCCTGAAATTTAATTCATGGTTAATGACGCTCAATTTTGTTTTGTTGAATAGTTTTATGGTTATATAGTAATTATCTTAAGTACCCATAATCAAAGTTGAGAGGAATTATTATTTATTGATCATCTTGTCCTTTGAAATCAGAACTTAATGTGTAGTGCTTATAATAGTACTTTACTTTGTTAACATATTGAAACCCATGACCACATGGCAAAGCTTTTTCATTCTCTCATCCCAGTTCAAGAATACTCTGATAGCGATGTATGGGACTATATATCTTTGGGCAAGTGAGCTTTCTGATATAGTAGCTATAATTACGGTGGTGTTAGATATTTTTTTGATGTAAATGAGATGTATGATCTCAATACTGATTTATCATACTTGTTTTAATAAACCATTTTCTAAAGATAATATTTAATTTCTTCTCGTGTTTTCTCAGTAACATTTGTGTTTCACTTCAATAACAAGTATTTGATTTAAACAACTTTTGCTCATGGATTGGGAGGAGAAAATTAAGCTAAAGATTAAGAGACTTTTTTACGAGATTTGTTATATATTTAGTTTTATGCTTCGGTTTGCAAAAAAACTGGTGCCAACACCTTAATCAACATCACCTCTCTCAATATTAGTTTTAATCTATTTTTATGTTAATTAACCAAAACGAAACCTTTTTCTTATTATTTGCAAACTCAAGTTAGATTATAGACTATTGACTTAAGTACCAAATTCTTGTGGATACGATGTTGTTGTGCTACAATAGACCTACTTCACTTGCCACAAAAAGTCGGACCCTCAATCAAGTTAGCAACAGTAGACACATATTTGGAAAGGAAATGAACAATATGTGGATGAGAGGTCTAAGAAACATGTAAGCTTCTTGTAGTCTTTAATATTATTTACTTTTAAACTTATATATATATATATATATATATATATATATAACTAATATATATTGCTTTTTAAATTTGACATATATAACACACAGACACAGATATACAGACACACAGACACACAAATACACAAACACAGACACACAGACACAAAGACACAAACACACACACACAAACACACACACAGACACACAGACACAAACACACAGACACACAGACACACAAACGCACATACACACAAACACAGACACACACACACACACCTAGACACAAAGACACACACACACAGACATAGACACAGACACACAGTCACACAGACACAAACACACAGAGACACACACACACACACAAAGAGACACATACACAGACACATAAACACAAACACAGACACACAGACACAAACACACAGAGACACACACACACAAAGAGACACATACACAGACACATAAACACAAACACAGACACACACACACACACATACACACAAACACAGACACACACACACACAGAGACAGAGACACACACACACACATACACACAAACACATACACACAAACGCAAAGACACAAACACACAAACACACAAACACATAGACACAAACATACAGACACACACACACACATAGACACACAAACAGACACACAGACATAGACACAAATACACAAACACACAGACACACACACACACACACAAACAAACACAGCCACACAGACACAGACACACACACACACACACACACACAAACACACACAGACACAGAGACACAAACACACACACACACAAACAGACACAAACACACAAACAAAGACACACAAACACACATAGACACACACACACTGATGTGACCCCACCAAGCCCAATTGCACCTTCAAGCCCAAGCCCAAGCCCATTAAAAGGCCCAATTACAAGATCAATGATGAAAAAGATTCGAAAGGGCCTCCCATTAGATGATCACAAAATCAATGGGCTTCTCACATTCTTTACATGGGCCAAAGAGATCACAAAGACTTGAAGAAGTGCATGTAAATCTAGTAGTGTAGATTTAAATTGGGCCATTGTTTGGGCTTTGCTTTCCAATAATACATAAGACATGAAAGGAACATAGGATGGGTTAAAATTGGGCTCGGCCCAATTCTCTTCATACATGGCCAAGATTTTCAAGACAAGGAGGCTCCTTTGCTTCATAGTTTGACTAAAGTTGGTCATCACATCTAAATGCTAAGAATCCTTCTTGTTCTTCAAGCCAAGATCCAAAGGGCATGATCTTATCTCCTTCTCCTAGCTTGATCTAAGGGCCAAGATCAAGGCCCACTCCATTCAATGGCTCTCCTTTCTCATGTGTAAATGGCTTCATATAAAAGCCAAAATTTCACTCATTTGTAGACACTCTTGAAATTTTAAGCAATAGATGCAACTTGAGTTGAGAGCACTCCTCCCTCTATTGCCTTTGAGAGTCACCACTTTCTAGAGATTTCCTCTCTCTACCTCTAGCCACCTTCCTTAGGCTAGCATAAATTAGGAAATCCTATCACCTCTTTCACCTTCCATTGCTTGCAAGTGCCTTCCAACTTGCCTCCATTCCTTCATCCATTTCCGCTGCCCATGGAGCTCTTCATGCACCTTTGGAGCTCCACCATAATGGTATCAAGAGCCATCAAACCATGGTCTCTCAAGGTTTGGTAAGGTTCTTTCCTAGTCTTGTGTTTCCTTCATTTTCCGTCTTGTTCTCATCTTCTTCTTCTTCTTCTTTGTTTTTCTTTCACATTTACCATTCATTGTCTATTATATTGTGTTTCTCCATTGATTCCATGCAACTATGAGACTACAAGAGTGTTCTACACTCTATTTGTAGATTTCCTTGCTTGCTATGGTTCACTATTTTACTAGCTTTCCTTTACATTTCAGCGCCATTTTTTTTGCTTCCATTGTGTTTCTTGTCATTTTTATTCGGTGATTCTTTTTTCTTTTCAATTTCCACGTTCAAGTTGTGTTCTATGTCTTGTTCATGCTTTCTTTTACATGTTTCTTCAATTTTCCACCGTTTACATTCATTTTCTACACTTGCCATGTCTTCTTTTTTTTTAACCAAACATGTCATAAGGATCGAATTGACTGCTTTCTTCTTTAGAGTTATCAGTCTTTGATGTTGTTGATTTTGTCTTGATTACTTGTTTGAATTCCTTCATACTTGTTGCTGCTACTAATTCTACTAATAACCTTTGTTTTTTTTTTGCTGTGAATAATGACTCTTGAGTCAATGATAAACTTGTGTCTTCCTTCTTTGCATTTGGTTATATGAGAGGACTTCGATTCAAGTCTTGTGTATGGCTTAGTGTGATGTTTTAATTATTTTATTTATTCTGTCGGCTTGCATGAACACGTGGCATGGATTATAAAGCAATATGAGCATAAAATGTCATGAAATATATAATGGCTTGTTGGTTTGTGCATATGTTTCATAATTGTGTGGTTGGGAGTTCGAACCTTGATTAGTGCTAAGTAATATTTCTTTTACGCTTGAATTAATGGGTTGATTAGTTAAGGATTAAAGGGGAAATTTCGTGTAGCTCAAAGGGCAGAATTTTTAGAGCACCAAAAAGGGACCTAAGGGGAGCATAGATGGCTAGAAAGGAAGGACCTAAGGGGAGCATAGATGGCTAGAAAGGGTTCCAGGTGGTAAAGGCAAAGGCTAGAGTAATTTATGGGCAAAGAAGATAACTAGAATTGCTTTAGGAGTAGGAAATTCGAGGTAAAGTTATATGTTGTATCATGGTCGTTTTAATTTTTTTTTTTTTATTCTGGATGTGTGGTGATTCATTGGGCATACAGTGTTTTTGAATTTATATGGTGTGAAAGAAAAACTATTTTTTTTGTGGGATCAAAATTGGTTGTGTGGTTATTTTGCTTAATGTTATGTGTTGATGTTACATTAAATTTGAGGTTTATATGAACAATCGCAACTTAGCACACAGTCAAATTTTCCAAATATGGTGAAATCTTGTTTTCGATATGTGCAATAGTTTTTGTAAAGATGTTTCTAAATTTACGATTGCCAAGATAATACCAAATACTATTAGTTTAATTGATTCGATGTGGGAGTTTATTGGGATGAAGCTTATCATTTAGATGGTTGACTTCTTTTTTTCTTGGACGTCGAATAGCAGGTGTTTTAAAATATATTTGTGAAGCTAAATCACGGTAAAATTTTATGTTTTAGGCATGTGCAGCTTTCTTTAAAATGGCCTTGGTTTTATAACTATAACTAAGTCTTAGTTTTAACATATATTATAAGTGATAAGTCCATAATAGTTTGGGATTTTATAAGAATGGTTGCAGGATGTTATATGTATATACATTGTTTTATAACATGTATCTTGATATATAATTATGCAAATATTACATTTATTATATTAAAAGCAAGTACATGCATAAGGCACGAAGATAGGTGGCACCTTATTTGCATCCATTTTCATTCAAAATATTATATTAAAAAATGATATAATTTTATGGAGTAGGAGTTTTAAGTTGTATACGGGTTCTAGAAGGCTTTACATTGGTGCATACACGATTTACAAAGATAATCAAATTTAAGTTGTTTTTATTCGGTATAATCTTATAAATATAAAATAATACGTTATTTGGGATAAAAATTCATTTAGTGGGATACAATAGTTTTTTTTATAATAAATTATGGTTAAAAAAGCTAAGAAGTTGGTGGCCACAGATTTGAGAGAAATTAATTAAAAGAGAGGAATTTGTGATTTAGAAATTTACATTTTTGTTTGTTGTATCCAATTCATATGTTGTTGCTGTTTAAACTTAGTTTGTTGTTGTTGTTTACACTTATTGTAAAACTAGATTATTATTCTTGATTTAAAACTAGATTGTTGTTGCTGTTGTAAAATCAGATTTTTCTTGCTATTTTAAAATTAGATTATTGTTGTTGTTTTAATACTATAATATTGTTGCTTTTTAAAGATTGGGTGTTGCTATTTTTTTATAGCAATGTTGTTGCTGCTGTTTATTTATTTTCAATGTTGTTGTTGTTGTTTGTTTATTGTCAATGTTGTTGTTGTTGTTTGTTTATTGTCAATGTTGTTGTTGTTGTTTTTTTGTTTATTGTCAATGTTGTTGTTACTGTTTTTTTTATAGCAAGTGTTGCTACTGTTGTTTATTTGCAATGTTGCTGCTGTTGTTCTTTTATATCGATGTTGTTGTTTTCACCTGGCGATATGTGTTGGGATTTCGCTTGTGTTGTGCTTCGGCAATGCAGGTGATAGCGCAAAGGACAGGGTGCTCTTTTGCTTGCATTTTGTGTGTTGTGAGATGTCAGACTTAGACCAAGAGATGCTTGGCAGTGTCACGAGCGAGTAGGTTCATGACTGGTGGTGAACGAGTGATTAAGATGAGCGAGGAGATTCATATTAATGATGCTCTCGTGTGAGGATACGAGTAGGGAGGTTCGTATGTTACATGCTCGCACTTGAGGGTTGTTGCGAGCAGTGAGGTTCGTACCTAAAAGGATCACACATGTTCGACTACAAGCGGGGAGGTCCATAGAGTTGGACTACGAGCAGGGAGGTTCATAAAGTTTAGACCACAAGCGGGCAGGTTCGTGGAAGCATGATGGATCCATGGTCAAGTATTTGTATAAAGTGCCCAGGGTAGTAGTTTCATTTGTATAATGAGACAATGATTAGAAAACCTTGGAGCAGTAAGGATTTAAGAATAAGTAGTGAATTGAACAAATTAGCTTGGGTGAATCTCTATATTATTAATTTGCATGTTTATAATGTTATGAGCTCACCCTTTCTATTTGTGTTTAGCGATGATAGTGTGGTTTGTCCCATGTGAGCAGATGATGTTTCAGGTGACGTTGGAGATGCGTAGATACGAAGAGAAGGCCATTATGGACGTTTTATTATAACTATCTATGATTGTAGTATTTATTTCCAGTTAATTTTGGAACTTGTATAACTATTATGGATTTGTTCATTTGAATTTAAGTGCGTTGAACAAGTTTTTAAATTTTCCTATTTTTGGGGAATGGTAAATTATGACGATTCGTGTTTTCATTATAAATTATTTATTTTATTAAATAATTTCCAGCAAGGATGTTATAGTAACAACAAAGGATATCAATCTATATCTTTAATCAAACAAAGTCTTTTCTCGAAAATAAGAATAAACTTTCGTAACTTGAGAAGGAAAGATTGTTAGTAATGGACCAAATTATGAAAACCATTTAATAAACCATTTTGGAAATTTTAGCGACACTCCTCTCCTAAACCATATGAACCAAAAATGGTTCCAGGATGGACATATAATGTTTTTTACCATGCTTTTATATAGTCATAATAAATGTATGACTAGGGTATGAAAGTTCTGGAAAAGGATTTAAAGTAATGGATAGGCGGGTTCCAATCTTTTGGGGATAATATTCTCAAGATTTTTAATTATGAAGAGAGAATAATGTATTGGTCATTTTTTGTATGAGATATTTAAGCATAGTCAATGTCTACCAAAATAAACTGATAAAATGTTCTGGTCTTGGCTAGGTCTATTGGAGGATAATGGAAACTTTTTGGGAAAAGGTTATGGATTGTTGATCTAGTAGTGTCATATATCCATGATTTTTCTAAAATAATGATTGGAATGGTTTTTGGTTTATCAACATATTCTTATGAGGTTTGTTCTTAAGGAGGTTTAGAGACTCTGGTAAAGTATTTTAGGCCAATAAGGATGTTTTGGTATTTAAGGGGAGTAAATTTGTTTGAAGTTTTGACTAAAGGATTTTTAGAAGTACTTGGTATTGTCATAGGAGTTTTTAATATTTGTGCCAAGGTTTCCTGAACCTTTAGTTGAGGTTGAGACGTTTGAGGTTTTAGTGATATTGTCGAGATTGGTTTTGGTGATCCCATTGGGGACCATATTGTTCTTTCTTTTAGATTGTCCACTCATTGTTGTTTTTTCTGTAAAAATTCTCTTGTTAAAAAGTCTAGTAGTGAATTCTCTTTTCCTTTTATATGTTCTATTTCAAAATCATAACAAGATAATAAAGCGTGTCATCTTGCAAAAATATGTCTAAAAACCAAATTTTAGACATCTTTTATCATAACATTTGGGGCTGCTTTGCAATCAATTCGAATCAAAAACTTTTTATTGAATAAATCATCTTGAAATTTTTGTAAACATCAAACTATGGACGAAATCTCTTTTTCTTTTTTTACAGTAGAATACTTTTGTTGAGTGGGATGCCAGATACACAAATTATATATGACGATCTGTTCTTCAAAAGATTCTTGAATTTTTTGTTTTAAAATTCCCCCATAACCTAACTCAGAGGCGCCTGTTTGTACTTTTAGAAAGGCTTTTGAATTTGGTATTCCTAATCAAAGAAGTTTTTTAACTAATTCTTTTACTTTTATTATAGTTTGAGTCATTTCTTCCAACCATGCGAATGGATTTTTCTTAAGCCTTTTGAATAATGGTGTATAGATTATTATAATATTTGGAATAAAATATGCTATATAATTTGCACATCCTAAAAATATTTGTAATTTTTTTTTATCTTTTATCTCATTTGGAAATTTAGATGAAAAATTCTAGAATCTTTGTATTAGAGTTGTTGTGTTTTGATAGATTTCGTAACCAAAAGATCTTGTTTTTGTATGGAATATTTTTCATTTTTCTTACTGATACTACTAATCCATTTTTTTCATTATTTTAATAAATGTATCTAAATGATTAAAATGGTCAGTAATATATTTTTGAAAAAGTTAGCACATCATCTAGATATACTATTGAAAATTTCATATAAGGATAAAAAAATATCATTCATTATGTTTTGAAACTCACCTGGAGCCTTTTTTAATCCTTATGGAACCACGTTCCATTCATAATGCCCAAAGGTTACTATGAAAGTTGTTTTGTACTTATCTTTTTCTTTTACATATATTTGGTAGTATCCAGATTTTAGATCAAATTTGGAAAATGTTACCACATCGTGTACTCTTTTTATCAAATCATCCTTGTTTGGTAGAGGATATCTTATCCATTTTAATATTTTATTTAACGGTTTATAATTAATTACTAGTCTTGGAGCTCCTTTTTCTATTTCACAAGCTTTCCTAACATAAAATCATGTAAAACTGGATGTTCCACAAAATCATGTACGGGTATTTCACAGCTTTCGAATATTAGATTATGCGGATGACCGTACAAATATTCGGATTTTTATTATGAGGGTGTTTGATGACAGATGGTCACACAAACATCCTAAAAACTTATCTTTGAAATATATTTGAATAACGAGATTGGATACCAAACAATGCGGATGACCATACAGATATCTAAATTTGATTATCAAGTAAGTTCAAAATTTAATTTAATGTAACCACTTAGCCTTAAAATTAAATCATGCATGGAAAACTTTAAAATACTTTAGATCACTCCAAATGACTCATGTCGAATTGGATTGGCATTAGATACGTCAATCATGAAGAAACGTGTATCCAAATTTAGATCAAGAATCAATCATCTATACATATATGCAAATTAAACACAATAAAATACATCATGGCTTATACTTGTGAATTCATGAAATTAAATTCACTTAAATATATATTAGACCACCACATGGGTCTCATGCATGTTTGCTTTAAGGTAGATTCCACGCCTATAACAATTTAGGTACAAAATGTAAAGATGCAATACAAAACCATGGTATCCATTAGTGTGTCATTGTACTGAAAAAGGAATGTATTAATTCTATGCAATTGGGTTTCATATTGAATCACATATACTATAATTAAAATTATTAATTATAATGGGGAGTAAAGTCTATGGCATTAAAACAACACTAATACAAAAAAGTCTTTTAACGTCCGATATTTTCGATCCTTGACGTCTGCCCAAACACCGACGTCGTACTGGGTGACGTTAAAATAATGTCGGAAAACAAAACAAACGTCACTTAACGTCGGGGCAAAAGGGGTCCGACGTTATCTAACGTCGGGGCCAAAAGCAGCAGACGTCAATTTTCGCGCTAAATGGAACCAAAAAACAGAGCAATTTGACTTCTGTTGGGCTCTGACAGACGTTAAATAACGTCGGCCACAGTAAGCTCAGACGTTAAATAACGTCTGTCAGAGCACCACCAGACGTCAATCTGCTCTGTTTTTTTTTAATTTGGTTGTTTTTACAACATTCCCACACCTGAAAATCAGCAAATTCCCATAACAGTTTCATAATAATTTCAGCACAATTATGGAGTTACAGTTATATCTAATAACACTTAAGTTTCAACATATATTCTAAACTAATATACACAATTCCCATTAATCTTCTTGCTTGTTACACTAAAAATTACAAATAAAATAAACACATATCAAAGTCATAAGTTGACATACAAAAATTAATAACTTTAAACTAAATGAGTTCTAATCTTTGAATATAATACTTTAAGTTGTTGGCCTCTAGGCTTACTCACAATTCTAATGAAATTTTGGAAACATAAAACATATGTTAGTTTTTATAACTAAGTAGATACATAAGTTATTGAAAAAAATTAATACTTATACTTGTAACATGTTTTTCAAAGCATATGGAATCTTCCTATGGCATAAATAAAACCATACAACCGTGCATTGTCTTGGAATGATGACACATAGTTGCCAATCATAGTTGCAACAATAGCTACATAGCAAACCAACTTTCGTCAAGATTAAACATAGGGCAACCCAATGAATCAAGCATAGACCACATTTTCTTCAATTCTCATTATCGCATTTAATCACCAAGGACTGTCATAATTCTTTTACCCTTTAAACTTATGAATGTCAACGAGACGGGTAGAGTACAGGTAGTAGCTCCCCCATATCCTATGTAACACCCCAAATTTAGGATGTCACGAGAAGCTATCATTGCTCTTTTTGTTTAAAAGTAAAACGATTATTTCACAAAAAAAAAAACACTTAAAAAATAAATTTAAATGTAAATAGGTAGTCCAAAACTTCAATTGATAACAGTACTAATAAAAAAATAAAGTTCCAATTAAATACTAGAAAACAAAAGAAATTTTCATAGTCTTCACTGTTTGATTGAAATCAACTAAAGAAATAATAAACCCCCAAGTCCATTCCATCCTCTTCTCAATCTACTTCGTGCCAAAAACATCTGCATTACCATCTGCTCCCGTATAATACACACGTTATATGATCATCGTACAAGCAACAAACAAACCAAACAAACAAATAGGGGTAAACTAACCATAAACAATGATATATATATATATATATATATATATATATATATATATAAAAGATCGCATTTTAAGTAACACTTAATCATTATGATCACAATCAACCTTGGGTTTGAACACACAACCCTAAAATCCAAACAATCATACCAAACCAAACAGAATATCACATTCCTCTAAAATCCTTTAACATAGTGATCATAATCAAGCTTTGGTTTTCCGCAGCCTTTTACCCTATAACAATGTCTAGTTTCCTAGAAATAGATGGTTCGACGTGTCCCACTATCGCAACCAGACAGTCTTCCTTATTCCTCAAGAAATTATGAGTAAAAACGTCGATGCATCGCACATCGGGCACTATACTCGCAATGAGCTAAAATAAGGTGAAACATCTTTTCCCTCCCCACTACTTCACACAAGTGAGATGGTACAACACCCGAACCAATCCTCTACCACTACTTCACACAGGCGAAGATGACTCCTTTCCACTCATTCACACAGGTGAAAGAGTCATAACTGGGTCTCTAGGTACGGAAAACCTCACACAATATTTAATTCCACCGAGACTCTTCAATCAAGAAATAACACTTCCAACATACAACATAAGAAATCTAAAAATTCTCAACCAAATACACACCATCACATATGCATGGTAAATAAAATCCCCTATAATAAGCAACCCATGTAATATTGTTCACGTATGAACCAACCCAATAGACCTACAATGGAACTCTTGCACCATGCATAAAGTGATATAAAATAATATGCCAACTTGTGGTTGTTCGAATTACAAAAAAACATAAACATATGTGGTTACAAGATGCCTCACATGTGATTGCATTTAAAACACAAGGAACAAAAACCTGCACTCACTCACGTTCTCATTCATTTATTGACTGCACAAACACCATGTTTCTTTCATTTTGTGAAAAACCATGACCCCACCCATACACCAAACACACATTCTAAAAACATGAGAATTCTACGATGAAAAAAAAATGCTATACTCCTACGTACTTAAAGAACAATAGCATATATGTGTGTGGCCCACCCATTCAATATTAAATCTCCGAAAATGATAAGACAAAAGAAGAAAAATAAAAGTAATCCTGTGAACCCATGCAACCCCACACCCTACAACGTGAATGAATTCCCATAATGGCAACAATTTCTTGAAACAAAACCGATGCAGCGTGAATGAAACGTAAAAGCAACCTAGACTTGAAACAAAAAGGAATCCACGACCATGCATTCTACATCCAAGGATCATGTATTGACATAAACAAAACTAAATAAAACTGCACCAAAACCAACCAGAGAAATATAGCAAAAAAACAAAAATTTTGCTACACCAAAAGAGAGATAAATTGTGACTCTAACTCCACTTGCCCGTTTATAAAACCTACGAGAAACCCTATGGAAGCATCCACACTTTGCTTGATGTAGTAGTAAGCAACTACCACCTGACTCCACCGCAAATCACGAATGAAAAGAAGATATTTAAAAAAACATGCAAACCATATATATATATATATATATATACACACACACACACCAGACATCAAAACAAGAAGCAAGCATGTTCATGACACGGAAACTGCACCCACTGAAACTATACCACCAAAACATTTACGTTGCACCATACAATTTGACAGCAGCCACTTCAAAGCTTTATTCATCAAACAATCAAAGAATAAAGAAAGAAGAAAGACTGAGAACAAACAAGCTTCCAACGAAAAAGAAAAGAAGAAAAGTCAACTTCTCATACCTAAAGTATCTCTTTGAATCGTTTTCCCTTTCTACCACAACCACTAGGACTCTCCAACTTGCATCCTTGTTCTCTCCCCTCTCTCCTTTTAAACCATCTAGGGTTTG
Source organism: Vigna unguiculata (assembly GCF_037176805.1). Classification (NCBI taxonomy): domain Eukaryota; kingdom Viridiplantae; phylum Streptophyta; class Magnoliopsida; order Fabales; family Fabaceae; genus Vigna; species Vigna unguiculata. Next base: position 11,231,736 of record NC_140799.1, read on the forward strand.
GCTTTATCTAATCCTATACCAAATCTTTCAATTAAGATTCTCATAAAAAAAACTACATCTAATTTTATCTATTAAATATCTCCTAACATTTTCTAAATAAAACTGAACAATGAAATAAAAAAAATACTATTCCATTATCTCTGCATTAGCGTGGAAAAAGAAAAACAATCCATGTTTCGTGGGCCCCACTTCTTAAAGGAGGAAAATGAATTTAAAATCAACACACAAACAAAATCCAGCCAACTAAGTTTGAACCCTACACCTGCACACATTACACACAACTTCCACCACTAGGCTACATGCCATCACATGATATAAAATGCATTATAAGTTTTCATTTATTTAACCCAAAGGTTACATTTTTTGGTACTAGAAGGGATTGCAGGGGTTGGAGAATGATTTAATTTAATTTTGAAAGTTTGACTCATTTGGAGATGTTGATTTCGTTGGCGGGTGTATGTGTAAAGTTTATTGATCTGTGGTTAATGTATTGTTGGCTTTCCATGTGGTTGTTGGTGATGTGTGTGATTTGTATGATATTTTTAGTCGGGAAGGATTAGGCTTGGACAATGAACATTTTTTTTGTTTGCTTCATTTTTTTGTGGTTGATTTGGTTGTCCGGTGTGTATGTGTGTGTAAAGGTTATTGATGTGTGCTTAATGTATTATTGCCTTTACATGTGGTTACATGTGATGTGGGTGGTTTGTTTGATATGTATAGTCATGAAGGAGTACAAAATAGACAACAAAGGTGATGGATATGTTGATTGCACTAAGGAGAAGAAGGTGTGTTAATTTTCACTTTTGCATTGATGTTCATTCAATTTTAATCAATGACGTTTTTTGTTTATGTTTTACAGATGTTATTTCGTCACTACTGCAAAGCGAAGTTTATCGGTGCTCTGAATGATAAATTAAGTCTGCAATAAAAGGAGTTTATTGCTATTGTATGCCATTTAATATTTAAATTGGTTATTGAGTAAACTAGGTGTTTGTGGCAGTTTCAAATTATTATATTTGTCATGTCATCCGTAAGTGGGGAGTAAAGACTACATTTTGTGGGTAGTCAAGTTACAAATTGTGGACCGAAGTTGCAGAATTTACAAGAACTGAAATATGGATATGTGATAACATAATGCAGTCACTTACACAAATTTTGCACCATTCAATGTCAATTTAATAAACACTGAATATTCACCGTCGTGGGTGTTTGTGGCTCTTTCAAATTGTTCAAGTCGTCAAATCTTCCATATTTGGGGTATAAAGCATTAACATGTGGGAAGTATTGGTAGAAAATGTGGATTGCCCTTGCAAGTTGTAAAGAAATATAATTGTGGTAATTTGATGACACCATGCAGTCACCAAAACACTGAATATTGACCATGGTGGATGTTTGTGGTTTTTTAAAATTATCAAACTCCTAAAGTCATCCGTAAGTGGGGTGTGAACCATTAATATGTGGGGATTGAAGTTAGAAATTATGTTCCGAGGTCACAAATATTTAAAAAGGTATAAAATTCATTTTTCATCAAGCAATGCAGTAACTATCACAAATTTTCTATCTACCAAAATGCATGACCAAAACACTGAACATTGACCCTTGGTCTTTGTTGAATGTTTGAAATTATCAAAATCTGCATGTCATCCATAAGTGGGGAGTCAAGCATTAATATGTGGGGAGTGAAGTTGGATATTATGTTTCGAGGTTGCAGATTATTTTAAAACTAATTTAAATATGATATTGGGTTAACATTATTCACTCACTTAAACAAATTTTCCATTTTCCAATTTTCATTGACTGACGTGGGTGTTTTATTACTTGACAAATTGACAAAATACTCAACTCGTTTGTAACTAGGGAGTCAGGAATTACTATGTGGAGAGTTAAGTTGAACATTATGTTTCCCAATTGCAGATATTTTTAAAACTAATTTAAATATCATATTGGGATCTCACAATTCACCCACTTAAACAAATTTTCCATCAGCCAATCTCCATTCACTAATGTGGGTGCTTTCTTACTTGACAATTGACAAAATACTCAAGTCATACTAAAGTGGGCAGTCAGGAATTAATATGTGGGGAGTTAAGTTGAACATTATGTTTCCAAGTTGCAGATATTTTTAAAACTAATTTAAATATCGTATTGGGATCACACAATACAGCCACTTAAACAAATTTTCCATCATCCAATATCCCTTCACTAACGTTGGTGCTTTCTTACTTGACAATTGACAAAATACTCAAGTCATACTTAAGTGGGGAGTCAGGAATTAATATGTGGAGAGTTAAGTTGGACATTATGTTTCCAGGTTTCAGATTTTTTTAAAACTAAATTAAATATCGTATTGGGATCACACAATTCACCCACTTAAACAAATTTTCCATCATCCAATTTCCATTCACTGACGTGGGTGCTTTCTTACTTGACAATTGTCAAAATACTCATGTCATACGTAAATGGGGAGTCAAGCATTAAAATGTAGGGAGTTAAGTTGGACATTATGTTTCGAGGTTGCAGATTTTTTAAAAGTAAGTTAAATGTGGTATTGGAATCACACAATTCACCCACTTTAAGAAATTTCTCATCATCTAATTTCCATTTACTAATGTCGGTGTTTGTCTTAGTTGACAATTGTCAAAATCATCAACTCAACTCGTAAGTGGGGAGTCAACTATTGATATGTAGGGAGCAGTGTTGCAAATTCCTAATTGCTCTTGCAGGTGGTTAAAAAATTAAAATATCATAACACACATTGTCCTTCACACAATTTCAATAAATGAAACACTGCATATCCATCATAGTCCGTGCTTATGTTGCTTTAAAGTTGTCAAAATCCCCAACTCATCAGTAAGTGAGGAGTTAAGAATTATTATCTAGGGACTAGTGTTGTAAATTCTGGACTACAATTGCATCTTTTAAAAAAACTTCAATATGGTTTTGTGATCACACAATGCATTCACTTACACACATTCTACATCATACAATTTCCATAACTTGAACATTGTATATAATTGTCCTATGAACTAAAAGAATGTAAGTAATGTTATATTCATAATTGTCCATCATCTACAAAGGAAGTTGTCTTGTTCAACTCCCTTTCCTGCACAAACAGAAGCATCATAAATGGAACTCTTAGTGTGCAGAGCATAACTTGTGCATTACCATCATATATTTTAACTTGTGCAATATTCGTTTCTAATGTATTTTAGAGCCATGGGTTTGATTATAATAACATAATAGCGAATGAAAGAACCAAAAAATAGTTTCAGACATTATAAGTGAATAACAAAAATGAATGGATATTTTCGGCCATTGTACGAAACAATTTAGGTCCCTGGCGATACGAATCATGAGTTGTATCGTTTTTACTCACGTATCGTACTTGTATTATACGATACGAGTCCGAATCGTGTGAATCATGATTCGATTCACGATATGAATTTACCCCAATTTGAAAACCTAGTTTTTCCCTCTACAGATTTACCCCCAAATTGAAACCCTAATTTTTTCCCCCTTTATTTTACGCACATTGAAACTGATTAATGTTACTTATTAAGGTTAGTGTGCTCGAAAACATGTTCTCCTCCTTGCCTCTTGTGATCATGTCATCTCTATTTGTTGTGATGGTCGCACAATGGTGCAGTGTTGGTTGCGCGGTGTTGCGATAGTGGTTCTGTATCATCTTGTGCATGCCTTTGCTCGTTTGTTTAGTGGGTTTGAGCTTCTGCGTTTGTAGTACAGTGGGGGATACAAGGATACAAGGAGCAAACACTTATTTTTTGGATGGCTATAATGCATAATTTGTTTAGTAGCATATAATTATAGTTGAAGGAATCTTATGCAGCAACCACATTGTTTTTTGAAGGCCATGTTGCTAAAATTGTGAAACTCTGTTGTGGATACACATAGATACAACTACTCTATTTTTTATTATGAGATTGTTTTGTTATTAATTTTCTCTTTACATATTTATCTATCTTATATATTTAAGTATAAATTGCATTCTTTTAATGTTTATAAAATGTTTATGAATCGTACGATTCACGATACGATACGATTCACGATTCAAAATTTAAGCTCTCCGATACACGATACAATTCACGATTCAACTACCATGTTTTCGGCTAATGATAAAGTAATAAAGTGAGAGATTATTTCATGCATGAGTGTCCATAAAAAATATTAGGTAATTAAGGAAATTAAAGGAGATGAAAGTGTATTACCAGTCCATTTGATCCACTTTCATTCATTGCAACTGGAAAATGAAATATAATTAGAATTTGATAATAGTAAAAGGTAGAGTTATTGGACTAAAATCCCCATGTTCTTAACTAAAAGAGAAATTTCCTATACTTAAAACACTTTAAAAGAATATATTTATTAGATATGACCTGAAAAACTTTCCCATGCATTATGCCCTTGCAAAAGAAGGTTCTAGCACAACATAAAGGTTTTTTCCAATTTTTCCTTCATGGGTGTACTTGAGGGCATTGCTGTAAAATTTTAGCAACAATAAACATAGAGCAACAAACCACTCCTTCAAAAAAATAAATGGAAATGAAAAATTGGATTATCAAACTAATTGAAACAAGACAACCAATGACATGAAGCTTAATACCTAATTAAATTTGTGAGAATTTGCCACATCCTTAAAACATCATCAACGACCTCAAATTATTAGTGAACCATATGAACTACAAAAATATCATCCACATTAAAAGAGCTCTCATTAAGCAGTGCCTACTGGTTTGTTAGGACTTAAAAGAGTACTCAAAATCCCATAATCAATTTCAACTCATAATATCCTATGATTATTCCATAGGTATTCCAAATGAAGAATAAAAAACTCAACACACTGATTTACCTAGTGGCCAATAACAAGTGAATTTTGGCATATAAAATGCTAGAAATTGTCCGTTGCTTTCAAGATCTAGGACAATTCTTCCACTGGTGAGGACTGACTTTCAATGTTTTCTATACTTTCTTGCAACTTTTCTTCAAGTATTTATTCCCTTCGGATGCTTGGCTCCAACTGCTTCTCTAATTGCAAGGCTCGCTGTTTCAAGTACATGATAGTGTCATACTCAGCACCAATCTCGTTGTTCTTGGTACATCATGCCATATACCATTATAAACTTCTTCCAAAATAGAAATTGGACGTTTATCATCCCAATATCTTTCTTCCTCAATCATGTCTTTGCTTGCTCAAGTTGTTGAGCTCTTCTCTGAGAAGACGCACAACATTGGTCTCAGTAGGCAAAAATAAGAAGATAAAACAATGAGACTTCTTCACCCTAAACCCAAAACAAGAAGAATTTATGAAAAAAAACATCCATACCTCATTGTCATTACTGTAATCACCAACTTCAATCTATATTAACTTCTATTACACGTCGAGTGAGGTGGTTGAGGAAGATGATGAACTTCAGAATTTGTGGAAAGAAGTACGCAACGAGGATCACGGTGACTTAAAAAGTGAAACCGGCATCCCAACGACGACTTCATCCTCAAAATTCCAAAAATTGTGCTTTCGCATGACGACTTTGTTTTTAAATAAAAAAATTGAAACCAGTCGAGGGGAGGACAACTTCACCTTCAATGTCGTCCTCCCCCATTGTAAGACCCGAGAAATTTAAATAATTAATTAAATAATTATTTAATAAATGCGGGTAGTAGGAGGCTTTAAGGAATTTAATGCAGATTGCTATGACGTGGAAAAGTACAAGCTCAAATGGTTTAGAGTACTTAAATGTGTGAGAGGACTTGGGTTCAAGTCTTATGTATGTCATTTGTGTGTTATTTTAATTATTATTATTTTTTATAATCTGCTTGATCATGTTGAGTGATAATATAATCATAGAATTATATTAATCATTACGAAACATGAATTGGTTAAATGGTTGTGTATTGAGTTGGCATTAGCAGGGTCATGGGTTCAAACTTTGGTAGAACCATTTTAAGCTTCCTTTTTGACAAAATTTCTTGTGGCATGAAGGTGAAGGGGCCTAGGAACCCTAGCTAGCCAAAGAGCAGCCAAAAGTGACTGAAAAACAACTCGAATGGCAGTTACATTCATTTTAATGCCATTTTCGTTTTTGGCCATTAACCACAATTAAGGACCATAATAAAAAGGCAAACTAAATCAATTGGAAGGGTTTTTGAGACTGGAAAATTAGAGTGTTGTAAGGAACACGAATTTAGAGGAAACAAAGTGATTAGAGAGTAAGGAAAGGAGCTGAATTGGGTTGGAGCCAAGGGAGGAAATGGTGATCAAGGAAGAACTCTAAAATCATCTATTTTAAAGTAAGGAATTCAGGTTAGGGGAGTTATACCGCGTTTAATTGTAGTTCTATGAATAATTGCATGATTTATAACTCATTATGTATGATTTATCCCTTGCATTGCTTGAGAATCGTGTTTTTGGAATTTTTCCAGAAACCGCCTGGTGGGTGATGAATTTCTACCAGGCGACTCATACCATTTCAACTGCATTTCTGGGTTGCGAGAGGAAATCGCCTGGCGGCACGAACGTGACCGCCAAGTGACGCTTGTTGTTAAACCCAATTCTGGGTTTTTTTTATGAAGGGTCTGGCGGTATTGATTGAACCGCCAGGCGACGCGAGCCATGAGGCTTGATTTTGATGTTTTTTCTGGATTCTGGGCAGATTTGGACTAGTAGGAAGTGTAATAAGATTATTAATTAACCAAATTGAAGTGAAAACTTGTGAAATTCGGGGCGTGATAAGCATAAAAATTGGGGGAATGAGACAAACTCACATTTTAGGGTTTCATAATTGAGAATTTCTATAGTGGCATCAATCTAAGGGGAAAATGTGAATGAGTTCGTGAATCAGAAGTGTTAGGAATGAACTATAGTCCCAATAACTGGGTTCGTATCCTATGGAGTCAGAAATTGATGGAAATCAGAGTTGTTGTGAAGGGGGTAAGGTTCGCAGGTGTAGGAACCGCCTGGTGGCACCCATTTGGCCGCCAGGCGTCATACATGGTGATGCACGTGGTGTTCTGTTCATGAAAAACGTTGTTTTCGTACTTTTCGCGCACAGGAACCGCCGGGATATATTTTAGTCCCGACAGGTGCCACATCCTCACTTTTGGGCACTAGGCGCCACCATGTTCTTCTGGTTCGTGCAGTTTTCGTAAAACTACATTTCCCGGATCGTTAATCGTTAGATTTAGGTGAAATTTTAACAGGTGGTCCATAACATGTGGTTCTTCACTTTGAACGGTGGAGATTGGATTTGGAGGTCAGTAGCTAGAGATATACGTTACTCAATATTGTTGATTTTGGAGTCATTAAAATGCATGAATAACCTCTTGATAAGTTCAAGTAACTTCTAATGAAGCATGATTGGGTTATGTGGTATGTCTCTATCAATTTGAATGTTCCTTTGGGTTAGTCACATGTGGAGAATTGGTTTGGTGAAGGCATGAGTGTCAATATTAAATTGCATTGGTGCATAAGATCATGTGCTTAAAATTGTTAGTGTTGCTGCTTATATTTTGTTTGAGCATGCTTGGGATTGTCTATATGACTAGGGAATGAATGCACATGTGAGGTGCTATAAGGCCTGGAACATTATAGATGGCAATGCCTTTCATTAGGGGTACTCTAGACTGAGAGCAACTGAGAGCAACTGAGAGCAACCTGTGTGAAGTGTGCTTGAACCTGAACTAAAACCAGTACTACACAAGTACTGGTGTAGCGTTTGACAGTGGTGATCGACCAGCCAAGCGACAATGTAGAAATAGGGGGTTCAGGATCACGGTGGCGCCTGGCGGTAAGGAGAGGTGCGTCAGGCGGAGTCTGTAGTTCAATAAATACTAAGTCACGCGGTGCCTGGCGGCACAAGAAGTCCCGCCAGGCAATAGTTGTAGTGGCAATGAAGATTAAGGCGCTTAGCGCTTGGTGGTATGTGTCCCCCGCCAGGTGATCTAGAAGCAGCAACGCCTGGCGGCACGTGTCCCACGCCAAGCGATTTTTGCTACAATAGATTGGTGTTATACTTGCTATGATGTGCGTGATCTACAAGGCTTCTAAGATATCTTAAAGGTCGGCTTGCTGGTGTTCTTTGAGTTGAGCTCAGAACGTATCCCTTGAGTTGAGCTTGTGATAGGGGTTAAGCACGTCACATTCCTCGAGTTGAGCTCGAAATGACATCCCTCGAGTTGAGCTCGAGATGGTGGATGAACACGAGGAACCCTTGAGTTGAGCTTGGGTTGGCGAGTGTTGTAGTGTGAGTGTTGCCGATGTGAGTGTGCTGGTTGTGGCCAGTACGGATGGGTCCAGATAGATTGCCCTCCTTAGTAGTTAGTTGATGAGTTTGGTAGTCTTAGAACGTTACGAACTATATTCGTATTTGGGAACTTCACCCGGCGGTACGGTGTATGATTCGTAGCAATAGTTTCCGCACATGTTCTATCGGTTGTGGCCCATAGGTATGGCAGCAAGACACCTTGGGGTACTCATTAGAAGACGTAGAACACGATTAACATGGTGGTGGCCATGTGATGGGATATCAGGGGATGGATTTCCTTTGGTGTGATTGTGCGATTGTATATTTGTGCCATATATATATATATATATATATATATATATATATATATATATGTGTTTATTTTGTTAGCTCACCCTATCTGCTTGTGTTTGGCGATGATCGTGTACGCGGTACACGAGAACAGATGATGTTGCAGGTGGAACTGGTGAGGAATAGAGCCGGAGCGGGGTTAGACTGGGATAAAGAGTTTTCTCAGAGTTTTATTGTTTTATGATTTGGAATCATTTTGTAAACACTTTGTGATACTTATGATTTAATCAAGTTTATGATTTGGATTTAGTTTATTTGACTATGTAATGAAGTTTTTAAAACGTGACACTGGAAGAAGCCACCGATGTGCGAGACTTAGGGACACATACCACTCCTTGTAGTATTAGGGGACGAAAACGCATATCAAGGAAATCATGGTGAGGGAAGCGGAAGAGGAAAGAGTGAAGACAAAAGCCCGTAAAAGTAGCGACGAGGGTTTCAACCATGGAAGATCAGAGAAAAGAGAGAGAAAATGAACTTTTATTATTTTCTTTTTGCAGCCAACATTGAAATGTTTTTAAAAATATAAAAAATAAATAAATGTGCCCTGTCAACTTTGTCAAACTTTGTTAAAAACTTTTTTATCAACAAATCATTTTTCTTTTGTAAATTGTGTTTTTTTAGTTTGTGAGGAATTGAATGAATGTGAGTGTTATGTGTGTCTCTGGTGGTGAGGTGAGGTGAGTGTTGGTGAATGGTGTGTGTGTGAGAAAAAAAAGAGTGTTAGCGTGAATAGTCTGTGTTGTGAGCCTGAGTGGTTTTGTGAATGAGAGAATGGGTGAGTGAAGAAAGAAAAAGTTGCCACATGGAGTCCATAGAGTGGGTAAGAGTTTTAGGGTGAAAAAGAAAAGAAAATTATAGGGGTGTAGGTAGTAATGTTAGGATTGGAATTTTTAAGGGTTTCTTTATATTTTAATTTCTAATTAATTTTTCTTTCAAATTTTTATTTTTCTTTTTATAAATTTCATTTTAAGCATTTTATGTATATATTATTTTCTTTTAATTACATTTTATTTGTCTAGACGAAATCAGGTGTTGACATAAGGAAACAAAAACTTTAAATGGCAAAACTAAGAAACCTAATAGCATGCAAGAAAAGCACAAAAACAATGAAAGTCAAACTCTAAAGAAAGAAAATCATGTGACAAAACTAGCAACAAGACTAACTCAAGCAAAGCACGGAAAGAAGACTCTATGGAAAGTAATTTGAGCATGCAATCACAAGGACCAATCAACCATGCATATACCAAATAAGACTAAGGCCATATAATGATGGAAGTAATTTTCCATACACATTAAACACTCAAATCATGTAAGCTAGATTCATAACGCACCATAATTGTTCAATTTTGATTTTAGTAGGAAGCAATTTTGCTCTCGATTTTTGGTCTTTTGGTTTTGAAAATTTTTTCTATTTAGAGATTATAGCTTAGCACAAGTTAATGAAAGGTGTCTAGATGTATTTGAACACTTAGCTCCTAGTTTTAAGTCAACCAATCAATTAAAGGGTACATATACAAAAACTACTCATGTTGATCATGCAATTTCAAATACTTGGAAAACAAGAATATAAAACTTCAATTTAGCATATATGACATGACTCAAAATCATAGGCTAAACACATTTAAAGACTCATAAGACATAAGTAATGAAAATTTTGACATGATAACATCAACATTAGAGTTGTCAAAGTGAGTCAGAACCCGTGGGATAACCCAACTCACCACGTGTTCGGGTTAGGATGGGTTGAATTTTTTTTTACAACTTTCAATACAGGTCAATTTTTGACCCAGTCTACAAAGAACCCGGCTCACCCGAGTTGAACTCGTGATGAGCCGAGTTGGCTCATCAACCCACCCGTAGATAAAGGGCCACACAATTTTTTGGTATTTGAGTTGGGTTGGGCTATTTTGTTTTTAGCCAACATATTGGGTTGACAACTACAAACCTAATATTTTTGTGATTTTGGCTTGTATTTGGGGTTGAACATTATTTTTGATTGCATCAAAGTGTATTTAGATTTTAATCACAACTATGATTGATTTTTTTTGGGATTGGAGAAAAAAATTGTATTTATTTTAATTAACTGAATTAGTGAGCCAACCCGTTTAACCCACCAACTCGTGGTGGGCTGGGCCGGGTTCAAAATTTTTTGGTTCGCTAATAAGTGCGTCGGGTTGGGTTGGCTCAATAAGTGGCCAACCCGCGGTGGGCTGGCCAGGTGGCCCTTTTTGACAACACTAATCAACATAGCCAACGACCATGGTCAAGTAGGGATAACAAATAAACTTGTTTTCGTGGGTATTGCTTGAATCCATCTCCATTTTGACGGGAAATTCCTGCAATGACTGGGTATGGGTATGAGCATGGGGAATACCCGACTTTTTCGATTGGGTATAGGATAGGGATGGAGATGTACATATCTGCCTCATCCACGTCCTCATACCCGTTATAATACCCATTTTCACCATATCATCATCCCTGTAATTTAAATTATTAAAATACTCATTGTTGACATGTGAAGCCAATGTGGTATGCTTCTTGAAAGTGTATTTGAAGTTTGTAATTCATATTGTAGACCTTGTAGCATTAATTTGATGTATTTGGTCTTTGGTGTGTGTTTTAATCTGTTGAATGGTTTTTCAACAAGTTAAAATGTCTCTTTTAGTCTGTTGAATGGTTTTTTAACAAATTAAAAGGTTGACTGCAATAGTCTTAAACTACAACTAATTCAAACAGTTGATTTATTTTTTAATGTATTGATTTCACTTAAGTCAAGTGAAATCAATCGATTGATTTAGAAATCAACCTGTTGAATTTCGTAACAGTTTGACTATAAGAGCTGTGATTTTCGAAAGAGAGTTATTCTGACCATTTTTTAGCACGAAATTGTTCTGAAAACTTGTGGAAACTCTCTCTTTCGTGATCATTCAGATTGCAACTGTTGAAGATTGATCTTAGATTAATTCTTGGAGCCTTTGGCTTGTGTTTGAAGCTTGGAGAAAATGGTTTGTGGTAGGCTGGGTTGTGCTACCACTGAGGTTTGATTTTTCTCAAGCTTTGTGTGTGTGCCTGGTGGTTTTCTAGGTCTACAAAAGGGTTCTTGCTGTGCTGGTGTGACTCTTGTGTGATTCAAGAGTCTTTTGTGTAGTTTTTGCATATTTTGAAAGTGTAAGGGTGGATACTTTGTAAATCTTTTGAAATAGTGTAGAGTCAAGCTCATGTTGCCTTGACAAACTGGATGTAGCTTAGGTTTGAGTGAACCAGTATAAAAATCTCGTGATCTCATCTCTTTTCTAACCTTTCTCTCTTGCATATTCATTTAAAGTTTAAAGAACTTGTGTTTTAATCATCTTTTTCATGTTATTGCATGTTTTCATGACATCTGCAGCATTGAGCATGTTTGCATAATCATTTAGCACCGGTCTTGATCATTCTTTTGCACTATTCCTGGTTTAAAACTCGAATTTGCATTTCTGCATTTTTCTCAGTATTTCAGTCGACTGTTTTTCTGTTTCAATCGGTTGATTATGCCATAACAAAATTTGTTTAGTAAAATCAATCGATTAACTCTGTTTTTGACCGATTGAAAGTATACAGTCTAGTAGCTTTTGCATCCTAACTTGGTGATCTAATTGATTCAATTAAAGGTGGTTTTTAGCTTTCACAGATAGCCTAAATTTTAAAATAGCCAATTCAACCCCCCTTTTTGGTATTTCAACCATTTCAAAACTAACAATTAGTATCTAGAGCTAGGTACTTGAAATTTGCTCAAGTAAGGTCCTAAATCATTTTTGAACTACTTGAAATGGCTAAAAACAAATTACCCTTTGCTGAAGGTGCCTCAATTCATAGACCCCTATGTTTAGTGGCATTAATTACCAATTTTCGAAAATTAAGATGAAAATCTTTATTGAATCAATAGATCAAGGGATATGAGATGCAATCATAAATGGACCATATACTCCTAAGCATACTGTTGAAAATTTGCAGGTTGATAAGCCATGGACTAAATCGACTGAAGAAGAAAGGAGGAGAACTCAATATGATTGCAATGCTAAGAATATCCTACTTCATCTCTCAACATGGATGAGTTTTTTCGTGTTTCACAATGCAAGAGTGTCAAGGAAATGTGGGAGGTTCTTGAAGTGACTCATGAAGGAACCAATGATGTTAAGAGAGCAAGGAAGCATGCCTTGATTCAAGAGTATGAGTTATTCAAGATGAAACCAGGAGAATCTATAGCGGATATACAAAAGAGATTGATTCACATAGTCAACCATCTCATGGGTTTAGGTAAGGAATTTGACAAAGAAGAGTTAAACATCAAGGTGTTGAAGTGTCCTAATAGATCTTAGCAACCAAAGGTCACGACTATCTCAGAAACAAGATATCTATCCACTTTGACTACAGCTGCATTGTTTGGCAAGCTTAGAAAGCATGGGATTGATATGCAAAGGCTAAATGAGATAGAGTCAAGTGAGAAAAAGGTAAGGAACATAGCCTTGAAGACTAGCACCAAGAAGAATGAGGAACTCGAGGATGAGGTGGCTGAATCAAGTGAAAGTGAGAACTTGAATCTCCTTGTCAAAAGGTTTGGTAAGTATCTCAAAAGGAAAGGTAGCAAAGGTAATCCCAAGAGGTATACTTCCAAACATGATGAATTAAACTCTTCTAATTTTACATGTTATAACTATGGAAAACAAGGATATATCAAAATTCAATGTCCAAATGCTAAGTATTTTTGGGTTGATGTAGTCAACACTGCTTGCTATGTTTTAAATAGAGTGTTGATTAGGCCAATTTTAAAGAAAACACCCTATGATCTTTTCAAAGGGAGGATGCCAAATTTGATGCAAAAGCGGATGAAGGTGTTTTTCTAGGCTATGCTATACAAAGTCATGCATATAGAGTCTATAATAAGAGATTAATGACTGTTGAAGAGTCTATGCATGTTGTATTTGATGAAACTAACCCAAAGTTGCAAGATCAAGTGCCAAAGAATGTAGATGAAGAAGATTTACTGCAGGAGCAGATTTTTGCTGCAGAAAAGCCCTTTGCTGTAGGAAATCAATCGGTTGAAAAGGAAAAATAGCCGATTGAAAAAGTTGCAAACAGAAACTTGCCCAAGGATTGGATCCAGCCTAGAGGTTTATCAAAGGACAACATCATAGGTGATATCAAACAGGGAGTATCTACTAGACGTATGATTGTATTTTGTGAGCATGTTGCTTTTGTATATCAAATTGAACCTAAAAATGTGAATGACGCTTTGAGTGATAGTAATTGGATTGTTGTTATGCAAGATGAACTCAATCAATTTACAAGAAATGATGTGTGGTTTCTAGTGCCTAAAATTGATGATATGAATATAATTAGAACTAAATGGGTTTTTAGAAACAAAATGGATGAAGATGGTAATATTGTAAGGAACAAAGCTAGACTAGTTGCTGAAGGGTATAATTAAGAAAAAGGCATTGATTTCAATGAAACTTATGCACCTGTAGCTAGGCTAGAAGCTGTGAGATTACTCTTAGCATATGCTTGCATGTGTAACTTTAAATTGCATCCAATGGATGTGAAAAGTGCATTCTTGAATGGTTTCCTAAATGAAGAAGTGTATGTATCACAACCTCCTAGATTTGAGGATCATCTCTATCCTAACCATATTTTCAAGTTGAAAAAAGCCTTATATGGTTTGAAACAAGCACCACGATAGTGATATGAAAGGCTAAGCAATTCTCTCCGATCAAAAGGTTATGCTAGAGGTGTAATGGATAAAACACTCTTCATTAGAAAACATGAAAGTGATGTTATACTTGTTCAAGTGTATGTTAATGATATCATCTTTGGTTCAAATAACAACACATTGTGTGAAGAGTTTCTTGCAACTATACAGGGAGAATTTAAGATGTTCATGATAGGTGAGCTTAGCTACTTTCTGGGTTGCAAGTCAAGCAACTCAAGCATGGAACATTTATAAACCAATCAAAATACTATTTTGACTTGTTGAAAAAGTTCAAAATGGAGGATTGCAAGGAAGTTGCCACTCTAATTGCTACAAATTGTCTTATGGATGCAGATGAGGTTGGCCAACCAGTGGATTCAACCAAATATAGATGGTTGATTGGGTCTTTGCTCTATCTTACAGCAAGTAGGCCAGATATTCAGTTTGGAGTATGCTTATGTGTTAGATTCTAAGCAAATCCAAAGGAATCACACTTTAAAGCTGCAAAAAGGATTCTAAGGTACCTCAAGGGAACAACCAATGTTGGTTTATGGTATCCATGTGATTCTAACATAACTCTTAGTGGCTTTTAAGATTCGGACTATGCAGGGTGCAAGTTGGATAGGAAAAGCACAAGTGGCATTTGCCATCTACTTGGATTAAGTCTAATCCCATGGAATAGCAAAAAGCAAGCATGTGTGGCACTCTCCACTGCTGAAGCTGAGTATAGTGCTGTTGGGCATGGCTATGCATAAATCATATGGTTGAAGCATCAACTTTTGGACTATGGTGTAAAGCTAAGCAAGGTACCTTTATATTGTGATAATACTAGTGCCATCAACTTACCCAAGAATCCAATACAACATTGTAAAACCAAGCATATAGAGATTATGCATCATTTCATTTGTGATCATGTTCAAAAGGGAGATTGTGAAATTCAATTTGTTAAAACTAAAAATCAATTAGTTGATTTGTTTACAAAACCATTGACTAAAGATAGGTTTAACAAGCTAAGAACTGAACTAGGCATATTAGACATGAAGAATGTAGTCTGATGTGTTTTTAGCATGTTAATCTTATGGATTCATGCCTTAGTTTCATAAAAATCTGTTGTTGTATGCAAAAATTGAAAACTGTCATATTTAGCCTATTGATAAATACATTGAAAACACCATGAATGCGTGAGATACTGTTTTGGACTACATTAATTTGGTTTGGGTAACATAAAACGGATTAATTAGGAAAATCTGCACCATTTAATCAACTATTTCTGAAAATCAGCCTGTTCAATTATAAATACTACACTTGTATTGCTGCATTTTCATCATACATTTCTTAGAAACAACCATACCCACACTCATCATGCCTCGTCATCAACAAAGAGTTACACAATCTGATGATGAGCACTCCACTCCTCCTACCCCAAGGTCTCCAAATCAAGAACATCATGGGAGAATTGAAGCATGGTTTGAGGATCATAAGGACAACATTCAAGTGTTCCTCATTGAGATGAAAAGGAAGCAAATCAGCATTCCTAAGGTGTTGAGATTCTCGTGGCTGAGAGATAAAGGCTTTGAGAGCCTATTTCAACAATTGAAGCATCAAAGGTTGAAGTCATTTCTTGAACTTTCAGGGAAAATTTATCCAGACTTGGTGAAGGTGTTTTTCACAAACTTGGAGTTCAAAAATGACATGTTGTTGTCAAGCATCAAGGGTTTTCACATGGAGATCAACAAGAAAGCTTGGAAAGATGTGGTTGGACTCAAATTAACGGGTGTGCAAGTGACAAAAGTCCTTGTTCCACATGGTAGCAACCATTCAACATTGGATAAGGGAGATTTGATTCTCATGTACTGTGTCCAACACAACATTCAAGCGGATTGGATATGTGTTTCATGATCACATGCTCAAGGCCAAGAGACTCACGAATTTTAGGCTACCATATGTGGTTTTGGTATCAAAATTCATTGAACACTTTGGAATTGATGTAGAGGATGAGCTAGAAGAGTCAATTGGACTGCTGAACCATACCTCCAACTAAAATATGCACAAAATGGGCTTTCTCAATGTGGGAAATGCATGGACAGCTGTTGGTGTTGTAGTTGGGGGTGCACATGACCATGAAGCTAGCCTAAGTGGTGCAAATCAAGAGGAAGAACCAACTACTGGACCTATGGATTTAATTCCCTACAACCCTCCAAAGGATAGAGGCCCTGTGTACTCACATTTTGAGAGGATGGTGTTGAACCAGCTGCATGAGCTTAATGTGTCCCAACATGCACATCACAACTATTGCAATAAGAGATTCAATGCATTGGATAGCCAAATCCATGATATCCATGGCATGTTGACCTCTTTCCAGACCAAAAATGATCCTTAGGATGACTGAGTGTGTTGGCTTTTAGGATCATTCATTGCATTCATGTGTTTGTGATTTTTCAGTTTGAGCTCTGTCAGTTTCAGTTGGTTGTTTTTATTTCCAATCGGCTGATTGTATCAGCTTTATGGTTTTATTCTCTGTTTTTAGTTTCTGTTGGTTGTATTGTGTTCTATTATTAATGAAATGATATGCAATGTTTGTGCTTTTTATGCATTTGTTCTGTTTGACGAATCCAAAGGGGGAGAAAAATTGCAAAATGGAAAATTGATCATTGAACTAAGTAGAAGCATTAAAATTGGAATCAATAATCAAATATGAACTTAAACCCATATTATTGATAGGGGGAGCATGTGCATATTTGTATGCTTGCTAGCTTGTGTGTATTGCTACTGTAAATGTTTTTCAGATTTACAAGTTTCAAGATTAGATGTCACTTCATCAACTTAATGGTACCTAACCAATGGAAGCAATATGCAATGGAAGATAGAAGAAGATAGATAGAAGAAGATAGAGGTTGGCTTCATCAAATTAGGGGGATAATGTTGACATGTGAAGCCAAGGTGGTATGCTTCTTGAAGATTTAATGAAGATTTAATGAAGCCCTTTTGAACTATCTTGAAGTCATCTCTTCTCTAACCTTTCTCTCTTGCATATTCATTTAAAGTTTAAAGAACATGTGTTTTAATCATCTTTTTCTTGTTCTTGCATATTTTCATGACATCTGCAGCAGTGAGCATATTTGCATAATCATTTAGAACCTGTCTTGATCATTCTTGTGCACTGTTCCTGGTTTAAAACTCGAATCTGCATTTCTACATTTTTCTCAGTATTTCAATCGACTATTTTTCTGTTTCAATCGGTTGATTATACCAGAATAGAATATGTTTAGTAAAATCAGTCGATTAACTCTATTTTTGACCGATTGAAAGTATACAGTCCAGTAGCTTTTGCATCCTAACTTGGTGATCTAATTGATTCAATTAAAGGTGGCTTTTAGATTTCAAAGATAGCCTAAATTTTTAACTAGCCAATTCAAACCCCCCCCCCCCTTCTTGGCATTTCAACCATTTCAAAACTAACACTCACAACCTATTAAGTAAACTTTAGCCCATGCGATTGCGGGCCTATGCAGGCCAGCGAGTTCAACATCCCAATCTATCCCACATTTTTTCTGCAGACCTACGGGCCAACTTGCCTTGTCCTCCCCGAATTGTCATCCCTAGTTTTTCTTCCCTTAAGCCACCAATGTTTTTAGTTAGAAGGCATGTGATATTTTAAAAATCTATTTTATTTTTTTAATTTAACTCTCATATAACCTATTTCATTAATTTTTTTTATTGAATAATTTAATTTATACTTCCATTCAATATTTTAATATTAAAAAATGTTATTCAACACAAAATTAATAAAATAAGTTGCGTGGTTATATGAAAAGGGAGTGTTATTATGAAATCGTTTAAGAAAAAAAATACTCTTTTCACAGAGAATATATTAATAATTTAATTTTTAAAATTTTTTAACTTAAAATACTATTATGTTATTCAAGTAAATGTTTTACTTTTTAAAAGATATGTATTTTTTTTTATAAAAAACAATGGGTTATTAAAATTTTATCACTCTATTGTGTGATTGTTTTTTGGTAATAAGTGCAGCTATATGATTAATTATTATGTTTAAAGCAAAAGTCTTTTCAATAGAACAGATACATCATTATGAGAGAGCAACTCTCCACAAGAATAGACTCGTCTAAGACCACTACAATATTCAATTTAGAGCAACACAAGAAAGCCACAAACAGTTTCGATGAGAGCTTAATCATAGGTAAAGGAGGTTATGGTACAATTTTCAAAGGAGTTCTCTTAAACAACAAAGTTGTAGCAATCAAAAAGTCCAAAATAGTGGATCAGAGCCACGTGGAACAATTCATCAATGAGGTCATTATACTGTCACAGATTAACCATAGGAATGTGGTCAAACTCTTAGGATGTTGTCTAGAGACAAAAGTTCCTTTATTGGTCTATGAATTTGTTAATAATGGCACCCTTTTTTATTATTTACATAACCAAGGTCATGGAGTCAATGTTTCATGGAAAACACGCCTAAGGATAGCTATAAAAGTAGTTGCAGCTTTGTCATATCTACACTCAGAAGCTTCTATACACATCATCCACAGAGATGTGAAGACTGCTAACATACTCTTAAATGATAATTACACTGCCAAAGTCTCTAACTTTGGAGCTTTAAGATTGGTTCCAAATAATAAACTGAGATAGCTACAATTGTACAAGGGATCTTGGGGTATTTAGACCCAGAGTACATGCAATCAAGCTAGTTGATAAAAAAGAGTGATGTTTATAGTTTTGGGGTAGTGCTTGTAGAACTGCTTATAGGGGAGAAACCGTTCTCTTTTAACAAGGCAAAAGAGAAACAAAGTCTTGCAGTTCACTTTCTATGTAGCTTGAAAGAGGATCGTTTGTTTAATATTCTTCAGGTTGGTCTTTTGGATGAAGAAAACTATCAAGAGATTATGAAGGTTGCTATTCTTGTTGCTAGATGCCTAAGACTTACAAGGGAAGAAAGGCCTAGCATGAAGGAAGTGACAATGGAACTAAAGGAATAAAGCTTATGAAGAAACGCCCTTGGATCACTACAAGCAAAAACTTTGAGGAGAGTCAATACTTACTTCATGAGACACAAAGTTCTTATGAACATGGTGATAGTAGCGACCAACAAAATACTGAATATGATAGCTTGAGAGAACATGAATTAATTGACTTTGGTAATGGAAGATGATCAACGTAAAAGGCACAACATGTATTTCAGTTATAGAAAGTTGTGATTCTTCTAATTAAAATCAATATCCATAATATTATGCCATGACTTGGTTTTGTAATGTGCAACTATCATGATCAATTTTGTCTTTATATTGTTCATTGTAATGCTAGCGTTATTATATGATTACAATTATATTGCAATGTGTGTATATAAGCACACAATCTAATCTATCATATGAATAATCAAGTCAAATTTCTATTCTTTTCTCTTTCTTGGTGTCAAAGCTTTAAAACTTGAAGGCTCTCGATCCAATCATGTTTTCCGCAACCAACACAAATAAAAAAAAAATGACCTATCCACAACTATCTATGTTAGGCTGGATAGATATAACTATCTCTTATGGAACTCATTAGTTCTTCCATTGATTAAAGGTTGCAAACGTGATGGCTATGTACTAGGAACAGAAGAATGTACAAAATAGTTTGTCACTGCAAGTGACAAAACTCAAAGAGACAATCCTGACTATGAAGATTAGATTGCACGAAACTATGCTCCCCTAAGGTGGTTAAGAAATATAATGGCCATCGACATTGCAACACAATTGTTGAATTGTGAAACCTCTACAGAACTTTGGGGTGAAGTCCAAAACCTAGTAAGCACAATCACAAAATCAAGGACAATCCACCTAAAGTTATAATTTCACAACACTCGCAAAGGAGAATGAAGATAGATCAATATCTTCTTAAAATGAAGAACTTTGCTTTCCAATTACACTTTCTTGCACACTACTTGCACAAGCATCATACCCATTCATCCAAGACGACCTCCCGTGTCTTTACATAATCCACTAACATTCTACACTTTCTTTTAACATTCTTATTCATGTGAAATTGACTAAGAATGTTAAAAGTTTCAGAAAAAATATATACTAATTTCATTTACTAAAGAAAAAAAAACAATGAAAAAGACTTGAGGGAAGACATCACTCTCGAATTATTTAAATTGAGTGGTTAAATATAGTAAATCTTGTATGTTTCGTTTAATAAGTGATACATCACCATGTACTTTTTCATTATGTTTTAAGTGAATAACAGTGACCAAACAACAAGTATAATTAAAGACTTTAAACTAGCATGAGTTTAAAGAATATTGATGAAACTTAAATATGATACAAAGAATATTTTTATCATTTATTGTCAAAAGATTTGAGTCAAATACAAACTTCATTTAAATGTATCTTGAGATTCAAGTTAAAATTTAAATTTCTGCAAACTTTTAAGGAGCAACTTCCACCCATTAAATTAAACACAGTTTTAAATATTTGTATGCATATGTAGTAAGCATAAGACATGCATATAAACACACCTATTACTTGTTGCATTTCCTAAGGAATTATCTTGTATGTTTATATCTTAATTATTACCCACTAAAGCAAACAATTTTAAAATGTTGAACACACATTCTTACTAGGTTAAAATGAAACGAAAAAACACATTCATTTTTATTTTTGAATCATATTAAAGTTAGTAAAATGTTTATGAGTTTCACTAAACTCTTAATCATGTCAATATTTTAAAATTGTTCACTAAGTTTTAATTTGTCAATATATGAATGACTTATACTAATGCATCCACCAGCTCATGAATATGATTTCTACATAGAAATTTCACAATCCACACACCTCTATTACACACTAATTTACCATGTAGTTTAAAAGAATAATCACATTTTCTTGTTCTAGTTACAATGACTTATAAGTCCTTCTTGTAACACATGTGTTTTCTGCTTTGTTTTACGTCCTAACAATAAATATGTCTTCCTTTCTTATTGTCCACATTTTTTGTATATATCTTCATATGACAATAAATAACTCAAACTTAAATTTTATCCTACAAATCCATTTAAGTATATTATCTCGCTCAATACCTACAAAAATACATTACAATATCAAAATATATGTCACTTGTCAAATTTTTGACACAAATAATAACATATTTTACTTACCTTGTTTGTTGTGAAGGCTTCACTATTTCTCTATTTCATTTGTTGTTGACTCTCAATTTATCCATACCAATCAACATATTACTGTTATTTGATTTTTTATTCCAAGCCTTATCAGCCATTTTGTTGTCAAACATAATCACCGTAATAACTTTCAAGCACATAATCATTTATGCCAAACAAAATTATATTTATGGACTACAAAATCTGAAATAAAATTTTACATTTTAGATTTATCGATCTAAAAGGTAAAAATTGTATTCTACATTACATGACCTAAAATAAGAATTTACCTTCTTTCCAAATAATCAATATAAAACATAAAATTTTCAGTAACCCAAAATGTAATTTTACCTTCAATATTGGTCAACTGAAATATAAAATTTCATTATAAATTGTGTAATTCAAAATATAAATTTTATGCATATTTTGAATGATAAATATACTTCATGTATTTACTTATGGACGACACAATCCAACACCATCTTTTTTACTTTCAAATTATATAAATTGTAACTAAATTTTTTATTTTGAATTGTTTAATATGAAAAACTTCTAAATTACCGTTTAGAAATAATTTAAAAATCAATAATAAATTTACTTTTGCTCCCATCTTCAAAGAAAACATCTAATGCTCACCAAATCAGATACCTTATCCAAAAACTTTTATCTTCAACAGTATCCTGATAATGCTTAGATTTTTCAAAGCAGCGCTGTGGAAATGAAATACAAAAATGTAGTTTTGATAGCTTTAAAAATATACAAACCATAGAGGGTAAAATAGGTATGTCAAAATTTTGGAAGGTGTAGGAGAAATTTATGTGGTGCAGAAAGAAATTCTCTATTAACAAACCCAGAGGCCCGTGAAGAAGAACACAGAAGGAAAAAGTGAAGTTACGAGAATGTGATAGAGAGAAGAAACCATGTTCTTTCGATACAGAAACGTTGAAGAAGGAACTGGCCGTGGAAATGAAAGTGACTTGGAAGAACAACAAGAAGAAACGTTGTTTACCCACGTTGTCTCACTTCACTGACCTTCCCTTCGAGCATAACGACCAACCCCATTCACAAGATGGCGCGCGTGTTCCCGATCCCGACCAATCTCGTGCTGCACAATTGGCGGATGAATTCCAAGCTCAAGGAGACAAGCTCGCTATGGTATGTTTCTTTATTACACATACCCATGTTGATGTCTTAGGTTCAGTTGTTTATTTATTATTTATTTTGTAAAAGCGAAAGGTGGACTAAGATAAATTAGAATTGTGAAAGCTGCGTACAAGAACTTGGGGTGGGAAAATATGACTAAAATTGAATCGTTTTTCTGAACTTTTATCAATTTAATGAGACAAGGGTCGCTGAATTTATGATTTATATAGAAAATTGATGTTTTTCCCACTCTGATTTGCTTTTCTGAACGTGAATGTTAAGGCTGAAAGTTTCATACTAGTATTTTTCTTAAGAGTTTAACTACACTATACATTAAGCACTTTTCTTGTGGGTTTTTCCCAGTACATTGGATTTTAAACACCTTTATACTTTCAAGTGAAAACCAATCAAAAATCACATTTAATATAACGTAGATATTATAACAGTTAATAAATTTACATACGTAATAGTTTGTGATGCGTGATAGGTGATTGTAAATTTGTATTACCTTGTAATTGTAAAAGTTCTTTTCCCTTGTGCGTAATAAGTTTGTGTAGACTAGAGGATTTTAACCATTACTTAAGTCCTCTCCAGGTAGGAACGGTTAAAACTTTGTTAACTTTTGTTAATCGATATGAGCATATTGATGGCTTTGATAAACTACAGCACTCTATTTAACAAATAGAATCGTGCAACACAGTTTTATAAACACGAATTGAGAGAATGTAAAAATTATCTTATATTGGAGACAAGCATTTTGAATTTGTGTTCAAAACAATCCCAACCTTTTTACTGGTCGCTCCTCGGTTAGTATACCATCATAAAGCTATCAACAAACTCTTAGTCTCCATGCTTTGTCTCCATCTGAGCTATCATATTGATCCTTAATGTTAATGATGGTTGGAATTCAGTGGCCTATAAAAAAAATGAAATATAT
The DNA here is from genome assembly GCF_037176805.1 of Vigna unguiculata. Lineage (NCBI taxonomy): Eukaryota > Viridiplantae > Streptophyta > Magnoliopsida > Fabales > Fabaceae > Vigna > Vigna unguiculata. Next base: position 11,255,312 of record NC_140799.1, read on the forward strand.
AAGGACTCTGTTAAAAAAATTAACTGTGGGTGGCTATTTTGGAAGACTTTAAATGATTTTATCGCAATCAGGAATCAGAGAATTAGAGTATGAAAATCTTGCCTTCACTCTCCCTTACATATCTTGAAATTCCTTCCCATTTCATGTCAAACTTAATGTATGTCCTAGCTTTTTTCCAATTTATGCAAGTATACTTGGAAACGTTGTTAGATCTTGTCTGAATAATCTTGTTCAACGAGAACTTATAACCGAATCAAATCACTAAGTAATATGAACTAAACTTTTCCATAAGTTAAAATTAACTAATGCGTAAGTAAAAATAAGTCTTTGAAAAAGTTTATTAAGAGAACTTCTATAAAAGTTGAACTGTATAAGTTGATTTTAGCGTATTAGAGAAGCTTAATTCATTTGACTCTGTGTTCGTATAATTGCTTGTTCAGAAGATAATCCAAACAAGACCTTCATCTGTTTGAGTCTGAGATTTTGCTTCTATAAGTTAGCTCTAGATACCAATTTGATTATTGAATTTTTTTTTTCAAGCTTTTTCCAGATTAAGCTACTCTACCTGGAAAAAAGTTTTGTTTAAAGTAAATTACGATCACAATTATCAGTCGAAGTATTGTTGATGAGTATTCTATTTGTAAGTCACTTGCATTTCAGCTATATGGACACAGCTATGGTGGCAATCTCTTAGACATTTACTTACAGTTGGGAGTAGCATTTTATCGGTTCATCTAGACAACAGCAAGATTATTTTGGTTCCACAATTAATGACTTGCTTTACAACTTATATAGAATTTGGTCACTTTATGCTTTCAAGAGATTGTTAATAGTAAAAACGATAAATAAGACATGTGCTTTTGTTATGTCTCAATTTCATCTGTCACGGGCTACATTCCAATTTGAAACGTATGATATATATCTACTTATTTTAATCTTGAAACTGTAATCAAGCTAAAAGTGAAAAAAACGTGTGGTTATTGCTTCTTCGATCTATCAATAACCAACACCAAATGTATGAAGTAGGAGGACTAGTAATCGATTACAGTGATGTAATGTAAGGACAAGGCAGGGAACAACTAAATATTCCATGAAGAATGAAGAGAAATGGTCGTCACACTAATAATCTCCCCATCATTATTCTCTTTCTCTTAGAGTATCAGGACACAAAATCTCTCAATTATGAATTTGTTAGCCTTTGCCTTGGGCTCCTTCTCTCATCCAGGATTCCCAGATCTCCTCCGACAGTTTTGATCCTTGTCCTAATTCTCTAGTCATGTGTCCGTTCTTTTTTCTTAGATTTCAATTATCTATGGGTATATATGCCATGTTCTTGTCCAACAATTTTTAAAACTTGGTGTCTCCTTGTGATGTTTTATGTCTTTGTCAGTGCCTTGTTTTGTAGTTAATAACATCTTGTTCTTGCAGGATGGGAAGTACCAGAAAGCACTAAGTAAATGGGAAGCTGCTCTTGTGTTGGCACCTGATGTTCCAATTTTGCATGAACAAAAAGCCCAAGTTTTACTGGAAATTGGAGACACTTGGAATGCTCTAAAGGCTGCAACTCGTGCGTCTGGGAACTTGATTTTGTTTAATCTTGTGTATTGAATCTAATCTAATGAAAATTTAAATTACAATTTATTCCAATTTATTATATATTTAATTCTGCAAAGAAGTAGACTATTTATGTGAAGCTTTTCTTCTGCTGATTGTTAAACTGTTAGTTGTTTAGTGCTTGAAATTTGTTAATCTATGTGCCCTCTACTTGACAGGAGCGACTGAATTGGACCCATCATGGGCTGAGGTATGATACTATTTTATTTGAATTAACCATTACACATTGTGACTTTTACAATATTCCTTCCTACTAATGATATTTATGTACATTATTTAGTTTCAGGTAGTTTTGTGCCTAAATAAGTATATAATTATTGTTTGACAATGGATGTGTGGAATTTGAAAGATTCTCTCAGAAAATTCTTAAACTCAGAAAAACTTTGACCTGTGTGTATGTGATCTATCTCATGCATATAATTGGTCTTCCTCATTTTGATCTCCAATTATGGGTTGAAATCTGAGGCAATTATATGCTGTTTGTCTTTTTTTTTTATTGAATCCAAAAAAACTAGTAGTATGAAGATATATTTGAAATTGAGTTTCACTGTCACCTGATTCACATTTGTTCTTGTAATGTATATGCTTAAGTGATGAGTGTGATCGGTACTGTAAAGGAATCAGCATTGAAAATGTAAGTGTATGATCTAGAACCATGTTAGATTTTTCTTGATTATGAGATAAAATGTTCTAACTTTTTGGCTTTCTATGCTCTATGTCTGTGTTATGATTTGGTACATGATCACTATGTTACATTTTATATCAAACTTTTTGCTGGTTGTATTTGTAGGACTTATGGTCTTAACTAGAAAATATGCCAAAGTTTGATTTTGAATCACCGTGATAATGCCTACTAGAGCAAAGCTAGTACATTTCAGTTTCATAGTTGAATCATGCAATTCAATTTTGATCCTTCCAGGCATGGGTCACACTTGGCAGAACACAACTGAATTTTGGTGAGCCAGATAATGCTATTGAAAGCTTTGACCGAGCTTTAGCTCTCAAGGTTAGTAATTGTTGAAGCACATGATTTTCTTTCCTTTTTTATTTGTATGAATTTATTTCAAGGTAATTTAGTTTCCTTTTCACAGCAAAAAAGTTATAATCAATAAATATTAGAATAGTCTCCCTATGTACGTGCATACATGTGTACTTCTTGCACTCATTATCACAATAATATTCAGTTCTTAATCTTTTTTTATAGTGTCTTCATGGTGCTTGCTTGGAGGACGGATTCAGTCTTTTTCCCGAGAAAAGTCATGTAACTCTATGTGTTGAATAGTCAACTTCAATTTTCCTAAAAACAAATATAAAACAAACCAGTTAACTAAAGTTACGTGACTTTTCTTGAAAAAAGGTTACTGAATCCGATCTAGCTTGCTTGGTACTTGGGTTAGATAATCCAGTATTGACCTTGGATTTATATTTATAAATTCAAGAACCAGATGATTGACTTCCTATAATTGGCATTCAAATATACTGGTTAAATAAAGTGGTAAATAAGTTTACAAATCACATCTTCACTAAAACACATTTTGGAGCAGTAGTATGTGGAGAAACTACTCAGTGATCGATCACAACTTCAATATTTTAATTAGCAGAACTAAATGAGAATTGTCATTTACTTTTGGGTTTGAGGTCTTTTGTGGAAATTTAGGTTCCTGGTATATATGCATGGTCTCTTCTGAAGCTTAAGCTGAATCACCACGGATATTCATATTTTCTCCAGTTTTAGATGGATACTGAACAAAGTTTATGATTGTGCAGCCTGATTACGAGGAAGCTAAAGAAGATAGGAAAACCTCTTTACATCTTGTAAAGAAGAGAAAGCAACTTCATTCATCTGGTTTGAGTGCCACTCAAAATCGCTATGTGGTGGGTGAAAAGGATGAAAACCAGTGAAGGTATATAAGCAAGGGCAAAAGTTATGATTCAACGTAATATTTGGTTATGCTAGTTGCTGTAGATATAGCAAATTTCAGTCTGTGTACTTTTCAGTAGCTCAATACTCAAAAAAAGTTCATTAGGTGGTAAAAGGTGGCGCAATGGTTATGTTAATGTGATAGTGTAAAGATGGTTGTTTCGTATAATATTTTCAAAATGGTTGAAATTCAATCATTCCCAAATTTAGAGCCGCCACTGGAAAAAAAAGGGAAAAACAACCAATGCAGTCAAAATATTGAACATATCTAGACTCAACCTAATGTGTACTGTTTATGTATAAATTTAATCGAATTGTTTTCAATTTAAGTCACTTATTCTAAGGTTTCTAACCTTCATTATTTTTGTATTATGTAACTAAATTCGGAAAATGGAGTTGTTGTATAAACAGAAGTGTAAAATAGAAGATATACTTTCTTGTTTAACAGTTTTATATCAAAAACAACTTTTTCTATTGACCTACAATTAAGGTGATTTTTGAGTCTAACATTAGGTTTTTATATCTCATAAATACATTTTTTAATTATATTTAAGATAAAATACTACATTGTCTCGTAATGAAAAAGGAACTAGTTTTAAAAAAATTTAAATTTACTGAGTTAGAATTTATTTATCGAAGTACTCCAATATCTCGATGAAACTCTAGATAATAGAAGTGGAAGATAAGGTTCAAGACAATATTCTTCATATTTAGATTGAATAATAATTGAATTTTAATATGTAATAAACTATAATTATTAGAATGGAGTTTAATGAGGGGATGCTCTCCTATTAGTAGGCTACCAATAGTTTATAATTCAAACCAATGAACTAAAAAATTAATTGTTTGCCCTAATTTATCCACTTTGGAAAGGAATATAGAGAGAGAAGAGAATGAGATAAGAACAAATCTTGGTGTTAATTTTCGCATTGAAAGTGTCTTGTCAACAAATGGTGAATGATAAAAAGACTCCCCTCTTGTGGTGTGTTGTACGGGTGGAAAAAGTTGTTTTTGTTTAGTTGATTGTAGTCTTGGTTCAACAATTAGAGACTTAAAATATTTTTTTCTTTTCTTTCATATCAATTTTAAAAGCGAATAATTAAATTAAAATAATAGGAAATAAAGTGAAGGTTTACTTTGCACGTGTTGGTCCAATTTACATTAAATTTACAAATTCACTATTTTCCCCTCTAAAAAGTATCATCAACAAACTATTATTCATAACACACAGGTCAGAGCCAAGCTACAGGATCACCAAGTAACACTTCTGTAATTAAAAGTCCTAATAGTTATTGGCTTTAGATTAACTCAATATATGATCAATAAATCACTCCAGAACTTCTTATACTGAAACAAAAACACACCCCTTTTTATTATCAACAAACCGGACATCGACATTAATATAAAGAACATGGCTTACCAAAACATGACAATCAGAACGTTATATTCTGCATGGAGAAAAAAAGTAGCCAATCAATTTTCATATCATCCACATATATTACAATGCTATATGACCTGCAAAAAGGACCAAGACTTCATGTATCACAGTTTCTATTGATGCATTATGCTCTTTGGCCTCTAAAATCCTTTCTCACCAAACGGCATGTATCCAAAAGTCAGTAAAATCTATCGTAGTTTTACAGCCTAAGAAAATGAGTTATCTAAAACAAATGCAGGAAATAGAAAACATTAGGTATTAGCAGTTAGCACATACGCCCTTATGTTAATGTTCTCTCTGACTCAATCTGGATTGCATTCATTTTCTCTTCAGAATTCAGAGTATTTGCTGCAGTTATAAGCATCTCCATTCCTCCAACTTTATCAGATTCCCGTTCACGTTTTCTGCTCCATTTCTTGTCAATGTCTTCATTTGGCTTTAAATCCTTCTGACCAATTTTCCCTTTCTTGCTCTCGTGTGCCTTTCTTGCCTTACGTATTGCTAATATCCCTGCATCACATTTTATGCAGAACCATTTCCCCACAGGAATCAAATTCAGCGGAGGTTTCAAACAGTACATATGGTATGCATGATCACAGCCGTCACAGAGAACAATCTTATCATCATCTTTGTCGGTGAAGCAGACTTGGCATATACAAGAAGGGCAATACCAACAGTGACCGTATGTCCTAAGCTGCTTACTAGACAAACACCTTACATGGTAGTATTTACTGGGGCAAAATAAGTGACCACAGATTTTTATTTTTCCATGATGCACCACCATTTTACAAATTTTGCAGACAGAAAGATGTCTTGGACCTGTGGAAACTGGAATCCCATCACAAGTACAATTTGAATTCTCCTCCAATTCATTTGGGTTTTCTTCTTTTGCAGGGATGATTTCCCTGCCAACAATGTCGTCCAGTTTCTTTGGGACATTCAACCGTTCACACACCACACAGTTCTCATGTTGACATCCAATTCCCCTGGCAGTACAATTGGCACAGAACCAGCTTTTGCGGGGTATTTCTTCCACAGCAGGCTCAATACAAGACAGATGATATACCTCTTCACATGAATCACAAACCAAACAGTCTACACCTTCTGCTTTGTCTCCACAATGCCTGCAGCTGCCAATTTTGAATGTAACACATTCCAGTCTCCGTTCCGGCTTCATGTGAGAGATTGATTCCTGGTTACACAGCCATTTGACATAACATAAAAAATCAACACCGGTTTAATAAATCTCAAGCAAAATTTCAAATCAAGTGAAGTGCATTTGGTACTCTGATTGAACAGCATAAACAATCCATGCACCATGGATAGTTAAAACTTGCAAAACCTAGGAAGATACTTAAACACATAAGTCTTAAAAATCAAACAAGTCACAAGTGTGTTCTGAACACAGCAAAATTTAGACGCCAGAGGAAAAATTAATTACACTTCTCGTATCTATCAACCGGAGGAAAATAATGTTTTAAAGGTAGCGAAAAGTTTCAATATATAGGGATTAATGTTTTCATTACCCAGCATTTCACCTAAGAAATTGCCAGACAAATTGGGTGGGGTTACCGCAGGACGGATAAGCAATAAATTTTGGCCATACTAAACAATGACAACTCATTCTACACTCATTTAGTTTTTAAGAGGAAATCAAAAAGAAAAAAGATAGAAGACAATAGAGGCACCTTTGGTCTTTGATCATGCAGAATAATGCAACAGAAATTGATGCTACAACGATGAATATGATATAACCAAGACAAAACTGAACAAAAAAGACAATCATTATTTGTCTAAGCTCTAGTGCTTTCAATTAGAATTGATTAACAATCAACATCATGTGTCTCTGTCACATAATAGACAGCATTGGTCTCTTTCAGTAGCTAGAAGGCTTGCAACTTGTTTCTTTATTATTAATGGTGAAATGGGAGACCAACAAGGGAAAGCAAGCCAAAGTTAAAAACAGCCTTAGTGGAATTTGAAGTTTGCATTATTTATATAGTCCACAGAGAAACTTCTGCACTTGAGGTTAAAGACTATTTGGGGTTTGCTTCATAATTTTATTTCATGTTTTTACACAAAAACTGAAACATGGCCCACCTTTCATTTTGTTTTAAAAAACACCAGGGTATATACATGTATTTTTATTTTATACTGAATCTTACAATACAAAAACTGCAACTTACAATATCAAGAGAAAAATAATACTCTTGTACATGTGCATAGAATAGTGGCATTAGTGTGAGAGGATTTGGAATATGCACAAATTTTATCTGATTACTAGATCAAAGGCGCTTTAAGTCAATTTATCTAAACATCAGATTTTTTAAACTCGATCCAGATATATGCATGATCAGCACATGAAATATCAGAATAAAATATTGATACTCTTACCACTTGTTTTCCGTCTTCAAAGGATCTGTGCGCTGAAATCACAACCTGACAATATAGAAAAGATATGATTTATAAAGGACAGAAAAAGTCGTAACCCAGCTAAAAGTGAATATAATTCGGAAGCAATGAAGATATTATGGAACTGGAAAATTATTAACAACAGTTTTCTTTACCCGCTCACGGAAGGAAGCTTTTGACAAGTTGGAGAGGCTCCTGGCTATAGCAACAATCTGATGGCCAGTATTTTGAAGCTTCTGCCAAACCTAAGAATATCAACAAGGCCGAGTCATGTAAAATAAGATTAAATTCTCCTGTTACCTACTCAGGCTAGAAATAAACAAACACTGTAAAGAAATACCCTGAAGATTGTGGACAGTTCTGATTAGGCAAAGATAATGGATGGCTCTGATGCAATCATGTTGATATAGGATTTATAATAATTTATTCATCTTAAGAAATTAGTAGTTGATAAAATTTTTAGGAACTATCCTTTTTTGCTAAATTAGTAAAGTCTGACGGCACTCATTAATTAGCTCTTGACGATCTGATTATATCTGATTTGGGTGTATCAAATATAGGCCAAGGAATCATGGATGAACCTTCTCACTACCTGTATTGTATTCTACTAATTTGGACTTAAGTCTAATTCATCCACTAAACCAGCCTGTCCCTTATTCATATACATTAGGTTGGCCTTATCAATAGTCAGTGCAAGACTTGAAATACATCAACCCCCAGCCCCAGCTCAACACTGGTGCATGAAAAATATGATAGGTGGCCCAATAATAGATCTAGAGCAGGCTCTCATACCATTTTAGAATTCGGATTTGATATTATAGGTAGTATTTTACATGGTCTTCCTCTTAAGTACTATGATAAGTATTTTTACTAGTGCATGAATAATATGATAGTTAGTATTTTACATGGTCTTCATAATACTACTCCTATGACATCTGCCTCTCCTTTTCCCTTACAAGTTACAAGCTTTTCCTAATACAGATTGGGCTACAGATCCTAATGATCGCAGGTCCACCTCCTGTGCTGTCATTTTTCTTATATTAAATCCCATCTCTAGGTGGTCTAAGAAACAAGCTGTTGTTGCCAGGTCTTGCTCAAACAACTGCTGAAATTATATGGATTCAAACTCTGCTTAAAGAATATCGAGATATTTTAGGAAGTTTTAGATCTTATTCCTACTAGTTTAATTGTGTATATTGGTTGTATCTTGGTTTTATTACTAGCATATCTATCCTGCAATCTCAGGGATTTTATTCCTGCTAGTTTTCTTATATCAAATCCCATCTCCAGGTGGCTAAGAAACAAGCTGCTGTTGCCAGGTCTTGTTCAAACAACTGCTGAAATTTTATGGATGCAAACTCTGCTTAAAGAATATCAAGATATTTTAGGAAGTTTTAGATTTTATTCCTATTAGTTTAATTATGTATATTGGTTGTATCTTGGTTTTATTACTAGCATATCAATCCTCCAATCTCAGGGATTTGTTTCCTAGAACAGGTTGTGCTTGTTTCAAAAATTATCCAAAATATATATGTATGTATGTATAAATATCGGTCGTATGTAATGACACAGAATAAGATTCTATATTATTTTTTTCTAAACTTGAGATGGTATCAAAGCCCTTATACTTCTTGGACCTTTTGATCGTGTGATTTAATTGCAGTCTTCATTGTGGTGTAAACCTAATTGCAATAAAACTAATTGCAATCTTCATGGTTGCATGTTCTGAGTGTGTGTTTAATCAACCTTCATTGCTCCACAATCTCATACATCCATTATTGTGCATCTTGCATCTTTGTCTAGTTCACTTATCAATTATTTTGTTCCTTAATTGTACATAATTGTAATGGCTGAAATGAAAAATAGAGACAAGCCCCACAATGCAATAGAATTATAAAGTGTTCATTCAGCCTATTGATCGAATGAAAAAAATTATCTAAAATGGTCTCAAGTCATTAAGACCATCTTGAAAGGAAAAGGAAAGGCTAGCCATTTAACCAATGATGCCCCTGCTGAAGATGATCCTACATTCAAGTCATGGGATGAAGGAGACTCTATGATCATGGCATGGTTTTGGAACTCAATGGGCTCTAGAAATCAGTTACACATGTTTGTTTCTAAATTCAGCAGAAAGCCATATGGATTGCAATAAAGGAACAATATTCTAAGGAAAGATGTTGCACACATTTATGATGTGATGGTAAAAACCATGGCAGCCATACAGGGCACCAGAAGTGATATTGTCAAGGAGCAAGCTGTTACACTAGCCAACCTTGATTGTAGTTTTTTATTTATTTATTGTGGCTTAATTAGTTCAGATTCTGTTTTAATGTTAGGAAGATTGTAATAAGAATACTTTTAGGACCACTCTCACTCTCTTCTATTTATAATGAAAACATATACAAGTTGTTAGAAGTGGGCTTTAAGCCTAACTCAACCCCACAAAACCGGCTTGTAAGGTGAGATTTGCACCTTACTTATATATTATGAAATGGCCTTATCTCTAGTCGATGTGGGACTTCCAACACACCCGCTCACGCCGAGGTATATTCGTCTTGTGCGTGGGAGAAGAAATTAATGGGTGGTCCCTTAGTGGCCCAATATCGGGTGGAACAGAATGTCCAAGAAAGCTCGCTAGGATAGGCTCTAACTTGGCTCTGATACCATGTTAGAAGTGGACTTTAAGCCTAACTCAACCCCAAAAACCGGCTTGTAAGGTAAGGTTTGCACCTCATTTATATATTATGAATTGGCTTTATCTCTATCGATGTTGTACTTCCAACACACCCCCTCACGCCAAAGTATATTCATCTCGTGCGTGGGACAAGAAAATAGTGGGTGGTTCGTTAGCGCCCCGATATCGGGTGGAACAGAATGTCCAAGAACGTTCACTAGGATAGGCTCTAACTTGGCTCTGATACCATGTTAGAACCATGTTAGAAGTGGGCTTTAAGCCTAACTCAACCCCACAAAACCAGCTTCTAAGGTGAAGTTTGCACCTCACTTATATATTATGAATTGGCCTTATCTCTAGTCGATGTGGTACTTCCAACACAAGTACATGGAAGACGAAGAGACTGCACTAGGATCCTAGGTGCATAATTAGATACAGCAGTAGAGGTTTCCCCCACTTTACACACTATACATAGGTTTAATGATACAATAGAAGTAATAATTCTAACAAGAATAAAATCCGTAATTATAGGGATTTATTCTTTCTAAGGACATGTTCTGTTATATATGTATATGTTTAAATAGGTAAGTTGGCCTAATGATCATCAATAAGGAATAAAAATATCATTCCCTTCTAATTTTAAAAATATCATTCCCTTCTAATTTTAAGATGGTATCAGAGCTCCTTATCCAGGAGCCTCTGACCGTAGCCTAAAACCCCAAATCGCAATCACCACTACTGCGCAACCTTGACCCACTCCGATTCATCGCTGCGTCTATTTTCCAAACTCTAGTCTTCATTGCTGCCTCTGTTTTTTTCCACTGCAACCTTCATCGCTGCTTCTACTTGTCACTGCAGCCTTCATCACTGCATCTTCACGCAGTCTTCACTGCATCTTCATGCAGTCTTCACTGCATCTACGACCGTCTTCTTGCAGCCTTCATTGCTGCACTTTGTTTTTCATTCCATTATTCTTGCTTCTCGAGATGGTGAGTTTTGTCCCTGATTAAGGTGACAAACTCCCTAATAATGGAGAATTGTATAATATTCACTCTACATACGGATTGAACGGAAAGAACTATCTTAAATGGTCCCAACTTACACGAACCATATTAAAAAGGCAAAGGCAAGGGCAGCCATCTGACAGTAAATCCTCCTAATGAAACAGAAACCAGATTCAAATCATGGGAAGAAGTTCAATGATTATGGTGTGGCTTTTGGAATTCCATGATACCTGAGATTAGTGACACATGTATGTTTCTAAACTCATCCAAGGAGATTTGGAAAACAGAAGAACAAACCTACTCAAAGGCTAAGGATGCTACCCAAATGTATGAAGTAGTAAAAATTGTGGGAGCTAAACAACGTAATAAATTTGTCACTGAATATGCTAATCAACTCAAGTCCCTATGGATGGAATTGGATCATTATCGTATGATAAAAGAAAAAATTTTCAAAGGATTCAGTTCTACTCAATGAGTATATTGAGCAAGACCGTGTGTATGATTTCATGGTTGGCCTAAATCCCGAATATGATCAAGTTCAGATTCAAATTCTAGGCAAAGAAAGAGTTCCAACTCTGAATGAAGTCATAGCCATTATTGTTGCTCCCTCTTCTACCTTCTCTACTAATTAAGCCACAGTAAATATAAAATCTAAAATTAATGTTGGCTAGCATAACAGCATGCTCCTTGACACTTTTCCTGAACAGGAAAGTTATTTTAAGGTATCTCATCTTCAGGGGGAGGGTATAAGAAAGGAAGATAAACCTTTAAGGGAAGATGAGCTTCTAATATTCTCAAGACCTGAAATTAATCCTAGTGTGGTGAACATGGACAAACCCGATATTAGTCCAACCCAACCTGAAATTGAAATACAACTAGAGACCGAAACTACTTTGACCAAAACTGAACTTAAGATTGAACCCCAACAAATTCAAACACCCAATTTGAAACGGAGATTACTAATGGTAGAAAATTTGAGAAAAATCTAGTGTATTCAAGGAGAAAAATGAGGGTCATTCCAGCTTCTAGTCATGTTCAAGAATCCAATCCAGTACCACAACATGAGGTAACATCTACTAGTTCTGTAAATTTGTTTAATGAATGTGATACTGGAATTTTGGAAACCTCAGAAGTACAACAAGAAAACCTTAGCCAACCTAATGACCTTGACCTACCTATTGCTCTTATAAAGAAAACTTGTTTATCCTTTATCAAATTTTCTATCCTTCAAACAACTCTCTCCTACCCATAAAACTTTCCTTACAAATCTGAATAACATATTCATACCATCTTCTGTATCTGAAGCATTATCTTATAAAATATGGAAACAAGCCATGGATGTTGAAATGGAAGCATTGAACAAAAATAAGACTTGGAAGCTTGCTATCTTACCTAGAGGGAAAAAGGCAATAGGGTGCAAATGGGTATTTATTTTGAAGTAGATGGAACAGTTTACAAGGCAAGATTAGTGACTAAAGGATTTACACATACTTATAGGGTGGTTACTTGGAAACTTTTGCTCCGGTTGCAAAAATGAATATAGTCGGTCATATTATCATTAACAGTGAATAATGATTGGGACTTACAACAATTTGATGTAAAGAATGTGTTCCTACATGAAAATCTTGAAGAGGAAATTTACATGGAGTTACATCCATGTTATGATGAAATGGCAGGCTCAGGAACTATATGCAAACTAGAAAAGACCTTATATGGACTAAAACAATCTCCTAGAGCATGGTTCGGTAGATTCACTAATGTGATAACAAGTTTGGGTTATAAACAGAATCAGGGAGACCATACTCTTTTTTTCAAACATTCAGTTTCAGGGGAAGTAACTATTTTGCTGGTTTATGTAGATGATCTTATTTTAACCGAAGAAGGCAAGAGAGAGCAGCAGAAGTTGAGTGAATGTCTTGCGACATGTCTTGCAGCAGAATTTGAAATAAAGATTCTAGGGAAACTCAAGTATTTTTTGGGAATTGAAGTAGCCTACTCTAAGAAAGGAATCTTCATTTCTCAACAAAAATGTCATAGATTTGCTTAGGGAAATAGGCAGAACAGTGTGTAAACCAGCAAGCTTTGTGGATGGAATTGGATCACTATAAGGTCATTAAGGTCAAGTGTTATGAGAATTTGGAAATTCTAAGAGAGTACATTGACCAGGATGGGGTGTATGATTTCTTGGTAGGTCTAAACCAAGAATATGATCAAGTCAGATTTCAAATATTGGGAAAGGAGAAGGTGCCATAACTCAATGAAGTCATGGCAATTACTCAGAGTGAAGAAAGTAGCCGTCGTCTACTGCTAGAGACTTCTATTGCAAAACATTCAGCAATGATTGCCGAAGAAACAACAATGGTTGCTTACCAAAGGAAAAGAGCCTTTCTTATGAAGTTGGAGAAGAAATGAAGGAGTATGGTGTACTTATTGCAACAAGCCACACCACACTAGGGAAAAATGTTGGAAGTTGCAAGGAAAACTTCAAAGCAAAGATTAGGGATACAAAGGAGCTCCTCCAAAGAGAGGGGGTCAAGCAGCATGTTGTTGTTCCTGAAAATCAAGGAGGATCTATCCAACTCAATCGTGAGGAGCTAGAAAGAGTAAGATCCTTCCTTAATAAATTGGAAAAATCCATAAGTATGTGTTCATTGACATATTCTACTAGATTACAATTTTCGATTAGATTTAATGTCTCAAATATACCATGTACCCACTATTGGGTTTTAGAATGCGAAGCCACAAATCATATAACACCCTTCCCTAAATACTTTTCCAGATATTGCCCATGTCCTAACAACAAGAAAATATCCATAGCTAATGGAAACTAATAGCTATAGCTGGTCAAGGAGATGTCCAAATAAACCCAACAATAGTTCTGAAAAATGTTCTACATATTCCTAATGCTAAGATGTAATGTTTTTTTGTTTTACTATTATTCATGTATGGGAACCCATCTTTAGGATTAGGGTTAGGGTTGTGCCTTGACTCTTTGTATTCTGCTTCTTTGTACTTTATACATACCATGGTAAAACTATAACAATGAGATAAAAATTCATTGTTTTATTTCTCCAAAATCTCTTCAACTTGGTATCAAGAGCCAGAACATCTCCTCTGGTTCATCTTCATTGTTTGTCACAGGCACCGTCCATCGTTGCATGTCCGCCGTCTGCCGCAGCCGTCAGTGTTGCCGACGTATCTACTCCAGCAAAGTCATGGTTAGGTGTGCCTCAAGGAGCGCAACTCATCCCTGGAAGTCACAGCCTCTAAATCCTCCGCACGTGCCGCCTTTTTTCGATGACATTTCAAACGCTTGTCTACCATGCGCTGCCTTCCTGGTGCCAGAATCGCACCCCACCACCGTCGTTCGTCTCGCCGAATCCTCATGGACGTCTTTCTGCTCTTGTTCCTCTATTTTGGTCGCCATAGCTTTCACCTAGGGTTTCTTCTCAAGTTAGGTTTTTTTTGGAATGGCTTCTACTAATGGAATGACTTCCTCTCTACCTGCTACTCCTACTATTACCACTGCAAAATTGAACTGGAAAAATTACTCATCTTGGTATGCTATTGTGGAGTTATGGTTTCTTGGTCAAGGAAATCATTTTGTTGTGAGGTCTAGTGTAGAGGTTGAATTCCGAGCTATAGCACATGGGTTGTGTGAATTGCTATGGTTGAGAATTAGTCTAAATGATCTTAAAGTGGCTTATGACGAACCCATGATGCTTTATTGTGATAATTAGTCAGCTATTAGCATTCTCACAATCCAATTCAACATGATAGGACCAAACACACATAGATAGAACGACACTTGATTAAAGAGAAACTGGATAGTGGTCTTATCACTACTTCCTATGTTTCATCTAGGCATCAATTACTAGATCTGTTCATAAAAGTTTTTTCCACTCAATGATTTCTGACCTCACATGCAAGCTAGAAATGATAGATATCCATATATCAACTTGAGGGGTAGTGTTAGTAGTATATTAAGTGTTCTACTAGAAGTTGTTAGAAGATTCTAGGGATCTTTGTGTAATTATTACTTTGAAGTTAGAGTTACTTTGTTAAAGGGCAACCAAGGAACTCTTTCTCTGCATGAAAGAATATTTTTGTGTAAGGTAAGAGCCAACTAATCCAAATCATTGGATGCAAAAAATATTCATGATTGTTGATTGAGTTTTCATGAAACACTATAACTAAAACTAAGAACAAGATTTTCACCAAAAATAAAAGAACAAGCACATCACCATCATGGCACTCAATTAAAGCACATATTCAGTTACAAAAAAATTTCAAATTTTCAAGAAAAATCATAGCTATGTAAAAGTTGTAACAAGAGGCAAGCTACTGTTATAAATTACCTGTTGAAGATCAGATAAGAAAAGTGTAGGTGATTCATCATAAGCTTGTTCCTTCATCCTGGAGTTTATCAGGCTAAAGTCGACTACAGTTTCAGGTTTCATTTCTTGGAAATTTTCAAGCAATATTTTACATAATGAACTGAACTTCTCAGATGCTAAGATATCACAGAACAAACGCTGACACCTTTCAGTTGCACCATGGCCATCAGGCTCAGTAGAAAATCCATTATGCACAGCATTTTCTTGCCCATTAGCTTCACTCTGTAATCTATAAAGCAAACACTCTAAATCCGAAGAACGTTCTTGACCATTATTATCAATTTTAAAAGTTTCCTGCAGAAAAAAATGAGAAAAGTAAAACTGAAGGAACTGGTCCTGTATGCATGATAAGTGAACTTCTAACTGATCAACAGTCATTATAGTGGCACAACTAATTTTAGGATGAATCATAAGTGCTTCTCTTATACACCATTCCATACCACCATTATCATTGATTAATGAATGATATAAATGCTTTAGCACGACATTCCCCCAATGGTCAAGTAAATAATCTATTTAAGTCTTGCCTACAATCAAATCACAGTTTCTGCAGAAAGAATAAAGTATATAGCGTAAAAAGTTCAAAAACAACTTTGCAGAAAGAACCAGGAGTGTTTAGTGTGCTTGAAGTAACGTCTGGACCAAGGCCAGAGTCATGATTTTGTTTTAGTGTGAGGCACAAATCTTGGTAAAGAAAAATTTCCTCTCTTCCTATTCCCACATTAAATACAAATACTATTATAATAGCAACTGTCAAAAAATAATGCAATTCAAGCAAAAAAATGAGCTGACAAATTTAACCCCTTGGCTGGACTAATTATTTGCAATGAAGCAAATTATTATAATGTAAGGTAACAAAAAGGAAAAGAATCTCTTGAAGAGATTTCAGATAAATGAAACAGTGAAAAACTTGTCACTGTTACTGTTTTACTACTGTTTATATAAGATAGTAAGCAGAATACAAAGAGTCAAGGCCCAGTCCTAACCCTAACCCTAAAGAAAAGATCCCATACATGATAAAATAAAATATTACATCTCAACACTCCCCCTCAAGCTGGAGCATATAGATCATATGCTCCAAGCTTGGAACATATAAATTGAATTCTAGGCCCTCTTAAAGATTTAGTCAGAATGTCTGCAAGTTGTTCATTAGAGCCGACAAACTCTGTAACAAGATCCTTGGATAGTAATTTCTCTCTAACAAAATGACAATCAATTTCTATATGCTTTGTTCTCTCATGAAACACCGGATTGGAGGCAATGTGAAGGGCTGCTTGGTTGTCACAATATAACTTCATCTGCTCATTTTCACAAAATTTCAACTCTTGAAGGAGTTGTTTAATCCATACTAGTTCACATGTAGCTAGAGCCATAGATCGATATTCCGCCTCTGCACTAGATCGAGCAACAACACTTTGTTTCTTACTTTTCCAAGATACAAGGTTCCCTCCAAGGAATACACAATACCCTGTGGTAGATCTTCTATCAATTGGACAACCAGCCCAATCTGCATCACAATACGCTTCAACTTGAGTACTTCCCTTGTTCTCATACAACAATCCTTGTCCTGGGTTCCCTTTTACATATCTGAGAATGCGAATCACAGCATTCCAATGATCAATGTGGGGATTTTGCATAAATTGACTAACAACTCCCACTGGATAAGAAAGATCAGGTCTTGTTATAGTAAGGTAGATGAGTTTTCCAACCAACCTTTTATATCTCTCGGATCTGAGAAAAGTTCACCTTGATCTCTTGTTAATTTTTGATTTGAGTCCATAGGGCTATCAATGGGCTTGCAATTTGTCAGACCTGTTTCTTCCAAAATATCAAGAGCATATTTTCTCTGTGCAATGATGACACCTTCTCTTGATTGCGCCACTTCAATACCAAGAAAATATTTAAGACGACCCAAATCTTTGGTCTGAAAGTGGCTAAACAAATGGTTCTTCAATTGAGTAATTCTAGTGATATCATTTCCTGTGATAACAATATCATCAACATAAACCATAAGATAAACACATTTGTCAGGAGAAGTATGACCATAAAATACTGAATGATCCGCTTCACAACGTTTCAATCCAAAATTCTGCACAACACGACTAAATTTACCAAACCAAGCTCGAGGAGATTGCTTCAAGCCATAGAGAGAACGATGCAACTTACAAACTAACCCAGACTCCCCCTGAGCAACAAACCCAGGAGGTTGCTCCATGTATATCTCCTCTTCCAGATCACCATGAAGAAAGGCATTTTTAATGTCCAACTGATACAGAGGCCATTGGCGAATGGCAGCCATAGCAAGGAAAAGACGAACAGAACTTATTTTAGCCACAGGAGAAAAAGTATCACAATAGTCAAGACCGTATACCTGAGTATACCCCTTAGCGACGAGACGGGCTTTGAGTCGGTCTACAGCACCAGTCGGACCAACCTTAATAGCATAGACCCATCTACAGCCCACAGACTTCTTACCAGGAGGAAGAGAGACAAGTTCCCAAGTCCCACTGTGTTCAAGTGCCTGCATTTCATCAATCATGGCTTGTCTCCATCCAGGATGACCAAGTGCCTCATCAACATTCTTAGGAACCTTAACGGTAGACAAGGAGGAAACAAAAGAGAAATATGGAGGAGACAAACGATGATAACTCAAAAAGTTATAAATAGGATGTGGATTACGAGTAGAGCGAGTACCTTTCCGAAGGGCAATAGCCAAGTGTGATCGGAGTCAAGAGAAGATGAAGAGGATGAAGGATCCATGATTCGAGAATCTGGTGGAGAAGGATTTGAGTCACAGGGGTCTTCAGGCAAGGAAGGAGTCACTGGAGTGCGACGCTGATATGTGAGAAGAGGTGGTTGAACAATGTCATTGGCATTTTGAGGTTGAGTTTCAGGAAGAACCAAGGGATCACAGGATGGTAAAGGAAGGACTTGTTGAATAGAAGAACTCTCCTCCATGGAGGACAAGAAAAAAGGTGTGTCCTCAAAGAATGTAACATCAGCAGACATATAATACCTTTTGGTTGAGGGAGAATAACATTTATACCCTTTCTGAAGGCGAGAATATCCCAAAAAGACACACTTAATAGCCTTTGCAGAAAGTTTATGAAGACCTGGAGAGACATTATGAACAAAACAAGTACATCCAAACACACATGGAGAAACACGATACAAAGGATCATTTGGAAAAATTATCGAGTGAGGAATTTTATTTTCAATAGAAGAAGAAGGCATCCTATTGATTAGAAAACAAGCAGTGAGGACTGCATCTCCCCAATGATGAATAGGAACATTGGTATTCAACATGAGAGAGCGTGCAGTTTCGATAAGGTGTCTATTCTTTCTTTCGGCTATGCCATTTTGTTGTGGAGTATGAGGACATGTTGACTGATGTAAAATTCCTTGGGAAGATAAAAATGAGGAAAACGCAGCAGAAAAATATTCCTTAGCATTATCACTTCTGAGAATTTTAATTGTCTTCCCAAATTGGTTCTTAATTTCATTAAAGAAGGACACAAATATGGATAAAAGTTCCGATCTTTCTTTCATTAGATAAACCCAAGTACATCGAGAGAATTCATCAATGAACGTTACAAAATAGTTAAAACCAAAAGAAGTGACACGACTTGGTCCCCAAACATCAGAATGAACAGTAGAAAAAGCAAAATTACATCGTGTCTCAGACTTTTTAGGGAAGGAAGATCTAACATGCTTTCCTAACTGACACGATTCACAATCTAAGGCTTGAATGTGTTTGAGACTCGGAACCATCATCTTCAACTTAGACAAATTTGGGTGACCTAAACGATCATGCAAAAGTTTTGGGGATGAAGTTGCAAAACAAGATACTGAGGAGCTTGGTTTTAGGAAATAAAGTCCCCGTGACTCATGTCCTTCTCCAATCAGACGACCCGTACCATGTTCCTGTATAGCAAAGGAATTAGCAGTAAAGGTTACAGAACAATTTAAGGAACAAGTCAATTGACTCAAAGAGATTAAATTGTAAGGACAATGAGGAATGTACAAAACAGAGTTTAAATTTAGTGAAGGTGATAAAGAAACTTTGCCAATTCCTTGAGATGCCACTTTGGATCCACTTGCAACAGTAATAAAATGAGGACTTTTGGGAGAGGAAATGGAGGAAAATGAGGAAATGTTACCAGAGACATGATCTGAGGCACCTGAGTCAAGAATCCATGGACTAAGACCTTCCACAGATTGAGAGATGCATGCAGTTGACATTGAAGAGGATGAGCCAGGATTGTTGGATTTCTCAGATTTGTACCTCAAGAATTCTTGGTACTCTTCATCAGAAATTCTAGATTCTGAATGATCAGACTTGGACACATGAGCAGCTTTATCGGGAAAACCATGTAAGGAGTAACACTTGTCTTGGGTATGGCCCATTCTATTACAATATGAGCATTGAGGACGCCCACTTCGACCACCACGTCCTCCACGGTTGCTCCGACCTCCTCCTCTTCCTCGTGGTGCTACCATTGCTGATGTTTCAAAAACATCAGTTGAACTTTCATCTTTGACCAATGTAGGTACACGAAGAAGTCTAGTAACTAAGTTGTCCATCGAAGGGATTTGATCACCGGCTAAAACTTGATCACGCACATGATCAAAAGTCGAGTGTAGGCTCCTCAGAATTAAGACCATGTAAAACTTATCAAGTTTTTTGTTGATATCTTCTAATGAATCAGCCACAAAAAAACTCTTCAATTCTTCTACTGCTGCCCTAGCCTTTCCTATATGAGAAACCATATCATGATTGATTTGTTTGAGTGAGGCTACTCTTTGAGTTGCATCAAAGAGGCGTTGAATATCGTTAGCAAAAATATCTTGTGCCCTTTTCCAAAAAGAGAAGCATGTCTTGTAAGGTCTCAAAATGTCTAAGACCCCTTGCTCAACTGATTGCCATAAAACAGCACACAACTGAAAATCCAATTTCTGCCACTTAGGTTTCTCTTCCTCTGAAATATTAGAGACCTCTTTTTCAAGATGATCATGATAACCTTGACCAAGAAACCACAACTCCACCGAAGCTGACCAAGAGGAGTAATTTTTCCAGTTCAGTTTCACAGAGGTAATAATAGGAGTAGCTGATAGAGAGGGAGACAATCCACCCGTAGAAGCCATTAAAAAAAAAACTTAACTTTTGAGAAGAAACCCTAGGTTCAAGATATGGTCACCGAAACAGAGAACCAAGAGCAGATATAAGACCAGGAGGCTCCGGCGAGACGAACGACGGTGGCGCGGCGCGATTCCGGCGCCGGGAAGGCGGCGCATGGTGTACACGCGCTTGAAAGTCGCCGGAGAGAAGCGGAGCGTGGCGGCGCGTGCGGAGGTTTCCGGGGACGTGACTTGCGGGGATGGGTTGCGCTCCTCGAGGCGCACCTAACCCTGACTTCACCGGAGTATACACGCCGGCGGCGACGGCGGCGACGGCGGACGGCGCGGCGGACGGCGGCGGACAGTTGCGGAAGACGGCGGACGATGACAGTCACTGTGACAAACAGTGAAGATGAACCAGACTCATGTTCTGGCTCTTGATACCATCTTGAAGAGATTTCAGATAAATGAAACAGTGAAAAACTTGTCACTGTTACTGTTTTACTACTGTTTATATAAGAAGATAGTAAGCAGAATACAAAGAGTCAAGGCCCAGTCCTAACCCTAACCCTAAAGAAAAGATCCCATACATGATAAAATAAAATATTACATCTCAACAGAATCTATCATGCTTTCTTCCCATGCCCTCAATCGCACCAGTTGAGAAATAAAGGAGACTATATTTGAGAGTCTGAGAGATTGAACACTCCTTTCATATGTTATCCGATTTATATTGATAAAGTTATGATACAATGAGCATAGGAAAGAGCAAAGACCAACCTAGAAAGATAGGTACAGCTCATAGGTATAGCATATAGTAATTTTCCAACAGATCCAACATGCTTGGTACAAAAACTTCTTTGGATAACATCTTCTCTCGAATAAAATGATTGTCAAGTTTCATGTAAATCTCCTATTTTAAATCACCATGAAGAAAAACATTTTGGATATGTAATTGATGGAGAGGCCAATGCCATAATTGTCACAACAAAGAAGAGGCGAACAATAGTCAATTTAGGTAAGAGAGAAAAAGTATCACCATAATCAAGATCATAGATTTGAGTATACCCTTTGGCCACCAATCTAGTTTTGAGGCGATCAATTACACCATTGGGCCCAACGACGACCAACAATCTTCTGTCCAAGTGAAAGAGTAACCAAGTCCCATGTGCCATTATGTTCAAGAGCATGTATCTCAACAATCATGGTTTGTCGCCATCCAAAATGATTAAGTACCTCCGTCACATTTTTAGGAATGGTAATGAAAGATAAAGAGGAGAAAAAATAGAAAGGGCTCAAACAATGATGGCTTAGAAAATTGTAAATAGGATGAGGATTGTGCGTATAGCGAGTACATTTCGGAATGGAAATAGGCCAACTAGAATCTTCATAATTAGGAGATGTAGTACGAATGGTAAAGGACTTGATGAAAAGGACACACCATGAGGTATTGGACCAATCATTTGAATCCGTCGTTGGTAAGTGATAAGAGGAGGCGTGATGGTCCATGTGAATTGGGCTAATGAGATGAATTTGGATTATTGGGCGAAAATGGAACAGTGTTAGGAAAAGGATATACAAAGAGTGGAAAACTACAAAAAAAGTATTATTTGGCATTACCACCCCTTAAGATCTTGATAAATTGGTTTTTAGTTTTACCAAGGATAGACACAATTATTTAAAAGTTCAGACCAATCCTTCATTAAGTAAACTCAAGTACAATGAGAACATTCATCAACAAAAGTTACAAAATACTGAAACCCAAAGGATGAGATTCGGCTTGGACCCCAAATGGTAAAATAAACTATAGAGAAGACAAAGTTACATCTTGTTTCATTTCTTTTTGGAAAAGAAGACCGGATATATTTTCCTAATTGACATGACTCACATTCATACTTTCTTAATTGATATGTATTCCAAATATGGTTTTGGAGTTTGTTGAGTTCGGGAATCATACTTTTCAATTTTGATAAACGTGGATGACCCGAGCATTCATGTAAAAGCTTAGGAGATGGGATTGCTAAACAAGACATTGACAATCTAATGTCAAGATAGCAGAGTCCTCTAGTATCCAATTCCAACAATTCATGCCATCTAATGCTATCCTTTACATAACTTCATGTCCTCGTACTCCTCAACAAAATGGATTGTATGAACGACAAAACAAACATATAATTGAAACTATACTCAAACACTTCTTCAAATTCATCTTCTTCATAATTTTGGGTGGATGTCGTCCTTATAGTATGTTACCTTATTAATTAGTTGCCATCGTTTGTCTTAATGATTGGGTACCCCACCACTCTATCCTTTTTCCTCATTCATAGTCTTCTTCCACGTGTTTCTAGTAACACATGTTTTGTGCATAAACTCACCTGGTCAAGATAAACTTCTACCTCGGTCGTTCAATGTGTCTTTGTAGAATATCATTACTCTCATAATGAGTATCAATGTTTCTCTCCTAATCTTCAAAGGTATTTCATGACTACTAACATCTCTTTCTTTGAGTTTGTTCCATATAATAGGGTTTAGGGTTTATTCCAATGGCGACATATATAGTCACTTTCCCACCACCATCGATCTTCTTTCATCATCACTAGATGACTCTATTGTAACTCGGGGATGTTTCTCCAACACCTCTTGAAGTATGTCAACATCGTTCATGGCCTATTGAAATTCTAGTACGACAATCCATCTTGGACAAAGAATGATATAATAGAGGTCATGCTCAATCTTTCCCCAACACTATCTTTTGGACCGAATCTAATATTCTCTAAAATGACTGACCAATTGCTATTCAAATAGGTACGCTTTTACCCATAACCCTTCTCCCCACTGTACAAACCACAACTATCATCCTTTTTACACCATACATTATACTTATTTGTCCTTATCATCTTCTATTTCCATTTCTAGATCTCTAGATGAAGCTTTATCTCACCAAGAATGGTGATAAGTGATGGTTAATAAGATGTGTGCCCTTTAAAGTAGTGGTATTTGGGAGTTGGTTCCCTTCTAGCTAGCAAATCAATTGTGTTATTGTTTAAGGTAATTTAACATTGCAGAAAAGTAAGAAACAAAAATGTTGTGGTAAGCTCAAGTGTAGATGCAGAATATAGGGCAATGACATTAGTCACTTTTGATCTCATATGGCTTAAAACAACTTTTCAAAGAGCTCACATTTGATGAAAACTTCCAAATGCACCTTGAATGTGACAATCAAGCAACATTACACATTGCCTCTAATCCTATCTTTCATGAGAGGACCAAACATACTATGATGGATTCTCATTTCAAAAGAGAAAAATTGGAGCCTGGATATTTGGCTACTAGATTTGTCAACTCTAGTGAATAGTTGGTTGAGTAAGGATTGGTTATATTTGTAGTAAGTTGGGAACATACAACTTATATGCTCTACTTCAAGGGGAGTGTTAAAATTATAGAAATACGGAATTGATCCCCTATATAATGAAGAATATCCAGATTATCTGTTTTATTAGGAACCTTTTTTATTATTCCTGTATCATATATTTATTACTAGAGGATATCAAATCTCCTCTACTTATTGTACTGATTCATTTTTTCTCAATATAAATAGAAATCATGTTTTGTCTAAAAAGCATATGGTTTCAACTTGATGATTCTCTCTTTCCTAGAGTTTATGAAAAATACACCGCATAGGTTGCAACTCAGCTTCACTTTTGTACATAATTATTCTCCACTCAACAGTGTACATGCATGAGGATTTGATCTTTGCACAATAGCAATGTCAAACATTGACTTTGCCAATTAGTTCTCTTTTGTCACAAATAAAAATATCAAGTATGATCCACAACCAAAATACATTTTCCCTTGTGTTTTAACTCTGAGTACACTTCCATTTTGGACCTAATAAAATTTTAACCAGCCATAGCTGCTCCAATGAACAATATCTAAAACGTACAAGAGAAATGATCCCCAAATTTTGTCATTTGATGTTCTACTCATCATTTTTGTTCTTAAATTCACAAACTTAACAAGAAGTAACATACCTAATCTTGAATCAAATGCAGCTCATGATGGGTTACTTAAGTTATTCTTACTAACATTGGCATACTTATTGAACTCATATCCTATCTGTGTTTGTGTCCAAGTAACTCCATATCTTCAAAGCATTAGCAAAATAAGACTAAAGAGCACAGAGACAAAAGGATTAGCAGTATTCAATATTTCTTCTACCAACACTAGCATTCTACTTTACGTTTTTCTAATGCATCACTCAGCTTAATAAACCTTCTACAAATACTCACTACCATAGACCTAGAAGCCACAGCAAGAAACCAAAGACCAGAAACCTAATATCGTATGTTAGAACAAATGCCTTAGGGAGCAGCTAAAGAAACAACCACCGCACACTACATCCACCCAAATATAGCCGGAGTAAATCATCCATAATTAACCAAGGAAGGACAATATCTCTCCATAGTCATATTTTTTAAACTACTTAACTAAAACATTTATAATTACAAGTCCAATCCAACCCATATAGAACAGGAATACCCTTGAATATCAGCACTCCTGTAAATTATTCCATAACTACAAGTAATAGGCACATGTGCATCTTACGAAAAAAAAAAAGCTGATTGACCTCTTTTTAACATAAACCCAACAATCTACCAGCTATCACCACCTCTAACAATTTTATAAAATGACATACGTAACACATGAAACATCTTGTGCGGAGTGATGACAAATAGATATACAGAACCATCAAAGGCACAAATATTGTAAAAGCAGTAGGGAAAAACTGGTCCAGCAGGTAACTTACCACTTCCAAATGTTTTCTGCTGTTCTCCTGAACTTTAAATTCTGAAGCACGTTTTACATGCTTGCGCCTCTTATATGTTCGAAAACATTCAACAGCACCAGACTTCCCTTCTACAACACCAAATCCATTTGTAAGTACCTCTACATGATCTACAGTTTCATTCTTCAAGCGGTCATCTTCAACTGGAGTAACACCACTCCCATCTGCAATTGCCACCTGATTGTTTACAGCTTTATTCTTTGAGCACAGATCTTCTCCACTGTAAGCGATAATATTTCCATCAGCAATTGCCACTCCATTATATATAACTTCTTTCTTTGAGCCCAAAACCTCTTCATCTTCAGCAACACCATTCCCATCAGCAACTACAACCCTGATATTCGTGGCATCATTCTTCAAGTCCCAAACTTCGCCTTCAGCAACACCATTTCCACCCTCAAGAACCATTCCATTATTTACAGTTTCATTCCTCAAGTCCTGAACTTTTTCTTCACCTTCAGCAACACCATTGCCCCCCTCAACTGTTAACCCAGTATTTACAGTTCCATTCTTCAAACCCCAAACTTCTTTCCTATTAGCAACACAATTTCCTCCTTCGTGCGTCACCCCATTATTTATAGCTTCACGCTTCAAGACCCACACTTCTTCACCTTCAGCAATACCATTCCCACCTTTACTTGTCACCCTACTATCATAAGCTTCTTTCTTCAAACCCCGAACTTCTTCACCTTCAACCACAACCCCATCCTTTAAAGCTTCATCCTTCAAGCCCTGACCTTCTTCACCTCCAGCAATATTATTTCCACCTAGAATTCTCCCCCCGTAATCTCCATCTTCAGAATCTGACCTCCTACCCAACCCAGCCCACTTATCACCATTGCTAGTCCCATCCTCAGCTTGCATCTCCACAGAATCCCAATTTCCAAATACTCACGGCAGAAAACTAGGGTTTCCCAGGAAACAGATCCAAAACTCTTCAAGATTTGTCTCTCACCAACTTCACCGATCAACAACGCTGAAAACCACAAACACCAAAAGCACAAACACAACGCCAGTTAAAATACACACATTCCACTCTGAAAAGCCAAATAAACCATCAAAACATCCACCTCAACTTCAACCACTAAGGTAAATGCAGCGTCAGCAGAAACAAAAGCTAGAAAACAGCCAACACAAACAAAACACTAACACGCTTTCATGCCACAAAATTCAGTAAACATCCAAAGAAAAAATAGTGAAAAACAAAAGCACCCCAAAAGCTTTAATTATTCATTTATCATTTAAGAATTGAGTACCAAAAACGGAAACGCAAACAGCGAGCGAAAATTGAAGAGGAAAAAGAAGGGCTTACAGTGCAGAGGTGGGATTAGAGCGAGTGACTTAACCAACGGGAATTGGAAAAAAGTGAAAGTGTGAAATTGTTGTTAAGAAGTTGAAGCAGTAACAAAGAAGAAGAAGAAGGTGCTTCTCTCTTATCCTTCTTGTTTTATTTAAACACAACAGTCTTTCTTCCTTTCTTTCTTTCCCCGGTCATTTCTTTTCTCCGTCCTTTCCTTAAAAAAATTAAAATAGTTCCAAGATCCACGTGGCTCTGGTTGGGGTTGGGCTTCGACAAAGCCCATGAAAATTTGTCATTTTTAATGTTTAATTTGTCATTTTTGTATCATAACTCATTTATCCTCTAAAACATTCATTGATGCTCTAGATTTGTGTCTTGTGATCTCTTACTCTTTTTTTTACATTTGATTTAGCAAGCGTGTGGTTGAAGGTAAAGGTTGAACTTAAGTAACTCCTTTGAGTTAGTTCTTCGGCTTCCTTTATTCAAAGCATTCGAGCAATAAGAAAGGTATAACTAGTTTTTGAGTTATTTTTAGAATAATTCCA
The DNA here is from genome assembly GCF_037176805.1 of Vigna unguiculata. Classification (NCBI taxonomy): domain Eukaryota; kingdom Viridiplantae; phylum Streptophyta; class Magnoliopsida; order Fabales; family Fabaceae; genus Vigna; species Vigna unguiculata. The sequence continues at coordinate 11,282,581 of NC_140799.1, forward strand.
AAGTCTTTTAGATTGAGTCTTCCATTGTACTAATTTCACATTCAACGTAGTTGCGAATTGTAACACCCTAGATTTTATAATTCATAGCTATGATAGATTCAATTCCGGATTGTCCAATTTGAGAGATGCACTCAGACCAGAAAAATTATGATTGTACAATCCTAAATTGTAAATTTAACTTAGATTACATAATATGAAACCAAACAAACTTTTAAATTGTCATATATACTTCCATATTGATCAATGTGGAAGTATGTAGAAGTAATTCCTATTTCCATATTTACTTCCATATTTTAACTTTTGCATTATCTAATCTAGAAGTTAGTTTTCAACTTTTGGATTACATGTTCTAGAAAGTACTAAATTTTAATATGAAAATAATGATGCTTATGTTACGAAAAGTAGTAATCATAATTTGTATAAGTGTTTGGTACACGGAATGATATGTTTGAAAAGTTCATGAGCTAACATTTAAGATAGGATTTGTTATTGTAATATTAAGGTCATATACAACAAATGGTCAATAATAAAAGAAAGCATATATATTGTTAAGTTGTGAAAGAGTTGACAAATATAGACGTTACAAGAAGAATTTACAATTGACTATAATTAGAATTGAACGACGTGATTATCCATTTAAATTGTGGCAAAATAGTGGATAATGTTGGAGGATGAATTGTGAAGTTACTTTATGAATATCGTAATTATTAGCTACCAAATGAAAAACTAATTAGAAATTCATACTACTGACATGATTAGAAGTTTGGTGAAGCTTATAATCATTTTATGAACCTTGAAATGAACCTTGAAGGAGAACAACTAAGTGAGCGTACAATATAATATATGTATATTGAAGATCACATAGACTGTCAAGAACTGAAATGTAAAAGTTAATAATTACTAGTTATGTTATCAGTGTCTACATACGATTTCCAACATTCAGCCATTATCAGAAAACTGAGAAGATATGCAAGTAATTCCTAGTTGATGGAATAACACATCATACAGATAAAAGAATAGTAGAAGAGTACGAATAAAGTAACTTATTGGATCTGAATAAATAAATAAATAAAAGATACAATACTACAGTGTAGAGATTTGTTTCTAACAAGCTAATTACTCTTGACAGTCATCTTGTCACAACAACAAACACTATCAAACCCTAGTTTGTGGCAGTGAGGGAACAGAGAACATTACAGGTGAAGCTTTACTGTCACACAATAAACAAATTTCAAACATTTGGTCTATTCTACACTATAACTTGAGCTTACATTACACGAAGATCAATTACACAAAATTATCACCTAAACATATGACCAATACTGTAGTGATTGATACAAGGCAAATATTCTTCTTTTTTTGTGTGTCAAGTGTTTAGAAGAAAACTGTTAGTAGGGATCCAACACTGTATGAAGACTACCAGTTTTGGCAAATAGACGATTTTCTTAGAAAATTACATGAACAGGGTTAGTTTTGCTCACATTTCTGGCACAGAATGAGATATCAGGTGGAGTGCCGTGTTCCGGTTGCATGAGCCAATTTACAAACATTTCTTCAAAAATGTTTCTGACACAATTGAGCAACTCAGAATGGTTTCTCAGACCTTAATATCTTCCAACTTGAATAGGGACCCTCTCCTACATCATTTAAGGAACTTGACCATCCCAATGCAGTTGCAATTTCTTCAAGTTCACCAATAATAAATGTGGTGTCACGTATATATACACGCCCTCCTGGTCTTAGCATCCGATCCATCTCAAGCATAATGCTTGAGATGTTACACTTTTTCCTGAGAAGCAATTCGTTTATCAAACACTAATAATGGGACGTGTCTATAAAGGAAAAAGTATAGTGTGATACACACCTCTTCTTTTCAACAGAGAAAAGACCTGCTGCATGGAGCAGATCATATGTTCTAGGGTAGGTGTCAAATGGTTCACACCTGTCAAGGCAAAAATTCCCTACTCAGTAAAAATTAAGAAAATAAAAACAGAAACGTGAAAATATTTGGAACTGGTTTCAAAAGTAGAATAAATAAATAAACTAATGCTATAGATTGGTTTATCTCTTCTAGTTTAGATCTCGTTCTGGCAGTATGTGATTAATTGCTTGTTATGCTCAAATGCCTCCAAATTCTCAGTGAGCTCTCTCAACTAACTTAAATTAGACATAAAAGCACATTACATATCAACCTTCATAGTGTAAAGACGAAAATCACGTACCAATCATGCACAACTCCTATCAGCCCACGGTCATATATAACAGGCAAGGTATTGAATCCACTAACAGGGACAACATTCATAACCCAACAGTCAATACGGAGATCATGCAGTGCAGCAGCAACCCTGCAATTATCAGAGTGAAAATAATGTCATAATACACAGAGATAACAGCAAGGTCAGACAATCATTCTATAGAAGCCAAATAACTGGCAAATGTAACAAAAAATCAGATAGAGATAACGAGAAAAGTAATACTCCCATACCCTCCAAATCCCGCCCTCATGTCCATTACATTTCTCAGGTTATACTCCTTCCAACGGAAAGCCCGAACATAACTGTCTATTATTTCAAACCAATATTTTGTATCAGCCCTGAAAAGTTCATCTCTGGATACAATGGCATCCAATTGGATGCTTTGGAGCCTTTTTGGTGGTTCATGGAGACGCAAAGGCCACTCTGTAACATTTGCTCCAAATCCATTACTAGGTAATTGAGTGATGCAAGCCTTAAGATCGACATACCTGCAAATTGTTTTGTGGCTATCATAAGTACTGATATTTTGTGATTGTAAAGAAATGCAGGCATAAAATTCTAATTGACAAGTCAAACTTTTACGGTATGGATCCATGTAGAAGGCCAAAGTTGAAACAATTTCTTTATTATAACTTTCAGTAAACTTTCTTGGAATGACAATGAATCTTTTGACATCACTGACTCCTATTTTTTACATTCCAGTTCAAGTAATAATGAAGACCACAAATGAAAGATATTTTGCAAAATTAAACAATATATACAGTGTCATACCAAACATTATCTGGATCATCATTGGACTCACATAATGGAGGATGCACAGCCATGTCTCGACTAAGGTAGCAGTTATTGTTCATAGGCTTCCGCCATATAGCAATATAACCCTCCTTTCTTACAAGTTCCCAACAAATTCGAGTTGTCAAGTTCTCCATTTCTGTTCAGTCCAAAGACCGTTGGGTTTAAAATTAAATATCAAAGGTCAATATGATCTAGGTCATTTATACCATATCATGTTAATTACAGAAAGAATGGAGTGAGAAAATAGTTGACCCTCAACATTTAAGTATCTATCAACCCATTACCCATTGAAAATATTACTGCTGTTAGGTAAACAGAAAGTATGAACTACCTTTCCATTGCTCTTGAAGGGCATCTTCATGTTTGTAAACAGGCTGTGCTGCCCAGACAAAGTAGCCACCTGCTCTCAGGAGCCTGTTGGCCTCAAGAAGCAAAATTCCATCTCCATTAAAGCCATATAAAACAGAATATCAGTACAAAGAACTGAAGCATTAAGCATAATTGTGATCCAACTTTCATATATTTTTTTCTCAAGTTTATTAAGTCAATATATATAACTTTGGTTACATCTTAGTCTGAGAACAATTCATTCCAAAGGGTAGCTCAAATACTTACATAAATTGTTTGTCACATTGCTGATCAAAAACAGCAAATGATGGTGTGCTATCTACAGTGAGCTGTGATGTATTATCTCTTTTAAGAATTTTAATAGATTTGCTCTTTTATGTTTTCCTTAACCTACTGTGCACTTCGTATAAAATTGATGTTTTCATTTCCCATCTCCATGCCTCCCAAACCCACCCAAGACATGGAAGAAACCCTCTAGATTATCTTGAAAAAATTATCTGCTCTATAGACTCAATTCACATTTGGTCGTGATTTTAATGAAACTCCCCATACCACACTTCAAAATACCATGGAAACTCACCAAACCTCCTTAGAATTTAAAAACGAGTCAAACCTTGTTCCCCACCTCTCACTGCTACTGACCACAAAGCCATGAACCAATCCATAACCATGCCTTTGCAAATATCAAAGTCATCATCCGGTCCAAACCCTTCTCAAGTAGTCTATACAACTGCCAATACCACAACTACTTCCCAAACCCGTGCATCTTTCCCACCTACCCCATCCTTCCCTTTTCATTTCCCCAAGCTCCAATCCAACTACCCCCATTTCAGGACACAGACCCTCTAGATTGGTTGTTTCAAGCTAACTAGTACTTTAATTTTTACCAAATACCTTGGGAATTCTGCCTCCACATGGCTGCTTTTTTCATGTAAGAAGATGCTTAAGGTCGGGTTTAAATGTATGTACCAAAATCACAAGTTGGTTGATTAGCCAACTTAGGCTAGGGCTTTAGAGTTATCTTTTCGCCCTTCTACTAACCATCAAGCTTCAAGTTGTGCCAACATGGTTCAGTCTCCTATTACGAAGCCACTTTTCAAAAGCTATAGAACAGAGTAATTTAGTTTACCCTGAAAACGACCCTTAGCTGTTTTATTTCCGGCCTTATACCCAAGATTTGTTGAGAACTAGTCATCCAGCTGACTAGTACTAATTTTACCAAATACCCAAAATCCAACATTCAAAACCTAAATACTCATAATTGACACCGTCCCTCCCATAACCATCTCAACACCTTTTACCTCCAACTAGCCCCATCCAAGCCCAATCCATTACTTCCGCCGCTTCATCCATACCCATAAAAAAACTCACCTATGCCGAACTTCAAGAACAATAAGCAGCTGGCGCATGTTACAACTATGATGAAAAGTTTTCAATCCGGGTCAAAAATGTATATAACCACACATTTCTCCTCTTGCTAGACAAGGATTTTGACCCCCCACCAAACACAAACCCTAGTCCAAACCTCCCTATAATCAATGAAATCCATGATCTGCTTCATTTCAACTAATCCTTTCAAGTCATCAACGGCACACATTCTTCTCACAGTTTCAAGTTTCAAGGTTCAAATATATTGCGAAATTACCCATCACAATCTTGGTAGACATTGATAGTTCTCATAATACACTACTACCCCGGTGAGCTTCTCTCTTGCAATTGTTCACCATACCCCTCTCGGCTATGGTTGGCAATGAAGACCATATTGAATGTTCTATTCAATCACACCCTTTTCGGTTATGGCTTCCCCCAAGGCACAATATCTATTCAATCACACTCCATCATCCCTTTTTACCTTATCCCTATTGAAGGGGCTGATGTGGTGCTAGGCATGGATTAGTTTCAACCTTAGGCCCCATGATAGCTGATTTTTCCACTCCTACGCTTTTTTTAACCCATTACAACTCTCATTTTACCCTTTTCGGATCTACATCTAACCACTGCACAATAACATCTATCCACAAAAATCTCTCGCTTCTACACATAGACTCCATTGCATCTCTAAACTTGCTCACTTATCATCACTTTGACCATAACATAGTTTCTCCCTCCCCGCTCTCCACTTCAAATCTTGCCCCCATAACCCTCATCAATGAATTTCAACATGCCTTTCGCACACCCAATGGCCTACTCCCAGATTGTCCCCACAATCCTCTATTACCTGACGCCACTCATATTGATATTAAGCCCTCCCCTACCACTACTACCCTTATGCACACAAACAAACAATGGAATCCCTCATAGCCACCATGTTACAAGATGGCATTATCCAACACAGCACAAGCCCCTATCTGCAAAGAATTGTTTCAGTCACAAGGTCCTATATGTTTTGTTTTCGTATAAACTTTAAAAAAAACATACAAAAATTAGGAGGTAAACAATGAGAGATAAAAGGAAAAATTAGAGAGGAAGTACCATCACGAGTCCAATTAATTCTGCATCTTGAGCAGTGGATGAGGTCAAATGCCTGGCTTGGGAATAACAAACGGTGTGTAGCAAATACTGCTGCCATGGAAGGCACACCTCGCTCGAGCGCAAATTGAATCTGATTTTCATGAACATCTTTTGGAGCTATTGAAAGAGTGGTCACATTACGTTGCATCAAAAAAGCACCAAAACTTGCCACTCCACAGCCAACGTCTAATGCAACTCTGGTGTTTTTACCAAATGAAATGTCAGGAACCATCTGCACATTCAATTTCAAAAATGCTCTCAATATGTTAGCAACAAATATCAGAACAAATTTAAATAAGTGACTAACCTCAGAAATCTGATCCAGGTATTTATCTGCACCATGTATAAATTGAGTTCCACCACCAGGAAAAACAAATTTATCATTCTTTATTGCTATCCAATTTTGTCCACCTTTATCCTCAACCAAACGTGTATGGGGTACATTACTAAACCAAACCTGTAATTAAGCACATGTTAACAACCCTTTCTTCCCAATCCAAACCAATTGAAAAGTGTGAGATGATACAAAATTTAAAGTTCACGTGTTTGTTAAATCAAGATTAACAAAATAAAGAGAAAATTCAGTAAATTTTGACCACAAAATCAGATTCAGCTCCCAGCATCTCATTAAGATATAAATCAAACTTCAAAATACCAAAGACTAACAACAAAAGTCTTATCCTGCTAGGTTAGAGTGGTTACATGGATCACACATTACTATTGTACTCAGTTAAAAACCAAATTCTTAGGAATATTATTTACCATGAGATTACTCATAACAATTTCTTCGAAAGTCCTTGGTCTCCCTCTCTCACTCTTCACATAACTAAAAATCATTTAATACATTCTTCTTATCGGTGCTTAAGACTCTAGATGAAAAGAAGAATTATTTTCCAGATTATCCTAATGATGAAGGTTCAGATTAAAAAGAATGCAAATTCCACGATCCCTATCAGTTAAATTTCTATCACCTGCTACCAATTAATCACTGTTCATCTCCAGCTCATTCATTTTACCTTCTCGCTAACACACAAGCATCTCAACAAAAATCATGCATTTTTTCATTTCAGAAAAGGCTCCCACTACTTAGTTCATTGGTTAAACAATTAATATATACATTCTATTTTTTACATAGAAAAACACTTAGAAGGGTACATTGGTAACACTTTCTCACGAAAACCTTCCACCTTAATCCTTAACTCCTACCCTTATAGGTTAGCACTTAGCATTCTCCTTGAACAAAGCATACATTATCTTAGAATGTGCTCACAAGCTCTCAATGACCATCCATGTCCAGCGTGCTAACTAATTAACTCTTTCAAAAATCACCACTCTCATCAAAGCCACAACCAAACACCCCTGCTCAAGTTCACCATCTAGAGAACACAAAACAACGTTTCATATGAAACAAAAACTGAACACATTAGTGAGCTGTACTTTGGCCAAGGCCATCCATGTACTAACATGTGCCAACTTCTCACCCCTTTCAAAATCACCACTCACCAAAACTACAACCAAACAACCCTTCTCAAATTCACCAGCAACATCAGACAAAACATCCTTTCACATAAAACAAAAACTAAACATGTTCGCGAGCAGTCCTTGGCCTATGACCATCCATGCAAAAAAGCGTGCTAACTAATCAGTCATTTCATCAAAATCACTACTCACCAAAACCCAAATGCAACTCACCAACCACCCAAAGAAAGAAGACAAAAAAAAAAAAGCATTTCACAAAGAAACAAAAAACTTACAGAGCAAGTACCTCGTCTCTGCTTTTGGGCCAAAGTACGGGCCTCCGGTAACCCTTGGGCGGCGGCACCAGACAGTTGAGGCCCATCCCTTCTTGGGGGCAATGCCGCTCGTACTTCTCCCCTCTCACGCTCCCTTCAAACTTCTTCATCACTTCCTCATTATCCAAACACGGCACATAATCCACCATCCTCACATCACACATCTTATACTTCTCCACTTTCTCCCTCACACCACCACTCTCCTTTACAAAAACGCTGCCGTTTTGCCCTTCCTCATCCAAACCCGGATCTAACTCCCCCACTCTGAAATCCTCCGTCATCACGCCGTTCCCGTCCAACACCCCCATTCGCTCCACCGGCGGTAACGGCGGCTCACGAGACAATTTCGGCTCCGGAAGATGAGGCGCCATCGCCAGCGGAGTCGGCGGAGGAGGAGGAGGAGGAGGTGGTGGCTGCTCCGGCGAGGGTGCATCGACGGCGGCAGAAGAGGAGAAGGCGAAGGAAGAGTAAGAAGTGGGGGAGAAATGCGTGAAGAGGAAGAGAAAGAGGGTGAGGGAGAAGAGTGTGAGGGCGGTGACTCTAACAACAGATGAGGTTTTGAGAAAATCCATGGACCAAAGGGACTTCATTTGGTTTGAGTGTGTGAAAGAGAAGAAGAGATGAAAGTGTGGATCTCACTTCGGAGTTGAGACCAGAAATGAGATTGGTAGGAGAGTGAGTGAGAACATGCTTTAGTTAATGAGATCGCGTGTTTGTGTAGTTATTGTGTTGTTGTGTTGGACGCAAGAAATGGTGACAAATAGGATCGGTGAATGGGTGAAAAAGATACTCTCTCTCAGAATCCAAAACTGAGAAGAGGAAAGAAAAATAGACGTAAAAATTAATACTTCCAGCTTCAGGATGTTTAGATATCATCTTTAAAATTCAATTACGGAATTATCCATTTTGAATTTAGATTATTGAAGGTGTAACTCAGAATAGAAAAACTTGTTTACTATGTTATCCTGCATAATTTTAGTAGGTTCCATCATGGTTCATGTTATATTGTTTGTTAGTTTGAGCACTGAAAAAACATTCTGGGGTCTGTGTGAGGAATACTTTTGGATTCAATTTTTCAAAATTTAGTCTAGATTTAATCGAGATAGAATGAATTTAAAATCTATATATATTTTTAACTAAATATTCAAAATTTTCACTCCATGAATTAAATATTTATTAAATCTATTTTGTAAATTAAAATAATTCAATGTAGAATCAACTAATTTACTCGACGAGAGATTAATTTAACTTACTATCTATATCATTTAACTTAATATTTATATCTTAATATTTATATCATCAGTGTCGAAACTTTAACAAAAAATTTAAGAGTGTCAAATTAGATTTTTTTATATATATAAATTTTTTTTTGTTAAAAAAAAACTCTTCATTTCTTTTTCTTCATTTCTTCTACTTAAAACAAGCACTAATAATAGTAGAATTCAAAAACATATGATTATCATTCGCTATTATTTCATGATATCAAACCATGAATATAATACCATTTTAGATAAACCCTTCGTATTGGTGGGTATTGTGAAATTTGAGGACGTTTTTCCTGGATCGCGTTCCAATGAATTTTTAAATTCATTATATATAACTTTAGGAATGTTAGAGATTTGTTTTTCATTGTCTTCAATTCTTAGTTATTATGAAACTTCTCAAGTTTAGTAAACATAGATGCATTTTTTTTTTCATTTTTATAACAAACCTTCCTCCTTAAAAAAAAAAGAATCAATTATTTTACTCTTTATCACAATTTTTCTAGTATAAATCTATCACCCCTCACCTATTTAGAAAAAGATAAAATTTATATTCACAAATCACAATTATCACATTACAAAACATAACAAAACTCATATCAGTTTAATTAAATTCAAAACTTTAAAATTTACCATAGGAGGAAAACACAAAATCCCTAAATTTCATAATTAAGTATTATACTAATTTGGGGAAATTGTAATTAGATTCATACCAATCTCATAAAAGAATCTCTAAAATCATAATTAGGGTTTACATTAATTTGGGATAAACATCCTAAGAAGAATCATGAATCTAACATACATAAATCATTATAAGATACTAACATTGATATGTAAGAGATCATGCAACTCAATTTATGTGTTCTCCAACCTCTGTTTCCCAATCTATCTCTTTGTATTTTTTTTTTCTCTTCACACACTTTCATAATAACTTACATGGTAGAAATATCTTATAGCAAAAACAAAATCCTAATATCTTTTATAAATCAATGTTTCCATTAAACTTTTTATTTTATTTTTTATTATTATTTTCCATAATATAAAATTAATATAAATAATATATAATTATAATTTAAAAAATATATAAATATATAAAAAAAATTCAAAATATTTTGGGGGAGTCGTGGCTCCCCTTGCCAATATGATGTTCCGCCCTTTTATACCATATAGGCATATTGGTTAAGCATAAGTTCAACCTAGTTAACGTATCTCAATGTCACTTGAGTTTGACTTGAGAACTCAACCTATTGTGTTCAATTTGGGTATGACTTAACATAATCTCAAACAAACTCAGTCTAACTTAGGTCCAACAAAACTTGACTAGAGGTGAGACTAGACTCACCAACTTGACTTGAGATTAACTCGTCTCACTTGACATAGCCTAACTCGATGTAGGTCAAGTGCTCAAGCCAACACAGGCCTAACTCGACATGGTCATACCTAGTCCAACCCATCTTGCTCCCACCTAGTTCAAACTCAATTTTATATTTTTTTGATCATCAAATGTTAATTGCAAGTTTTTATTAGCAGGGAAGTTGAACGCATAACTTCTTTCAACCTCCCTTCTAAAGTCACCAAATCAATCTTTTTCTCCAAATTGTTTGGTTGGACTCAGCTTGACTTATGCCTGGGTCAATTCAGCACTACAAGAGCTCAAAACGACCTAACTCGACCTCAACTTGGATAGACTCAGCTCAACCTCGAACAAAGACACGAGCTCAAGGCAACTATGTTTGACATGGGCTTGGACTGACTTGCTTCAACATAGGCCCAAGTTGAATCAATGTTCAGACCGGCTTAGCTCGACTTCATTTTAAGCCAGCTCGACTCAGCCTAGGATCTTACTGAATCATCTCGAACTTGTCTAAATCAACTTGGTTCGACCTTAGTTCAAGTCAACTCGACTTTACCTTAGTTTGGAGTGACAAGGGTCGACTAGGGCCAAGGTTGACTCAGTACAATCTAAGCATGGTTTGACTTTACTTAAATGGACTTAAGCCAACATTGTTTTAGCTAAGTTTACTAAGTTTGGTCCAAACTAACTTGGTTCGACCTGACCCCGAGCTTATTCGACTCGACTTGACTTGGGCTTGAGCTGACTCGGCTCAATCTAGGCTTAAGGAAAATTTGGCTTAACTTAGGCCTACTGGAGTCTTGATGTGGCCAAGCCTGACATGGTCTTGATGGGCTAACTTAGTTTGTCTCGAGTCCCAATTGGCTTGACTTAACTTTGGCTTGACTTTATTCAATCTTGATTGGGTTGGGTCTACTCTTAATAGGGCGAGGCTTGAGTTGGTCTTTATAAGACTAAAACCAACTTGATCTTAGCCCAAATTGACTAAATATGGATCAACCTCATATTATATGAACTTGCACCCATCCTGACTCGACTGAATTTGGGCTTACCCTAACTCGGTTCAACTTGGACCTAGGTTAACTATACTCGATTTGGGTTCGAGTTAACTCGACTTGAATTGTGCTTGTGTTGATTCAACTCCATCTAGACATGATCTAACTCAATTCAACTGAGCTCGAACCGAATTAGCTTAACTTTAATCCAAATTGGTCTAACCTTACCTAACATGAACCTAACTTAATTTTAGTTGATTTGAATATGGTCCAATCTAATATTCATAACTTGAAATGACGTAATAAATTTTAGTTTTAGATTTTCAAAATATTATCAATTTATATTTGATTCAAATATAATTAAATAGATTGTATGAATATAGATATAAGATAACTCGTTTAAATCAATTTTAAATAGTATGATTTAAATTTTTGTCTTTTAAGGCTAAACATTCAGTTTTGATTATGATAAACAAAATTATTTATTTTAATTTAAAAAAGCACTACTATATCTCTAATATTAGTTAAAAATTTATTTATTGAACGAAATATAAATAGGCCATTTATTTATTGATTTGTCATTAGTATGCGACATTTCTAAAATAAAGCATTTATTTATTTTAAAATGAATATTAAGAAACTAAATATTTATTTGAAATTTTGAAAAGTGAAAAACAAAATATTACGAGAATTAAAACATATATTTACATACGTTATTAGAATTAATAACAGCGATTTTAAATTTTGTAAGTATAGAAAAACTTTGTGAGAATAAAAATCAGATTCACTAACTTTACATAAATTAAAAATGGATTTACATTTTATTTGTTTATATCTTTATGCAATAAAATTATTATAGTAATAAAATTCTGATAAAAACCTTTATGTTCACTTATGGTTTTTAATAGGGCATATTAGTTTCAAAGAGTAATACTATTATTATTATTTAAAAACAATGTTGGTGTTTTATGGGTGGACAAAACTATAAAAGAGAATGCAATAAATCAATTTCCAATAATCAACCACACAAATTGATTTAAAAAATTATAAAAATATTGTTTTTTATATTTATGTGGCCACAAGGACAGCGTGGTTGTGTAGATCCACCTTTGCGCGCTTTAAATTGGGAGTTAAATTTTGAGTTGTAATGTCTCGTGCCCCCATAAATAATTTCCAGGGAACTCAATAAAATAAAATATATGAAACTGAGCAAAACTAAATTAATTTTGTCCTGTGATTAATAATTAAAAATATTGATATCATTTTTCTTTCTCACATCCATCCTCACTTTTAATTTGTTGCAGTTCCGTCTTTTATTTCTCATTTTCCCTTTTGTTTTTTATTTAAAACTTTTTGTTCCAGAAATTTTGCTTTCAAAATATTATTCCGAAAATTTAGAAAATTTTCAAAATACATAGTTGGAAATCACTTTTATAAAAATTAAAATGGTTATTTTGAAAATTTGATGAGGTACACAAAAATTGTGGGTTCCGTGATTGGGTTATATAGTAAAAGCCTTAGACTTTAGTTATGTAATTGGGTTGTGTGCATGTAGTAAAAGCCTTATGTTTAGACTTTAGTTATGTAATTGGGTTGGTGCATGAAGTAAAAGCCTTATGTTTAGATTGGGGCCTTCTCCCTACACCTCTAACTATTTTTTCAATACCTCTAAAAATTTACATATTTTCATCTTTGTCCATAGTAAAATGTAAAAGTAACTCTCTCTTCATTTAACACCACGACACTCTGCACCCCAAAAACCACTCCCCTCCACCCCTCAAAATGCACCCCAAAAAGGAATTAGATTCCCTGCACCCCTGGTCTACTTTTTCAGTTTGACCTAAACCCTAAACCTAGCAGCTTTTAATTGCTTTATTTGTTGCTGCTTCCTCCTCCAGCCCTCCACTCACACTTTCGGTTTCCTTCCTCCACGCCTCCACATTCACACTCTCGTTTCCTTCTCGCATTGCCTCTCCCCCGTTTTGTGTCTTTTGTATTGGCGCACCCCTCTCTCCTCTTTGTTTGAGTTTGCAGCCCCACGCACACTCCATTGCCAACAACACTGCCAATAGCCAAACAACCAAGAATTAATCCAGTTAAGTTATTCTATACCATGTATTTTTTAATTTGATTTTACGGAACGTGGTGTGTGCAATAGATGCATGAATATGTTGTTTATTTAGAAAATATAATCAAAGATTCATGTTTAATATGAACTGCGAGAGTCAAATTTTTTTTCTATGAAAGTGACCAAAACGGATGTCGAAATCCGTTTCATAAAAGTCTGAAACGGATGTCGACATTCGTTTCATGTATTTTTTTTTGTTGTTTAGCAAAACGGATGTCGAGATCCATTTCATTAAAATCTGAATGGATGTCGACATTTGTTTCATGTTTTTTTTTAGCAAAACGGATGTCGAGATCCATTTCATTAAAATCTGAAACGGATGTCGACATCCGTTTCATGTTTTTTTTGTTTTTTCAGCGTTCCGGATGTCGAGATTCGTTTCATATAAGTCTGAAACGGATGTCAACATTCGTTTCATGTTTTTTTTTTTTTGCTTTTTTTGAGCATTTGGATGTCGAGATCCGTTTTTAAAAGTTTGAACCGGATTTTGACATTCGTTTCATGTTTTTTCTTTTATATTTTGTTTTTTTGTAAGACTTTTTCATGTTCCTCACAAGCCAATCATGGTGTCACAATAATGGTTCCTCCCACAGTTCATAATTTGACATCCTTAATAAACAACAACAATTAAATAGTTTGATGGTTCTCGATCGTATTTCCTATATATTTTGTTCCATCAACTTCAATAGCAAAATATTAAAATAAAAATTCATTTTTAACCAAATATATTACAGTAAAATGTATAGATTAGAGGAATCAAAACAACCGCTTTTGACCCCTAATATTAATTATTTGCACTATCAGAATCACATTCATAATTTCTGAATGAATAAATAAGTAAAAAAATATAATAAAATATTCTTGCTAGATAGTTTTTAACTTCTATGTGAAAACAAATTATTTTTCTCTTAATTTTGAATATCAAAACTTGGAAGGTACTTGTAGGGTCTTAGTAGGGAAAAATGAAGACAAATGGTAGAGGCAGAAGCAGCATTTACATATTTTTTTTCTTGTGTTTCAATTGCGTATCAATTGTGCATGATGCATTAGTATATGTTATTGTTAATTTGAATTTGAGTGATATTGTTGTTTGTTGGTGATTTTTCTTTGTTTACATGTTGCTATATTTGGTTACCGAAATTTTGATACTTTTAATTATAGATATGGTTAGGACACGAGGTAATTTATCTAGACGCAGTTCATGTAACACCCCATTTAATTAATAACCATAATTAAAGAAAATGTCACACAGAATAATATAGTAAGCACGGTCCTAGAGTATAAACGTTACTCCTTACAGTTGTCCACAAGAAAACAGGAAAGAAACTAAGGCACACCACAATGCCAGTAACAAAATAGAGTAAGGAATCTAAATTATTCCAAATAAAGTTCTAGGATAAGGCAATACATGGGCCATAGCCCTAAGAGAAAAGCCCAATTAAACAGAATCTAGCCTAGGCAGGCTATGCAACGGAGTCACCATTCCCCTGTTGACCACGAGGATTTCTCGCATCTGCTCATATCAATAAATTGATGATCATTGCAAAGAGAGAAATCCACACACATAACAATCAAACAAACAAAGGGTAAGCTAGAACAAAAAAATGATTTAACATACAGTTACATACAATTTCATAGTCCAAGATGCTTATGTCAACCAATCATGTTATGACTTGCAAACAATACACTAAGACTCATGACACGACTCATCCAGATACATATAATTAGTCAGATTCAGCGGATGTTTGCACTTGTGGTGACCTTTACTACTCTACCGAGTTGCTCTACCAAGCTAATTGTTACAATGTTTCATCCCCCCCACACAAGGTTAGCCCTTAAAGCGTTCTAGGCCTCCTGCTACTCTCACAACTCGAGTCAGTACGCTCTATGTGAGACTAACTGACTCTTTAGAGTGTCAGGATGCAATCCTTACCTTGAATCCTTACTAAATTATATAAATGAGGCACCACCATAAACTCTCACTAACAGGGGTCATGGAATTACGTCCTGACCAATGAGGCACCACCATGAGATCTCACCTAGAGAGTCATGGAATTACGTCCTGACCAAATGAGGCACCACCACGCAACCAACGTAGAATTACGTCCTAAGCACACCAGAATCATGTCTCACCTCATGCACCCAAAAATCTCATGTGATAATTCAGCCAACCAACCAAACCGGTCATGTTTTTCTCCCTTTCATGCTCTACATAACAATATTTCATCAACCTCATCCTTTATAAATGCATACCAATGTTCATCCCAACCAAGTCATGACCTAATACATAATAACACATGCCAATCAGTCTCATTCAAGCATACATAGCAAGCCTTACCCCATACTAAGAGCAAAAAGACATTCAAAACAATCATGGAATAACATTAGCCAACACAACACCTCTTGCCCGAGCCTTCGCCCAAGCTAAAGGTTCTTGCTCAGGTAAAAGGGGTACTTTTGCTCAAGCGAGCCCTTCTCGCCTAGGTGAGAGTTCGATAGTGTGCGATGCAAGGTTCCAACGAGTTCTCGCTCAGGCATAAGCGTCTCGCCTAAGTGAGACCACTTCTTGCTCAAAAACACAATCAGTCGCCTAAGCGACAACTCGCGTTGGAACCAGGGGTGAGTTCTTGCTACTCTCGCTTAGGCGAGGGTCACCCGCTTGAACGAGATTAGTAGGTTTCTCGCCTATTCGCACCTGTCACACCTGTTTCAGCCAAGCATATACATACCACACAGTTTCATACAACCAACAATCTAATTTAAGTACCAAAGCCATCAAAACAAACAAGAAAAATAAGCAGAATATCAAGAAAATGTAAACCCTAGCTTCCTTTACCTTATCAAAAGCTACTGGGAGGAGGCTTAAGCAAGCAAAATGGTACTACAACTCCAAGGATAGCTTCGCAAGCTGGAAGCACGAACACAAGAGCAAGAATGAGTCCATAAGGATGACTCAAGACAGAACAATGCAATTGGCAAAGGAAAATATAAGAGAAGAGTGAAGTCTAACTTACATGAGGGAAACACACTGCAAACTTGGAGGAAAGGGGCTCTCACTCAAACCCTAGTAGAGCACTGCTGAGAGAAAAAGAACGTGAGCAAGGTGCTGTTTTTGCAAAGTGAGCTGAAATGAGAGGGTTAGGGTTGTTTAGGGTCTTTGGGCACCCTATGGGCCAGCTTTAGGCCCAACAAATTAGGGTTGGCCCTTAAACATTAGGGCTGAAAAAAGTGGGTCTTATAGTTCACACAATGCACCCGAGAGTTCTGCACATGGTACTGCACGGAGGAGATCGACCTCTTCAGGTCGTAAAAGGGTTCAACACGAGGCTGATGTTGTTCAGGATGATGTCGTTGAGCATGAGGTTTCCGATGTTCCTTAGGACGAGGAGCAGGGGATTGATAACAATGGTGCAGGATTTCCAGGTGGTCCCTCTGATACTTCTTTATTGACTCAGTACCAGGATCATGTTGCACAGATCATGTGATGGTCAGGTTAGTAAGAAATTTTTATAAATGTTTTATTTTATTGTTGTTATGTATTTTTATTGTTTTATGTTTATTTTTTCTTAGGATCGTGTTGTGAAAGTAGTCTCCCACATTAAAAAAGTGAAAAAATTAGGACCTCCTCACCCTTTTGTTCTCCCCTTTGTGGTAGCTTTTGGATTATCGCCTCTATGCGATATTTTATATGAATATCCCGATGTTGGGTTAATATTGGGTTTCGTGGAGAGATGGCATCCCGAGACTAATACTTTTCATCTACCAATTTTTGAGATGACCATCACTTTAGATGACGTCTGGTCGCTCCTTCATCTTCCCATCACTAGACAATTTTGCTCCACTGAAAATCTTAAATATGAAGATTCAATTGAGATTTTGATGACACTTCTTGGTGTTGATCAAACCATGGCTTGCAATGAGTTGAATCAAAGTCGTGGTGGACAAGTCAGACTTAGCTGGTTGAGAGATTTGTATGATAGTTGTTGTGATAACGAGCTATGGGAGTTTGTTGCACGCGCATATCTTTTGCACCTTGTAGGGTGCACGATATTTGCTAATAAAAGTGCCACCTATGTCCGTACCCATTTCGAGCTATTTAGAGATCTCCCTACATGTCGTAGATATGCTTGAGGAGTTGCGCTCTTGTCTACTTATATGAGCATCTAGGAGATGCCAACTTTGCAAATACAAAGCAATTAGTTGATACCTACCTCTTCTACATGTACCATTTTATATTACATTTTGTTAAATATTTTACTTGTTTTTTCTTTTATATCAGAATAGTTAAATGAAATGTTATTTGATACATGCTTGGATATACGAGCACTTCCCTACATTGGGAAGGAAGCAATTACGGGATACATATGTGGAGACCGAACCCCGTGCTAGACGTTATATCACTGGACGCGCTACTTCTGCTATAGCTGATGTTAGAGTTCAGTTGGATGCCTTGACATATGATGGGGTGATTTGGAACCCATATGTAGCACATAGGGCTGGTCGACCACTTGTTGTATCTGCCATGTTTTCTGGCTACCTCAAGCTTGGTATCCTCGTACACCGTCATCTGCTGAAGCGTGTGCTGCGACAATTTGGCTTCATGCAGCCTATTCCACGACCGTCGAGTTCGCTTCCCATGTTGGACTTTCCGACTAATGATGATTGGTGGAAAGACTACTAATAGTTTGTCGTAGTTCAGGTGTTCTCCGCGCCAGCTCCTTTTTCATGTTCGGATGGATATTTGCAGTGGTTTAGGAGGGTCTCCCATCCTTACATTTTATGCGGAGTTGAGGCCGAGCAACCAAGGGTTGTGGTTATGCGACTTCGTCGAAATTTGCCAGATGACATACTAGTTCAGAGGACGTTAGGGTCATCATCTTCTGGTGGTTTATTGGTATGTAACAAATTTATTTGTTCATATTAGTAACTTAAATATTGGACATTAACTTGGTATTATCAGCGGATGATAGATTGTAGAGACATTAGTGAGGGCACAATTCTTGGGATCGCACACATGAGTTATTACAGATAGCTCGTGATGCAACAGAAGAGGAAGAGACTAGAGGAGGACGTAGACTTCGAGGTCGACGACCATCTACATCTGGATAGCCGATTTACTTTATGTTTGTATTTGGTGTTAGAATTTACATTTTTATTGGATTTTATATTAAATTATTTCATATATTTATGATTACAAATTCATACGTCTATTTTGTTAGCAATAAGGCCAAAATATATCCGTCCATTGGCCAGAGAAGTTAGTATCTTATATATTAGTAAAATAATTACAAACGTATTTTTTAAAAGTACATTACAATATGAAATTTCCTAAAATAAACTACAACAGTCAAAAATTTAATACAATTAACAAATATCAGTCTTTCATAAGATCTACATATCTACGATCCACTACGTGTAAATCTATGAATGCATGCATCCTATCTCTATAAAATGATGCCCACCCCTTTGCCTTTGGATAACAATTGCTAGATGATATGATATCCACCATCGATAATGGACAACCTTCTTGTAGACGAACCTGTAAATATGTAATTAGTCAATAAAGAAATAAAGTTCTTTGAAAAAAAATATATATACCTGCACAAAATGAGAACCGTAAACATATCCGATACAAATTAGTCGATGTTGACTTTGCAAAATAGGTGCGGATGTACGAAGTGAGAATATCGTCAAATTCTGAACTGATGACAAGCACACGAAGATTACATTATATCGATTAGCAATCGCATAACCCATGTCTGGTATAGTCATTAACTTGTCTAGATTAGCCTGTATGTAATTAATTAGATTATAATCAAACAAAATGATAAAAACATTTAATAAATAAGTTTCAACATTAGTGTATAGAAGTCATACCCCTGATGGTGAATGAACTAGCAAAGACTTTCTTAGTTCTTCCAGACGATCATAACCTCCAACTAATGTAGCATATTCATCTCGCCATTGACTAAGTTCTTTGTATAAATCATGTTTGATTAGAGGCCATGACTCCTCACCTATACCGAGCAATGCAGCGGTGCATCTATACCCACAATGACCATCTGCCACTACATCCACAAAATCCATTATATAAGGCTGAAAAACAAGATTGAACTGTTCTAGCATGTGTATTATCTTTTCTTGGATTACACCTTTGGTCTTCAACTTGTTTTCTGTTTTTGCAACACACGTGTCTTGTCTTGATGACTCAATGAAGGCGTCAACATGCTCAAAATATGAGGGATCACGTTTGGTTGACTTCTTTGATCGATGACTTTTAGGTCCACCCTTCGTCTTAATTTTACTCGCTGGCGGCAACATTGATGTCATCGAAGGGTAAACTATGTCAAGTAATTTATGTTTGATGGTGACTTTTCCTACAATGTCAACTTCTTTGAAAATATTAAGTAGTAGATCAACCTCGCTCTGAATAGATAATTGCCATTCGGATTGTGAAAAAGGACACATTTGAGAAGCTCAACCTAGTCCACATGACATGAATTTCTTGGAAAGGAATCATCCCAGGGTCATATCGTGCTAATTCACATGCACATGAAGACCATAAGTTTGTTTGAGAATGCAGCCACAACGACTAGTATCGAATCCAATTTTCTTAACTCTTTCTAACTTTGGAGCAAGGAGTTCTAAGGCAGATCTAGAAACATATCCCACTAATCTTCTATAACTCAATGTCTTGTAAGAGTCACTCATCAGATTAAGACTTCTTTCAAAAGACACCTTTATTTAGTTATGTTGCAAGATAATAACGTTGTGAATTCCATCCCAACACGAACAAAGGTTTTCCATAGTACTTCTAAGAACTTTCTTGAGGCTCCAGTGAGTAGACTCAACCCTAATACAATTTATACATGGAATCATATAAACCATTAATAAAAAAATGAATTAATAAGAAGATGCAAACATACCTGTTTGATGTTGTATTCCCTAAATGTATAACTTTGTTCGTCCACGCTTTCACAAAGTATTTCTTGTAAGGAATGATCCACGAGTCATTAACATATTCAAAAAATACAGGCCATGACTGGAAAACAAGCTCAAGATGATTAACACAATCGTTAAACTTTAACTCATCTTCACAGTCCATAACATTCTCCCATGCTTGCAGTACAACATCCCATGCATCAACAGAATTCACTAACATTTTGCACTCTGCCTGCACATTTTTTTGAATATGGAAACGACATAGAAGATGATAACACTTAGGGAACACAACGCCAACAACATTCATTAGAGCCAGATCCCTGCCAGTTATAATGACTTGTGGACCACCCTCAGACGTCATAAACAGAACTCTTAGCCTTTCAAGAGTCCAAGTGAAATTATTTTGCTGGATTAAAATGCAAACGCGACTGAGAAAGTTAAACCTGTTGAGGTGACACCAACAATCTCAAGCAATGGCAACCAATATTTGTTGGTTTTGTAAGTACTATCCATTAAGAACACAATATTGAATGAATTTAACAACTTCACAACATCAGGATTGGTCCAGAACAGATCGTTAACCACATCAGATTCATCAACACATCTACTAAAATGGATATAGTGATCACGTTCCAACATCAACATTAACTGTTGCAACTCGGTCCTTGAACCTCTTACTGAACGTTTGTACCTATATCTTGCATTATATACTTGCTTCAAAGTTGTCACATTACACTCATCTTTTTCTTTGAGAGTGAGAAGTATATTTGCAGGTTTTACTTGACTTTTAGTCATATCAACAAGCAACGAGTGTTCAGGGACTTCAACCTACCCGCATAGGGGTGACCAACTAGAGTAGATGAGACATCATGATTATGGTAACCACATTTTACATTCAACACCCATCCCTCCCCTTGAGAGATGGGTTTGCCTCTCAATCTAAAGGGACAATCACATTTTCTTATCCCAGATAAACTAGGTTCTACATCACATTTACATTTTCTATATTTTCCACCTCTTTCACAACCTAGTAATACATGGGTCTTTCTTCCGGGTTGTCCATTATATTTATCTGATCTTAGCATAATAACAACAAATCCAAGATTAAAAGCAATCCCTCTAACCCACTTAATTAAATCTTCACGTGTTGGGAAGATATCATCAATTGTAAAGTGAGATGTATAATCTTGTTCGCAGATATCATGAACGAAATCAGAAAAGTCTGACATAAGATTACAATTTACTTGAGAATCCATTTGAGTATCCAAGAAACTCAAATAACTAAAATGATGATCTTCCATGATGAGCTATAATAAAAAGAAAATATTTTAATACAAAAAAAACTCGATTAAGGCAAGCACATAAGCAAAATATGCAAGTAGATAACCAAAATATGCAATGCAACAGGAGAAAAAATTATCCTTAGCTCAAAATAAAAGAAACAAACACAAACACAAACTCACGCACACAACCTAGCACACACACTGGACTCTCTCACCTAGCTGAAACACAACCACTGAACCTCACTAGACTCTCTCACCTAGCACATAACACACACTACCTCACAAACTCACGCACACCACTGCACCTCACTCACGCACACACTAAAACCACACTCACTACACTCTCTCACTCACGCACACAACACACACTACCTCACAAACTCACGCACACCATTGCACCTCACTCACGCACACACTAAAACCACACTCACTCACTGCACTCTCTCACCATTCACACAACACACAACCTCACAAACTCACATAAACTCACGCACATAACGTACTTCACTCATGCACACACTAAAACCACACTCAGTGGACTCTCTCACCACGCACACAACACACACTCAAACACACTGTCACCTGCACTCTAACCTCCACTGTCACGTGCACTCCAACCTCAAGCTCTCCAACCTCAAGCTCTCATTACAACATTTTGTATCTTGGTTTTACCTCAGTGCTTCTTTGCCTCGCTTGCCTCGCTATGACATCTTCAACAAGAAAAAAAAACACGAAACGAATGTCGAGATCCGTTTCAGAAAAATGTGAAACGAATGTCGACATCCATTTCACATTTTCCTTAAACAAATCTCGACATCCGTTTCGTAAAAAAAAGCAAAAAAAAATGAAATGAATGTCGTTTCAAAAAAATTTGAAACGGATGTCGACATCCGTTTCACATCTTTCTGAAACGGATCTCGACATCCGTAATAGGAAAAAAAATACATAACAGATGTTGACATCCATTTCACATTTTCTTGAAACGGATCTCCACATCCGTAGTGATCACAAAATAAAATATCCAACACAAGAGACAAAATTCCAAGATTCCAACAAACCATTAATAAAAACATGAAGGAATACTAACCTGTAACGTGCAAGAGAACAAGAAAAGCTTTAACAAATTGAGAACCACGTATGGAATGAGCTTGGAGCAACTGAAGCAGTGAAAGCAGGGACACCACCACTGGATAGAGCACCTTCAAATGAAAGAGAGGGAAACCTGGGACCACTGGACAAAGTGTAGAGAATAACAACCGAAGAATTGAACAGAGGAAGCACAAGAAAGAAAATGGAACAGAGACATATTATTTGGGGGTGCAGTGTTGAGTAATAAAAGAAATTGGCCCGCAGTAAATTGAATTTCAATTCTCTCAACCACCGAGACAGGTAAAAAGTTTAATAGGGTCAAAACTGTAATTTTTGGGGGTATAGAAGAATTTTTTGGGGTGTAGGAAGAAGGCCCCGTTTAGACTTTAGTTATGTAATTGGGTTGCTCTTCTCACAAGAGTCCTCAAAACTCACTAAGTAATATTTTTATGCTCAGCCTAATCATTTTCTTGTAATTTTTTTTTCATCATATGAATTATACTTTTTTTTATGCTTGACATGTTTTCAAAGTTGCACTAGTTCATGACAAAAGTTCTAAGGCCTGTTAAGATTGCTCCTTATCTTTCAGCCCTAAACTAAAAGGGCTGCCCTTGTAAGTGGGCCTAAGGGCTGGTCCAGTAGATAAAAATCAATCTTAGTTGTCCTAAGTCTCATTTTCCATTCATTTCAGAGAACCTAAGACTACAACTGTCAACCCCCCTCCGCTAGGGTTTGCTTCCACTGTCACGTTGAGTTAAGAGGACTTGTACTCCATTACCTTGAGTCACCCCTTGTGTTGCCGTTCTCCGCTGTTTAGGGGTCGAGATCTCGTGCTTATCATTTTCCAGGTAGGGAAGCTAAGACCTTACTCATATGTCCCGTTTCCTTCATTGTTTGACTGTTATTTCGAGTTTGTGTGGTTGGTGTGTTGCTATTTTGGTTCTGAACGCTTGAAATTGTTGTATGAATATGTTGTTTGGGCTGGAGCGAGGAACTGTTGCAGGAAAACAGTGGCGAGACCTGTGAATCTCGCCCAAGCGGGCCAGTCTCCCCTAGGCGAGATGACCAGGGACTCGCCCAAACCCTTTTTACGCGAAAGGTCGCCCAGGCGACCCACTCTTCTTTTTGAGCGAGCGAGTATCTCGCTCAGGCGAGAGAGGTCTCACCTAAGCGAGATCTCACGTTGATTTCTGGATGCTTTTTGAGCCCTCGCCTGGGCGAAGGGGGCTCGCTTGAGCGAGACCCTTCAGCCTGAGCGAGGTGTTGGGTGAGACAGTGCTGTATTTAGATGCTTGTTTATCCTTGGATGATTGGTATTGGTTTGGGTATGAATGTTGTAATGAGAGACATGTATATAATGGAGTATTATGTATGCGTAGCATGATTCATGAATTGTAGATTATTGGTTTGGTATGAGAATTGGCATGTGAACTAAATGAGATGGGCATTATTAATGTGGCATGATAACGAGATGAGTTGAATTCTATGTACGTGGATTGGAATTAAAGTAACATGGTATTGATATGAGATGAGGCCCTAGACTCATGGGGTGGTGATGACCAGTGGTATGGATTCAAAATGTGATACGTATGAGGAATTGATCCCAGGGGTTGGTATGAAATTGTAAACATGATTTAATGTTCTTGTATTGCTGATTTATGAATGTAGGTCCGTGTCAGTGTGTAATTCCTTGGAGGTCTCTAGGTGAGACCTCCAGGGTTGCGCTTCAGTGGTCGGGATGTAATTCCATGGCCCTTGTTAGTGGGTGTCCATAGTGGTGCCCCATCTGTATAACTAGGTAAGGATTCAAGGTAAGGTTGCATCCTGACACTCTAAGGAGTCAGTTAGTTTCACCTAGAGTGGACTGGCTCCTGTGGTGAGAGTAGCAGGAGGCCTGAAATCTTCTAAGGGCTAACCTTGTGGTGAGGGAAATTGATTTATTGTAACACTGTAACACATAGCTCGGGGGTGAGCAGCTTGGGGGTGAGCAGAGGTATCCACCACAAGTGAAAGCATCCGCTGAATCCGACCAAGTTATATGTATCCGGATGAGTCGAGTCAAGTCGTAGTGTATTGCCTGATGAGTCATAACATACTTGGTTTAAGTGAGTGTATGATATTGTGAAATTATATTGGACTTGATGGATGAAATCTTTTGTGCTTTAGCTTACCCTACTTTTGTTGTTGTGTGTTCTGTTGTGTGGTTCTCTCTCTTGCGATGATCATCAACTTGTAGGTGTGAGCGGATGCGAGGAACAATCGTGGACAACAGGGAGGTGATGATTCCGTTGCATGATCTGCATGGGCTGGATCTTGGTTTTCCTTTAGGACTTTGTCCCATGTATCACGTCATGCTTTACTTTCTCTACCAGTATGGATTAGACTTTTCAACTGTATTCTTTCAGCATCGTGGTGTGTCTAGTTTGTAGGGGTTGGGTTAAGGACCTCAAGACTGCTATATAGTATCATTTATGTGTAACGTTTCTTTAATTACGTTTATTAATTAAATGGAACGTAACAAAAGTGATAGCTCAATTAACATGTCATATCTTCAATTATTTAGTTATTTGTTTCATGCATTATCAAATACTAGACAATATATTAAGAAGATTACAATTTTTTCTTACCATGAATATTATATACTTATCGCCCAAGATAAAATATAGATAAACATATGTGAGCAAGGAAAAATAGCGATCGCTTTTAGTTGAAAAAAAACGCGTGATTTATAGTTATTTTTGTTCTTTTTCTTCTAAGTATATTTTTTATTTATGAATAAATAAATAGTATAATAAAATAAATTACAATTTTAATACAATAATTTCAATTTTCTTAATTTTATTTAAATTTTATCAATGATAGAAATAATTCAACAATACTTTAACACATGTTTATCTTCAATAATTTTTTTTACAAATTATATATTAAGATTAGTTATTTTTTTCTTTAATAAACATACATGAAATTAATAAAAACTAATATACATTTAATTACTTCAATTATTAATCAAATTCACTAATATTAACGAAATTTAAATTTTTATATAATTAACCAAGATTAAATGTGTGTTTAATTATTTTTACTATTAACTAAATTCAAATAAAAGTAATAAATTTAATTTTTTATACTAATATAATAATTTTTTTATTATATTAAAAATTAAACATATCGATATTTATTATATTGAAACAATTATTTACCCTTTATTTATTTTCTAATTTTTTCTTAAACCAACCACATTTTACTCTATTTCCATTGATCTGATTTTTCATCTATTTTTCCCTTCTTACCAAATGGATAAATGCAATGAGGTATAGGATTAATAAAGAAAGAAGGAAAATATAGATATAAATATATTGCAGAAAACAGAAGAAAGTTACAAGACACACCATTCGCAAAAGAAGTGACAGAAGCAGGACGATGACCAAGAAAGTCATCACCTCCATTACCACTTTACACACTCACATATAGCACAGATTCAACAACTGAATTACGTGCCAAATTTATTCTCCAACAACTCTCTTTTTTCACATCAAAGACAAACACTGTTCTCACACCAGAGAACATAACTCCTTCACTCTTCCATGCGGATCAGACACCTTATTCCCTCCCCTTTCAGCATAAGATCAAATGCTGTGTTGATCTCTGAGAATGGCACACTGTGAGTGATAAGTTTCTCCAGTTCCAGCTCCTGCATTATCATTTAAACTCATTCTCATTTCATCCACAAATTATTCAACAATCTTCTACTTACTAATTCATATTAAACTATAATATATAACTAAATGTGAACATTTTTTAGGGTGGGTATATTTTTAGTTCTTCAACTTTTATAAAATTTGTTTTTGTCCGAAATTTTAACGCAGTTTGTTATCCGAACTTTAGAAGTGAATAGATATAATTTTTCGAACCAACCGAGTTAAATTCTTTTGATATGTAAAACAGTTTAAGTTATTTACATTCACATTTCAACATTAACTTGGTATGCTATTTAACATGTAAAACAATAAATTAAATTTCGATGGATTAAAAATGATTATATCTATTATTTTTAAAGTTAGTGAACATATTAAAGTTTGAAATAAATAAGTTTTAGTTTAGAGATTAGAAGCATATTTAACTCAATTTTTTTATGTGGACGGTAGATGTTAAAATCATGATATAGCTCTATGATTTACCTTGTTGAGGTACTTCTCCACAACACCAGGAATATCAGTGCGGGGTTTGAAGTGGCCATAGAAGGTACCCTTCAGAGTTCTTCCTTCCATGAACTTCATGGGATGAGTTTTGAATTCAGCATCCTTGTGTGGAACACTAACAAGCACAGCAACACCCCAACCCTGAGAAGAAACATTTGAAGTTCATGTTTAATAACAAGATCAACTTCATACTGATGTAGCTAGAAACAAGAATAATAGCTCTGGGTTTGGAAAATACATCATGAGTGCATTCAAATGCTGAGATCGAAGCTTGGATGCTTCCAGTGCATTCAACAGCACGATCTACTCCTCCACCAGTCATTTCAGCAATTACCTTTAATGCCACATATCATAGCAAGATAGAGAATTAGTCTATAAAATGAAGTGAAAGTTGGAACTACTTTCGGCATAGTATGAACTATTACTAACCTGTTGAACTGGTTTGTTGTGCTCTTTGGGGTTCACAAAGTCAGTGACCCCAAATTTTTTGGCTGACCAAGAATAGCAATGTAATTAGACATTTGATATACTTAAATCTGAATCATAATTAAATGAACAAAATTTAGGTGTATGTGTTTCATACTATTCTCTATTCAATAATTCTTAAAGGCACTAACTGTCAAGGTAAAAACTATAACACTGATTAAGGAACAATATCACAAACACTTAAAAGGCATCATTCACATCTATGTCTTGTCCTAATTGAATCTACCTTGTTCAAATCGACTGGAAAGTAGATCAACCCCAATGATTCTCGATGCACCAGAAACCCTTGCTCCCTCACAGGCCTAGAATGCAGAGTATAACAAGGTAAGAACTGTAGCCATTATGGTTTTTTAATTTCTTGCAGGAAAAAAAAAAAGCAGTGAAGGATATGAAACATACAGAAAGACCAACAGCTCCTAAACCAAAGACAGCAACAGTATCATTAGGCTTCGGTTTTGCAACATTGACAGTAGCACCAAAACCTGCATGTACAAAATTGACACACGTTAACAAATTCCACATTGTTTTGTTGGCAACATTTTGTTAGCATTATAAGTTTAAAGAGTAGTTTTATGTGGTTCCCCAAAGCAAAAAATAGTGTTAAAAAGCTCAATAAAAAATCTGAAGTCGAAATTAGTAGATATATGACAAACCTGTGCAAAATCCGCAACTGACAACACAAACTTTGTCAAGTGGGGCAGCAGGGTTGATCTTGGCAACACAGCCAGCATGAAGAACAGTGTATTCACTGAATGTGGAAGTTCCAAGAAAGTGGTAAATGGGTTGTCCATTTTTGGAGAACCTTGTTTTGCCATCACTGAGCATAACTCCTCTGTCACTGTTGATCCTTAGCAGCTCACAGAGGTTGCTCTCTTCTGATTTGCAATATTTGCATTCTCCACACTCCCCAGTGAATATTGGGAGTGCATGATCTCCTGGTTTCAGATCGGTCACACCCTCACCCACGCTCTCCACAATCCTAGTTCATTCATTCACATAACCACCATCAAATCATGTGTCTAACTTTTTTATTTTTCTTCATAAGATTTATAATAAAAGGAGTTATAAAATCTAAGATGAGAAGAAAGGAAGAGAAAGGTTATGAATTGAATCCTTGTTAATAATTTAGAAAAAAGAAGATCGATTCCGAGAGTTTAATGTTTTAAGCATCGATTTAGTAAAAGCTGGGTTAAACAAGACAAGATCAACTTGTTAGAAAATAGTAACTTTTTTTAATGTGACAACCTCTTATTCATCCCATCATCATGTCTTGTCTTTATAGGATTATATTCGAAAATTTAAGGGTATTAGATAGTCAACTAATAAGTCTTAAGGTGGAATATTCTATCCACAAAAAACAATTTATTTAATAAATTATCACTTGAAAAATAGTCTTCACCGAATGTAACAACATACCCTGAAGCTTCATGACCTAATATACGAGGAAACAGCGGATTCTGACCCTGGAAAGCAAAACGAAACGACATAAATGCTAGCATACAGAAACATCAATAGGAATTAGAACCTGTAATGTAAGATTTAGTTTCTATCAAATCCGGATACGGACACGATATAGTACAAACACGAAGATGCAACTAAAAAAAATATAGTACACGGGAATATATATATATATATATATATATATATATATATATATATATATATATTAGTTTTAAACTTTTAATTAACATGTTATTAACTAACACAAAAATAAATCTAATTTATTTATTTAATATCCAAAAAAGTGAAAAATAGTGATTATATAATATTTTTTTCTTATTTTTATAATAATAATATAAACTTGTGTGATAAGTTTACAAGTTTATAAATTATTTAAAAAGTCATTGAATTTGTGGCTATTAACATTGTGTTGAAGTCATGTCAAAATCATATCAAAGATAAAAAAATGTCTTTTAAATTGGACACTTTACTGACATGTATGTCCGATATGTGTCGAACACGAAACACGCCATTGACACAACATGTTCAGGCTTCATAGTAGTACTTGTTTATTTTAAGGAAAATGATTTTTTAACAATTAAATTTTGACAACTTTCTCTTACGATATGAGATGACATTTCCTAAGTGACTACCCATTTTTCCATTTATTCATTTATCTATATTTCAAAATCACTTAAAAAATAACACATCTAAGTATAAATGAAAGATTGTCAAAATTTAATAGTCAAAATATCATTGTCCTTATTTTAATATTAGTTAGAAAGAGTCTTTTCAATAAAATAAAAAACTTTAGATGCGGAGTTTTGAATCAAAACCTAAATAATAAAACAAATTTTTATTTATTTTAAGAGTGTTTACTTTTGTCAATAGTTATAGGAATAAACTAAAAGTGTTATGGAATAATAAGATCGATAAAAAATAAATTAAAAACTCGTACAATTACAACAACAAATAAACAAGTTTTGAGTGAATGAATATCTTAATCATTGAGGTCTATAGTTGCTTTTTGGAGAAGCTGTGTCCTACACATCACTCCGAATAATTATGCATTGGCATGTGACGATTTGCCACGTTTCTGAGTCATTGTCGTCCAACGTGCTAAAATGTAAGATATTTAAAAATGTTTATTTTTTATAACAAAGGTGAGATCGATTTTGTTGATTACTTCCTTTGACTTTGAGAAACTGATTTTGTGATTTGTATTTAGGTTTAAATAAATTTTCAATTCGTGGAATATAGGTTTATCGCGCTTTGGCATTTTTAATTAGCCATCAAAATAACATAATTAAGGAAAATTGAAAAATTAGTCCAGTGCATTTTTTTTTACAAAAGGGTACTAGAATAGAAATATTCCAATATTAAAGCTCGTGCAAAAAAATATAAAATCAAAATATATAGTACAAGCACATAAAACAAAAACACCATGTCATATAAATCAATTAAACTTAAAATTTAATTTAAAAAATTGAAATCTATTAAAACAATGATATTCTCTATTTATATGTTTTAAATTAATCTTATTTTTAATTCATGTCATAATGTAGGAGTAAACATATCATAATGATGATCTCATAACAATTTAATAATAGATGATTCAATAAATTCAAGAAGTAATACTAGAAAATATGAAAAAGACAAATAAAAAAAAAATAAAGTAACAGTTACCTTAACATCCCACCAGTAAACATCAGTACGGCAAAGGGAGTTGAAGAGGATTTTCAAACGCACTTCTCCTTTCCCAGGTGGTGCCACTTCTATCGTCTCTATCGACAGTGGCTTCTCTGGTTCCCATGCCACGGCAGCTACATTTCACACCAAACACAACAACTAATTAAATACCACTCCTAAGGTGATTTAGTACTTAAATTAAAAATAATGAAGAAAAATATCATAAGTTCGATCATCTTTTAACAATTTAGAAAAATAAAATTAGTTTAGTAAGTTTAGAAAGAAGAGTGAGAGAGATCCTAAGTTTAACTATTCCACTAAAAAACTAACAAATAACATTTGTTTTTAAAGAAAACACAACAATTAATAAAATAAAGAGAATAATTTTTACCAATTTCTCTTTATTTTTCATTTCCCTTATTTATACCCTTTTAAGGAATAAGGATTGTCATTGGTCTTATTTCTTGTCAACGTGAGATCTTCAATATACATCTTGTAATAAGGTATTTATATTTTATTTGTGAGATTAAATATTTGTGAATGATTCAATAGTAAGTGACAGAATAACTTCAACAATTATCATTAGAATAAATTTTAATATCATATTAAAAAAGGAGTATAAACATAATTTATCAAAAACAAAACCAAAGAAGAGAAATTATCCCACTAATATATAAATAAATCTCACATTTAGAAAAGCATAAGTACATAAATATTATATAATCTTAAGATACATTTAGAAGTAGAGTGTATTAAGAAACTTAAAAGACAAACTCCATAATCATAAATTTTGGCTTACAAGACTCATTATTAAAAGGATGAGAAAGTTAACCTCTTGAAAAGTTATAAACAACTCACTTACCAACACATATTAAAATGTTTTAGCTTTAAATCTATCCACACTTTTGACTAAAAAGAGTTTCATCCTCTAGATGTTTCTATTCATTTTAATATTTTATCTTATACCCTACATTCTCCAACATAGAGTTTCCTCAATTATATATGATAATTATTTTTTTCGTAAAATTTTACTCTTTTGATTTCCACACTTTCATCTCATCTTTATATAATATGATCATTTTTACATCAATTATATATGAAAACTAATCCCAAAACTCTGAATCCGATTAAAAGTAAACCAAAGCAATGATTTTGCCATATATATTGTTTGGTTTGATGAAAAAAATGAGAACCCTAACTTCACCCAGAGAAGCACATTGAAGAAAACAGAAATGGAGATGGCTCACCTCTGCACTTGATGACTTTACCAGCAGTAGAAGACATGGCTTCAATATATTTTTTTTCAAAGAGGAATTAATTAATTATTGAAAACTTGATGTGATGATTTTGCATTGAAGATGGATACTCTATTTATAGTGGAAAAAGTTGGAATTTTGTACCAAAAAATACTATACTTGAAAAGGAATGTGCATTATATCAGACAATTGTTGGCCCACACCAAGCTATGATGAGAATGGATAAGAACTATAAAGGACGATTCTCTTTGATTATGTTCCACAAATTATTATCATAGTCGCTCTGGAAATTTAACTAAAGTTTAAAGTAGATGAGTTTATAAAATATTTAAGCATGTTGTAAAAAAAACATGCAAATTATAAATTTATTTAAAGTATAAAATTATAGTTTAATTATACACTTAAGATAATTTTAATTAATTAGTAGACAATATATTTTTATCCAACAATGTTTAAAGTTTCATCTAAGATGATGTCCCACCAAAAGTTAAGTAAAATTTGATTAAAATCAAACTGGGACAGTGTTGAAATAATTTGATTTGAGTTTAATATGTGAGTTACCTCCAACTCTTTAGTTAAGTACAGAAACTAGATTTGTTTTTCTTAAATAAAATATCTTGAATTAATTAAGTTATCTAGATGAAAAAAAAAAGTATAGAAGAGAGCTAGATCAACTAGGTTTATTGGACAAAACTGCTTGGGAAAAATCAATATTTAGTTCACAATTATGATATTTGTATGATTTTTAATATGATAACAAATATAGCAAACCATTCAAAGTATCATTGTTTAAAGTATTTATAATAAACGTCATCAAATTTATTATAAAAATTATCCATAAGTTGTTCGTGTATTAAATCTTTACCTTATCAATGTATTGTAAATAAATTAATATATATATATATATATAGGCAAGAGAAAAAATATTTGTAAGACTATCACTTTAAAGTAATTTAAATTTAATATATGTTAACACATGTATTATTTATATAAAATATAGCTATAATATTATTTATATATAAAAATTAGCTATTATAAATTTTAATTATATAAAATAAATATTTATCATTTATACATTACACAAACTAAACTACATGTTTTAATTTTTTCTGGAAAAAAGGGAAACTAAGTACATGTTTAATTTATAAGTCTAAATATGTTTCAATCCTCCTTAAATATCACAAATTTTCTTTCTGTTTTTTATTTAAAAAAATATAATTTATTTCTTGTGATTTTGTTTTTCTTTTCCCATATTCTGCCAGTTAAGTTCTTTTGTGATTACACAAAACTAAAGAGAGAGTAAATAAAGATTTTTAATTTTTAAATAGTTAAGTGAGAAAATAAACAGAAGAGTAATAACCTAAAGGTTCTATAAAACAAATAAAAAATAGAACACATTTGGAAATTTACCTCATAATAAAAATGATAACAATCAAATTATTGGTTATATAAAACAAATAAAAAATATAGCATATTTGGAAATTTACCTCATAATAAAAATGGTAACAATATTCAATTATTCATATAAAAGCCATAAAGCTATTATGCAGCAGGCGACAAGAGAAGATGAAAGACACAAATTATACCCTATTCAATCATGGAGCTGCTAACAAAGCTAAAGTTAAATCACTGCAAACAAAATATCTCTGTCAAATTTTGTTGTCATTACAGTAATTGAAGCAGTTTTTGTTTAAACAAGTTAAAATGCACTAAGAAACGTGCAATAAGTCAAAAAAATTAAGGTCTGAATTAATAAGTCCGAAAGTGCCAGAAAGAATCTTACAGTTTAAGGAAGTAGACACAAGAAAATGGAATCAAACAAAGTTGTTCTGCTCTTAGCTAAAACGATTCTCATACAACAACCTCATATGCATGGTTATATATGGATACTTGAAGATGAAATCAAACAAAGTTGGCTATGATCTTATCTAAAGCTATCATGGAACAACCATAAACTATTCATGGATATCTATACACTTTCTTTATACGAATGAGATGGATCATTACCCTTATCCTTTTCTGAGGTTAAAAAATTATTATAGAAACAATTTGCTTCTTTTGAAAAATTTCCCCATTATATGTTTATGTACATATGTATATTTATTGTACTACCTTGAAAGTTCTCAAGATTTCATCTACTCTTGTAATGTACACGAACACACATAATTAAGGCTGAGTTGATATTTTAAAATTATTCATATATAATTTTAAAACACACATTATATGTTTACTTTAAAATTATATATTTTAAAATATATAATTTATTGTTCATAAAAAAAAATTCACACCATATAATATACATATATCACACATATCAAACTCTTGCTCCACTCAAGAGCACCAAAACAGATAACAATTTAATTACTTTTATCCAAGATTGCAAGAAGCTTTAATTGCATCTCAATGACATAATATCATTTGTTACAATCGACGTCTTCAAAAAAAATTGTATTATTAGTGCAGTTTTACGTTTTGACAGTACCTTCTAAGTTTCAATATTTTAAAAATCATAACATATAAAAATTTGGTTGCAATTTTGAAATTTTAGAAAATTTATAGATTTTGGAATCTGTTGTATTATACTTGGGCGATTAGGACTAGTGTAACTAACTAGCCGACCCAAACCGTCAACTTATAGTCTTAGAATAAAAGTGTAACAATCTGTTAACTACGCAAAACAATGACACATATATAAGGGCTAACACCGCCCACTTCTAGAATAACGCATGAGTAAAAAGTCACTCACTTCATACTTAGGAAATAATAGAGGGGCCTCTGATATCAGATTGCAAGCTTGGAACTTGGGCCTAGCCTAGGCCCATTCAGAGCCTGAACATTAGCCCAACGTAATAAAGAGGGGCCCAACTCATAAGAAAGGTAAAACATAATTAATGGCTCTACAAATACATGTGGACCCCAACAACTAAAGGTTTGCTTTCATTAATTCACTAATATGTGATTTGACTTGAGAGAGTTTTCGCTGACTTAATCGTCGGAGTCCTTTCCGCATGTAACCCCTTAAGTGTCCAATCTGCCAACACTAAAAGAAGGCGCATCTAAACCAAGGAGTAGCCATCCCAAAGAAGTCAATGATTGAGGTGAGATATGATTTGTACTCCTTGATATTCTGTTATTGTTTTCGCAGGAACAATTGGCGCCCACCGTGGGGCATAAGTTAGTATCTTACCACAACAATCTGAGAACTTGCAAGGATGGTTTCTACACGTAGCAAAGTTGGAATTTCAAAAGAACCTGAGGCAGGACCAAGCATGCCTATAGGCAACAACCTGAATTTGGCCGCTATCTTGGAAGGTCTAACCAAGATGCAACAAGAGCTCGCTGACCTTAAGAAGCGCAACGCTGATGAGATGGAAGCACTGAGACAGGAGAACTCCAACCTGAGAAGGAAGATAGAAGCTAATCCCACCCAGAAGGGAAAATATTCCAAAATCCCTACTCCCCAACCTACTGAAGAAGAAAGCGAGTATAACCCTACTCCCTGCACGTCCACTACCCACCACTCAACATCCATTCCCACCCACCATACAACCACTATCCCTGCACAACACGCCACCACCCTTCCCACCCACAACCCAACCACTATTCCCGCACACCACGCCACTACCTTTCCCACCCACAACACAACTAACCTCCCCACCACCCACATCCCACCTCATCACTTCACCTCAACCTTCCCCACCATCATTCGCCACCCTGTACCACCCTATACATATAGACGTCGTCACCCTTTTATCGATGGCATAACCGAAACCTCTCTCCCCAGCCAATGGGAAGCCTTCACATTGGAACGCTACGCCGGGGACACTAACCCCGACGAACACGTCAAGATCTATGTCACCCACATCAGTCTGTACACAAATGAAGATGCCATTATGTGTAAGGCATTCCCCACCTCCCTCAAAGGACCAACTCTAGAATGGTTCACTTCCCTGCCCCCATACTCCATCGACTGTTTCGACAACCTATCCCACCTGTTCACCACCTAGTTTGCTGGAAGTCGCCCCCATCAGGCCACTCCTCTATCCCTCCTTAGCATTAGATAGGAAGAAGATGAGATGTTTGTGCCTTTATAGACCGATTCGAAAAGGCTGCTCTCCGAATGAAAAACCTAACGTAGGAGATTATCCTTCAATGCATGGCATTGGCACTAAAACCAGGACCATTCGCAAACAACGTCTGCCTCTGACCACCAGCCACTATTCAGTGTAGACAATGGGAATTTCTTGGGGTTCATGCTCACACAGTGAGGAATTGAAGCAAACCCCAAAAATTGCAAAGCTATCATTGAAATGCGAAGCCCAACGAACATCAAGGAGGTGCAGCGACTAGCAGGCCGTCTTACCGCCATATCAAGATTTCTCCCCAAGCTAGCCGAAAAAACCCGACCCATCATCAACCTCATCAAAAAATCAGCAAAGTTTACATGGAATGACCAATGCAAGCATATTTTTCAAGACCTCAAAACAATCTTGGCATCCCCCCCAATCCTACAAAAACCAAACATAAACCTCCCATTGATAGTTTACATCACGACCACGGAAGGAACGATTAGCGCTGCCATCACCCAAGAATCTGTTGGCACCCAATACCCAATATACTTTGTTAGTCGGTCGCTGCAAGACCCTAAAACCAGATATCATATGGTCGAGAAGTTGGCCCTATCTCTAGTAAACGCAGCAAGAAGGCTCAGACCCTACTTTTAGAATCACCAAGTTATTGTAAGAACCTATAAAGAGAATTCTCCAAAAGCCAGATTTAGCTGGACGAATGTCTTCATGGGTAGTGGAACTATCCGAATTCAATATTCAATATGAACCACACAGACCTGTCAAAGCTCAATGTCTCCTAAACTTCGTCAATGACCTACAACACGCGCCTCAAGAAGAGCAATGGACCTTGTATGTTGATGGATCTTCTAACCAGAGAGGAGCAGGCGCTGTTATTGTCCTAGAAGGCCCCAATCAGATACTTATCAAAAAATCGCTGCATTTCGCCTTCAAAACCTCTAACAATCAAGCCGAATACGAAGCCATCTTAGCTAGACTATATCTAGCAAAGGAATTCGAAGTACGCGTCCTCACATGCAAGATAGATTCCAAGCTGACCGTGGGCCACCTAAACGACAACCTTCAAATTAAAGACTCCACACTCGTCTAGTATTACCACCTGGTCTAAAATATCATAAAGTCCAGATTTGAAGATGTAAAAATAGAACATATATCAAAAGGACAAAACACGCAAGTTGATGCCCTATCTAAGCTAGCAAGTACAAAGCACAAAGGAAAGTACAAGTCCTTGCTGCAGTAAACATTGGCGGCACCCTCCACAGCAAACACATGTTTGGCACTCAAAGTAATTCACGATTGTATGTCACCATATGTGCACTACTTAAAAACTAGAAACCTACCTGATAATGCCGACAAAGGAGGGTATGGACAACCATTACTCAAGTGTGTTACCAGACAACAAGCTCAGTACGTCATAAAGGAAATTCGCGAAGGAATATGTGGGTATTATTCAAGGTCACGGTCCATGACAACTAGGATCCTAAGAGCTGATTATTATTAGCCAACTATGGAGTCAAATTGCCACGACTTCGTCAAGAAGTGTATACCATGCTAGAAACATGGCAATCTTATTCATCAAAAACAAAAGGAGCTACATTCCATATTATCCTCGTGGCCATTCACAAAGTGGGAAATGAACATCTTATGGCCGTTCAATCTTGGTAAGGGGCAAGTCAAGTTTCTCATCATAGGAATTGATTATTTCACAAAATTGGTCGAAGCTAAACCACTTGCCACTATCACAGCACAACAGGTCCAACAGTTCGCTTGGAAAGACATAATATGCAGATAAAAGGTGCCACATACCATCATAACAGATAATGAATGACAATTTATAGATAAAGAGCTCGCGAAATTCTTTATTGGTTTAGGAATTAAACACATAATAAGTTCAGTGGAACATTCCCAAACAAATGGACAAGAAGAAGCCGCCAACAAGGTCATTCTAATAAAACTTCGAAAAAGATTAGACAAGGAGAAGGGGAAGTGGCCAGAGGAAATACTCGAAGTCCTGTGGGCCTATAAATGCACACCTCAATCAGGCACCAACTAGTCTCCTTTCAGCCTAGTTTATGGAACGAATGCTATGTTACCAGTCGAGATCGGAGAACCATCCTTTTAGAATCCAAGCATCAAACTTTCCAAGTACCTAAGCGTTTTCTCTCAGATACCCACTCTTCGCATTCCTTCTCCCAACCTGCCTTCTCTTCCTCATGTTTGGTTGACTAAGCCTTTAACTCTTCTTCAATTTCCTCCACCATAGCTTTACCCCCTCCCTTCAATTCCTTTTGCAACAAACTACCCACTCTACGACCAAGAATCAAGGCCTTGCTGTTAAACTCGAGCATCGTTTTGATCATAGCGTTGGGCTCCATGTTATCTATAGATGCAACCAACGATTCTAGGATATGTATCTCAATGTCACGGCGAACAGTGGTTTCAAGCAACTCTATCAAGCATGCCTCAGGCTTTTTTGACCCAGAAGAAGATTCTGGCCCTAACAACACACTCTTAATCTTCTTCAAATCCTTCCCAACACCATGTTGGGCAGGAGCAGAGGCCTTTCTCTTGGATCTTCCATGAACATGCACATCAACTAGTAGTTCATGCAAGTTGGGAACATCAATATTCACGATGTTTTTGGCCTTCTCAGCCTACTCCTTACGCAATGTCCTGAACAAATTCAGGTTCTTCTTTCCCAATTGAGCCATATGAACTGAAACATAACCATTAACGGTTATCTCTCTCACATAAAACATAACGGTAAAAATACAAAGTGATACCTTCTAAATCAATAAGAGGGTGCACGGATAAATAAACTTTAACTAAGTCCTTAGTGGGCATCTTATCACTAAATTTCATCAAAACTTCCACCATTTCTCTATCAGCCACCGACAACTCCTCCCTCTTCATATTCTTATACCACCATGGGTTGTCAGTCCAACTAAAAGGGAATTTTGTACTTCCATCTTCGTTGTAAAAGTGTGAACAACTTGGGTCCTTCATGACTACCTTGAAAAACCTGTCCTTAAAATGCTTGAAGGACTGTGAAAAGGCGTCTAACTTGCTTATATTAGGAAAAATTATTAATGACAATCAGGTAATTGGACTTTTAGCCCGAGTATCGTAAAAATACAGAAAGCACTGCGGAGAAGGCTGCAGATAAAGAGATGAAATAACACAAGGAAGGCTCGAAGATAACCCCAACTATTAGGATGTAGTTGGGTAGGGGCAACGTTCAATAGTTGAAGTACCTTCGTCGTGAAGTCATCGAACGAAATCCACATATGCAATTGGGAAAAGTGACACATGTACATATAAAAAAATCACTCCTTGGCCCCCTCATAGCCATGACAAACACACTTAACGACGCTTACTCGCTCCAATAATACTAACTTTGGTCGAGTACCCCTCTCGAGGACAAGTACGCAATTCAACAAGGCGTTCAGTATTTGAGACCACTTGAAGAGAGAATACTGGGTCCACACGTTAGCGGCCACCCATTCAAATCTGGCTTTTGCTGGTAACTCATTCTCGGCTACCTTCTCCGTCGAATCCATTCTAGTTTGAAGAGTAACCTCTATCGGAATTCCCCTCTCACTAGCTAGATGGCCACTATCCTCATCCCTTGACCTTCCACTCCCACTACCCGAACCAGATGAAGGCATGCTATCACTATCGTTAGACATACCTTGTGTAAAGTAAAGATGGCGACAAAAATAGGGAATATATCGGATAGACACAAACGCAAGTAAGGCACTTTTCTGATATCTAAGTAAATGAAGCAGAATGAAAAAAATCTTCTTCTCAACCACTATTTATAATAAATAGCTACGCTCCCAATAAATCTTTCTCGCCTAAACGTTACGAATACAAAACATCACAATTAATGATGGTTGCATAAGCCCTTTTTGATGAGACTCTTGACAACATACGTCCTTTCAACTACTCCCATCACTTCTGACAAAGTCTTAGCGACGTTTCCACTCCTCAAGACTAGGGGACTACCATACCCCAAGGAGAAAACCAAGAAAGAAGTAATTTTTTCTTGCAAAAAATACCACCAGGATAAAACAAACATTTTCAACATGACCTATCCTGTCAAACGTTGGGGGACTGATGTATTATACCTAAGCGGGTAAGACCAATATGGCTAACTACCCTGTTCAAACCGCCAACTTATAACCTTCGACATGATTTATCCTGTCAAAGACTGGGGGGACTAATGTACTATACCTGGGCAATTAGGACTAGTGTAACTAACTACCCGGCCTAAACTGCTAACTTATAATCCCATAATAAAAGT
Source organism: Vigna unguiculata (assembly GCF_037176805.1). Taxonomy (NCBI): domain Eukaryota; kingdom Viridiplantae; phylum Streptophyta; class Magnoliopsida; order Fabales; family Fabaceae; genus Vigna; species Vigna unguiculata. The sequence continues at coordinate 11,322,800 of NC_140799.1, forward strand.
GTAACAATTGGTTAACTACGCAAAACAATGACACATACATAAGGGCAAACACCGCCCACTTCCAGAATAACACATGAGTAAAAATCTGCTCACTTCATACTTAGTAAATAACATAGGGGCCTCTGATATCAGATTGCAAGCTTGGAACTTGGGCCTAGCCTAGGCCCATTCAGAGCCTGAACATTAGCCCAACGTAATAAAGATGGGCCCAACCCATAAGAAGGGTAAAACATAATTAATGTCTCTATAAATACATGTGGACCCCAACAATTAAAGGTATACTTTAATTAATTCACTAATCTGTGATTTGACTTGAGAGAGTTTTCGTTGACTTGATCGTTGGAGTCCTTTCTGCAGGTAACCCCTTAAGGGTCCAATCCACCAACACAAAAAAAGACGCATCCAAACCAAGGAGTAACCATGCCAAAGAAGTCAATGATTGAGGTGAGATATGATTTGTGCTCCCTAATATTTTATTATTATTTCAACAGGAACAAAATTGAAGCATATTGAACATATCTGCCTCAGTTTTGTAGGAACCAGAGCTTATCTAAAATTTTAAAATTACCATTATTTTTTTAAGGGTTAAATATGTTTTAGGTCCTTTAACTTTTAGTGAAAATTGAAATTAATTCCTCTTCAAAACCTTGATTCAATTTAGTCCTCCATTTATATGATGACGATTTTTTTGTGCTGAGTATAAAGTTGTACATTGTAAATCAGGAAACAATGCAAAGATAATATAAAATAACATAATTTGATAAGGTCGATTCACATTTTTAAAATATTTCAAAAGATAGATATTTTAAGCGTTGTTGAAATCGTAAGTTTCCATAAGGCTTTGGACGTTGAGGCAGTTATTATGCTTATATAAGCAAATATAAATTTACACATTATCTTTGATTTTGTGTAAAATAACATTTGTAATTACGGATTTAGTGCAAGCATTGATTATTAATTTCAATCAAAGAATGTAAGGTCATATAGAAGTTTCACAATTCTAACAATAATACATATATATTTGTTATCACCAAAATTGTATCCATTGAGAGATGGTATTGTGGTTCTAGACATGTATAAATAGTAACAATTAGTAATACTTATAACTGAAGTTTAGATAGATTAACACAATAAAAATAATAAATATTTATACCCTTTCTTTGGTCTATTTAAAATTTATTTCTACAAAAATACCAACCAAGTCTTACCTTCAATAATTTTTAAAAACTAATTCAATTATTAAAGAGTCAAAGTTAGGTTAAAGGTAAATTACATAAAGTATTAGGTAACTTTGTAATTGATATTTAATAGTGCGTTGAAACTATTGACATATTTTTTTTTTCACAAGAGAGGTTTGCACATAGTTATCTCACCTTTCATCTTTTTGTTGCAATGTTGATTTTATTCATATATTTTAGCCATAATTGATGCTGACTAAATGAATGTTATTTAGACAACTTCTATCAAAATCACTTTATATGTGTAATTATCAGAACGAGTTTAAAGTTTTTAAATAAATAAAAAAACAGTTAGAAGGATTATTTGATACGGAAAATATTCATTCTTAGAGATAAAGTAAAAGGAAAAAAAGCAGTTCAATTATTGATTCAAACAAAAAAAATCAAGTTATGCTCGTAATCGACTTTGAATTGATATCTTAGTAACCATGAAGTTTCTTCTTTTAATCATTGTTTGCAAAACGCAAATTTACTTATTTCTGATCTTCTCATTTAAAGAAATTCATTCCAATTTCACTCGAGTTAATAATATTAAGGATATGTTGTTATATTTTAAATTAATGAAAATGAGAAAAGGGAAAAAATTTGAAACTGCATGTTTTTTTTACATACATATGTTAAAAGAAGATATTATATATATATATATATATATATATATATATAAAGTTGAGAATAAAATTTCACTGAAAGATGGTAGAGCTTCATTTTGTTTTTTTAAAATAGCTTTATTTTATTATCTAGATCTAATTAATTAGTTTAATTAAATCGTATGGATAAATATATTTTATTACTTTTATGTTCAGAAAAAGAGGATGTAACGTGACATGTAGGTGGTGGTGACATTGGCTTTTTCTATCCGTTGAATTTTGGTGTCGCGCGTGGTGGTGATCTTGCATTCCATTCTTTCCAAGTGTTGCTAATTTATAGGTTTTACCTAAGTGGCTAGACAGCTTCAAGTAGGTTTGATAATCTAATTTTCATTTTTTAAATATAAAATTTATTGTTATACTCATAATTTATTAGGAAAGTACATGCTATGTTATTTTAATACGGTACTTCTTTGGGATTTGAAGCGTGTATATTTTGAATGACTCGAATTCTTGGTGAATATTCTGAGGCTGAATTATAGAAAATATTTACGTGTAAAAAATTCTCTAAAATTCAATACTAACATGTATTTATAGGATTTTTGAAACTTTACAAAATCTGTCACAAAATTTAAAATATCAATACTAATAAAAACTGATAACATATAAGATAAATTAATAAGATAATAATAATAATACATTATAAAATCAAATTAATCATATATTTTATTGATGATTGATATAAATGGATAATTATGAAATCAATATATCACATTATCAAATTATCGAGATTTAGTCATATGTTATGCTCATATACGATATCGAAACTAACAAATATCTTTATTAACATTATTTAATCACTTTAGATGGATAATATTTAGCAAGTTGAGCCATATTCTTAAATATATTGGTTGGACTAGGTAAGTAGAATAATTAAAATAAAACATTATATGAAAAATTCTTTCCTTTCACAAGTAATTCATGGTATAATATATGTATAGATCAACATTACAAATAAAAAGCAATAAATTACATCTTTAATCAAAAATATTTTCCTGCGATATTACCAGTTTTCAGAAGAAATTTGTGAAAAAAAAAATCACTTAAGATATTTTTTCTTACACTTAGATATGGTTACTTCTCTCGTCATCCACGTGTATTTTCTCTTCTTATGATTTTTTATTGATAATAGTTCATGACTTCTTACATAACTTTTACTAAGTAAAACTTGTGATAAAAGTTTTTTTTATGAATAAAATGTATGTATATAATCTTAAAATACATATTTTAATTTTTATTTACTTTTACTAATGTTTGAAAATTTGGATTAAACTCACGTCCTCATATATCCTTCCCTAAGATATATCAAACATATTAAAAATGTAACTGAGTTGAAATAGAAATAAGCACCTATATGTTAAGTAATATATGAGAAAAAGATATATAAATTTTTACATTAAATTTTTAGTTAAACACTGATATAATTTTATAGCACATTTTCCTATGTCATTTTCTTGCATAATCGAGAAATTCAATGTCTTTTGAGTAACAAGTCTCTTGTCTGAATAAGGTATATATTTGTAGAATATATTTCAATGTTCGAGTCAATCACATGTTTTATGACCAATAAATGCTATTGAATGTGATAAGATATAAGATGTCAATTTATTTATAGAGTTTCAATAATCTTTCCACTTGGTTGAGTCTACATTAGCACAACCATTGGTATTGAATAGATGTGTACCAAGGTGAGTTAATAGTTGTTAATGACATCCTTGCGGAGATGCTAATTAGGAGAACCTTTTCAAGGTGGTGAATTTGTTACTGAGGGCTCTTTAGGTGAAGATCCCGAAATTAATGAAAATGATAAATCTTATGTTTTTCTTTGTTTTTTTTTATCTTTATTTTATGTATATCCTTTTCTTTTTCTTTTTGATCAGTTATAGTTAGGGATGTCAAAAAAATCCGTACTTGCGAGTATCCGCGGATACAAATCACAAGGGTAAAAAGCGAATATTAAATATGGATACCCGCTACCCGCGGGTACGAGTATTTTTGATACCCCCATGTTAATGGGACGAGTACGGATATAGTATCCATACCCGTGGATACCCGTACCCGCTAAACTTTAATTCAAAAAGATATCCTTATATATATATATATATATATATATATATATATATATATATATATATATATATATATATATATATATTAGTAAAAAACATTATGAGTCTTCATTCAATAATGATGATCAGATTCTTACCCCACAACGGAGTATATTACTTCCAGATACTGTGGAGGCATCGATGTGTCTCCAAGACTGGTTATGGACCAACATGCACTACAAAAAAAACTGAAATTACTGATGGAATTTTACTGACGGATATATTTTTGTCGGTAAATTTGAATTACCGACAAATTTATCGACGGTAAAAAAAACGAGAAATTTCCCGCCCAAATTTGAATTATCGACGGATTTTTCCGTTGGTAAATCCGTCGATGCTTACATAACCCAAAATCTGTCGATAAAATCCGTCGATAAAAGAAGCGAAAATTTTCCCGCCCAAATATCACCTTTTAAGAAGACGAGAAGAAGAAGAAAAGAAGAAAAAGAAGGGAAGAAGAAGAAGAAGAGAAGAAGGAGAAGAAGAAGAAAAAGAAGGAGAAAGAGAAGAAGAAGGAGAAGAAGGAGATGGAGAAGAAGGAGAAGAAGAAGAAGGAGAAAAAGGAGAAGAAGAAGAAGAGGAAGAAGGAGAAGAAGAAAAGGAAGAAGGAGAAGATGAAGGAGAAGAAGAAGAAGAAAGAGGAAGAAGAAGAAGACGACGGCGAAGGCAACGATAGTGGCGGCGGTGATGGTGGTAGCGACGACGACGACGATTACGAAAACAAACGACAAAAATTTTGAAAGAGGGATGAGGAAGAAGATGAACATTGCAACAAATTTACCGATGGATTTTTTGGTAATTACGAACGGATTTTTCGGTCGGTAATTACAGATGGATTTTTCCGTTGGTAATTACCGACAAATTTACTGACGGATTTTTCTATTGATAATTACCGACGAAACATAATTTCCGTCGGTAAAATTTTATCGACAAACATTTTACTGAAGAAATTTTGACCGTCGATAATCCGTCGGTAATGTCGATTTAGCGACGGATTTTGACCATTACCGACGAATTTTGACCGTCGGTAATATCGGTTTTTCTTGTAGTGATGGAAGGTAATGAAACTAACACTTTTACTTAGATATTTTAATAAGTGATTGTTAAAAATTTTTAATGAACTTCTTATGTTTTTAGGCTCTTCTAGATTAAAATTCGACAATGATAACATGAAATTTTATTAAATGTTGCAAGAGGTGGACATTGATGAAGTTAGTAATTTCTTTAATATTTCATTCACAAATAAACTACAATTATAAATTGTTAGTGATTTTTTATTTTTTTGTTTTTCAAGAATCAATCGGAGAAAGGGAACTTGTTGATCAAAGTACTAATTATGGTTAAATATTTGTTTCTTTAAATATTTTTGTAAATACCCGCGGATACCCGTGGATACCCACGGATATGAAAAAATTAGATGGGTACCCGCATAACGGATACCTGACGGATATGGATACGAGTACGGGACAAATATTTATCCAGCAGGTAGGGTACGGGGGAGCTACTACCCGTACCCTACCCGTCCCGTTGACATCCCTAGTTATAGTTAACAATTATCTTAATGTAGTCACAACTTCTCTATTAATGGATATATATTTTTCTTATGATCTTCTACTATTGTTCTATTTTCATTCTTTTTCTTTTTATTATCATTGCTTAATGTTGATTGCCTTCGCAATAACCAAGAAGGATCACCTACATTGAAACTTAGTGGTTCATTGTTACGTAACTAGAAGCTTACATGTTTCTGTTTTGACTGTTGGTACAGTTGCATTGTATACATACATATATAAACCCTTGTACATGTTTTCTGTAAGATAATAAAATTCGATCCTTTGTTCTTGTGCTTAAGATCTCCTTTCTTTCTTATGCTTTCTCTCTCCTTATATGGTATCTAGAGCTAGTTTTTGGGCATAACCTTCTCACCGTCATGCCATCATCATACACTAGTATTTCTCTTCCTTCCTCTCTAGCATCCATCACCTTCACCCCTCAAACTTTCACAACTCCCATTACTTTGAAACTATCTGATGAGAATTATCTCATTTGGAAACAACAAATCTTAGCTACTGTCAGGGGATTCAAACTTTTTCACTATCTTGATGGATCAAATGCTCCTCCTCGCTTTCTCTCCGTCACTAATCGTCTCTCCAACACTCTCAACCTGACGTACATCAATCATTATCAACAAGATCAACATATCATGGCTTGGCTTCTTGCATCAATGACGACACCCATTCTCACCAAGATGGTGGGTCTTGAAACCACATCTCAAATTTGGCAGAAACTCGCCACCTACTACGCTTTCCATACGCGTGCTCACATAAAGAAATTGCGTGTTCAACTTCGTCAATCAAAGAAAGATCGATCTGTCAACGTTTATCTTGACATCAAGAAAATCGTCGATTCTTTAGTAGCTATAGGCACTCCCTTATCTGCAGATGAACATATTGACGCCATCCTTGACAGATTATCTGAAGATTACGATTCTTTCATTACCTTTGTTACTTCTCGCCTTGATCCGTACAACGTCAAAGATATCAAAGCTCTTTTGCTTGCGCAAGAAGAACACTTCGAGAAACATAAACTCAATGATTCATCTATTTTTCAAGCAAACATCTCTACAACCACTAATTTCACAACAAGAACAAATATCAAGGATCTTTCCAGCGAGGTGGGTGCTCTTTCAACCGCGGCAACCGAGCTCAACGTACTAATGGCACACAAACTCTTTGGAAGAGGTTCTTGGGGATCATCCAACACTTCATGGCCAAGCAATCAAAATCCCTGCACTCAATGCCTTATATGCAACAAGATGGGTCAGATTGCCACAAACTGTTGACATCAGTATGATAACAAACCTCCTACATCCGTTCATGTTAATACGTCTACGTTTCCATCTTCTTCACAAGATGACAATACCTCCTCCATTCTTGGCAATCCTGCTCTTATTAATGACTTTGTGTGGTACCCCGACAGTGGGGCCACACACCATATCACAAATAATGTCAACAATCTCACCAATAAACAATCTTACATTGGATCCAAAACAGTTTAACTAGGTAACTATTCAGGTATGCAAATCACTCATATTGGTTCCTCTTCCTACAAATTTCCACACATTTCTCACTGTTTTAATCTTCATTAACTTTTGCATGTCCCTTCTCTTTCAAAGAAGTTGCTTAGTGTATCTAAATTTGCGCATGACAATAATGTGTATTTTGAATTTTACCCAACACGTTGCTATGTTAAAAATCAGGCCACCAAACAGATTCTGCTGCAAGGAAATCTTAAAAATGGGCTATATGTTTTCCAACAATTTCATGCTCCTATCATTGAATCACATAATACTACTTTACAATCTTCATTTAAATTGTGGCATTCACGTTTTGGACATGCTTATCTTCCAGTTGTAATGAATGTTTTACGCAATTGTAATATTACTTGTTCTCCAATGCGTAATGTTTGTGAACCTTGTATATTAGCCAAGGCTCAACAACTACCCTTTATAAAATCTACAACTATTTACAATAATCCTTTAGAGTTAGTTTTTGTTGATATTTGGGGTCCTACTCCCATCGTTGTGACAAATGGAGCCAGGTACTACATCGCTTTCATAGATGCCTACTCTCGTTACACATGGTTGTATTTGTTGCATGCTCGTTCACAATTTGTTTTTATAAATTTTAAAACATATGCTGAAACTCAAACAGGTTTTAAACTTAAAAGTCTTCAAACTAACAATGCCAAGGAATTTCTTGTGTTAAACAAATTGCTTCAACAATATGGCATTCATTTTTGTTTAATTTGTCCACATACACATGAACAAAATGGTTATATTGAAAGGAAACATCGTCACATTACAAATATTGGTCTTGCTCTTCTAAGTGGTGCGTCTCTTCCTCTTAAATACTGGGATGAAGCTTTTGTTTCTGCGACTACTCTAATTAATACTTTGCCTACACCTGTTTTGGAAAATAATAATCCTTATACTAAGTTGTTTCACAAACAACCAAACTATAGTTTCTTTCGTGTTTTTGGGTGTGCGTGTTATCCCCTTCTTAGACCTTATAATCAACACAAATTAAGTATGTGATCTGAGTTATGTCTATTTCTAGGATATAATAATCGTCATAAAGGGTATATATGTTTATCTTCCATAGGTAAAACATATATATCCAGACATGTGATTTTTAATGAAACTGTTTTTCCATATGGTTCGACAAATAACCCTTTTGTTACAAATAGTAATGCTTCTTCTTCCACCTCTTTCACTCCACACACACTCACTATTCTTCCAACTCACACCTCCCCTACGCCAATTGGCATATCTACCCAAACAAACCTTCATCTCCCATACAAACTTCGCTTGTCAATACTAACCACCATCCTATGATTACCAGGGCCAAAGCAAGCATTTTCAAGCCTCGCACATTTCTTGCTGATATTGCCTCTAAACCCACAATTTATAAACATGCTATGCAACATTCTGGTTGGCTTGCTGCCATGCAACAAGAGTATCAAGCTCTCCTTGCAAACAAAACTTGGACCCTTACTTCTCTTCCTGTAGGTGCAATGGTAATAATTTGTAAATAGGGTTTTTAAAAACAAATTCAATGGTGATGGAAGTTTTCAGAGGCATAAACCTCGCTTAGTTGCCAAAGGGTTTCAACAAACTCCTGGACATGACTACCTCGATACTTTCAGTCTGGTCATCAAAGCCACTACCATTTGTCTCATTCTTGCACACACGATCTTTGCTGAATGGGAAATCCATCAGTTGAATATCAACAATGCATTTTTATACGGTGATCTTGAAGAAAATGTCTTCATGCAACAACCTCCTGACTTTATTTCTTATGATCCTACTCTTGTCTGCAAGCTACGCAAAGCGTTATATGGCCTTAAACAAGCGCCACGATCATGGTTTTTTAAGCTAAGTCACACTCTCCTAAACCTTGGTTTTTAGTCCACAAAATCTGATACATCTTTATTTATTAAAATCACATCTACTCATTCGTTATTTCTTCTTGTTTATGTCAATGACATAATCGTTACAGGAAGCTCCTCAAAAAGCTATTCATTTTGTCACTTAACTCCTTCGCACAAATTTTGCTTTAAAAGATCTAGGTCGATTGCACTACTTCCTTGGCATCCAGGTTACTTGGGATTCAGATGGTAGTATTCTTCTTACTCAAACAAACTACATCAAAGATATTCTACATAGAGCCAAAATGGACAACGCCAAAATATATCCCACACCTATGGTTTCATCCTTACAATTGTCTCAAGATGGCACAACAACAATTTCATATCCAAAATTATATCATTCCATAGTTGGGGCTCTTCAATATCTAACCATTACCCGTCTTGAACTCTCATTTTCAATTAACAAGGTTTGCCTGTTCATGCATAATCCCTAAGAGCATTATTGGCGTGCTGTGAAAAGAATTTTACGTTACATTGCTGGCACGTCACACCTTGGCCTTCACATCCGACCTTCATCAGATTCTCGCATTCATGCCTTTTGCGATTCTAACTAGGGTGCTGACCCAGATGATCGAAAATCCACATCGGGTTTTTGGGTTTACTTTGGCTCCAACCTTATTTCTTGGACAACTTGCAAACAAAAAGTGGTTTCTCGAAGAAACTTAAAAAGTTGTTACTGTAGAAACTCTTTGGTTTTGCAACCTACTTTTCGAACTAGGCGCTTCACCGAAGGTTCCTATCATTTTTTTCAAATAGTCAAAGCGTTGTCATGCTTGCTTTTAATCATGTCCTTCATTCTAAAACAAAGCACTTTGAGCTCGATCTATATTTTGTTCGTGATCACCTTCAAAAGCGTCATCTACAACTTCATCATATTCCTTCAACATCACAAATTGTTGATATTCTAACAAAACCGTTGTCTGGACCTTCATTTATGCAGTTTCGCTCTAAACTCATGATTGACGGGACACCCATGAGTTTACGGGGGGCTGTTACGTAACTAGAGCTTATTTGTTTCTGTTTTGACCGTTGGTACAATTGCATTGTATACATGCATATATAAACCCTTGTACATGCTTTGTGTAAGATAATAAAATTTGATCCTTTGTTCTTCTACTTAATATCTCCTTTCTTTCTTCTGCTTTCTCTCTCCTTATATTCACCTTTCTTCTGTTGGATGTTGGCTAGGGCAATGGACGTTAGAAGATGTGGTAAGCTTGTTTCAAACTATGTACCAAAGTTTGCCACTAAGGTGTCAATGCAATAAATGGAGTTAGGTGGAAGCCATGCAAACTAGCTTAGAGCAACCCCCTTTAGGGATGTAGGGAACACTTGAAAAGGATGACAATGTCCATAACTGACTTGCATGACGTATACGTCTTGTGTTCATCTTGGTTGGTTGTCCTGTTATACTAATCGATTGAGAGACTCTTCTAGGTGGAGGTAGCATAATTTACATAATATCATTTATGAAAGGGTGGTGGCGAGTTTCATCGATCATTAAAGAGGTAGGAGTTTATGTATTATAGTAGGATCTTATATTTTGATAACTTTTGGCTTCTAGGGCTCTCATTATATCATTTGGTGGTGGGAGTATACACTATAATTGACTTGGGATCTTTTTTTTTTGTCATCACTTGTTTAACATTGTTTTGGTGTTCCCTAGATATGTGGGATTTTGCGTCTAGCCTTTTCTTCATGGATTCGTTCTTTTGTTATAAACATGAATCTCTTTGGTGTTTTATCTTTTTAGATCCACAAGATCCTTTCATAGTTTCGTAAGCAATGTCATTTGATCCTTTAGACTTCCTTATGTTCAGTAATAACTAGTGTTCATATTTGTCATATTCCTTGTAGATACCATATAATTCTTCACAATCTAACTCGACTCCATGGTAAGTACCAAAAGGTTCTTACAAGAGTCTATATGATATCTCTTCCAATATCTTCTTCGTGAATTGTGAGTATATTTTATATCTAATGAGTAATACACCTTGTTATCCGAGTAGGATGTGAATGATGTGTCACTCAAATCACTTATATATTTTATGAATAATAATACTCTATGTCAATCTATTTATAACTTTTCAATAGACCATAGACTTATATTAGCATCGTCCATATATTCTACAGATTAAGTATGATTTGATTAGTGAGATTAAAAGTTTAATCTTATTTTAATTCTTAGTCATGATTAGTATCACTTCATATAGTTGAGATGTAGCCGGTTCTTCGACCTAGTACAAAATAGAAAAAAAAAGTATTAAATCACCATAGTACAAAATATTTCTTTAACGTATTAATATGGAATGACCAAAAACCACGAAGTACGCTTCTTCATCCTTTTCTCTAATCTTCTATTTTTTTCTTTTCTCTTTCTTTATATCTTCTCATAACTACCTTCCTGAACCACGCTTTATTTTTTCTCTCTTGCTTTATCTTTTTTCCTGTCATATTTCTTGTACATATTTTGTTGATTTTCATGATAATCATTTTAAAAATTATAACTGAGATAGTTATTACTTAATCGCATAAAACTTTTTATTCTTAAGATTTAAGTAATTTGTAGGTGTTGCATAAAACTAGTGTTAGCAAAGCCCGTTGTTTAAGCAATTTCTTTGATCGTAGTTTCTAGAGCAAGGTCATGTCTAAGAATTAGGTTTGAAACCATGAAAAGAATGGGCCACCATCAACTACAATGTCGAGAAAGGTGGATGGTTGTTGAAAAAAGCTGCTTTATGTCTCTTCACCTTTTCAATTAAGATTAATTCCTATGTTTGAACATGGTCACTTGTAAAGTAGAAAATAAATCCAACGTTGGTTAATTAATTAGCAGTTAACACACTTTTAATCGTAGTCCTATATTTGAATGATGTCACTACAAGATTTATTAAATTTTGCAACATTTTTTACATTTATTATAAATGTTACCTTTTAAATAATTATAATAATACTTTTAAAAATTTTTACCATAGGTAATTAAAAATGTTACCATAAATAATCATAATAATAATATGGTAACATTTTTAAATAAATGTTACTGTAAATAATTAAGTTTTTATCCTAATGATAATAATAAATTTGTAATTAATTAATTTTATTATAACATGGAATTAGTTAATATTAATTTAAATTTTAATATTCTAATGTAGTATTTTAATTTATTTAAAAATAAATTTAAAGTAATATTTTAAGTTATTTAAAAATAAATTTAAATTAAGAATATGTTTCTTCTCTCTGTTAGTTAACGTTAAACATTGTTTTTAGAATTTTAGGTCTTCAACGTGTTCTTCTTCAAACTACGTGACCCTCTCTTCTGACTCAATGTTTTTTCTTCTTCAAATTCTAAGAGATGCGATCCTTCCTCATAAGAAGATCATTCCCTTCCATTGCCGTGGTTGTTATCTTGAGTTAATTGTAAAACTTAATTGAGGATCTTTAAGATTTATGATTCTCACTCGATAAAACATAATAGAGCACTAACCTTGATCCATGAGAGATCATGTAAATATGCGTTCTTCAAATTTATAATCTTGTATGCTCTTCAACCACCGTTTCTCAATCTATCTCTTTGCCTTTCTTTCTCTTCTCACACGTACTTGATGGGTTACAGTGAAAAGAACCTTATGGCCAGAGACAGAACCCCAATTCCTTTAATAAACCAACATCCATCAAGTTGGTTTTTATTTTATCTTTATCTTTATTTTATTATCACTTCCCATAATAATAACCAATAAGTCTTTATATTTTATTAAATCACAATTGGGCCCATCATAATATTTCAAATGAGTCACTAATAGAATTAATTCGTCAATTAATTCTAACATTCTCCCACTTGACTCATATGATGTCATAACATTATGTGATTTAATACATAAACATAATGCGCAATAAAAGACCTTGCATAAATTGGTTCCATCATTATTCATAATTAAAGATACAGAAATAATAAGATTCATGGCGGTCACACATCATTTGATCGACATGATCCCTTCCATGTACTACTATATCATCCCTTTCTCCTTAATATGACCTTAAAAACGAGAAGTCCATAATGGGTTCAAACATAATGTCATTTTACAAAGCAATAACATAACATAATTTGTTTTCTTCATCATAATTTGCATGCATAAACATAAAGAAGAAAACATAGATTTCAGAAATTTATACATTAGGGAGCTCAAAGTGTCACATAAACATTCAAAACATTAACATTCAACATTTAACATTCACTAGTAGACATAATGCCCATATTCTTTACATGACCAGCATACAATTTGGGCGGTAACCCTTTTGTTAAAGGGTCAGCAATCATAAGATCTGTGCTAATATGTTCTATTGACATTTTACGTTTCTGAACTTCTTCTTTAACGGCAAAGTATTTCAACTCCATATGTTTAGCACCTTTAGAATACTTGTCGTTTTTAGAAAAGAAGACTGCTGCAGAATTATCACAATAAATTTTCAGCGGCTTGGAAATACTGTCGACTACTCCAAGTCCTGAAATAAAGTTCCGCAACCAATTAGCCTGAACTGTGGCCTCAAAGCATGCCACAAATTCAGCTTCCATGGTGGATGCAGCAATGACAGACTGCTTTGCACTTTTCCATGAAATCGCTCCTCCGGCTAAAAGATACACATAACCAAATGTAGACTTTCTTGTATCCACACAGCCGGCAAAGTCTGAATCTGTATAACCTATCACCTCAAGGTGATCAGATTTTCTATAAGTAAGCATGTGATTCTTTGTTCCTTGTAGGTATCTTAAAACTTTCTTTGCAGCTTTCCAATGCTCCAGACCTGGATTACTTTGGTATCTACCAAGCATACCAACTGCAAAGCTAATATCTGGCCTCGTACAGGTTTGAGCATACATCAAACTCCCAACAACAGATGCATAAGGGATATTTTCCATCTGTTTCCGTTCCAAACCATTCTTTGGACATTGCATGAGACTAAACTTGTCTCCTTTCTGTATTGGAACAGGAGATGCTGAACATTTATCCATTCTGAATCTCTCTAAAACTTTATTAATATATGCATTCTGAGACAAACCTAACAATCCTTGTGATCTGTCACGGAATATTTCTATTCCTATCACATAGTATGCCTCACCCATATCTTTCACTTCAAAGTTATTAGAGAGAAACATCTTAGTCTCACTTAATAGACCAAGATCATTAGTCGCAAGCAAGATATCATCAACATACAGAATCAGAAATATAAACTTACTCCCACTGACCTTCAGATATATACACTGATCAACGGTGTTTTCCTTAAATCCAAAGGACACAATAGTATCATTGAACTTAAGATACCATTGTGTCGCATCCGGAATCGCGACGGGATGGCAAACCGAAAAAGAAAACGGGTTTAAAAAAGATTTGGGAGTCGCCACCACAATTATTCTGGAAAACTATGGAAAACCATAAAGATAAGACAAGTCTGCGAAAAAAACCATATTTTGGATTCGGAAGTCGGTTACGCGTAGGGAAGGTGTTACCACCCTACCGCGCCCGCCCGAGGGCGTTACCTTTAATTAAAAATGCAAAGTTGATGTGATTTTCAAAATATTAATTTTTCCCAAAAATAATGACACAAATAATACTAAAAAGAAACAAAAATATTGTTTTAATTTTTGGGCCCGACAAGGATTGACCTTGGTCCTACGTATTCTCACTTAAAAAATGAGAAATCAGGGTTACGTAGTTCTTAAAGAGAAACGATTTGGAAAACAATTGGGAAAATGATTTAATATTTTTGGAGGTGAACCTGACAAGGAATGGCCTTGCTCCTACGTATCTCACAGGGGAGAATCAAGGATCACGTAGTTCTTAAAAAAAAAGACTTTTTGCTTGAAAATGTTGATATTTTTGTACTTTGAAAATTTTGTATATTTTTTTTGGTATTTTTGAATTACTTGAAAATATGTGTCATACGACGCGAGCGGTCGGACAGACACTAAAAGGGAAATGAAATTACTTTTGATATTTTTTAGAAAATAAGTGTCACACGGTGCGGGCGACCGAACAGACACTGAAAGAGAAAGAAAACTATTTTTGGTTTTTTTGAAAATGAGTGTCACACGGTGCGGACGACCGGACAGAAACAATAAAACAAGAGAATATTTTCACTTTTTACATTTTTTTTCTATTTTTTTGTAATTTTTATAATTTAAAAAAAATTGTTTTCTCTTTTTTTTTGGAGAGAAAAAAAATAATAGATAAATAACAAAAAAAAAAGGATAAAATAAAATTTAATAACAAAAAGGACAAAAGTGAAAGAAAATAATAATAATAATAATAATAATAGGGTGCATAAGTAATGTGTGAGGTGCATGAAGTAAACATAAAACATAGGCCCAAAACAAGATAAACATGAATAGGGGTGCAAGGTTATCAATTATGGTGGTACACGAAGTAAAACATGAAACAAGGGTGGTAGAGGTGCGAGGTTAGTAAAATCAGGGGGTACTCGTAGATAAAATTAAAACAGGGGTGTGAGATAAAGGAAAAGGGGGTACGCAGAGTAAAGTATGGAACAAGTGAGGCAGGGGTGCAAGGTTAGTAAATATCAGAGGTACTCGCAGCGAAAATTAAAACAGGGGTGCAAGATAAAGGAAAAAAAGGGGGTGCACAGAGTAAGACCTGAAACAATACACTGAAAATATTAAAAATGGTGCAAGAAGTTAATGGGAGCAGATTTAAACCTAAACCCAAAAATAACTCATAGAAAGCAATACCCTAAAGAGAGTTTCTTCTCCTTCACACCAACCCTCATTCACGGCCAGACAACTTCACTGCCTCACAGCACCAACAAGACAAACTCACCTACGCTGCACTCGTTCCGGCCGGCGAGGGGGCCCTAGCGACAACGTCGACCACCGCCAGGAGCTTAATCGGCGGCGCATCTCTTTCTCCCTTTTTCTCCAACGCACGAGACAGAGGTTGTTTCTCCTTCAAGATGATGCTAACGAAGCGTATGTGACCACCGCCGTGACCACCGCCGTGAATGTCGATGCCGCCGGTGCTGCCAAGCTTCCCGAATCACCACTTTTTCTTGTTTCTTCTTCCCGTGAGAGAGAAAGGCGTCCTAGCCTCTGCCACTCGCCACCACCGCGCCAGTCACACTGTGACTAGGTCCGCAAACGTGACGCGATCACACCCCACCGTTCAGAGTTCCGACTCGCCGGCGGCATCGCCGCCGTCGTTTCTGTTTTTTCCTATTTCTCCATTTCTGATTTGATGTATGTGATCGGAAGAAGATGAAGAGTGGCGGTGAAGTGGGTTTGCTTGATTTTTCTGATTGCAGGTTGAAGGTGATGGAAGATGATAATGGAGAAGAGTGGGGATGGTGATGATGGTTAATGGAGGTGGTGATGATGCAAGTGGTATTGACAGGCTATGGAGGTGATCATGATTCACGGTGGTATTGGGCTGGGTTATATGGTGTTGAGAATGTTAGGATGAAGGTGTTGTTTTTGTTTTTTAGAGAACAGAATGCGGGAAAGCCTCCATGAGTGAAGAAGTTCCAATCTACTGAATGAAGGGATCCCTCATGATATTTGTTGTGCATCTGCTTTGTTCCTTTCCCACCTCGAGACATGGGATAAGCTGAAAGCAGATGTTGCTTCCTGCTCCTTCCTTCTTCAGCCATCATGACCATGGCCAGCTAGCTACCACCCATAACCATCAGAGACCTTACGTTAACCTCTTGGTCTTCTTTTTTTTTCATTTTATTTTTTCTTAAATAATAAAAAGTAAAAAAGGAAAATAAAGAAAATTGTACATAAAATAAAAATAAATAAAATAATATTAAAACAAAATAAAATAAAAAATAAAATAAAAATAAAATAAAATAAAATAAAATAAAATAAAACAAAATAAAAATATAAAACAAAAAATAAAAATAAAATAAAAATAGAATAATAATAAAAATAAAAGTAAAATAAGATGAAAAGAAAAAAGAAAAAATAAAAAAAAATAAAAAAAAAATAACCCGGACAAAATTGGGTGTTGACAGCTGCCCCTCTTTACTTAAATTTTATTAGATAATATGAAAATGTGACATTTTCAAATGATCGCATTAAAAGATAAGTAAAGATAAAGACACTAATTTTGTCCGGATTTTCAAGAGGAAAAAGATGAGTAAAAATAGATTCACACGGATCTGGCGACCAATTCTGTGAAGAGGCTCATGATATGGAAAGTAAAAACAAGACTCAACCATTCCATAGGAGAGGGTCTTAATGTGACAAAGAGATTAATGACCATTCCATCGGAGAGGGTCTTAATGTAAACAAGAAAATCAATGACCATTCCATCGGAGAGGGCCTTGATGTGACAAAAATCAATGACCATTCCATTGGAGAGGGCCTTGATAAAGAGAGAAAACAATGACCATTCCATCGGAGAGGGTCTTGCTGTAAACATAAGAAAATCAATGACCATTCCATCGGAGAGAGCCTTGATGTAAACATAAGAAAATCAATGACTATTCCATCGGAGAGGGCCTTGGTGTGACAAAAATCAATGACCATTCCATGGGAGAGGGCCTTGATGTGAACATAAGAAAATCAATGACCATTCCATCGGAGAGGGCCTTGATGTAAGCATAAGAAAATCAATGACCATTCCATCGGAGAGGGCCTTGATGAAAGGAGGATCTGGACTTGACCAATCTCAAAGAGAGGGTCGTTGTCCGAAAGGAGAACACAAGAGTTGACCATTCCTAAGGAGAGGGTCACGAGATAGGCTTAGCGGGCCAAGTGAGATGGTCTTGGTAGGCTAGTACGGAGCTATGGTTTATGGCCAGTGCAAAACTTGGCTTGGTGGGCCAGTACAGAGCTGGGCTTGGTGGCTAGTACGGAGCTGGGCTTGGGCCAGATAAAACTGGGCTTGGTGGGCCAGTACAAAACTGGGCTTGGTGGGCCAGACAGAACTAGGCTTGATGGGCCAGTACGAAACCGGGCTTGGTGGGCCAGTACGAAACTGGGCTCAGAGGATATATAGGACTTTGAAGATGATCCTTAATTTGAGAAAACTCAAGATAATTTTTGTAGATTGATTCCTTCAGAAGAAACAATGGTTGAAGATGTATGATGCATGAAAATGATTGCATGTTCATGATGTCAAGGTTTTTGCTTTTCGAATCTGGTGTCAACACACGACATGATGATATGACATGCAAATGGTTATGCATGATAGAAAGCATGTTTTCTTATTTTTAAGCACAAGGAATCAAAACATTATTGTAGAGATCAAGATCATGAAATGCACGAATGCATGATGAAAAACTTGTTATGCTCTGCATTTTGAAAATTTTTGCTAGAGTCAATTGTTCTATTTTCAATCATCACACTCATTGTTGTGGAGATAAGTAGGATGAAAATCAACCTATTTTGAAATGGAGTAATGATTGCAAAAGATAGTTGACAAGGCGTTCAAACATTGGTAGCCATGTTTTCAAAGAGAAGAAACAAGTTGTTGAAACTTTGACAAAATGTTGAAACCCCAACTTAATAAGGAGAAAAACAAGATGTAGAACCTTGACAAAGCGTAGGAACCCTAACTTAGACGAGAGAGACAAGATGTTGAAACCTTAGTGCAGGGATCAGGGTGTTGTAACCCCGATATGTAGGAGAACTAAGGTGTCAAAACCTTGGTGTAGGGATCAGGGTGACGTAACCCTGATATGTAAGAGAAACAAGGCATCGTAACCTTGGCGCAGGGATGAGGGTGTCGTAACCCCGATATGCATAAGAAACAAGGTGTCAGAACCTTGGGGCAGGGTCAAGGTGTCGTAACCTCGATATGCAAGAGAAAACAAGGTGTCAAAACCTTGGTGCAGGGATCAGGGTGTCGAAACCCAGATATGCACGAAAAGTTGAATGCCTAATGAAAACAAAGTTGGTTGTGTTTTTTCCTTTGATTATCCTATGCAAGTATGAGCCAACTGTTTCGTTTGCAATCATCAAACTCATTTATTTTCACTGTTTCATGAAAGTGAGGAATGTCACATTTATCGAGGTCTAACATCTGAAATGAGTATATCTTTGACTTTCTCTTTTATGATATCAGTGCACACATGTTTGAATTCACAAGTGAGTGAAAGCTAGAAATGTTTGGAAAGAGTTTGAAGGAGACTGAGATAGTCGTGTGGGCACGTTGTCTCCACACACCCTTCAAAGGAGAAGCAATATGTGAATATCAGGTTGACAAGCACAAGAATCCCAAAAACTGCCCCAGTTATGGTGTATGAGAAAAAGGGTATAAGGATATTGATCAATGAATGTTAAGGTGAGATATTCACGCAAAAACCCACGAAACTGCCCCAGTTCTGGTATACACAAAAGATCTTGATCAAACAATGGGTTTTATTTCAGAAGATGGGGATTGATGAGCATTTGGGGTGAGAAATTCAAGTGAGACTCACAAAACTGCCCCAGTTTTGGTGTTTGAAGAAGAATTTGAATGATGGATGTTATTTCAAAAGAGGTAGTGGAAATGGAAAGGATTAGGTGAAAAGGATTGCCCCAGTTGGTTTATTTTTCTTTGACTTGCCTTCGGTCTGATAATAGGGTGTTCCTTTCTTCATGAGACATTATTTTTCTTTCATTTTTTTTCTTTTGAAATCAACTCTTTGGTCTCATCAATTTATTGAAAAACTTTTTTTTTTATTTCTTTTGAAGCATTATCTAAACAACATGTATGAAATTTCTGATGGCTTGGAAGGGGTTGGATGAGATGACGAGGGCCGACTAGGGAGCTGACTCAGTTTGATTTAGTCTTAGGGCACCAAGTATGTTTGGGCTTGCCCCAGCTACTAATGACATGAAGAAAATGATATGGACTTCAAAAGTTGACCGAGTGTGAGAGTATGGATTGGCCTAGGGTACAAAATGTGTTTGACTTACTCCATTTATGATGAAAAGGGTTAGACAAATTAAGAGGAGTTCAAAGATTTCTTTGACTTGAGGACCTAGATTGAAGCACAAATTGTGTCTGATCTGCCCCAATTATGGTAAGGCATGGAGTGGTGGAAAAAGATTAGGATATCAAAAGCTGCCCCTAGCGTGACCATGATAATCAAGGTGAGATTGCCCTATGACTGGTCATATGAATGGAGAAATGAAACAACTGTCTAGTTTGGATTTTAGAGAAAAGGGTCGGACAATTGTATGAAATTGTTGGACAAGTTTGGGCTGAGAGTAGAGGATATGGTAGGATTGAAGATGAAATCCATGAAGAGGGTGAGAATGAAACAACGAAGGAGGATGCCCCATATCTAATTGATTAAACAGGCTTATTTTAAGGAGCTTTAGGCACATGTGAATGAAAAACTGTCTGAATCAGTGAAAGCAAATCTCAAAACATATTTTTCAATTTTATTTTCTTTCTCTTTTTTTTATTTTGGACAAACCTTTCAGCACGTCAATATGATTTCCATGAATTAAACTTTTTGAAAGGTACCGACAATCAGTCTTGGATCTGTATGGGCTTTATTATGCTTGTATCGTGGTCAAGGCTAAGGGTATGAAAGCAAATGTGGATAGTAAAAACTTAAAAAGATGTGATGGTATCTTGGAAGAATGATCTTTGAATAATGCTGCATCATAAATTCATTTGCCTCTTATGTGTTCACCATTTCTCCTTTTTTCTAACATTGATCCTCCTTCTTTTTCTTCTTGATGTAACCGAATCATCATCATCATTTTTTTTGTCTTTTTCAAACTTTTTGATTCTCATGGATTTTTTTATTGGTGAACCGTTTGTCAAACAAAAGTGTAAATCATCAATGTGAGGTGACCCTTGTTCGAGGTAATTTGAAAACAAAAATTGCTCTTTTAAGTCTCAAAGGGGTAACAAAGGTTCACATTTTGTGTTTTATGATAAAGAAACATGGCCACACATCATTTCCAAAACATGATTATTTTCTCTTTCAAGAAGTTTCAACTCATGAAGAAAATTGGTTCATGTTACAGGTTGTCCCTTACTTTTATTCTTGTCTTTTTTTTTTTTTGCCTAAACCACCCTTTCAGGTCTTCAGTCTAGCAGACATTTTTTATTTTTTATTTTCATGCTAAGAGATTTGCTCGCAGTCTATCCAGGCCAGTGTGCCCCTTTTATGTTGATCCTCCATGAAATTCAAAATGTAGGCTTTATGGTGAAAATGTAATGAAAAAAGGATGAGTTTGAAAATCTCATGTTATGCAGATTGGACAAATGCTTCAAAAGATATGATATCAAACATTATCTATTCATTAAACCTACTGATTTGACCAAAGCGTGTTTTTTTTTTGTTTTTTTTTTGCCAAAACTGCCTTTTTTGGTTTTGAGTCTAGCAAACTTTATTTTCTTTTCTCATTTTCCTTTTTTTTAACGAAATTTTTTTTTGTCTCGATGGATTCAAGGACCACCCAACAAGTGTAGACAAGGATAAACTTAGAAAATTTGCCAACTCTAAGGGTTTATGTTTATCAACTTAGGTAATGTCAATGTTGATAGGACAAATCCTTCATTGTAGGGAAGCCGAAGGATGGACTGTTTCAAACCATGCGCACACGAACGTATCAAAAGAAAAAGTCAAGTCGTTATTCTTGATTAAACATTTGACCCCAGAAAAGCGCGACACCCCATTATTCTCTTTTTTTTTTTCAAGAAGTGAATTTGATGATTTGCTAGAAAAACAAATGACTCAAAATGCAACAACCTTTTTATTTCCTTCCTCTCTTTTGCAGAGTCTGTTTATTCATATGAGGTGAGATGCATGATATGGATTAAAAAAAACTATGTACATGCCACTATGACTAAAAACAACAATTGCAACGCAAGTTTGTGCCCAAGAGGCACTTACTCACTTGTATGTCGATGCGATTAAAGAGTACCATGCATGTGCCTCAAGAGGCATTTATTCCCATGATATGATGATGAAATGTGATACAAGTATTTGGAAACATCATGCATGATATGCGGAGTGACATAATGAAATGCATGATATGTAGAGTGACATAATGAAATGCATGATATACAGAGTGACATAATGAAATGCATGTTTATACCTCAAGAGACGCTTATTTTCATGAGATGTGATATATGATACAAAAATGCTATGCATGATTGTGCCTCAATAGGCACTTATTCACATGTACATTATGCACACAAAAGGTGAGGATTAAAGCAAGCAATCTCCCTTTATGCCTTAACAGAGGTTTAGCGCCTAATGGATCTAAAGTAAAGTATATGCGCTCACCGGGATGGTTCCCTAAACTTAAGGATCAAGGTCAATAGAGCTATGGCCCATTTCATGATATTTCCCACAACAGTTGGTATACAACAAGGAGTGAGAGTATCAAGGAAACAAGCAAACTCTAGTTGGGGTTCTCACAATGACCACTTGGGAAGTTCATCCACTGTGGCATCGCTACACAATCCCCTCTAATTCTAAGTTACACAGACCTGGGTATAAGGCCCCACTCATGATATGCACAGCACAATGTGTGTGTGTGTGGAGAGAGAGTGATGCATACCATAACCCCACATGCAAAATAGTCAAAAAATTTCCCAGACAAATATGTAACAAATAAGCAAAACAATTCACAAACAATTATTCCAAGAGACAAATATATACACATGCAAATAAAGACAATAATAAACAAATAAAAAGAAAGAGGAAAGAAAACATAAGGAAAAACCACATCAAGTTTGCATATATAATTAAATGGCTTGACTCTCTAGCATCCCCAGTGGAGTCGCCAGCTGTCGCATCCGGAATCGCGACGGGATGGCGAACCGAAAAAGAAAACGGGTTTAAAAAAGATTTGGGAGTCGCCACCATAGTTATTCTGGAAAACTATGGAAAACCATAAAGATAAGACAAGTCTGCGAAAAAAAACCATATTTTGGATTCGGAAGTCGGTTACGCGTAGGGAAGGTGTTACCACCCTACCGCGCCCGCCTGAGGGCGTTACCTTTAATTAAAAATGCAAAGTTGATGTGATTTTCAAAATAATGACACAAATAATACTAAAAAGAAACAAAAATATTGTTTTAATTTTTGGGCCCGACAAGGATTGACCTTGGTCCTACGTATTCTCACTTAAAAAATGAGAAATCAGGGTTACGTAGTTCTTAAAGAGAAACGATTTGGAAAACAATTGGGAAAATGATTTAATTTTTTGGAGGTGAACCTGACAAGGAATGGCCTTGCTCCTACGTATCTCACAGGGGAGAATCAAGGATCACGTAGTTCTTAAAAAAAAGACTTTTTGCTTGAAAATGTTGATATTTTTGTACTTTGAAAATTTTGTATATTTTTTTTGGTATTTTTGAATTACTTGAAAATATGTGTCATACGACGCGAGCGGTCGGACAGACACTAAAAGGGAAATGAAATTACTTTTGGTATTTTTTAGAAAATAAGTGTCACACGGTGCGGGCGACCGGACAGACACTGAAAGAGAAAGAAAACTATTTTTGGTTTTTTGAAAATGAGTGTCACACGGTGCGGACGACCGGACAGACACAATAAAACAAAAGAGAATATTTTCATTTTTTACATTTTTTTCTATTTTTTTTAATTTTTATAATTTAAAAAAATTGTTTTCTCTTTTTTTTTGGAGAGAAAAAAAAATAATAGATAAATAACAAAAAAAAAGGATAAAATAAAATTTAATAACAAAAAGGACAAAAGTGAAAGAAAATAATAATAATAATAATAATAATAGGGTGCATAAGTAATGTGTGAGGTGCATGAAGTAAACATAAAACATAGACCCAAAATAAGATAAACATGAATAGGGGTGCAAGGTTATCAATTATGGTGGTACACGAAGTAAAACATGAAACAAGGGTGGTAGAGGTGCGAGGTTAGTAAAATCAGGGGGTACTCGTAGATAAAATTAAAACAGGGGTGTGAGGTAAAGGAAAAGGGGGTACGCAGAGTAAAGTATGGAACAAGTGAGGCAGGGGTGCGAGGTTAGTAAATATCAGGGGTACTCGCAGCAAAAATTAAAACATGGGTGCAAGATAAAGGAAAAAAAGGGGGTGCACAGAGTAAGACCTGAAACAATACACTGAAAATATTAAAAATGGTGGTGCAAGAAGTTAATGGGAGCAGATTTAAACCTAAACCCAAAAATAACTCATAGAAAGCAAAACCCTAAAGAGAGTTTCTTCTCCTTCACACCAACCCTCATTCACGGCCAGACAACTTCACTGCCTCACAGCACCAACAAGACAAACCCACCTACGCTGCACTCGTTCCGGCCGGCGAGGGGGCCCTAGCAACAACGTCGACCACCGCCAGGAGCTTAATCGGCGGCGCATCTCTTTCTCCCTTTTTCTCCAACGCGCGAGACAGAGGTTGTTTCTCCTTCAAGATGATGCTAACGAAACGTATGTGACCACCGCTGTGACCACCGCCATGAATGTCGATGCCGCCGGTGCTGCCAAGCTTCCCGAATCACCACTTTTTCTTGTTTCTTCTTCCCGTGAGAGAGAAAGGCATCCTAGCCTCTGCCACTCGCCACCACTGCGCCAGTCACACTGTGACTAGGTCCGCAAACGTCACGCGATCACACCCCACCGTTCAGAGTTCCGACTCGCCGGCGGCATCGCCGCCGTCGTTTCTGTTTTTTCCTATTTCTCCATTTCTGATTTGATGTATGTGATCGGAAGAAGATGAAGAGTGGCGGTGAAGTGGGTTTGCTTGATTTTTCTGATTGCAGGTTGAAGGTGATGGAAGATGATAATGGAGAAGAGTGGGGATGGTGATGATGGTTAATGGAGGTGGTGATGATGCAAGTGGTATTGACAGGCTATGGAGGTGATCATGATTCACGGTGGTATTGGGCTGGGTTATATGGTGTTGAGAATGTTAGGATGAAGGTGTTGTTTTTGTTTTTTAGAGAACAGAATGCGGGAAAGCCTCCATGAGTGAAGAAGTTCCAATCTGCTGAATGAAGGGATCCCTCATGATATTTGTTGTGCATCTGCTTTGTTCCTTTCCCACCTCGAGACATGGGATAAGCTGAAAGCAGATGTTGTTTCCTGCTCCTTCCTTCTTCAGCCATCATGACCATGGCCAGCTAGCTACCACCCATAACCATCAGAGACCTTACGTTAACCTCTTGGTCTTCTTTTTTTTTTCATTTTATTTTTTCTTAAATAATAAAAAGTAAAAAAGGAAAATAAAGAAAATTGTACATAAAATAAAAATAAATAAAATAATATTAAAACAAAATAAAATAAAATAAAAATAAAATAAAATAAAACAAAATAAAAATATAAAACAAAAAATAAAAATAAAATAAAAATAGAATAATAATAAAAATAAAAGTAAAATAAGATGAAAAGAAAAAATAAAAAATAAAAAAAATAAAAAAATAAAAAAAAATAACCCGGACAAAATTGGGTGTTGACACATTGCCGAGAAACTTGTTTAAGTCCATATATTGATCTCTTAAGTTTACACACCATGTGCTCCTTTCCTTCTTCAGCGAACCCCACCGGTTAGTCCATATAGACATCTTCTTCTAAATCCCCATTCAGAAAAGCAGTTTTAACATCCATTTGATGCAACTCAAGATCATAATGAGCTACTAATGCCATGATAATTCTAAAAGAATCTTTCTTAGAAACAGGCGAAAATGTTTCCTTATAGTCAATGCCATCTTTCTGAGTAAAACCTTTGGCAACAAGACGGGCCTTGTAACGTTCAATATTGCCTTGAGAGTCACGCTTAGTCTTAAAGACCCATTTACACCCAACTCTCTTGCATCCTTCTGGCAATTCCACAAGGTCCCATACGTCATTATGTGCCATTGATTTAAGCTCATCTTTCATGGCATCTAACCACTTATCAGAATTATCACCATTAATGGCTTCTGAAAAAGAAATTGGATCATTATTAATACTTAAGTCATTTTCTGACTCTTGTAGATAAACCACATAATCATTCGAAATAGCAGACTTTCTATCTCTGTGAGATCTTCTTAATACTATTTCTTGTGGTTGTTCTACTATTGGTTCATTATTAACCTCGGGATCATTAATTTGTTGTTCTTCTTGATTGTTGTGAGTTTCTACAACATGTGGAACAACAACTCTTGATAAAGAAGTACTAGTTATAGGAACTTGTACTCTAACTTCCTTAATCTCCACATTTCGTGAAGCTTCACTCCCACTGGTTTCGCCATTTTCAATGAATCGAGCATTTCCAGTTTCAACGATTCTAGTACTATGGGTAGGACAGTAAAACATGTACCCCCTTTGATTTTTCTGGATAACCAATGAAAAATCCACTGATTGTTCTTTCATCCAGTTTCTTTTCTTGCGGATTGTATATTCTTACTTCTGCCTGACAACCCCAAACATGCAGGTGTCTCAAACTGGGTTTCCTATTCGTCCATAACTCAAAAGGAGTCTTTTGAACAGCTTTACTAGGAACCCTGTTCAACAAATACATGGCAGCCTTTAAAGCATACATCCACAATGATACAGGTAAACATGAATTACTTAACATACTCCTAACCATATCCATTAAGGTTCGATTACGCCTTTCTGATACACCATTTTGTTGTGGTGTGCCTGGCATTGTGTATTGAGCACAAATACCACGTTTCTCAAGGAACTTAGCGAACGGACCAGGGTGTTGTCCACTTTCATCATATCTTCCATAATATTCACCACCTCTATCAGACCTTACGATTTTCACCTTTCTGTCTAATTGCCTTTCCACTTCATTTATATAAACTTCCAAGGCATTTACTGATTGAGATTTCTCATGCAGTAGATAGACACGTCCCATAACGCAAAAAATCATCAATAAAGGTGATGAAATACTTCTCTTTATTGAAAGAATTTACATCAAACGGACCACATATATCGGTGTGTATGATTTCAAGAAGCTGAGTGCTTCTCGTGGCTCCTTTCTTTATGTGTTTAGTTTGTTTGCCTTTAATACAATCCACACACACATTCAGATCAGTAAAATCTAAATCCGGAAGGATTTCATTCTTTACTAATCTTTGCATTCTTTCTTTGGAAATATGTCCCAAACGTTTATGCCACAAGTAAGCAGATCGTTCATCCACTAAACTACGTTTAGTACCAACATTGTGATGCATAGTCATAAGAGTTTCAGCATATAAATTATCCAAATTCAATTTATATAAACCATCATAAAGTGTACCAGATCCAATCATAAAAGTACGCTTAAACAAACTGAAACAATCATTCCCAAACTTAAAAGAATATCCAGCAATATCAAGCTTAGACAAAGAAATTAAATTCCTAGTGATACTAGGTATATAAAAAGTATCCATAAGGTCTAAGTGATATCCAGTGTCGAGGATTAGACGATAAGTCCCGACCGCTTCCACTGGAACTTTCTCTTTATTGCCCATGAAGACAAACTTCTCATTTGGGTTTATGGTTTGGGTTGTAAGAAATCCCTGCATCACATTAGAAACATGAATCGTACATCCAGAATCAATCCACCACGTATTATGGGGAACTTCAGTTAAGTTTGATTCAAAACATACATAAGCATTATGCTCACCTTTCTTTTCGAACCAAGCCTTACGCTTTATGCAGTCCTTCTGGAAATGTCCAGACTTCCCGCAGAAATGACATTTGTCATTTTTCTTCTGGATTTTGGTTGAGGACTCGTCAATCTTCAGTGGTCCTTTACCCTTTCCATGTTTCTTAGCAACTTTCTTTCCAACAGCTCATTGATTCTTCACATATTGAATAGAGTGGCTTCCTAAGTTCTTCAGTCGGGTCTCCTCCTCAACTAGCATACTGTGCAATTCATGTACATTCCATTTGTCTTTCATGGTGTTATAGTTCATCTGGAACGGACCATACTCAGACGGTAATGAGTTCAGAATGAACTGCACGAGAAAACCTTCATCCACTGCCATTCCTAAAGACTTAAGTCTTGCTGCGATATTTGTCATCTCGATCACATGCTCATGCATAGTACGCGAACCGTCAAACTTCATAGTGGTCAACGTACTCATCAGTGTCCCAGCGAGAGACTTATCAACAGTTTGGGAGCGCTCTTCCACAAATTTCATAAATTCTTTTGCGTCATCAGTTTTGGGAAGAGCTGATTTTATATTGCTTGCTATGCTCATTCTCATAAACATTAAGCTAAGTCTGTTTGATCTTACCCAGGCTTTATAATGGGTTTTCTCTTCATTGCTACTAGCATCCGTGATAGCAGCCGGCTTTTCAACTAGAAGAGCTAGATCAAGATCCAACACACCTAAGTGAAATTGGACTTGCTCACTCCAGTCAGGGAAATTCAACCCATTAAAGACTGGAACAGACAAAGCAAGCGCGTGTAAAGATACCGGAACAGAGACTGCAATTAACACATGCCTAACATTAATGCTTTGAGTCATAAAACTAAACGTAAAAACAGATTCATATATAAACAATCATTCTATGCATACTAATGTTCTCCTTTGGGAGATCCAATAATACACAAACATAAACATAATGATGCTAATCACATTATAACATTATTGATAATTAAAATATGCATCAACTAGAATCACCTACTACCTTTGGGTATATAAATATATAAATAAAATTAGTGACGCATACAAAATTATCTACAATCATGTTCATTAATTATGAGAACAATTAATCAACCTTTGGGCGATCTTTAAATGTCTTATAATTAATGAATTTTAATTAACCCATAAATTTAATTATTCATAATTTAGCATCCATACTATGGGTAATTAAAATAAAAAACATTAATAATTTGAAATCATATAAACTTTAAAATTTTGGCCACTTTGGTGACTAACAAAATTTATCATACTTAATTTCAAATAAATAAATACACATTTAATTGCTATAAACTTTATATAGCATCCTCATTAATTTTAATTTAACAATAACAAACATAAATATTATTGCAAATTAAAATTAAAATATTAATTATTTATATAAATAAAATAATTAATATTTATTTCATTGGTAACATAAACCAATAAAAATATTACACTTTAATCTTAATAAATAAATAAACATAATTTAACAAAACCACTAATTACACGGTTCACACATTATGAAATTTATGAAATTGGAAAACTTCCAATTTTCACACGTTCACTCACGTAACAATTTTCACTCCAAATTTGAAGGCTCATGCATTCACACATTATTCACGTTCATGCAACCGTTTTTTTCTTTTCTTTTCTTTTATTCAATGACAAAAAAAAAATAAAAAAAAAATAAAATCACCATCACATACAATTCCAAGCGAGAATCAATTCTCGTTTCCAACCATGTCATTCACATTCAATTCTAAAGTAGCGGAAAACTTAAATAACCCTTCAAACTTTAATTAGGGTTCATAAAAATTGGAAACGAACATCATAAAAGGAGAATCATAAATCCTACAACCTATGCTCTGATACCACATGTAAAACTTAATTGAGGATCTTTAAGATTTATGATTCTCACTGGTTCATTGGTTTTAATTTCGCATTAGGGCAAATCGGTGAAGACATCACAAATTAGGAAGTTCATTCTTTGTGTTCTTGAAGATACTGTGAAGGTGAGTTATATTTGCTAATATGAATAATATGCTTGTGTCAGCCGCTAATGTGAATAATATGAATTTTGTTTTTAAAACTTTAGAGAAAAACTAGTTAAATAAAGTAGCTCTGCCAATTATAAATCTTCATGTATAACAAACAACTGGTTTTGGGGTTTTAGAAAATGTTAGTTTGTTCCTGATTAACTTGAAGGCTTCGAACATTTAAATATATCTATTTGATTCTGGTAACACTATGGGTTTCTTCTATAAGTTTTGAAATGGTTGAAATACCAAGTAGGGGGGTGAATTAACTAGTTAAAAATTTAGGCAATCTTTAAAGGCTAAAAACTATCTTGAATTGAATCAATTCAATCACCAAGTTTGAATGCAAAAACCTCTAGACAATATGCTTTCAATCGGTCAAAAACAGAGTTAGTCGATTGATTTTACTAAACATATTTTGTACTAGTCTAATCAATCGGTTGAAATAGAAAAACAGTCGACTGAAATACTGGAAAAAAAAATGCAAAAATGCATATTTGAGATTTGGAGCAAGAACAATGTAAAAGAACAACCAAGACATGTTCTAATTGATTATGCAAACATGCTCAATGCTGCATATGTCACCTAAACACTCAAGAATATGAAAAAGATGGTTGTTTGATATATATATATATATATATATATATATATATATATATATATAGTTATTGAGCAATGAAAAATATTGTTACGTTCGTGATTTTGTTTTACTTATTGAATGTGACGACACTTCTCACACATGCAACTTCATGTAGATCCAACGACGCTCATTCTCCTGAAATCAATCCCTTTGGAACGCCTGCCATTCTTACTCTCAACAACTTCAGTTGCGATGAAGACATAGGGGGTGCCTCCGTAGAGAGTGGTGTTTTTTTTTTCTCCTTAAGTTATGAGAATGTATTGATTGATTTATAATTATTGCAACCGGAATCGCGACGGGACGACGAACCAAAAAAGAAAATGAGGTTTGAAAAGAGATTGGAGTCACCACCATAGTTATTCTGGAAAACTATGGAAAACCGTAAAGATAAGACAAGTCTGCGAAAAACCAGATTTCGGATCCGGGAGTCGATTACGCTTAGGGAAGGTGTTAGCACCCTGCAACGCCCGCCCGAGGGCGGTACCTTTAATTGAATATGCAAAGTTGATGTGATTTTCAAAATGTTAATTTTTCCAAAAAATAATGAGTAAAAAATGTTAAAAAAGAAACAAAAATATTTTTTTTAATTTTTGGGCCCGACAAGGATTGACCTTGGTCCTACGTATTCTCATTCAAAATGAGAAATCAGGGTTATGTAGTTCTTTAAAAGATATTTGGAAAACTATTAAGAAAATGATTTGATTTTTTGGAGGTGAACCTGACAAGGACTGGCCTTGCTCTTACGTATCTTACAACGGAGAATCAAGGATCACGTAGTTCTTAAAAGCTTGTTTGTTTGCAAATGTTGATGTTTTTTATGTTTTGAAATTTTATATTTTTTTGGCATTTTCGAATTATTTGAAAATAGGTGTCACACAACGCGAGCGGTCGAACAGACACTAGAAGGGAAAGAAAATTATTTTTGGTATGTTTAGAAAATAAGTGTCACACGGTGCGAGCGACCGGACAAACACAATGAAGCGAAAGAAAACATTTTTACTTTTTTGATTTTTCTATTTTTTGCAATTTTTTATAATTTTCAAATATATTTGTTTTTTTTTATAATAATAAAATAAATAAAAGGATGAAAATATTTAAGAAGAAATAAAAGTGGAAAATAAAATATGGGGTACATGAGTCATTAGTGAGGGTGCACAAAGTAAACACAACAACAAGCCCAAAAACAATAGACAAAGATATGGGGTGCATGAATATCACATGTGAAAGGTGTATGAAGTAACAGGTGGGGTGCGTGCAGTAAATAAAGGGGTGTGCTAAGCAAACACAAGATGGAGGTGCAGGAATTAAAAACGGGGGTACACGAAGGAGTTCCTAATGCAAAGAGGGTGTGAAAAACAAATAATACAATCCAAATAGGGGTTGCAGAACGTAAACAGTATTCTAGCCCAAAACGAAATAATGGTAGGTGCAAGATGAAACTATGGGGGTGCAAGGCGAAAAAACAAAAAAAGTCGTGGCAAGTGAAACCAATTGACCTAAACCCTAGCTGCTGAAAAAACACAAGAGGCAAGTCACCTCCCTCTCTCCCTCTTCCGCATGGAACCAAAACCATGACCAATCATCATCAACACCTCACTTACTCCGGCAGGCCAGGGACGCCGGCGACGACGCCGACCACCATCAACGACCACCTTCACCGTTGCATCACCACACCACCGCGGCGCCTATTGACGCCGGAGACGTCGCCCTCGTTCCCGGCGGCTCAACGACTCCCTTTCGCGCACGCATCCAACCCGAGATATCGTCTCCCCGCTGCAACCACCCAAAGACGGCGACAGCGACGCCACCACAGACCTCGACGAGAGCCCAGGATACGCGACCTTCACTCTCCCTCCTCCCAGGCACGACTCGAACGGCCGCTGCTCCGACGCCCAAAGCCACTGCCGACAATGCTCAGCTCACCGCGACCCAGACCGCCGTCGCAGCGCCGCTGTTGGGAACTAGGAACACCGCTGGAGATTCTAGTTCAGTTCCCTTCTCCTCGCGTCAACGCGGCTCAACCCTAGCACCAGTTTGCACACGAGTCCTCTGCGAGAAACCCTGACTCGCCGGCGGCGAAGCCGTCGGTGACTGCTTCAATTCGTTTTTTTTTTTATCTCTTTGTTCCGATTGGATGTGGCTGTTTGGCACTGGAATTGGGGGTCTGTTCTTTGATTTTGCGCAGGTGAATGATAAAGATGAGAAAAAAGATTAATTGATGGTGGAAGAGTGCGTGACGGTGATGGTGATTTTGGGAAGGATTGTTGTTTGTGTTGAGTGCGGCGGGAAGGTGGTGATAATTGGAGGATAGTGAATCTGTTTTTTATTCTGGTTTTTTTATGCAGGTGAATGTGAAAATGATGATGGAGGCTGATGGTTAGAATTTGAATGAAGGTGCTGGAGTTTGGGAAATGAATT
Source organism: Vigna unguiculata (assembly GCF_037176805.1). Lineage (NCBI taxonomy): Eukaryota > Viridiplantae > Streptophyta > Magnoliopsida > Fabales > Fabaceae > Vigna > Vigna unguiculata. The sequence continues at coordinate 11,355,444 of NC_140799.1, forward strand.
AAGTGTATATGCGGATTTTGTTTGGTGGAGGTGAGGGCGTGATGTTGATGATGGCGAGAGAGATGAATGTTGTTATGTGCAGTTTGTGGTTATGTGCAGGTTGTAGGAGAATGAAAATGTGTAGAATGGGGTCGTAGTCAATGCTAGGGTGTTGGGTATGCAGAGTATTGAAGAAGGAAGTGAAAGTGTTAGTGTAGGGGTTGGCTCTGAGGACAAAGTGAAGCGTTAGTTGAATGGAGGACGGGTTTAGTGTATGTCTCGTTTTCAACCATTAATGCAACAACGGTCTCCACACATAAACATATTGGAATCGTGAACCAGTAACAGATCAAATACAACCGATCCAACACACAACTAACAACTAATCAAGTTGACACATAAGTATTGAAGGTACAAACGATGCTTACTTCTCGGAAGCTCCTGGTGGTGGTCTTGGTCTGTTCGTTCAAGATGCAAGTGTACCTCTTGTACATCCTCAATGCCTATGACAGTTCCTTTCTTCTCGCAATCTCGCAATCTCCTCTGTTCTTCTTCTTTTTCTCTCTCATTTTGTTCTCTTTTTGTGCTCTCACCGTGTGTGCTTTTCTGATACTTGGAAGTTGTGTGTGTAGGTGGAGGAGAGTAGACTTTGGGTTGTTGTTCAGTGTGAGTAAGTGTTGGGCCTCCCAGGAAAGATAAAGGCAAACGTGTTATAGGAGAGAAAGATTCCTTGTTGGCGGTTGCGTGTTGATCATTGAGGGAATCCACAAGAACGACAGTTTTTGATTAAAACAAAGGAGATGTATGAAGGTTAATGCGTGAAACCGTGTGTTGATGCATGAAACCAACGTGGAGAGATGATGGTGTAAGAAAGAGCTGCAACCAGTAGGTTGTGCTGGTGCAGGAGAAAAAAGAGCCCTTTTTTGCATGGTTTAGAAAATAAGTTGAGGGAGAAAACATGTAACACGTGGCAACGTGGAAGCGAGTGATTGGGAGAATTTTAGAATGCAAAGAGAGAAAAGTGGGTGTGAGAATTAATCTAAAAAAAAGTGTAAAAACGAAATAAGATGACGTAAACATGGTAGAAACTTGATAGGCTTTTGAACGAAATGAAAACAAGGTAAGAAAAAGAAAACGAATGGTGCAGGTACATAAAAAAGGAATTGGGTTGTTAAGAAAATGAAAATGGATATGCATAAAAAAAAGGGAAAACTTTTCTTTTTAAAACAAACGACTAAATAAAAAAAGAAAGATAAAAAAAGGCTAAAATGAAAAAAAGTACGGTAAAACATATTAAACCCAAAGATTATAAAATAAAACTAAGCAAAAATAAAAATGAAACCAAATAAAGAGAAAGAATAAAATAAGACAAAAATTCAAAATAAAATTAAAAAAAAGGTTAAAATAATATAAGATAATAACAATAATAATAGTAATAAAATAAAATAAAATAAAAACCATAAAATAAAAGTAAAACGAATTTAAAACAAAAACAAAACAAAAAGAAGATGAAAATAAAGTTGAAATAAGATAAAAAGTAAAAAAGAAATATGTATTTATGCTCAATTAAATATTTATTTTTTTGTATTTTTTTTTTAACTTTCTTCCTAATTATTATCTAGGTCAAACAACAATTTATTTTATCCGGACGAAATTGGGTGTTGACAATAATTGTTATACCCCTCTATTTCCAAATTCCATTTGTTGGTTAGTTTACTCAAGTATGCTTTAGGAAATTATTCCACTGAAGTCTTTTGCTACTGGTTTGATGCTCAACATATTGTTCTTTGATTTGGCTTACGATGCTTTGAACTCACTAGGCTACTTGAAAGGCAACCTTTGGGTAGTAAGTGTGCTTTTTGCTACCATAATAAAGTAGCAATAGTTTATTCTTTTGTATTCTCTCATATTAGTTATGAGAAAATGTTCTATCTTCTCATTCATGTAGTTTTTTGCTAGGGTGATATTCTTTGGTGTTGTGGCAAGTTTTATCCTAGAGCCAACTCTTTGGTGTTGAGATATGAGACAAAAAGGTAACCCTTTTTTACCTTGGCTGGATATGCCTTAGGTCCTAAACCAAGGTCAAATGACCAAAATAACCGCTGCAGAAACCCTTCACTGCACTAGTGGCCGACCATCATTCTGGGTCGAATCGTCTCGACCTTCAACCTAAGAAGACATGTTGCACCTTCGACTAGGGTTGATGTAACATCCCTAATAGATATTACTTAATTAAATATTTAAAAATATAAAAAGAAGTTTGAACGTTGCAACTTTATTAATTCCCGTCATGGGGACAAAACAAAATTTAATATTCAATGCGACAATCATTCAATAAAAGTAATTCCAAAGGTTATTACAAGTCCCAAATAAAACTTTAAAACATAGTAAATCCCTAGCTCTAATTCCCAGCTAGTCCCTCTCTCCGTCTCAGGTGTTAGCAGCATTACCTGTATCATCAACTGCTCCCGTGTAAAATTACACGATCATCGCCAAGCACAAACAGAAAGGGTGAGCTCGACAATGTAAGGAAACACATAAATTAAATAATATAAAACACCCAATCATATTATCATAATTAGACCTTGTTTACATTCACAACACACCACAAGGCTTTTCAACCTCTAACATACAACAAGGTTAGCCATGGACTCAGGATTCATGATGCTCACATGAACACGCCCGCTCGTGGTCCTGCCTCTATGAACCTCCTCGCTCGTAGTCCTACTCTATGGACCTACCCGCCCGTAGTCCAACACATGTGATCCACAAGCTACGTACCTCCTCGCACGCAGCATCTCTCAACTGTGAGCACGGAACATACGAACCTACCTCGCTCGTATCCCCACATGAGAGTAATCGAGTATGAACCTCCCCGCTCATACCATCACATGTCATCCACTATCCATGAACCTACCCGCTTGTGTCTTTTTGTCTCTCTTGTTATGTTTGTGATGTCCTTGCTTTGCTTTACTCTTTAATTTTGCCCAGGAGTGCAAAAGGGTAAGTGTGGTCGATTTTGATGAGTCACTATTTTCTTCTATTCCACTAGCCTTTGTGCACCCATTAGACAGTTGATTAGTGCTTAATTGTTCATCATTAGAGTGTTTTTCATCTGTTGGGCTTTATTGGGCCACTGTTCCGAATTTGGACTAATTTCACATTATTTGGCCTAATTTTTGTTTTTAATTATTTTTAGGTATTTGGGTGAAGCAATTTTGGAGCTTGGACATTAATATTTAGTTGAAGAAACTTTCCACATCATTGCCACATCATTTCCATGTCATTTCCACGTCAGCAAAGTCAATGGGTCAACATTTGAGGCCTAGAGTGGCATTTTTGTAATTCTGCGGCTCATAATGGCAGTTTTGTAATTCTGAGTGGCATGGGTGATATGACCACGAATTAGGTCTGCATGAGAGGGAGGCAACCGCTCCATCATCTTCAACCTCCATTTTCGTTCTCCAAGCTTCCATGGACGTCCCCCCTTGCGGTTTTTCACGTTTTTGGCTCATTTTTACCGTTTTTATGCATATTTGACAGCACCCATTGAGGGTTTTACATTTGGAATTCGTTTTCTTGCTTGGGCAGTTCGTTTTGTGGGTTTTATTGACTTGGAACAATACCCATTCATGGGGTTTTCGCATTTATATATGATAACACCGTTTTGCATTCCATTTAAGCTTTGAAATCTCAATTTTTGCTCTTAAATTGCGTTTTCAGATTTGATAAGTTAGGGTTCTTGGTTCTGATTTTTGTGATTTCAGTTTTGAAGTGTTTAATTACTCATTTCCATGTCTAGCTAAATTCGTGTATTGACTCCTTGATGAAAAATGCAATGAAGCTTTGAGGTTGTGCTTGTTTTGTGAAATCTGTCATGTTTTGTTCTGAATTCGTGGAATGCATGTGGTGAATCTGTCAATGCTTAATTTACAGAGTAATTGCATGTGTTTTGTTTAAGATACGTTCATGCTTAATGTATGTAGCTTGGCTGTCACGAATTTAAGGATGTGTGCATTGCTTAATTGCATAATGAAGCTAGATTGTAATTTTCGCTTAGTGAATTATTATCTAGTGGATTGAGACAAGGCAGGGTTGGCGTTAATTTGGTGGCCTATGATAAGTGAAATTGCGTTTGAATCAGGGATGTCAATACGGTTTTAGTCACTGTAGCATTTAAATTAATTTATTGATTAGCATTCTGAATCTGTCTGGCAACCCCCCCCCCCCCCCTGTGTTTTATTGTTGTGTTCACCTGGAAAATTGGCTTTGAATGAAAATATTGGTCGTTGGGAGACGACTTGGTTCACTTTCATGTACTGCATTTAATATGTTTTAATTTGGTGGGGTACGGCCTCTATCACCCTCCCAATCAATTACAGCTTTGCTCTCAATTCCCAAATTCACTTTTCCACTCAAAATTCGTGATCCTTTCTCACTCTAGTTTTTCAAACTTCTAAAACATAAAACCCTTCTAATTGCCTAACTCTCCCTTTTATATGGCTCCTAATTGTGGTAAAAAGAAAGAAAATGAAAATTGGCTTTTCAATGTCTATTATTACCTTTCATAAGCGCCATTATGGGTTGTTTTTCCCAACTCCCTTGGCTGCCCATTATCTCTAGGGCTTTCCTACCCTTTCACATTCAGACCACAAATATTATAACAAAAATAAAGAGATTAATTTGTTGTCATCAAGGGTTGAACCCACAACCCATCAATTACCAAGTCAAATGCACAACCAATTCAACTAATTCACATTTGTGATAATTCCTAAAATTTTAGGATTATATTATCACGTCCAACATTCAAATATATTAACAAAATAATGCATAAATTAAAATAACACACAGTTGGCATACTTAGGACTCAAACACAAGTCCTCTCACACAATCAAAGTACTCTCAACCATTTGAACTAGTAATTTTCCACGTCATATTAAACAATAATTAATGTCATAAAGGCGCTTTCTACCCGCATTTATTGATTAATTAATTATTTAATTAATTAATTTTCACGGGTCTTACATGAATCACCTTGAACTAGATAGTGAACATACAACACCAACCAGAGGAAGAAATAGAACATGCCTGTTTCTTTTCATTGGAAATGAAGACATCAAAAAGATTAAATCCCTCAGATTTTGCTATTCCATCACTACATAGCTTGTTGCAAAGGAAGTATACATTCTCCTCACTACAAATAAATATCCAAAAAATGAAAATTCTACAGAATATTACTATATTTAATATAACAAAAATGAAAAAATAAATAAATAAACACATACATAGAAGGAAATCATAAAACTAAAAACATGACATTTTACTTGCACGAGAATTGTGAAATTTCGCAACAAATTTTAGGAGAAATTGAACAATTAAGCAATTTATAATAGGAATAACGAGAACCAAAACTAACCTTGGTCGTTTTCACTCCAACATCAATCACACTTAACTCCTGTAAAGGAACAAATCTACCAATTTCACTCATTCAATAAAACAACAGTAATGTGTGGTTAGGGTTCAAATGTTGACCTTTAAATGGAGAAAGCATATAAGAGATGGACGGTGAGGGCGACACAAACTAGGAGACCAAGTGATTTCAACAACGAAGATAACACAATGCGACAGTGATGCGACTTCGCACGGTGACGACGACTTAATAGGCGACTTCACACGATGATGGCGACTTCGTAGGTGACTTCGCACGGTGACTGTTGGGAAGTGGGAAAACTATGTTGGAAACGAAGAACCGTGTGAAGGAAAGCGGATGAACGAAAGAAATGGGAAATGAGAAACATATTGTGCCTATTACAAGGTCAACAAGTATAATATCTCTTTTAAAATTAAAAAAAAAAAAGATAATATATATATATATATATATATATATATATATATATATATATATACACGAAATTTATACCAATTCTAACTATAATCGGTATAAAAAGTCTTTTTCAATATCACAAAATTGCCACCACATTAATTTTTATACCGGTTGAAAATATAATTGGCATAAAAGATCTCATATTATTTATAAAATTGTTGTCCGCCTCTTGTTTTATGTCTTGAGTTGTGGCTCGGGATGGCAGATGAACACGAGGAACTCTTTAGTTGTGGCTCCAGTTGGCGAGTGTTGCCGGTGTGAGTGTGCGAGTTGTGGCTCATATGGATGAGTCCAGATAGATTGCCCTCCTTAGTATTTAACTGACGAGTTTGGTAATCTTGGGACGTTACAAACTATGTTCTTATTGGAAACTCCACCTAGCGTTACGGTATTCATCTAAAGACGTAGATCATGGATGACATGGTGGTGGCCATGTGGTGTGGAATCAAAGGATAGTGTTCCTCTGATGTGATTGTGCTGATACATTAATATTGTGCATAACTCACCCTTTCTGTGTGTGTCTAGTGATGATCGGATAACTCGTTATCCGGGAGCAGATGATGTGACAGGTGGGTCAGGAGATGCATAGACTCGGAGCGAGGGATAGCATGGGATTTTGTATATATATATATATATATATATATATATATATATATATATATATATATATATATATATATATATATATATTGGTTTTGAGCTAATTTTGTAACCCTTTTGGGACCCATTTGAATATTACTTCAGTTTTATAATTATGGACTCCTGCTTTTATTACATGTATATTAAAGTTTTAAATTTCCCGTATTTTTGGGAAATGGTTTATTATTAAATGAGGTATTTATTTTTATTTCTGATTTTATTTATTAAATATTAGTAATATTCCTTAGGGATGTTACAATTGGTATCAGAGCAAAAGTTTTGAAAATATTTTTAAATATTTTGGGGCTAGTGGGGAGTGAGCTTATCAATGTGGTTGTTTGTTGTGTGTTTGTGTTGAACATTGAAAAGGTGTGAATGGTTTTGTTTGACTAAGTGACTGATTTTTAATAGTTGTAATGTGGCGTATCCAGGCTATGACTGCTAACAGGAGTAGGAGGAGTAGTGGTGCTGATGACATCGTTGAGGCTATTCACCGGATGGTGGATGCGATGCAGCCACCCATAGCAGCGCAGCCTAGAACGGTAATTGCACCAATCAGGGTGCCGACCATGGAGGACTTCTTGTGCCACAAGCCAGCGGAATTCACTGGCAAAGCCTCTCCTAATGAAGCGGATGCATGGCTCTGCAAATGCGAGAAGATTTTTAGGGTGATGAACTGTGAAGATGAGCAGAAGCTTCTGTTTGCTACCTATCTGCTGAATGAGGATGCAGAATATTGGTGGACAGATATGCAACAACAGATGGAGACTCGGGAAGAGCCGGTGACGTGGGCCAACTTCAGGACTCGTTTCCTAGAGAAATACTTTCCAGATATAGCTAGACAGGACAAGGAAGCTGAGTTCCTTGCACTGCAGCAAGGGGATATGTCAGTGCAAGAGTATGTCAACAAGTTTAAGCATCTGGCGAGATACTACTCGCAGAACATTACTAAGGAGTGGAGGTCCTTGAAGTTTGAGCGAGGACTCAAACATGAGTTGAAGAAGGTGGTGACACCCTTGAGAGGGAGAAGATTCCCAGTCTTGGTGGAACAGGACAAGAGTGTTGAGCATTTGGAGAAGGGCCCTGGTCCAGTTGTGAGCAGACATCAAAAAAATTTCGTTGAGGCTAAGCAGATGAAAAAGCCTTACAACCGACCACAGGCATCTTAGGGTCCCACTTGCTACTAGTGTGGCGGACCCTATCTGAAGAGAAATTGTCCCCAGCTGTCAGGTGGAGTAGGAGGGTCAAGCGATTGTCGCAAGTGTTTTATATGCGACAAACTGAGACACTTTGCCAATAGTTGTCATGAAAAGAAGAGTCCTGGCGCGAAGAAACCAGCAGCATCGCCAGCAAAACAAGCTAGAGCAGTTGGCAGAGTCTTTGCCCTAACCACCACTGAGGCTACACAGTTGGGTAATCTTATTCTTGAACCTTGTGTATTGTTTGGTAAAGTAGTATTGGTGTTGTTTCATTCCGGAGCAACACATTCCTTTATTTTTGATGCATGTGTCTCAAATCTGAGCTTGGAAAAACGTGACTTAGATTGTGAGTTGTTGGTTTCAACTCCATCTTCGGGTCAGGTGGCTACCAGTTCGGTCTGTGTAGGTTGCTTAATGGAAGTGGTGGGCCGCAGGTTCAAGGTGAATCTCATCTGCTTGCCAATGGAGGGCTTGGATGTAATTCTGGGAATGGATTGGTTGTCGGGCAATCACGTTGTTATTGATTGCGAAAGACGTAGTGTGATTTTTCCAGAGACCTTGAGGCTAGAGTTGATATCAGCTCAAAAGGCGATTAGGGTGGCTAGAGGTGATAGTGGCTCAAGGAGACAAGAAGAGCACATTTGAGCAGATCAGAAGCATACTAGTAGTGGATGAGTATGCTGATGTCTTCCCAGACGAGATTCCAGAATTGTCACCGAGTAGGGATGTGAATTTCTCTATTGATCTCATCCCTGGAGCGAGACCAGTTTCTATGGCACCATACAGAATGGCGCCAACCGAGTTAGCTGAACTGAAGAGGCAGATTGAAGACCTGCTTGAAAAGAAGTTCATCAGACCGAGTGCGTCACCGTGGGGAGCACCGATATTGTTAGTGAAGAAAAAGGATGGCAGTTCCAGATTGTTTGTTGACTATAGACAATTGAATAAGCTGACCATAAAGAATAAGTACCCATTGCCGATGATTGATGACTTACTAGATCAGCTGAAGGGAGCTGCGGTGTTCTCAAAGATAGATTTGAGGTCTGGGTATCATCAGATCTTGGTCAAGCTAGAGGATGTGCAGAAGACGGCTTTCAGGTCACGCTACAGGCATTATGAATATGTGGTCATGCCGTTTGGGGTGACGAATACTCCTGCGATCTTCATGGATTACATGAACAGAATTTTCCGGTCGTACTTGGATCAGTTTGTCGTTATGTTTATTGACGACATACTCATATATTTTGAGAGCCGGGAGGAACACACAGATCACCTGAGAGTGGTGCTGGAAATCCTCAGGGAGCAACAACTGTATGGGAAACTATCGAAGTGTGAATTTTGGCTCGAGGAGGTACAGTTCTTGGGTCATGTAATATCAGCCCAGGGGATAGCAATGGATCCAGCCAAGATTCAAACAGTGGTGAAATGGGAGAGACCGTAGACAGTTACCAAGGTGAGGAGCTTCTTGGGTTTGGCAGGCTACTACAGAAGATTTGTGGAGGGTTTCTCCAAGAGGGTGAATCCATTAACGTAGCTCACTATAAAGGATCATCCTTTCGCTTGAACCGATGAATGTGAAACTTGTTTTGAGGACATGAAGAGAAGGTTGACGACTGGACCGCTGTTAGTTATTTTAGATTCGACTAAGACGTTTGAGGTATATTGTGATGCCTCATATCAAGGGCGGGGTTGCATGTTAATGCAAGAGAAACGGCCAGTCGCATATGCATCTCATCAGTTGAAGGTGCATGAGAACTATCCTACGCATGATTTGGAACTAGCAGCAGTAGTCTTTGCCCTCAAGACTTGGAGGCATTATTTGTATGGAGCATAGTTCCAAGTATTCAACGATCACAAGAGTCTGAAGTACTGGTTCGACCAGAAAGAGTTGAATATGAGGCAGAGGCGATGGATGGAGTACTTAAAGGATTACGACTTTGAGCTGTTATACCATCCTAGTAAAGCTAATGTCGTAGCAGATGCCCTGAGTAGGAAGGGGATCCATGTGTCAGCCATAATGATTAAGGAGTTGGAGTTGATAGAGAGGTTCCGAGACATGAATCTAGGGCTGGATATGGGGGAAAGTCATATACGGTATAGCATGTTGAGAATTACCAATGAGTTTTTAGATGAGGTTCGGGTGGAACAGGGAAAGGATCAAGAGGTGCAATAGATAATAGGTAAGTTAGGTACAGATAAGAGAAAAGATTTCAGGATGGATAAAGACGACATCCTGCATTTTAGAGAGAGGGTGTGTGTACCCAGGAGTCGGGTATTAAGGAAGATGCTCTTGGATGAAGGGCATAAGAGCCGTCTTAGCATACATCCAAGTATAACTAAGATGTATAAAGACTTGAAGGCGACCTTTTGGTGGACTGGCATGAAAACTAATGTGACAGACTATGTAGCATCCTGTTTAGTGTGCCAAAAAGCGAAAATAGAGCATCAAAGGTCGGGTGGTACGTTGGAGCCTCTTGATATTCCACAGTGGAAATGGGACATCATTTCCATGGATTTTGTTACACATCTACCAAGGTCAGTGAGGGGGCATGATTCCATATGGGTAATAGTGGATAGATTGACGAAGTGCGCACACTTTCTACCCATTAATCAGAAGATGTCTCTAGATAAACTAGTAGAGTTGTATGTGAGGGAGATAGTCAAATTACATGGTGTGCCTGCGAGTATCATATCAAATAGAGATCCGAGATTTACATCGAAGTTCTGGCAGTCGCTGCAGAACACCTTGGGCACTCAGTTAAGAATGAGCTCGGCATATCATCCTCAGACTGATGGCCAGTATGAGAGAACCATACAGTTTCTGGAGGACTTACTGAGAACATGTGTCTTGGATCATCTTGGGACGTGGAACGATGTTCTACCACTGGTGGAGTTCACTTATAATAATAGTTACCATTCCAGCATTGGGATGACACCTTACGAGGCCTTGTATGGCAGGAGATGTCGGACACTAAGAATTCTTACAACAGACTACTGAGAAAGTAAGGGTAATACAGGATCGGATGCGTGCAACTCAGAGTCGACAGAAATCCCACGCAGATAAGAGGAGGAGGCCACTTGAGTTTGAGGCTAGTGACTACGTGTCCCTCAGGGTTACACCTACAGCGGGTATTGGGAGAGCATTGAAGTCGAGGAAGTTGACTCCTCGATTCATCGGTCTATATCAGATTACGAGACGAATTGGACTGGTGGCGTACAAGATTGCATTGCCACCTCACTTGGCAAACCTGCACAATATCTTCTACGTATCGTAGTTGAGGAAGTACGTGGCAGATCCTACTCATGTGCTGGAGCAGGATGATGTCCAAGTGCATGAGAATCTGACTTTGGAAGTTGGACCAGTGAGAATTCTAGATTCTCAAGTCAAACAACTGAGAGGGAAGGAGATTCGAACTGTGAAGGTTCTCTAGGACGAAGCAACTCAGGAGATGACTTGGAAGATGGAAGATCTCATGAGGAAGTCTTATCCTCACCTCTTTGCTGGTAAGTCCTATTTTCGAGGACGAAAATTTTTAAAGGTGGGGGAATTATAAGACCTGTGAAAATTAATTAATTAAATAATTAATTAATTAATAAATGTGGGTAGAAAGCGCCTTTATGGCATTAATTATTGTTTAATGTGACATGGAAAAGTACTAGCTCAAATGAGTACTTTGATTGTGTGAGAGAACTTGGGTTTGAGTCTTATGTATGCCAATTATGTGTTGTTGTTTTATTATTGATTTTTAATAATATGTATGAGTATGGAATTGGTATTGTAAGCTTATCATGATTAGAGTGTATCACTAACATGACCTGGTTGAATTGGTTATGCACTTGAAGGGTGACTAAGTGGTCATGGGTTCAAACTTTGTTGGGAATGAAATTGGAACTTTATTTTTTAAAAGTGTAGTTTTGGAGGGAATATGAGAGGGCAAAAAAGGAAACCTAGAAGGGGGAACCAAGAGGGGCTGGAAAACATCCTATAATGACCCCTAAATGAGAATTAAACACACTAAAAAGCCCAATTTCGTTTTAGTTTTAAAACCCATCTTAAAGACACCTATAAAAGCCAACTTTTAGGTAAAGGGAAGAGTTTTGGCAGTGTGGTGAATTTGTATAGAGAGGAGCACGAGATTGAGAGTGTAGGTTGAGTTTTGGGTGTGCAAGAGCTGAAGCAAGAAGGCAATTGTGAATCAAGGGTCCTGTCTTTCTCAATTTCGATAACTAATTCCAGGTTAGGGGTGTTGTATTACGTGTATACCATTAATGCTCGTTTTTCTGCGTTTTGCTTCCAATTGGATTCTATAGGGTATGATTGTGGTATAATATACACTGTAATTGAGAATTGGCGGATTGAAGTTAGGCACAAAGTCATTTTGGGTGGTTTATATGAATGGTATAAGGGTTTAGGGTATTGTTGTTGTGGTTTTTGGCCAAACCTTTAGTTTGATTGATGCAAACCTGTCTGAACCATGTTACTGTGATGGCTTGATGGGGTAGAATGCTTGGAAATTGCCTAAATTGGATTTTGGTATGGTTGTGGTTTGTTCTCGCGCAAGACCAAGAGAGGGATACTGCAATTCTCGCCCAAGCGGGTCACCCTCGCCTAAGCAAGAGTTGCAGGGTTTCATTACTAGTTTAGGGGTCGAGTGTGTTGCCCAAGCGACTATTTTGGTACTTGAGCGACTTGGTCTCTCGCTCAGGCAAGAGACACTCGCCTAAGCGAGGTTGCGAGGTGACCTGGGTGTTCTGAGCGCGAAACCTCATCCAAGCGAGGAGTTTTGTGGGTTTGAGCGAACCAGGGTCTCGCCTAAGCGAGATGTCGTGGTCAAGTATGATGTTTTGCTTGCATTGTAGCTCAGGTGAGATTGAATTAGGTGTTTGGGCGAGAGATGACCTCGCCTAGGCTAGAGGATCTCGCCTAAGCGAGATGATGTGTTGATGCTATTGTTTTAAGCTCGCTTAGGCGAGGTGAACTAGCCTAAGCGAGACTGAGGGCTTAGCTTGGGCGAGAGTCCTTGGCTTCAACGAGTTTAAGCAAATTACTATGTTTGTGTGTGCTTGTGTGTGTTAGTTTGGCTACTTTTTCCTAAGTATAGGAAGTATATGCATGTGGTGTGGTATTTTGGCTTGAAGGACTAAGTCCAATAGGGGTTTGGGATGTGCTTGATGGTTGGACACATGATGGGCATGGAACTGGTTGAGTTCCCATCGGCTACTAATGGGCGAGGAGTCCTTAGTATGGTGATTACATGTGTCGGGCGCGCGATGGGCAAGGAACTGATATGTTCCCGTTGGCTACTATTGGGCGAGGAGTCCATAGTATGGTGATTGCGTGCGTGCCAGGGTCCAAGTTGAGGAGGCTTGGATGATTTACTACAAACGATGATTCTGTAGGGCAGGACTATGAGCGGGATAGGCTCATAGGGTTAGACCACGAATGAGTTAGTTTCGTGGGAGCATAGTGAAGTCCCAATACCTAGTTCATGTATATGACTCATGAAGGACTATGAGGTCATGGTGGGGTAATTTGAAAAGCATGAAATTTTAGTTATGTTATTTTGGGATGGGTGACATATTTACTTCATGCATCTGTTTTGTATATTTTGCATAGCTCACCCTTTCTGTGTGTGTCTGGCGATGAACGGATAACTCGTTATCCGAGAGCAGATGATGTGACACGTGGACCAGGAGATGCATAGACTCGGAGTGAGGGATAACATGGGATTTTGTTTATATATATATATTTATTATTTTGGTTTTGAGCTAATTTTGTAACCCTTTTGGGACCCATTTGAATATTACTTCAGTTTTATAATCATGGACTCCTGCTTTTATTACATGTATATTAAAGTTTTAAATTTCTTGTGTTTTTGGGAAATGGTTTATTATTAATGAGGTATTTATTTTTATTTCTGATTTTATTTATTAAATATTACTAATATTCTTTAGGGATGTTACAATTTATGGAATAGAATTGTTATTGTGAATAGTAATTTTGACACTCTTTGTATTTGAGTTTTTTTGTTTGATGTTTTATTGATTTTTTTTCGTCAATTGCTTTTTTTTTTCTGTTCTAAGATATAATTAATACCTTGCTTACTGTTGCTAAATAGTGACCATATAGAGTAATAGTGGGATGGGGAATAATTCTATGGCTCTTTCACTGTGCAAGTTGAATGTGAAGGAAAAACATGTTAAAGTTTTTGATAATATTGTCAGTATTTATCTTTAATATATTTTGCTTTCTTCCTAGTTATGTAATGCTTACAAGCAAGCAGAGTACTAATTGCATGTTCAAGTATTTATCCATGTTTTTTCTTACCACTACCACTACATATTTGATTGAAGAGTTTTCCAGCTACACTTATATAACTTTTGTAGATCCCACTATGGAATCAAAAGGCTAGCAAAAGAGTTGATGGGGTGATTCTATAGGATTATCATGTAATTTGCATTCAGGTATTTCCTAATATGTATTTCCTTTCCTTTTGTTGTGGTGGCTAGTTTGCTAGGTTGTGAAAGCAGTTTATTTTGATATCTAAATTTCTTATTATAGGGATCATTTGTCATACTTTTGTTGTGATTGCATTACAGATAAAACAAGGAAATGTCCCTCCACTAGTATGGGACTTAGATTTAACCCTTCCTTTTCCTTCACATCTACCTTTATACGTGTTTGAAACTATACGACCGTCTTTTCAACTTTTTTCTGATTATAACAAGCAAGGCACTTTCTGTTTTTTTTTTTGCCATTTTTTCCTGCTCTGATCGGTATTTTGGTGCTTTATAGTCTTTTTGTTGATGTTTCTAACTTGTAGTTGATAGAAATGCAAGTCCAAGCTTATATGTATCATATGATAGTGGCTACTAGCCACATTATTTCTTTTAAGAAATTCAAATTTATATATGCTGGGGTTGGTGATAATGGCTTAATTGGTTTTATCATTATGTAGATTTAACATGGGGGAAGACACAATTATGTCCTACAATACTACATACTTGTCCTCCCGTTATTTCTTTTCCCTGAATGCAACAAGGCTTTTCAATTACCCTATGAATCTAGGATTATAACAATATTGAAGCTTCCATGAGTAGGACACCACAAACAATAAAAAAGTTACTTTTTTCCAGATAAAAAATTTGTAGAAGTTCCAGTACACGATGTTCTCTTCTACTCTCATTAAGGACTGCATAAACTATGCTCTAGATATAACCTTAGTCTCCTTGCTTCTACTGATTCCTTTATATTAGACTCATGGAAACTACCAAAAGAAATAAGATGCCTTACAATGTAAGAATAATGAAATTAGTGGCTAATTTTCTCGGAGCTAGACATGCAAATAATACATATTTGTATTTGAAATGAGTGAGCTAAGTTATAGGAATCTGCGGCAACCCATTTGTATAAATGATGTTATGTACCAAAGGAGCTTTGTATTTCTTAATGGGCTTTGTCAAGATCCAAGTCTTAACCATCCAAATTGGTTGAGACCAAACAAGTTATGATACCATTTGTTCACAGCTACCGCCATAGCAATTGAGTTTCATTCATATACCGCTGAGAACAAAGAATATAAATGAGAAAGAAAAGAGATTTTTATTGAATAGGATGAAAAGAATAAATAGGAGAGAAATCTCTCCTCCAAGTGTTTCTCCTTCGCAAAAGATTTCTTCTTTCACAAAGAGCTAATGCTCAATCTACAAATGAATATAGATTTAACTCCCCCTTTTTCCTTTACATTCTCCTATTTGTTTAACTCGTTGGTTAAAATACTCCGTTAATTCTCGTTTTCGTTGCAAAATCTCAATTTGGTCCTCGTATTTTTATTAGTCTCAATTAGGTCCTCATTTTTGTAAATTAGTATCAATTAAGTCCTTTTCGTTAGTAGAGAACTAACATCCTTAAGTAGACGCCACGTGTCAGCTCCTCGTTTTTTTGAATTTTTTGAATTGTTTTTGAATTTTTTGAATTTTTTTAAAAAAATATTTATGCCGTGTGTCAGGTTTGTAGTGTGTCACGTGTCAATCTAATATGGTGACACGTGTCAAATTATTGTATGAATCTCAATTTGGTCCTCATATTTATTAATTTGATTTGATTTCAGTCCCAAATTTTTTTAAAAAATTTTAATTTCATGTGCTCCAAATTTAGAACAAATTTAATTTTTTTATAAATGTAATGATGATACTTTTATTACAAGTGATATTTCTATTACATATTTTTAACAATATTTAATTTATTTAAATTTATATTTTACATTAAACTTTATTTAAATTTTATTTTAAAATTATAAATATATAGATTAATAAATTTATATTCGAAATATTTGTATAATATTCTATATCAACAATATTTTAGAGTTGGCTTAAAAATAAAAATTTTATAAATTCAAATGTAAAATTTTAAAATAATTTTATAAGAAATTAAAATAAATATATTTAAAATTTTAATATTAAATACAATTAATATTATTAAAATATTTAATAAAAATATCAATTTTAATAAAAATAATCATAACATTATATAAAAGTAAAATTTGGTCTAAATTTGAAGTGTCTGAAATTGAAAATTTTTAAAAAAATTTGAGACTCAAATCAAATCAAATTAACAAATATGAGGACCAAATTGAGATTCATACAATAATTTGACACATGTCACCATATTAGGTTGACACGTGGCATAATTTTTTTTTTCAATTAAAAAAATTTTAAAAAAATTCAAAAATTCAACAAAAATTCAAAAAAACGAGGAACTGACACGTGGCACCTACTTAACGATGTTAGTTCTCTACTAACGGAAAGAACCTAATTGATACTAATTTACAAAAATGAGGACCTAATTGAGACTAATAAAAATACGATGACCAAATTAAAATTTTGCAACAAGACCAAGTATTTTAACCTAATAAATATCTTAACTATATTAACTAGCTCCCTTTTTTCCCATAGCCCTAACACTGCATTGAATTGGCTGGCCCTTATTAATGAAGCTTAGCCACTGGTTTCTGTTCTTGTTTTAGTGCAACTTCTAAACCTCTGCTGGGTGCATCTGTTTCTATGATTAAAGTCTTATAGAAATCAGTTACCTTGATTGATGGCCGGATTGTCAAGCATTTTTAAGTGCTCTGAACTAGAGGTGTCAATTTGGCCCCTAGCTCATGGGCCAGCCCTGGCCCACTCTTCATAAAGCCCCCTTTTAGGGGGGCCCCAAATGAGGGGACCAAAAAAAAGCCCCAACCCCCAAAGCCCCCTCTCTAGTGGGTTAGGGCTAGGGCTAAGGTGGGTTAGCCCCCTAAATAATACTACATTAAGCCAGAGTCAAAGATTAAGTTGAGTGACCCGAACGGGCCCGATGACCCGGACAGGCTCGACGACCCGGACGAGCCCAATGACCAGGACGGGCCCGATGACAAGGACATACCCGACGAGCAAGATGAGCCCGACGACCAGGACAGGCCGAATAACCCGGACATGGCAGACAACACGGACGAGCTCGAAAACCCGAACGGGCCAGATGACAAAGATGGGCCCGACGACCAGGACGGGCATGACAACTTGGACATGCCAGACAACATGGACGGGCCCGAAAACCCGGATGGGCCAGACGAGCCAGATGGGCCCTACGACCCAAACGAGCCCAACGATCTGAACGGGCCGACGACCCGAACGGGCCCAATGATCCAGACAGGCCCAACGACCCGAACGGGCCCAACGACTCGTATGGACCCGACGATCCAAACGGGCCTGACGACCTGAACGGGGCCAACGAGCCAAACGGGCTCGATGATCCGAACAAGCCCGACGACCCAGACGACCCGAACGGGCCCGACGACCCGAACGGGTTCGACGAACCAGACGGGCCCGATGACCCAGACGTGCCAGATAACCCGAACGGGCTTGACGACCCGAATGGGCCCGACGACCCGAACAGGCCCGATGACCCAGACGAGCCCGACGACCCGAACGTGCTAGACGACCCGAACGGGCCCGATGACCCAAACGGGCCCGACAAACCAGATGGGCCCTACGACCTAGACGTGCCAAACGACCCGAACGGGCCCGACGACCCGAACGAGCCCGACGACCTGAACGGGCCTAACGACCCGAACGCGCTCGAAAACTCGGATGGGCCTGACGACCCGTTCGGGTCGTTGGGCATGTCTGGATCATTGGGCCTGTCTGGGTCGTTGGTCCCGTCCGAGTCGTCGGGTCCGTCGGGGCCGTTCTGATCATTGGGCCCGTTTTGGTCATTGGGCCCGTTCGGGTCGTCTGGCACGTCTGGGTCGTCGGGCCCGTCTGGGTCGTCGGGCCCGTTGGGGTCGTTGGGGTCGTTGGGGTCGTTGGGGTCGTTGGGCCTGTCTGGATCATTGGACCCGTTCGGATCGTCGGGCCCATCCATGTCGTCGGGCCTGTTCATATCGTTTGTCTCGTCCAAGTTGTTGGGCCGGTCCGGGTTGTCGGGCCTGTCCGGGTTGTCGGGCTCGTCTAGGTCGTATGGCCTGTCTTGGTCGTTAGGCCCATCTGGGTCGTTCGGCCCGTCTGGGTTGTCGAGCATGTTTGTGTCGTCGGTCCCATCTGGGTCGTCAGGCCCGTCTGGGTTGTAGGACCCGTCCGGGTCGTCGGGTCCATACGGGTCGTCGGGCCTGTTCGGGTCGTCGGGCTTGTTTGGGTCATAGGGCCTGTCCAGGTCATTGGGCCCGTCCAGGTCATCGAGCCTGTCCGGTTCGTCGGGCCCTTCCATGTCGTTGGGCCCGTCCGTGTTGTCGGGTTTGTCCTGTATTCGGGCCCGTTTGGGTCGTCGGGCCCGTTTGGGTTGTTGGGCCTGTTTGGATCATCGGGCCTGTTCGAGTCGTCGTTCTTGTCGAGGTCGTAGGGCAGGTCCGAGTCGTTAGACCTATTCGGGTCGTCGTGCTTGTCCGGTTCGTTGGGCTTATCCCACAGATAGTAATATATTTTAAAAAATAATATATTTTTCGTGTGGAAGATGAAAACCCATGGGTTGGCCCTGGCCTACAGGGCTTTTGTAGGGTTTTTGGCCCTGTGAGCTTTTTTGTTGAGGGCTTTTTTTCAATGTGGGCTTTTTTGACCCTGCCCACATGGGCTAGGGCCAAACCCTGTGGGCTGGGCCAAATTGACACCTCTACTCTAAACACTGTCGGCATTTCCAAACCCCAGTTAAAGTTGTCTTTTCCAAGAGTAGATTTGTAGGTTTGGCAATTTTTCCGTAGTCTCAAGCAAAGCTCCTATGATAACTAGTTAGCCCTAGGAATCCCCAAGATCACTTGGGATCAATAGACAATAGATGTTGACCTAGTTGCCATTACTTCTGAGTGTTAGTAGATACCCCATTTTTTGTATAGCCATGCCCAAAATACATTAATCCTCTCTGCTCAATTGTCCAAAACACTGTTTTGGGGATATTTGTTATCTTATCAGGAAAGTCATGCAAAGATTAAAAATTTTATTGAGTATGATGCATTCTCTTACAATAAAAGCATTATGGATATGATCTTCCTCGCATAACCCTGTGCTTCCTAGTTAACCAAAAAACAACATCATATTAATCATTCATTCATTAATTCATTTTCATTTAACCTTAATTTCATCCTTACCCTCCATGTCTTCAATCTCACTCCGTTCGAAGATCCCAGGAAGGTGCAATTCCGCACGTGTACATTTTCAACTCTGGCATCATCTCCGTTACGTCCCAGGCTCCCAACACTTTCTTTTTCATTCACCAAACACACCACAAAGGGAATTCAACACTCCTAATAATACTATAATAATACTCATGTAGTAATTTACTTGGACTTGGACTTACCTGATGCCGTGACTAGATCCACAAAAAATGTCACTTATATTATTGACGAAGGAAGAACCCGAGTTTATGGCGATGCAGTCATTACCTGTGATGAATAATGTGTATTCATTAATGGATGGAAAGTGATGATGAAGAGTGATATAGGAATCAGGGTGGATTAGTTACCGGTTTGAATGGTGGAAGAGTGTACGAAGACATTGGATGATCCAGAGATATCTATGCCGTTGGTGTTTGGACTTTCCATTGGTGCAGTGATGTTAACATGGGAGAATTCTAACCCATTGCACATGTCTACGCTTATATGATTTATGGGGCTGTTCATGTGATGCATCCATCCAGTGGTGGATCTTGATCAAAAGCGTCGGAGGGACAAAAATAATATAATTTTGAGATCATTAGATTCAATCATTAGTATAATGCTTCAAAAAATGACTTCTTTAACTGAACATTTTTTATCATTAGTATAATGCTTCAAAATATGTGAAGAGGTAGAATCTATATTGTTTTAATCAATAATTTCATTTTCATCACTCTTAAACAATTAATTTATTCTTTCATTATTTATCAATATACCTTTTTTGTAAATAATACTAAAAAATAATTGATCATAATCTAATAAAAAATTTAAACATGTAATTATTAAAAGAAAAATATATTCATTATTATTAATACATAATACACTATTTTTTTCTATATTCATAAAAAAACTATACAAAAAGCTCATGAAATAAAAAAATAATATTTTCATTATCAAGTAAGACAAGAGACGGGAAAGGAAGAGGATAAATGAGAAATATAACGAGTTTATGTCTAACTTTTTTTCTTTAAAAACAAAAAGAAGACATATGAGAGTGAGAGATTATTACAATCTGTGAAAAATTAAAAAGACAATAAAAAGGAAAATAAAAATTATGTTAATAAATATTTGGTTTAATTATTCTTTTGATTCATGTTTTGGTTTAAAAATGTTAAGTTGGTCCTCCAATTTTTTTAGTCTCAATTTGATCCCGATTTTTGAAAAAACTAATATAATTCGATCTTTTATGATAAATTTCGTTAAATTCTTCGAAACAAATCAATGATCTTTTCATTAAAATTGAGACTCTTAATATGAATAATTTACTTTGTTGGTGTACAAACTTGATCATCAGGATTGTATTATGAAAATCTATCACTACAACAAAAGCAACATCAATAAAGTTCGCTATACATGATTTATGACCATAAAATATTTTCTCCACAACCATCTAATTATAAACCTAATAAACTACTAGAGAATTTGATGTAAAATTTCCATTTAAATTTATGAATATAATAGTACTTTGATATGATATTGAAAAGATGATATATTTTATTTTACGTGAGAGTATGATATAAATCATATCATCTCAATTGCAACAGAAAAAGTTGGTTGGAAATATATGACTGATATAGCCACCTAATAGTGGTTACAAATTAGTGTATATTAACATTTATTTATATCGCAACCAAATTAGCAATAAAAAATTTGTTGTGGCCGGAGAATGAGTTTTAGAGTCCTCCATGTATAATTCAAGTTATATGAATGATATTACAACTTCTATTTTTTTTTTACTCTTATTACTTTCTCCCTTATGTGATTTAGTATGAAACATTGATTAATGTACCATTCTTTTTTTTTTTTGAAAGAATCAATAGTCCACACTAAGTCACGTCAAAGAATAAAGGATGAGAGTTAAAAATTGGGAGTCATAATATCATTTTCCTATTTTCTATTATTTATATCATACTCAACACCTTGTAAAATAAAGGGTATCATCTTTCCAATAACATATCAAAATATTACTGTATTCAATGAAAACATTATGACTGAATTGTCTAGTAGTTTATTAGATTTTCAGCTAAATGGTCGTGAGAATAAATTGTTGGACAGTCATAAACTATGTATAGTAAACTTTTCTTTTGTTTTTGTAGTCATGAAAAGACTTTCATAGTAGAATCCTGGTGACCAAGTTTATGCAATCTTCCAATAATCAAATCCTCTAATAATACTATATAATAAGGAAACAATTATGAAAACAAAAATGAAGTCATTCATTATGATTGAATGTTCATGGAGAATGAATGAACTATTGATCTCTATTTATAGTCTCATGTATTTTTTTAGACCTAATTAACCAAACTTACAAATGAGTTTTATTAAATTTTGTAATTTGTTAATCGAAACAAATTTTATTCTAAAATGTTTTAGTATAATTTAAATCAAAATAAAAAACTATCAACAATATTTTTTTTCCCACATTTCATTGGTTATTTTCTTAATTTTCAAATTGAATATATATATATATATATATATATATATATATATATATATATATATATAAATTATCGATTTAATTTTAAAGTATAAATAATTTTAACTTATGATTATTTTTTTAACTTTTAGACATAGGATGAATCCTTATAAAGATCCTAATCAATCATATACATAGTTCATGCTTCCAAAGCATGAGCAAGACATACTTTGTTCTTTGTTTTAAAGTAAAAAAATATTAATGAAATTTTTTAATTAATTCTTGAAAACATGTTAAATATATATATCCATGACAACAAAGTCTTTGTATATAATAATTAAAATTACTAAATATATGAGATGTATAGTATTTGGGTATATTAGGATAGCTATAATAGAAATAAGTGTCAGATATTTTGTAATTAAGAAAGTTCAAAATGAAATGTGAGAAAAAGATATAGTTCCTAATGAAATGGGAGAAAAACATATAGTTCAGTTCAATGTTTTTTATATATATATATATAAATTATAGTAACACATTTTAGAATAAAATTTTGTTTAATTAATAAAATCAAAATGTAAAAACGTTAACTGTTTAAATTTGTTTAATTAGCTCTTACAAGATGTATGAGACTATAAATAGCTATCAATAATTCATTTATTCTCCATGAATAGTGAATAACTTCATTTTTCTTTCATAATGTTTTTTTTTATTATATGGTTCTACTAAAGGATTGATCATCCAAAGACTGTATAAATTTGGCCACCAAAATTCTATCACAAAAGTCTCTTTATGATTACGAAAACAAAATCAATAAAGTATATTATACATGATTTATGATCATCTAACAATTTCTTCTCACAACACTCTAATTATAAATTTAATAAACTATTATAAAATTCTGACATAACGTTTTCGTTTAAATTTATAAATACAATAATATTTTGATATGATATTGGAAAGATGATACCTTTTTATTTTATAAGGTGGTGAGTATAATATATATCATATTTTCACATAAAATAAAATGTATCATATTTTCAGTATTATATTAAAATATTATTGTGTTTATAAATTTAAATAAAAATTTTATGTCAAAATTTTCTAGTAGTTTATTAGATTTACAATTAGAGTGTCATGAGAAGAAATTGTTGAGAAGAAATTGTTAGATGGTTATAAACCATGTATAATAAACTTTATTGATGTTGTTTTTGTAATCATAAAGAGACTTTTGTGACAGAATTATAGTGGCCAAGTTTTTGCAATCTTCCAATAATCAAATCCTCTAGTAGGACCATGTACTAAAAACAACATTATAAAAGCAAAAATGAAGTTATTCATTATGATCGAATGTTGATGGAAAATGAATTAACTATTGATCTTTATTTATAGTCTCGTGTATTTTTGAGAGCTAATTAAACAAACTTAACAAATGAGTGTTTTTAAATTTTGTAATTTGTTAATTGAACAAAATTTTATTCCAAAATGTTTTACTATAATTTGGTATCAAAATAAATAACTATCAACATTTTTTTCCCACATTTCATTAGTTACTTTCATAATATTCAAATTGAATATATATTATCGATTTAATTTTAAAGTATAAATAATTTCAACTTATGATTTTTTCAACTTTTAGACATAGGATGAATCCTTATAAAGATCCTAATCAATCATAAACATAGTTCATGCTTCCAAAGCATGAGCAAGACATACTTTGTTCGTTGTTTTAAATTAAAAAAATATTATTAAATTTTTTTAATTAATTCTTGAAAGTATCTTAAAAATATATATATATCCATGAAAACAAGTCCTCGTATATAATAATTAAAATTACAAAATATCTAAGATTTAATATAGAACACAAAGAGTGTTTATAGTCATCCTAATATACATAAATACTATACATATTATACAGTATAGTGTATACAGTGTCATAATCATATCGAAAATGATGTTTAAATCGTAAGAGTCAAATGATGTTTCTTATATGCGAGATCAGTATCAAGTAGAACCGTGACTTAAAGGATTAATAAGAGATCTCCTAGCAAAGTCACACGCACCACAAAAATGAACTCAGAAAACGCAACTGGTACAATCCATAATGAACAAATAATCAATGATTTTCCAGAACCTCACTCCAACAACCAAAAGCATCCTTCCATTGGAAACTGGTCACGTCACCAACATTCAAAATAGGCTTCTTCCGATTCCAAATAAAACTCACAGAATCATAAAAACATGTACTAACTAAAATCATATCCATCCAAAAATTATGAAACAAAATGGTAAGCAGTGAATCTGATAGAGAGCAAGGCCAGGAGAGGATTGGGTTTACCTGAGAACGGTAGAGGCACTCCGGCAAGGGTTAGGCGGTGCGGAGAAGACGAACCTTGATGGTGGAGTGTATGAAGAGTGAAAATGGAATGGATATTATAAGAAGAGAAAACTGAAAAGGTGTTAGATTATAAAGATGAGAAGTCATGTATTATGAGTATGGTGCCCATGTGTTGTGCTGGAAACAAATTTCACATTTGCATGTGTTGTGCTGGAAACAAATTTCACATTTGTGGGAAGAAGAAAGAAAAAGTAAAAGAAAGGTTGTTTCCCCAAAATTAGCTTATATCTCTTTCTTTTTTCCTATTTCTATTATTTTATATATCACTTCACTATAATTATTGTCCTTACCAAAATAGTAATTATAAAACGAAATATCGTTGTATTATTTGTTTATATCATTAAAAATCAATTATCAAGACACAAGCTTGGTGACCACCATAGACACAAGTTGTCTTTCAACTCCTATTTCTTTTAATGTCTTCTCTCCTGTTAGTCCAATCAAGTCTTTCATAGGGATTCTACAATACCAAATGGAAAAACTTTTGTCATTAACCATTTATAACAGTTCAGTAGTCATTGACTACGATAAGATTTTATAGTCATACTCTTCGATTACTGGCAGAGATTTGTTTGGGCCAGGAGTTGCAGACATGTCTCTCAGTTGCAGGTTATCAGGTAGGAGTGGGTGCATTCTATAGACACTCACAAATTCTTCAGTTAAAGAGTATGGGACACCATGATTTTCTGGCTTCTTCAAACCAACTAATCCTCCCAAGATGGATCCACCAACATGTCCAAATGTTTCCTTAAACTTCTTCCCCAATAGCCCATACCTGAAATATAAACAATAATTTCAAAAAAAAAAAAAGAAATAAATTCTTTTACATTTTCAATATAAATTAAAAAAACAGTGAGAAAATTGTGTGGTGTTGAGAGGCTTACCAATTGCCACGCATCCCTGCAAGCAGAGTATCGGTTTTAAGAAGCTCCACAGTCCAATCAATGGTGTGAACCTTTGCAATCACAGCTGAAGTCACCAATCTTGCATGGCGATAAAGTTCTCCGTCATTCATATCAGGGTAATCTTTCTGAAAGATTGATCAGTTAGTGTTTTCTCTTCATTAATAAGATTGGTTAATGTTTTTTTCCATGATGAAATTTATGATCATTATACCTTGAGAGAATCACAAACTGCGTTGTGTTCTTGAATGAAAAGGGATTGCAGAGTTGAAACACCAGCCCAACTGTTGCGGATGTCACCTGCAATTGCTGTTCCATTTTCCTCATGCAGAAGGTTTCCATCACTTGATATCTTTATCTTTCCATCTTGGGAAGTCCTCACTTTCTCTAAAACTTCTCCATTGCAACTTAAAAATCTTTTCATTCTAAGAGACTATAGCTATAAGTTTCCTATCTGCTACTTTTTTATATATTTCTTTATGAAAATGTCCTCTTTTTTTATTATTAGCTTGACAAACTTGAAAAGTACACTTGAAACCAAATAGAAGCATCACTGTCAAAAAACCACCCCACTAAGGATATGTACACATGTGAATAAGACAACCTAACTCTAAACAAATGACAACTTTCCGCCCTTTGAGGCCTCCGAACTGATATTAATATTTATTATTTATTTTATTACGGATACGTTCCCCGACACATTGAACATTGTGCATGCATGCATGTACGTCTGCACCCAAAATCCAACCATTACACAAGTTGCATTTTTTAAATTTAACTTCTTCTCCTCTTCTCATCTAAGTTATCTTCTTTTTTTCTTTGATAAAATTAACTTTTAACTTTTGGCTCATGTAAAGTAGAAATCTTACCACCAAGGTGTTCGAATGTTTGTTGATCCGGATTGGATCTCAAAGAATCCAGTGGGACTTTCCTTAGTTTTGAAGAATTTGAAAGAATTTAGAGGGCATTGGCTTGCAAATTCTTTTGGTGCAGTGAGTTCAATCTGCATATATGTATCAAAATCTCATAAATAAATGAAATATTTATATATATAAATTGTTTTATATATGACATTTAAAAGTAATAATATTGAAATAAGTTTTAGAAACTGTCATAGACAGTTGCGGAACTTGTTCGATATTTATGGGGGTGCCAAAATATATTTAAAATTTATATATTTAATTATGGATCCGTAAGATTATTTAACTTAATAATAATTGAATCAATACTAAAATTTGTAGTTATAGTTTGTTTTTAATGTAAATAATCATATCGTCAGCAAAAAAAATTCACCTTCCGTATTATTTTGCAGTCTTATTTTAATAATTTTCATTGTAGAAAATTATCTTTTTGATATAGTTGTAGAAACAAGAAGAGTTAAAATAAGACGAGACAGATTAAAAAATCAATGAAATAGATGTAATTGACTTCTTATTTTTGTCAAAGATTGATTTTTTCTATTTTCTTCCTCACACTAGCTTCCATTTTATCACTTTTAAATAATTAATTTATTCTTTTATTTCTTCATCAATATACTTATGTTTTAAAAAAAATACTAAAAGATAATTTATCATAATCTAAATAAAAATTGTGATATGTAATTAATAAAAGAAAAATATATGATAATCAAGTCACAATTAAAAACCAGTTATTAAAAAACACTTAGTGCATTGCTTTTTCTTAATATTTATAAAAATGAATATACCAAATGTTCGTGAGATAAAAAATAATATTAATTATTAAACTAATATTTCACTATCAATTGAGAAAAAAAGAATTACTTTTCTCTTCAATAATAGAAGAAAGCATACAAAAATGAGAGAACAAAATAATGAATTTGTGTTCAACTTTCTTTTTTTCTTCATAAACAAAAGAAAACAAAACAAGTAAAAGTCTAAAGTGGATACAATACGTAAGAAACTCAAAAAACAGTGAGAGACAAAATAAAAAATATCTTAATAAATTTATTTATTTTTTATTAAATTTAATTTTATGTTTTATTATTTATTAACATTAAATATTATATTTTATAAAATAAATAAAAAGATACCTATTTTAATATTTATCTATTCCTAATATATATTTTTATTATTTAAAAAATTCCAAAACATTAAATTTCTTATACATAATTTAAAAAATTAAAAACAAAAAAAATTCATATAATATAAATAAAAAAAATCAAAAACGTTGGGGGGGCCACGGCTCCCCCGTCCCTTCGTGGTTCCGCCACTGCATCCATCTAAGTATTCCATCTTTACAGTTATGGAGATGAAGAGCCTGCACATGTTGTTAAACAACGTTGTTAGTTTCAATCATGAATAGCCATACACCATGCAACCATGGCAAATGATATTACGAGAGTAGTGATTATAGATGTTTGAGATGCTACTACTCGAGTCCCAGTACCCACTCAAGAGGTTAAGACAGTGGAGCAGGTCCCTGGAAATTTTATCCTTTGGCCAGTTAGATTAGTAAAAGTAATTGCAAAGGAGGTAATTGCTCTTACTTATTCAATTATGAATTTATTTACATAAGTGTATATTAATGTTATTTAATATTTTAAATATGTATAACAAATTAGAGTACAAGAAAAGGAAGATGTGAATGAATCATTACCACAACCGACAATTCTAGAATGACTTGGTGCAATGGCAGCGACTATCGCCTTGCAACCTATACAATTAGAAGTGCTTCTTCAAGCCACAAATAGGACCTTCAACACCCCTTTTTTATGTCAAAAGGATATTTTTGAAGTTCTCTTTGGCACTGATATGTTATGTATATCAGTAATACAACTTTGGTTGTTGTAAGCAAACTTTTATTACTTTTATGAAGTTTGAATATATTCAATATGTTATTCTTATATGATTTATTTTCAATGTTTAAGGTATTTACATGGATTTATTGATCCTATTGCCATTCAAGGCGTTGGGAATAAAAGTGAAAAGGTTCAAAAGTACCTATTAGAGACATTTGATGTTGGGAAAAAAGAAGTGTACTTAGCGCCTTATTTGTAGGAGTAAGAATGTCTTTTATACATTAAATTTCATTGGTCGTTGTTGGTAATTCTTCCTCAAAAGTTTGTTGTGGTTCTTTTGTGTTCATTACATAAGAAGTCTAACATTTTGAAAATTCTAAATACATTACAAGCGTAAATTCTTTTTATTAACTTATTTTTTGTGTTATATAATTTAATTTTACTACGTTTCATATTAGACACAATTTCAATATACATTAAACAAAATAATAATGTTCATGTTGAGAGAAGAACATTAATCATAACTTTAACTGATAATGTTAAAGAACCTTCAACACAATTGGAAGAATGTCACATAAACCGAGTAAACCGAGTTCATTATGAAGTTCACCTTGTGTGAAAACTTCATATCATTGTTTTAATAATCTTAAAGGATAATGTATCACTAGTAACCGATAAGCCTTGATTTATTTGACACACTTTTTTCTTCTAACTTTATAAAATTTACGAAGAGTTTTAATTGTTTAAATATGATATTGAAATATTACAACCAGGTTACCCAAATATAGTTTCTAGATCTTCTAACATAATCGAACAAATAAAAAATAGTAATTAATTTATTTGTTTTGTTCTAATTTTAAAACAATAGGTCAAATATACCATATTTACCCTAATGTTAATTAATTTCGTTATTCATTAATAGGAAAAAGAAAAGGAAAGAAATTTAATACTTTATATAAATTGTAAAAAGCCTTATAAAAAGAGCAATTAATTTCTTCTCAAATCTGTCTGGTATTAAAAGATCAAAGGGACTATTTATATCTTATTTAAGTAAAAAATAATAATAATAATTTAAAATATTATTTAAATTTCAAGTCAAACATATGTCAATACACTAACTTTACTTATTTAAATGTAGTGACTATTATTACATAAAAATTCAGAATGAACATTTTTATAAATTTAAATTACTTGACTAAATTTAATATTCAAAATGAAAAGGAAAAAAGGTTACTAAATATTCCATAAGATTATAAAGACATTGGTTTAATTTTACATTTTACCCTCCTATTATTGTTTTGTTGTCCATTTACTGTTCAACTTTATTGATGTCATGTTATTATTAGTTTTATTGTAATAAAATTAATACTTCTGCTCACGGGATAGTCTCCACAAAGGATACAACTTCAAATAAAAATCAGTAGGGTAGGAATGAAATTAAAAAAAAAAAACTGATAGATACATGAAGAAATTGATGGGGTGCAGGAAGCAATACCCATACAAATGGGTTGTGGGGATAAAAATGTTGTAATAGCCCAAAACAGAAATAAAACAGAAGTCAACTCAATGGAGTGCACACAGAAAGTGAACATGTGCGAAAAGAAGAAAAATGGGCCAGCCCTAGCCCTGTGCGATGTTTAAAAGAAAGCATTGCATGGTTATTAAAAGTACATTTCTTTTTCTTCTTAACTGTAATTTTATCATGAATTTCGGATTGGAACACTTCTGATTAATTGGAACCAGACAAAAGATAATTTTATTTAAAGATCTAATCTACTAACTTTTTTTAATGTTTCCTTTGAAAGCTGATAAGAAAATAAAAAAATAAACCCTTTCAAAGTTTGAAACTCATAACAAATAAAAGAATTTAAACTTTCAAAGTATCCTTTCGTACAACTTTAATCTGCAACTTTTCTTTTATCAGCAAAAGGATATATATATGTATATATTTGGAACACTAGGGGTGTGCTTCAACCCGTATACAAATATAAAAAGTTTTTATAATATAGTGTACCTACAATAAAAATTATCAGTGTAATTATAAGTCAAAAAATCCTAACTTATATTCATCCATCAAGACACTCCAATTGTAAATTCAAACACCATATATAGCACAGTTGAGTCTAATTGTAGTATGGTCGATAAAGTGTATCATGTCTTGACAGAAATCCCCACAAAGTAATATGAATTATGCTTTGTATCGTGTTCTGTCAACGAGTGTTTGCAACTATGTTTTAGTTTTTGCAGGTGTCTATGTATGCATTTGTCTATCAACATTCCTCCTTAGATAATGTCCACCATAGCCAATTACCAATGTCTTTAATATGTATTTCCTTATATGCTCATCGCACTGCTCAACCATCAGTTTTACCTCGAAGGGAAACACAAAATTATAGCAAACAATTCATAGTGAGCAAAAGTTGACACTGATAGGTAGAGTGGAAACATAGAACCATGCATATATTTTACCTAAGAATCTAATAATACTTTTCATGCCTACAGTCGCGATAATTTCATGCTACCTTATAGGTCTTAGGCATGATAAAGGATTAAGACACCAATCAGAGAAAGAAATTTGTGCTTTTGGAAATTTAGTAGTTATCCATCCCCATGTTTTCAATTATGCAACAGTGAACATTTCTATAATGTTGACCGTTCCGCCACTAAAAATAATGTTATTTCTTTGTTTCCAGATAACCCAAATGATGAAGGATTATCTTGTTCCTTTTTAAGATTATTGAATATGGTGTGAGTTGATTAAGAAAGCAAAGCGAAATCCCCACTGGACATTAAGATAGCAAGCTATCTAGATGTGAAGGTTCCTTTCACAAAGCTCAAGAGAAGAAGATGATGGATTGATTCAAAACAAAAAGGAAATGGAAAGCACATAAACCATAGAAAACCAAGAACCATTAAAAGAAGAAGAAAACATAAAATGGAAAGGAAAGAAATGGTAAAAATGTGAGAAGCACGCCACTACAAGGCTAGGCTAGAAGCCATGACAACCTTGAAGATGAGTGGATGTGTGCCGCCACTTGCTATGCAAGATAAGACTTAAAAGTATTCACTCCCAAGGGAGGAAACTCTCACAAATGGTTGAGACACAAGAGTGTTTTTACTTCAAAATGTTCAACCCTTTTACATGTCTAGGAGCACCCCTTATATAGAAGAGTTTAGGGGTCTCTAAGCAAATAAAAGATACCTAAGGATGTCTCTACAAAAACCTAACCCTAGCTTCTAGAAACTAGGTCAAATAAGGTTACAAAAAATGAGAGACAAAAGAGCTAACTATGGTGTGTGCAAGGCTAATTTCGTTCTAGCACAAAAGGAGACAAAAAATGTGTCTCATATGTCTCCAAACAGTGGCCAAAGTGTGCTAAAAACAAAGGAGACCAAAGGTACATAGGTACACTTGCTTCATGCCTTTTACTTTATGTTTTATGCCTTTGCTTTACTCTCTCCTCCACATCATTTATGCTCCCCAATCACCATGCGCCACCTAGCATTGCTTTCTTACTCCTAATTAACCTACAAAGCAAATAAACATAGATTAGCATGTTGGCTTAAGTCAAGTCAACTATAGTCAACAAGTCAAACCTAGTCAAAGGTCAACAAGTCAACTAAAGTTGATTCAACTAAGTCAACTTTGGGAATCAAAACTAACAAACACAAATGAAAGGGATGAAGGATTAGTGAACTTCCTTTCTAAACATGCTTAGTGTTCTTAAGCATGTGCCTCTATCCTTTGTTGGGGTCAATCCTTCATCATCCTCCCCTCCTTGGAGAGAATTTGACCACAAATTCTTTAAGCCTTTGTAGATGGAGCTTGACTTGATTTGGGGGAGGATTTGTGCTTCCCTTTTATGAGTTCTTGTTCCATCCTTTCTAAGGGTATTACCCCTAGCTTTGGTTAGGCCATCTTTATTTTCTAGACTACTCTTCCTCTCTTGCTTTGGGAGAATTTTTTTGTAGGCAAGTAAAACCTTGGTGAAAGCTTGCCCCTTTTCTTTTTCTTCTTTATCTTTTCTTATTATATTTCTATCCTTATTAACTTCTTGAGGTGATAGAGGTAGTAAAGTTGTCTTTTTCCCATTTTTGAAGAAAATGTATTGGTTGGTATAGCCATCATGTAAAGTTTGTTTATCAAATTGCCATGGCCTACCTAGTAAGATATGTGTGACTTCCATGGGAACAACATCACATAGCACCTCATCTTTGTAGCTTCCTATAGAGAAGTTAATTAGGACTTGTTTATTGACATCTATTTCTCCCTCTTTACTTATCCAAGCAAGCTTGTAGGGATTAGCATGAGGAATGGTCTCTAAGCTAAGCTTTTCCACCAACCTTGTGCTAGCTACATTGGTACTACTTCCTCCATCAATAATTAGAGAGCAAACCCATTTGTTAATTTTGCATCTAGATTGAAAAATGTTTTCTCTTTGAGTTGGCTCAAGCTCACTTTGATCTTGACCTATCATGCGCCTTAATAACATAGGGTCTTTCTCAAAAATTTTAGTTTTACTAGAGGAAGAAGATTCTTTTGAAAGAGAATGGGGAGATGAGTGTTCACTTTCAACATCATTACTCTTCTTTAAGATCATGGTCCTTTTGGTTGGGCAATTTAAAGCAATGTGATTATAACCCAAACATTTAAAACATTTAATGGAACTTGATCTTTGAGAAGTGGAATGGTGAATGTGATCACTTGGTGACTTACTTTTACTTGGTGGTTCTTGATGAGAGTTAGAAGTGAACTTATCATGTTTCTTTTTATCCTTTCCCTTCCATGAGTGACTAAAGTAGTGGTTGGGTGAGTAACTCTTCCTTGCCCTTCTTTTTCTTTTCAATTGAATTTCAATCCCAAGGGCAAGTGTGAAAACATTTTCAAGAGTGGAGTACTCATACAACTCTACTTGGTCTTGTATGTCTCTCCTAAGACCACTCACAAATCTTTTTATTTTCTCTTTGTTAGTTTCTTTTATTTCAACCCTATGCATTTGAGACTCTAATTCTTTAAAGTACTCACTCACACTCATAGAATCTTGGTGAAGCCTTTGGAGCTTCAAAAGAAGTTCCTTCCTATAGGAGGGAGGAACAAATCTAGCGCGCATAAGAGTTTTAATGTCCATCCAAGAAGCCGCGGGTGGCCCTTGGTCATAATTCTTACAAACTTTATGCCACCAAGTATTGGCATACTCCAAAAATCCTAAAACTACTAGATCAACTTGTGTTTGATCCTTTACATCATTTTCATTGAAAATTTGATCAACTTTAGCTTCCCAATCAGGGAAGACTTTGGGATCACTTCCTCCATAGAACTTAGGAATCTTTGGAGTTTCCATCTCTTGTGATGGGTTGCGCCTAGAATGCCCTCTTTTCCTAGCCTCTCTTTCTTGCTCTTTAGCTTCAAGCCTTTTAATGTGCTCTTGGATTCTTAGGTCACTTTGCTCCTTGTCTTTTCTCAATTGTTCAAAGGACTCCTTCCTAGACAACTCCAAATCCCGAAGCAATCTCATCAATGTATTGTTTTTGTTTGGAGTAGGTGCATTTGATGAACTTGCCATGATTCCTACAATAAAAACACTCAAATCCGAGACAAAATAAATGGATTAGAGGTTAGAAAACAAGAAAATCGAGACCAAATCCAACCCAAAATTGTAACCCAAGTGTTTAGATCACTCTCCCAAAGTAACAAGGCAAGGCTAGCACTCAAAATCCACCAAAGGAGTGAAGCAAACACTTTTAAAAACTTGTTCAAAACCTTTCAAATGCAAGACAAGTGATTCGGGCACAACATCCCAAGAGTTTCAAGAAAAGAAAACTACTAAGACAAAACAAAGAACACCTAGTGACAAGCAAGAAAAGCACAAAAACAAGGAAAGCTAAACTCTAAAGAAGAAAAGTTTGAGACAAAACTTTTAACAAGACTAAAACAAGAAAAACACATTTTAAAGACTCTATGGAAAGCACTTGACAAGCATCTTCAAGTCTTAAATCATGCATACACCAAGAAAGATCATAACCAAGTTAAAGCATGGAACTAATTTGCCAATATCACCCACTTCTCAAGCATGAAACTTGTAGCATAACACTTAGTGAAAAACACACTTTTAGTTCACCAATGAGCAAGATTGCTCTCGGTTTTTAGACAATATTTGGTGCAAAAATTTTCTTCTTTTCACAACTAGTTTCATAAAATGGTGAGAAAGAGTTTTAGGTGGCTTGAACACTTAGTTCCTCAAGTTTTAGGCCAAAATCAATTTCATGGAGCATACATCAAGCAAGACATAAAGTGAAAGCAAGATTCAAATACTTGGAAAAACAAGAATAAGAAAACTTCAAGCTAACATATGACATATGACTCAAGCAAAAGTTAGGCACATTTAAAGACTCAAACATGTAGCTATCATGCATTTAAACTTTTGGAAATGAAGGTCAATGATTAAGCACACAAAGACATGTTATCTAACAACATTTAGGAGTAAGAAGAGTAACAAAAATAGTAGCCAAAACTGCCCAACATAACCTGAAAAACGTTGATTCGCGGTGATCTCGGCAGCTCTGATCTTTGCTCACTATTTCAATCATAACTCTCTCCACAGAATTCCAAATGCATTGGTTCTTTTTTTGTTAAAAACTAGACTAACAGAGCTTTCTTTGGACATCAAGAACGTAATTTTTGGACCACTGAGCAGGTGCAGTTTAATCTTTTAAAATCGTGAACAGTTTCTGCCAACATTGTTTTTATGTGGACCATTCAAAGATAGCTACACAAGACAAAGTTAGAACATGAAAACACCATATTCAAGGACAACCAAAGCTCTAGATACCAAATGATGAAGGATTGACCCCAACAAAGGATAGAGGCACATGCTTAAGAACACTAAGCATGTTTAGAAAGGAAGTTCACTAATCCTTCATCCCTTTCATTTGTGTTTGTTAGTTTTGATTCCCAAAGTTGACTTAGTTGAATCAACTTTAGTTGACTTGTTGACCTTTGACTAGGTTTGACTTGTTGACTATAGTTGACTTGACTTAAGCCAACATGCTAATCTATGTTTATTTGCTTTGTAGGTTAATTAGGAGTAAGAAAGCAATGCTAGGTGGCGCATGGTGATTGGGGAGCATAAATGATGTGGAGGAGAGAGTAAAGCAAAGGCATAAAGCATAAAGTAAAAGGCATGAAGCAAGTGTACCTATGTACCTTTGGTCTCCTTTGTTTTTAGCACACTTTGGCCACTTTTTGGAGACATATGAGACACATTTTTTGTCTCCTTTTGTGCTAGAACGAAATTAACCTTGCACACACCATAGTTAGCTCTTTTGTCTCTCATTTTTTGTAACCTTATTTGACCTAGTTTCTAGAAGCTAGGGTTAGGTTTTTGTAGAGACATCCTTAGGTATCTTTTATTTGCTTAGAGACCCCTAAACTCTTCTATATAAGGGGTGCTCCTAGACATGTAAAAGGGTTGAACATTTTGAAGTAAAAACACTCTTGTGTCTCAACCATTTGTGAGAGTTTCCTCCCTTGGGAGTGAATACTTTTAAGCCTTATCTTGCATAGCAAGTGGCGGCACACATCCACTCATCTTCAAGGTTGTCATGGCTTCTAGCCTAGCCTTGTAGTGGCGTGCTTCTCACATTTTTACCATTTCTTTCCTTTCCATTTTATGTTTTCTTCTTCTTTTAATGGTTCTTGGTTTTCTATGGTTTATGTGCTTTCCATTTCCTTTTTGTTTTGAATCAATCCATCATTTTCTTCTCTTGAGCTTTGTGAAAGGAACCTTCACATCTAGATAGCTTGCTATCTTAATGTCCAGTGGGGATTTCGCTTTGCTTTCTTAATCAACTCACACCATATTCAATAATCTTAAAAAGGAACAAGATAATCCTTCATCACCAAACTACTGTCATCCACATACATTTCCATGCATTATTTTGTTTACCATCTAGACCAAAAAGATAAAAATGATTAAAGTGTTGTCTTGGCATGAAATAATTGACATTGCTAACACCCATCCATTTGTTGCACATGTTCCACACCCCATGGCCACATCACAAGTAAAAAATAAATGACTGCTGGATTCATCAACTAACCTACACATATTGCATAAGCTATCAGTTATATTTATTCCCCTTCTACCCAAATTGTCTTTTGTAGCAGCTTTGTTCAAAAAACCTTTCCAGGCAAAATGTTGAGCAGAAGGAAGGGCCTTGACTTTCCAAAATTTATCAAACTCTACTGTTTCTTCGACAATAGTGGCGTCTAAAAATTTTCTATAGACTGAACTAACACTAAAGGTCTATGAATCCTCGTCTACCCATACCCAACAATCATCATTCTCCCTTTTGAGAGTTTTAGTTCCCAATTGTTGCTTCAAGATGGTTAACTGGTTTACCTCCCGCTTAAATCACTGTCTCCTCCACTCCAAGTTCCACTCCCCAGTGTTATTTTGCCAATTGCCCATCTCTCCAAGTGTAGCTTGTTTATTTATTGAATTAGCGTATAACCTTGGAT
Organism: Vigna unguiculata; assembly: GCF_037176805.1. Lineage (NCBI taxonomy): Eukaryota > Viridiplantae > Streptophyta > Magnoliopsida > Fabales > Fabaceae > Vigna > Vigna unguiculata. The sequence goes on from NC_140799.1 coordinate 11,391,821, forward strand.
ACGTTTCGCATAGTGGCTCATGTCCTAACCACCTATCAGTCCAAAATCTAATAATTTTACTATTTCGTATCTTCCACTTCACATTATTTTCAAACCACTTCCCTCATTCTTCTCCACTTGTTGCCCTCCTAAGATCCCTCCACCAACATGAGTTAAGCTTATTGTCTATTCTATTATGTAAGCTCCTCCATGAACCGTATTTTGAGTCCAAAATTGATTTTCATAGCCCTTCACATTGAATTCCTATCCTCTATTTCCATTTTCCAAGTAGTGCAATATTAAATATTCTTGGACTTTTAACTCCTAAACCCCCAAGCTCTTTTGGTTTGCAAATATTATCCCACTTAACCCATGCAATCTTCCTACCTTCACATCCCCATCCCCATAAGAACTCTCTCTGAATCCTCTTAATTTCTTTTTCCACAGATTTTGGCATTTTGAAAAAGGACAAGAAAAAAAGAGGTAAAGATGTGATGACAGATTTAAGCAAGCAAGTTTTACCAGCGAAAGAGAGGTGCTTTCCTTTCCATTTGGCTAATTTTTTCCTTATTTTCTCAACAACATCTTTCCACATGTAATGTTTCTTAGGATTATCCCCAATTGGCATGCCTAGATATGAAAAAGGAAGTTGCATGGTGTCACAGTTTAACATTTTCGAAAATCTCTGAAGGTAGTTTTTAGTAACCCCTACACTTCCTATCTTACTCTTAATGAAGTTTACTTTCAGCCCTGCAGCTAATTCAAAAAAACTAAGAATACTTTTTATGACCATTATGTTTTGAGTTTTTGCTTCGCTCAAGAACAATGTATCGTTTGTAAATTGCAACATATTTACCTCAATGTTTTTCTCTCCCACTTTGATCCCTTCCAACAATTTTTTCTTTGCTGCCACTCTTACTAAACCTGCCAGTCCCTCTACTACGATCAAAAAAAGAAAGGGGGCTAGAAGGTCTCCCTGTTGTAGCCCTTTAGATGGCCAAAATTCTTGAGTTGGGCTGCCATTAACAAGCACTGAAATTGTGGATGATTCTAAGCATAGGCTTTCTCATAATCAAATTTAACTATAACACAACTTTTCTTTTTACACCTAACCTCATCTATAGTTTCACTTGCAAGCAAAACACTGTCCAACAGTCCTCTACCCTCCAAAAATGCAGATTGGGTATGATCAATTACCTTATGTATAGCCAATTTGAACCTTAGAGAAAAACATTTGGATATGATTTTGTAGAGGCTTCCTACTAGGGAAATGGGTCGGTATTCATCTAGGACTTGGGGGTTATCTCGCTTAGGTATAGGTGCAATAAAGGATGCATTACAACCTTTAGGGTACTTACCTGTAATTTGGAAGTTATGAACCGTCTTTATAATATCTCCTTTCATTATTTACCATGAGTTCTTAATAAAATTAAGTTAAAACCGTCTGGGCCCGAGCTTTTGTTACCTTCACACTCCCATACTGCCCTTTTAATCTCCCCTTCTGAGAAAGATTTTGTCAACATTATGCTGTCTTCCTTTGATATTGAGTTAAAATCTACATTTCCTGGTTTTACATTGAACTCACTTGTCTCTCTCAACTTACCCTCAAAGTATTCCTTTACCCCCTCTTTAACCTCTTGAGGATTCTCACTCCATTCTCCTAGAATTCTCAAACCTGTAATCATGTTTTTTCCTTTTCTCCAATTCATTGTTAGGTGGAAGAATTTTGTATTCAAATCCCCTGCCTCCAGCCATTTAATCCTAGATTTTTGTCTCAGTACTGATTTGAATCTATTGTTAACCTTTTTTAGTTCAGCGAAGAGAATACTCCTTTGGTTCTTTTGCTCCTCATTCAATACACTTTGATCGTCTAATTTATCCAATTCACTTATGTTCTCTATTAGATGTTGCTTTTCTTTATTGGTGTCCCCAAAAACTTCTTTATTCCAAATCTTTAAATCTTGTTTCAACCTTTTTAATTTCTCCTTTACCATTACAAGGCCACCTAACCACACTGTAGCTATCCCATTATTTCTTAACAAAATCTGCAAAGCCTGTCACAGTGAGCCAAGTGTCCAAGGTTCTAAATGGTATAGGGCCCTAATCTACATGTGTGGATTTTAGGAACAAAGCACAATGATCTGATATTACTCTATCCAAGACATATTGTTTACTTCCTGGCCACACATCCTCTCAATCCCTAGTCATCCTATCTAACCTGCTTTTGGCAGATCCATTAGTTTTATACCACGTATAATTCCTACCAACAAGTGGTAAATCTATTAATTCCATCCTTTCTATGAATTCATTAAAGCCTTGTATTTCACTTCTACTACAACTGCCTATATGATTGACTCCCTTTCTTTCTTCCAGGTTTCTCACAACATTAAAGTCACCTAAGATACACCACATTTTTCCTCCCACATCCTCCTTGTATTTTATTATATCTTCCCACATGTGTCTTTTTTCATTGATTTCACATGGTAAGTGGTGGAGCTCCAAAGGTGTATGAAGAGCTCCATGGGCAGCGGAAATGGATGAAGGAATGGAGGCAAGTTGGAAGGCACTTGCAAGCAAAGGAAGGTGAAAGAGGTGATAGGATTTCCTAATCTATGCTAGCCTAAGGAAGGTAGCTAGAGGTAGAGAGAGGAAATCTCTAGAAAGTGGTGACTCTCAAAGGCAATAGAGGGAGGAGTGCTCTCAACTCAAGTTGCATCTATTGCATAAAATTTCAAGAGTTAAAAATGTACAAATGGTCTACTTTTGGCTTTTATATGTGAGCCTAAAAGCTAGACTAATTCTTGGCCCTTAGATCAAGCTTGGAGGAGAAGCTTTAATCATCACCCTTGGATGGTGGCTTGGAGAAGGAGACATCTTCCTAGCCTTTGGATGAAGACTTGGAAAAGAAGACACTCTCTTAGCTCTTGGATGAAGGAGGCACATGGGTGGAGTGTGGACTTGGCTCCATGGGATGCATGATCCATGAGGTGTAGGAAGGAATGTTGACTTTCACTTAGTCCACCTTTGACCTTTGGTAGCTCATGGCCAAATCTCCTATTGGGCTTAGTCAAGCCCAATTTTATCAATTTAACTACACATTATTTGACTTATTATTCTAGAAAAACAAGGCCTAAACAATGGCCCAATTTAAATCTAAACTATGGTCTTCCATGCATTAACTCATATTTTGTAGATTTCTTTAGCCCATGTGAATAAAGTGAAAAGCCCATGATTGACTTGATCATCTTGTGAGAGGCCCATGTGGATCTTCTTCATCATGCTTCTAGTGATTGGGCCTCGAGGTGGGCTTGCGCTTGTTGATGCATTTGAGCTTAGGCTTATTGGGATCACATCATCCCCTCCCCCTTGAAGAGGATTTGCCCTCAAATCTTGGTGTTCATCATCCATGGATCCTACAAAAGGAATTAAATGAGATATATTGAAAGTGGAATGAACACCATACTGATAAGTAGGAGGATATCTAAAGTAGAGGACAAAAGAAGATCTTGTTGTATTTTTGAAAGTTACTTGAAGATGAACAAGATCTACTTCACAAAAATAATTTTGTGTACTTTGAGTTGTTTCAAACCTAGTAGGCAACATTAACTCAAAGTTTGATTTTGCAAAATCTTTTGAGGAGTTTAAAACAATGGGAAGGGAAATTGGCTTGAAAAACTTAGCAAAAGTAAATATTGGTTTGAAGAAATGAGAATGATTGATGAAATGAGAAGAGTTAAAAGATTTGAGCACTCCCTTTAAAATTCCTGATTCAATGAGAATTGTGGGGTTTGGAGGTGCCTTTAGTAGCACTCCTTTGTTGAGTAGGATTTCTTCTTCCTCTTTCTCTTTCTTTTCAAGCTCTATTTTTGCTCTCTTTTCTCTCAATGCCTTGTCAGATTCTTTCCTTTCCTCTTCCTCTCTATCTCTTCTTTCCTTCTCCTCTTGCTCTTTTTGCACATGGTCTCTTTGCTTTTTAATTTCTCTTTGCTTTTCAATTTCTCTTTTCTTACTCAAGAGCAAGTCAAGTTTATCTTTAAAATCTCTTTCTTGACGAGAAAACTTCTTTAGATTTTGAATGAATGCATCTCCTATATCAATGAAGTTTTCTAGTCGAGACTGTTGCTCTCGAGTGATCCTATATGAAGAGGGAACAAAATGCTTCCACATGCATGCTTTTAGTTCATAAAAGGTATTAATGCATGATGCTCTTCCCTTTTCCACTTGAAATTGCCTTTGATGCCACCACTCACATGCACGTCCTACAAATCTAGAAATAACATGCCTAAGAATATCATACTGACTATATCTATTAAAGAATGGTTGCACCAACTTCTCTATATCCCACATCCAATCTATGAATGATAGTGGACCTATATCCTCCCCAAAGAATGGAATGTCACTATGAAATGTATGATGCAACTCATGACTATCATGCTTAGTCAACCTAGGACTATATGTAGAATATGTACTCATGATGATTGAATGAACTTATGCACTTGGATAAAAGGGTGAAAGAAGAGGACTAGCACAAGTGTACCTCCAAGTAAGCGAGGTGAGTCTCACGGACTTCTTAAGTACCAAGGCCAATCCTTGCCAAGGTTACACTTGAAAAAGTACTCAAAGTTCATACAAATGTTCAAGTAATAAGTAGATAGAATCACATGAGGCAAAACACACAAGCACAAACAAGACTCAAAGAAAAGAAAAGACTAACACTAAAAACGGACCCCTAAATGGCAAAAATTTTAGAGACTTTGGTCTCACAAATTAAAACCACTAAGCGTCTAATCTATGCGGCCTAAAAGCAAGGTGAGAAAGCACTTAGAACTTTCAACACACTCACTTACTAAAACGTTGCACTATAATATGAAAAAGGTTCTACTTAAGAGATGAGATTGAACACCTTTGGTTCCCCAAGACACCTAAGTAGGCCATGGATACAATTGAGAACTTGAAAGCAAATTTGGTTCACTAATTTGGTACTCAAAATGAAGCAACCTCAAGCTACTTAATATCTCAAATTTTGATGCTCAAAAGATGCAATTTCACAATCAAGGAGGCTTCAAATTGGTACCAAATAAGATGTGCCAAAAAGAAGTACAAAGTACAATGAAATAAAGCCAAAAAAATAAGAAACAATGCAACTCCAAATGTGCTACCAAAGTGCTGCCAATTTGCACAAAATCAAGAGCCAATAGCTTGGCTTGTAGGCTCCTTTTGATTTGAATAAAGACCACCACCAAGTAAGGCACTTGTAAGCACCTTAAGCCACCAAAATGAAGTGCAAAACAACAACTATAGCCTTGGTTTTAAGGCCAAAACAGCCACCAAACCTGCACACAAAAAAAAAACAAAACAACAAGAAAACTATACCAAGCAATGGAGTTAGCACACACTCTCTCAAATGAATAGGTCCAAAACTCTCAATAGGTGAGGAAAAGAATAAGCACACAAGCTAAAATTCTACTTCAATATCCACCACCTAAGATGCTACCAAATCATAGAAACCATTCTAAACTTCATAGCATCATCAATCACAACCAATAACCAAGAGTCAAGTATATGAACCTAAACAAAGGAGAAAGCAAGAAAAGCTAATTAGAAATGTTAAACCAAAAGAGAATTGAAATGAAACATGACTAGAAGGAGATTCAAGAAGTGACAAGCAAGAAATTAAAGGCTGGAAAGAAAGGCAAGCACCACAAAAAGGAACCTAGAAATGTACTAGAATAGATGAAAAAAAACTGAAAATAGTGAAGAAAAAGTGCTCAAAAATAGCCACTGTACTCATTGCAATTTTGTGCCAAATTGAGGGAATAAATTCCACTTCTATTGAAGGCAAACTCAAGCCAATATAAAGTACACAATCAAGGAATCAATTAGAATAACAAAGAGCACTTAAAAGCACCACAAATCGCACAAAACAGCAGTAAAACATAAAATTTCCGAGACCACTGCGCCAGAAAACGTGAAAATTTTCCTCAACTTCGTCGATTTTTCATTTTTTTTTGTACTCAACATTTTTGAATGATTCTTTTTTTGTATGTTTCGTCTGGATGTTAGCTAAATGAGGAAAAATTCAGATTAAAATTTGGACCAGGCAGTGAGTCATGACAAATCTCAAACAGTAGGTGTGCGTGCAGTGAAATCTGGAAAAACAGACTAGAGCAGAATTGCTCACGGAAATTGTAAGATGTTCTATGAAAATTCAAGATGAATGAACTTGATTATGATCTAAAATCAAGTATGAATCATAGAAGAACATCTTAAACACTCAAAAGCACAATCCAATCGGTGAAATGGACGAAAAACAGTGAGACCATTGCCTTACACATCCACAAGCATCACTTGAAGTTCATAGCTCATTTTGTGTGATGTAGGACTTGGTTCTCATCAAGCAAGTGCAGAATTCAGCCATATGAACGAAAATTAAGATGAATTAAAGTGCTAAAACATGACTTAATACAAAATACAATATAAGGAACTGAAAATTGAAAGATGCACCGATTAAAATGAAGAAAAACAGCAAGGAAGAAAAGAACAAGTGCTGGAAAACGAAAATGGAACCTAAAAACAGATTTGCACCAATGAAGCAAGGAGTACTACAAGATGAATCAATGGAGATTCATGTAGCCTCAATGTCAAACGGTGGAAAGCATAAAAAACATGAAAAAACAGCAGCAAAAGTGAAGAAAACAGTGGAGAAGAGAGACAAAACGGAAATTGAAACAAGAGACAAGTATGGACCAAGAACCTTACCCAAACCAAGAGGATGGATGCACCAAAGGCTTGGATGGCTCTAGATACCAATTGATGGTGGAGCTCCAAAGGTGCATGAAGAGCTCCATGGGCAGCGAAAATGGATGAAGGAATGGAGGCAAGTTGGAAGGCACTTGCAAGCAATGAAAGGTGAAAGAGGTGATAGGATTTCCTAATCTATGCTAGCCTAAGGAATGTAGCTAGAGGTAGAGAGAGGAAATCTCTAGAAAGTGGTGACTCTCAAAGGCAATAGAGGGAGGAGTGCTCTCAACTCAAGTTGCATCTATTGCATAAAATTTCAAGAGTTAAAAATGTACAAATGGTCTACTTTTAGCTTTTATATGTGAGCCTAAAAGCTAGACTAATTCTTGGCCCTTAGATCAAGCTTGGAGGAGAAGCTTTAATCATCACCCTTGGATGGTGGCTTGGAGAAGGAGGCATCTTCCTAGCCTTTGGATGAAGACTTGGAAAAGAAGACACTCTCTTAGCCCTTGGATGAAGGAGGCACATGGGTGGAGTGTGGACTTGGCTCCATGGGATGCATGATCCATGAGGTGTAGGAAGGAATGTTGACTTCCACTTAGTCCACCTTTGACCTTTGGTAGCTCATGGCCAAATCTCCTATTGGGCTTAGTCAAGCCCAATTTTAGCAATTTAACTACACATTATTTGACTTATTATTCTAGAAAAACAAGGCCTAAACAATGGCCCAATTTAAATCTAAACTATGGTCTTCCATGCATTAACTCATATTTTGTAGATTTCTTTGGCCCATGTGAATAAAGTGAAAAGCCCATGATTGACTTGATTATCATGTGAGAGGCCCATGTGGATCTTCTTCATCATGCTTCTAGTGATTGGGCCTCGAGGTGGGCTTGCGCTTGTTGATGCATTTGAGCTTAGGCTTATTGGGATCACATCAGTAAGTACATGTTAATAATGTTAACTTGGATATTATCCTTACCCCATTTTCCAATGGTTATTATGAATCCTCTTTTAGAGATTGATTTTTCACATTTGAATTTATTTTTACCCCAGATAGTAAGGATTCCCCCACCACTATTTTCGACTGGAGAATCTATCCATTTGTATTCGTCATCCCCCCAGATTGCAAGGCATTTTTCTCTATTAATTGTTCCCACTTTTGTTTCCTGGATACACACCATTCCTACTTCATTCTTACTAATTATCTCTCTCCCATATCTCCATTTTGCAGGTCCCCCAATTCCCCTTACGTTGAGACTAACTATATTCATTTATCACTGTCATCATTCCCTTCTTCCCTAAGTCGTTTAATTTTACTATCTTTCTCTTCCATTTTTTGAAGTTGTTCTAGAATTTGGTTTTCCTCCCCTGTAAATGTAATCCCTAGTTGTTTGCCTAGATTCCAAATTCTATTTGCCTCAATAGAACTATTCCTCATCCAAAACAACCTATTGCAATTAACTATATCAGTATCAGAGATTGAATTGCAAAGATTGTGTACGGCTGACCTTATTTGACGTCGTTATAGAGTGGTATTCATGGATGATGTTGTAGTTATTGATATTAATTTGCCATTGTTTTGCTTGCTTGATTCTCCTGCATAAAGATTCCTTTCTCTCATAAAATGTTGTGGATCCAACTTTGTTTCTTTGATAAGCACCATATGGGTTCCCGCTATTGGTAGACTGTTGTCCCTTTAATGCTGTGAGAAACCCATATGACTTTAATTTTGTTGTCCCTTTCTAATTTCCAACATTCAAGACAAATGTTTTGTCCAAATACTCTTGAATTCACGATTATAATACGTCAGTATAAGAAAAGTTGTGTTTACCAGCACTCTCTCATACCTTTCCCTTTTGTTCTATTTTATAACTATTATCACCAATAAACCTGATATATTGATGTTGTGCTTCACACTTTTATCTTAAATTTCTTTATAACTTTTTAATGTGATAGGTATTAATATACTCAGATCATTCTCTGGCCACTGGCTCCACAATTTTGTTGCTTTTACTAAATTATGTTATGTTAACTCTTTCTCTACTTCTCTCTCTCTCCCTCCTGTTTCTATCACATATTTTGTATATATACTCTTATTCTAAATAATATATAGAGTTGATCTTTTTCCTCAAGGATGATTTTCTTTTCTGTTCCATTATATTCCTAATATGGTATCAGAAGGTACACTCTCTGTGTCTTGTTGTGTGCTTCTTCATCTTTGATAAATCAACCATGGCTTTTTTAAGCCAAAGTTCTCTCACTTCCCCTCCTTATCACCTTATCAATCCTTCTAGTCCTCTTTATCTCCATCTTGGAGAAAATCCCGCACTAGTTCTTGTTACTGTGCTCCTCACTCTCGAATCCAATTTCTATCAATAGGAACGTGAGATGCTTGTTGCTCTCGAAACCAAAAACAAAGAACTATTCATCACCAAAGGCTTTCTTTGTCTTTCATCCTCTGACCCTCTTCACAATCCATGACGTTGCTGCAATCGCATGGTCATTTCATGGCTTACTCGCTCCATGACTCCAACTATAAAGCATTCAATCATGTGGATGGAGACAGTGGCTGAAATCTGGACAGATCTTAAAGAACTTGTCTCTCACGCTAATACATTTTGAATTGCAGATATGCAAGATCAAATATAGAGTTGCAAGCAAGGTGATTCCTCTATATTCGAATATTACACTCAATTAAAGATTATGTGGAAAGAGTTGGAGATGTACCATTGTATTCTTGTATGCAATTGTTCCCCTGTTTGTTCTTATGGTCTTCTTACCAAGCTCTAAAAGGAACGTAAAGATCATTATGTTATTCGTTTTCTCCATGGGCTTACCGACAATTATTCACAAGTTTGATCCCAAATCATGCTCATGGATCCTATGTCTTCTCTTGTTAAGATTTTTTTGTTGGTCCTCCAACATGAACGTGAATTTCTTGGTCTTTCTCCCACTGTTTCGTCTCAAGATACGATTGCCTTCATGGCTTCTGCTAAAGGGTCTTCTTCTGTCCCTCCTATTGTTTCTAAAATTGTCCCACTCAAACCTCCTCACGGACGTAATACCAAATTCTGTGAAAACTATAAGAACACCAACCACACTTTTGATACCTATTATTGGCGTATTGATTTTCCTCCTAGTTATAGGAAGTCCAATCGTGCTAGTGGTTCCAGCACTATTTCTTCAACTGCTTTGGCCAATGTTGATCATGCTACAACCCCAAAATCTTCTTCTGTGCAAGACAGTTCTACCCAAAGTCCCTATTTTTTTCTAAAGAGCAACATTAGGCCATCCTAGCTCTTCTTCATCAATACAAGGCTCATGCTTCTTCCATCAATCAAACATTTGTTCATACATCAAGTGATCTCTTGCATTCTTCTAATTGGATTCTAAACAGTGGGGCTACTGATCATATTTTCTTAGTTCAATCTGTTTTTCAATTCTTGCACCCCATTAAACTAGTTTCAATTAGGTTATCGAATAATAACACTATTTTTGCTAATTTTTCTAACACTATTCAACTTGGTCTTCTCACTTTGCAGGACACTCGTTATGTACCAAATTTTCATGTTCAATTATTCATAAGCTCATGTCCCATCTTCATTGTCTGATTTTATTTTGTGATATTCATTGTTTCATCGTGCAGACTTACAAGAATCTCGTGCTCCAACACTGCAAGCAAATATTTCAAATACTTCTTTTTCCTTTCCATGTTTCAAGTGTAACAAACATTGAAAACTCTAGATTGTGGCATTATAGGCTAGGACATACGTCTCATAAAATGTTACAATACTTATCTTCAATGTACCACAATATCACTTTTGATGTTTTACCGCCCTATGATATATGCCATCTTGCCAAACAAAAATGTTTGCCATTTCCCAATAGCCAAATTCATGCTTCATGTTTCTTTGAGTTAATTCATGTTGATATATGGGGCCCTATTGCTCATACTTCACTTGATGGTCTTAACTATTTTCTTACAATGGTGGATGATCATACACGTTTTACTTGGGTTCATCTATTACAAAATAAATCCATGGTCTAACAGATTCTTCCTACTTTTGTTACTTTAATTGAAAATCAATTTTCTGTCACGCTTAAGAAAATTCGCTCTAACAATGGGAAAGAATTTTTTCTGCATGATTTTTTCAACAAGAAAGGCATTATTCATGAGGTCTCTGTGTTGAAACTCCTCAATAAAATGGAATTGTTAAGAGGAAACATTAACACTTACTTAATGTTAGTTGTGCTTTACTTTGTCAAACAAAACTTCCTTCTTCTTTTTGGAATTTTGCTTTGAAACATGCCACTCACATTATAAATTGATTGCCCACACCTTTCTTAAATAATAAAGCCCTTTACAAAGTTCTACATGGGCATCTCCCTGATTTTACAATGTTACGTGTGTTTGGTTGTCTTGCCTATGTTTCCATACTCACAATAGCACACACTAAGCTTGATCATAGAGCCTCCAAATGCATATTCTTAGGTTTTAAAACTGGTGTTAAAGGTTTTTTCTTGTATGACATCATTCGCAAGTCTTGTTTCATCTCACAAAATGTACTATTTTATGAGACTCAATTTCCTTATGCTAATACTACTTCTTCATTGCCACATTCTGATATTATCAATCATGTTACAACTAAAACATCATTTGATGAACTGATGCAATATGATACACCACTTTCCACTAATATTATTCCCACTACACAACCAATTGATTCCAATAATTGCTTGCAGCCATATCACATTAATGATCTTGAGATTCGAGTTTCTACAAGAGTAAAAAAGCCACCTTCTTATTTAGCCGACTACTATTGTCATCATGCTTCATCTAATTCCACCTCCATTGTCTCCTTTCCCTTGCATTTTGTTTTGTCTTATTCTAAATGTTCAAATACTCACAATGATTTTTACCTTTCTATTTATGGTACACTTGATCCCACCACTTACAAAGAAGCAAGTCAACTTGCCTACTGGCGAACACAACTATGAGGGTCAAATTGGATGCTCTTCAAAGGAATCACACTTCGACATTGGTTGCCTTGCCTCCAAATAAGAAGATTGTCGGATGTAAATGATTTTACATAACTAAATATCATGCTGATGGGAGTATTGAAAGGCATAAAGCTCGTTTGGTAGCATAAGGATTCACACAAATAGAGGGGGTGGACTTCTTTGAGACTTTTTCACCAGTTGTGAAGATTACCACTATTCGATTTTTGTTATCTGTGGCTATTTCTTCTGGATGGTTTCTCCATCAGCTAGATGTAGACAATGCTTTTTTGCTTGGTGACTTACATGAGGAGGTTTACATGTGTCTTCCACTTGGCTTCATTGTTGCTTCTTCCATTGTTTCTTCTTCCAAAATGGTTTGCAAATTAAATAAGTTCCACTATGGCTTACGCTAGGCCAGCATATTTTGGAATTCTAAACTCACCACTACTTTGCTTTCCTTTGGATTCACACAGAGCACGACAGGTTATTCTCTGTTAACTCTTTATCAGAATCACTCTTTCACAGCTCTTTTGGTTTATGTTGATGACATTATCCTAACAAGTAATGATTTAACTTTCATTACCACTGTCAAGCAATATCTTCATCAACAATTTCACATTAAGGATCTTGGAGAACTTAAATTTAAATAATTTTTAGGATTTGAGGTGGCTCGTTCAAAATGTGGTTTGGTGTTGAATCAACGCAAATATTGTCTTGAAATTCTTTCAGAATTTGGTCTCACTACCTACAAGCCTGTTGATACTCCTTCAAATCCCACTGTACAGTTAAATGATGACAATGGTGCTCTCCTCGATTAGTGGTGGATCTTGACCAATAATTTTTGGGGAACCAAAATAATACATTCAAAATATATAAAGTTGTATTTGATATGAACACTCTTTGAAATAAACTTTCATAATTTCATCACATGTAATTATTTGAACCTTTAGAAATGATTTCTACAATTGAACAATTGGATTATTAGTAAGATGTTTCAAATTATGTAAGAAAGTTTAATTTGTTTTGTTTTCATCTTCACGGTTAAATTCCCTTTATTACTTTAAAATATCAATATATTCTTTTATTCTTCATTAACCTAACTATTATTTTCTTAAGTTTAAAATTCAAAAATAATTTATCATAATCTAATCAAAAATTCAAAGACATAATTACTAAAAGAAAATTATATCATAATCAACTCACAATCACGACTAGAATATTTCATATTACATCAGTTTTATTTTTTGCAAATTTTGTTAAAAAAATTGAAAGAAAAAACTTTTTTTTTTGCCATTTTTTCTAAGAATGTTAATTAGCATGTAATTCCTTCGTGGATAATTATTTTGTACAAAATTATAAAATTCAGAAATATTTCCTACAATTGTTTTTTGCAAATGTTTTATACAAAATATTTTGCAAACAAATTGGTAGCAATTTCTTTCAATTTTGTTTTTTATAACAAAATCTGAAGTATCCCCCCTCCCCCAATGAAAAGAATTTCAAAACAAAATTGGCAAGAAATATAAGATTTTTTATTAGTGAATTAAAAATTGGTTATGAAAACATATAGTACATTACTTTTTCTTCAATATTCATAATGTTAACTATTAAACTAATATTTCACTATCAAGTGAGATAAAAAAATGTCCTTTTTTCTCTTCAAGAATGGAAGAGAATATAAGAAATGAGAGCAAAAATAGTGAGTTTATGTTTAATTTTATTTTTTTCTTTAAAAATGAAAAGAAAAAAAAAGGTGAGAGTGGTAAGAGATAAATATAATATGTTAAAAACTTCAAAGACAATGAAAAAAAAATAATATAATTTAATTTTAAAAAAAAAAACTGGGGGGGGGGGGGGAGCCATGGTCCCCTTTCGCACCATCAAACATCCAACCAAATTTAGACGATTGATTGGGAAGTTGATCTATCTTACCAACACTCGCGCAAATATATCAGTTGCGGTTCAACAAATTAGCCAATATATATCTCAGCCAAGGGAACCACACCTTTAAGCAGCTTTTTGGGTCTTGAGATATCTTAAAGGGGCTCCTTGACAAGGACTTTTCTATCATGTTCTTAATCCCAATAGACTCCAAGCTTTTTTAGATTCTGATTGGGATGCTTGTAGCACCACTAGAAAATCTATGACAAGGTTTTGTGTTTTCTATGACAATTGTCTTATATCATGGTAGTCAAAGAAGCAGAATACCGTTTCCAGTAGTTCTACAAAGGCTGAATATCGGGCCTTAGCATCGGTAGCTTATGAGATTCAATGGTTACAGTACATAGATGATGATTTAGCTTTAAAAATTTCAAAGCCTTTTGTTGTTTTCTATGATAATCTTTCTGCCATTCAACTTGCCAAAAATCCATCCTTTCATGAAAGAAGCAAACACATTGAAGTGGATTGCCACTTTATAAGAGCCAAAGTTCTTGAAGGACTTATTATTTTATCTCATGTTTCTTCTAAACACCAAGTCACTGACATGCTCACCAAGTCATTATATTGCTCACCAAGTTATTATATTTATTCCTGCAGAGAACAAATAAGAGATGTCAGACACAAATATCACCTTACCTCAATCTACAATCCCTCTAGTAGGCGTCCTCTCGGCTCGCGTATGCTATCTGTTGGTCCCTTGCCTTGGACCCGTGAGGGGTTACCTACGGAGAAGACTCTGATGATCAAGTCAGCCAACAAGTTCTTAGAAAGTCAAATCTAGTGATTAAGGGATTAATGAATGCGTACCTTTAAGTACTAGGGTCCATGTGTATTTATAGCTTATTAATTACATTTGACCTTGCCATGGGCTGGGTTATTGATTGGGTCGTAGGTGGGCATGGGCCTAGCCTGGCCCCCTTAATTCAATGATTGTTGGTTGTAAGGGGGTTTGTCTCTATATTCTAAGTCTATAATAGTCAGCAGATGTCGTCTTATCCTCTAAAGTAGTCCGCCTATACTCGTCCGTTGATTTGTTTGGTAACTATTTGCATCCTTGGGGTTTATGTAGGCGGATTTTACTGTTATAGTCATGTTAGGCCGCCTAGGTGTTGTACAATATCCCACTGCATTTCAAGAGAATTTATTCAAGATGGACCTGCTCAATATCCATGCTCTATCTTGAGAGGGGGTATTAATGATACTCGGATAATTCTCTGGCCCACTAGTCCCACAATTCTATTGTTTTTACTAAATTTTGTTATGTTAACTTTTTCTCTGCTTTTTCTCTCTCCCTTCTGTTTATGCCACATACTTTGGATATATACCCTTATTTTGAATATTACGTAGAGTTGATTTTTTTCTCGAGGGTGATTTTTTTTGTTCCATTATATTCCTAATAATAGGAAATTACATGTGGATTAGATAATATATTTTTCCAAATCATTATTTAGTATTACTGTAAATAAAGATGGATGATGAGAATAAAATCAGACAACCGTGATACTTTGACTTAATTTAAATCTAAAAGTTAGAATCACATAAAAAATTAATTGTTTTTTTTTAATTTAATCCTTGTTTTTACATTTGCAAGGACTTATTTAAATGAAAAAGGTTTAAGACAAGTGAAGAATAAATATGTTGTTATTTTAAAATTATAAAACTTATATTTTTACTTTTTATTTCTCTAATAAAATAGATTCTCTCTTTAAATCTAAAAAAATGTCTTATTTCTTTTTAAGTTATTTTTCTTTGTTTCTTGATTCATGTCACACTAGATATAAGGTAGAAGGTTTAGAACAATTTGCACTAATTATAATTTTGTTTTGTGTTAGTTTTTTCCCTCCTCATATTATCAATTCCCTTTTATGTTTTCTTTTGTATATGGATGATTAGTCTTTTTGCATGTGAGATATAAGTTGAAAAGTTAAATCTTTGCTGGTCTAGGTTCATAATAATTCTAGTCTTATGTACGTTTTCTTGAAACAATTATGATAAGTTATTTTAATTTAGTTAATTTGAACTTATGAGTGAAACCCTCGGTTAAGCAAACTAATGTGTTATTGATTTCTGGTTTGAAATGTAGTGTTTTTTTATGTGGATAACTAATGAGATTTTTGGATGTTCGTGGTCTTGGATGATTTTCCGTACATATTGAAATTGAATGGATGGAACCAAAACATATTTGTTTTAATTTAAAATTTAACTAAAAATGTGAATGTTAGGAAGATTTTGATATATATATATATACTAAAAGTTTATGATACGTTATGTTTTTTATCATCCATTACTTCTTTCTCATTTTTATCATAATCAAAACGTTATATCCACATATTTAAAAGAGAATTTGCCCCTATATTGTTGCATAAACATACATGTCATATCATCATTCTCCAATTATTTTTAAATAATTATAAGTTTTAATAACCAAAGCATGAATGCGACAAAATACATGAACATTATACAACACTTCAAGATATTTGCATGGATTGAAGAAGACTTTTACGTATTTCTTTAAAATATGCAGTTAATATGCTTACAACTCTTCGGATCCAAGAGCAGATTCAAAGAAAAAAACATCGGAATGGTTAATAAAGATAAGGTTAACATATTTTAATTAAACGTACCAAACAATCTATAACTTGTTTGTAAATTTTGTGTTAATTTAAGCTAAAGAAGACATAATGTCCTTATATTTGTTTCCTTTCGCTTTCCTTCATGATCTTTTGTTAAATTTTCTCAAACTCTTATCCAATCTTATCTAATGAAAGAAAATTTATATATTTTTTTATTATACTATCATATGGATTAAGTCACATACAAATATTTCAACTTAACCATTTTGAATTTGAATCATAAGTATATATAACTGTATTAAATAATTGGATAAAACATTTTGCTCATTTTACCTTTATTCAACCCAAATAATTTTTTTTAATAAAGAAAAATTAATTCATAAAAAATCTTTTATTGTATCATGTTTTCCTCATGAACAATATATGTAATATCTTGCTATCTTGAAAGATATTTTTATACGTAAAGACATCCCAAACTTATGGGTAATGTCAAAGTTTTGTTTAAATATGATGGATTTTGTTTGTCATTGAAGGACTTCATACTCCTCATATATTGCTTTATAATAATTAAGAATGTTATCTACGACCAAGTTTTATCATATATACGTCTTTAAATGATTTAAAGGAAAATGTATGAGATGCATATTTTTTTATATATTTTATTATATATTTTAAAGAGTTTACTTTTTATACACGGTTTGCTAGCACAATTTTACGCTATCAATCAATAAAAGATTATAATCAATTGTGTATTCACATTTTTTTAAATATTTATATTATATTTTAAGATAATAATATATGTAAATTGATTAACTTAATATATAAGAGAAAAATAATAAAAATAGTAAAAAGTATCTTGCTTAGAAAACTATAAATATAATAATAAAAAAACTGACCATTTTATGCAAAATATTTCAAAATAACGATTATTTTCAAAATATCAATTAATAATTTTTTTTTAATTTCAACGGCCATAATTAAAAACCTAAATCACTTTTCAATTAAATCACAGTCTATGTTATTGTACATTCACAGCCACTTAACTATACAGTGATCTACATCAATGTGAAACTGACACGTACAAATTTACTGTTAATAATTCTAACGGTATTAGATCAAATGAGTTAATTGAAAGACATTTTTAAAATTTAGGATCAAATTTAACAAAAATTTAAAAGTAGGACTGAATTAAAAAATTGAATAAAAAATAAGATCAAATAACAGCCAAAAAAAAGAAAACTTGGTTCAAAAGTTGAACAGATCTATGTATGGTTTAAAGCAGATGTCCCGGTGTTTGTACAAGAGTCCCACGACAACAAACATTTTTAATCAACTTCAATTTCAAATTATTTTTATTCCCAATAAATTTCACGTAAGTTAAGCATTAATACTTTTTGCAAAGCTACAAAATGCACATTCTACAGACGAAATCACTCTTATTTAATAAAAAAATATTTTCTTTTTATTTTTCTATTTAACATCTATCCAACTATTTATAGAATGATATCCATTTAATTCATGTAGTTAGTAACACAGAAAGGTCAAATCTTAAGTTGATATTTTCAGAAAAAAAAAGAGTCTGTAAACTTTACAAATACCCACGAAGAAGAAAACAGGAAAAAGGTGGAAAAACACGGTTCCAGACTTTTTCTTTCTTAAAATTGTTCTAAACATCAGTTTGTTCAATCTTTTTCTCAATTAATTTTGTTTTTCCTTTTCTCTGTTTCATTCCAACCTCTCCTTAAATAACATAGACTTTTCTACTGTATAAAACTGGTCTTCAAGTGTTTTTAACAGGAAAAAGTGCTATGCAAATTTAAAAAATAATTAAGCTGTTAAACTAGTGAAAATAAGAGAGAAAATAAAGACATTAACGTTCACCACGTATTCAGAGTTTACGCTAGGATGGCTTCTTTCTTAATTAACTAATCATACAAAGAAGAGTTAAGAATACCATTCAATAGGAAAGTTAAGAGCCAAAAACTGTTGAACATTTATACCTTAATTAATTCAGATTCGTTGCAATATAATAATGAATTTGCTCTATCTAAGCCACTGTTTTGGTACATTTGTTAATTAATTATTTCATTAAATTGACTTTGGAATGAAGTACAAGTTTTAAAGGAGCATCTCTCATTCCTCATTTCATGCATATTTTTTAAGTTTTCTAATCTAAAAGTTTTAAATAATTGAAATAAAATAGATTATTTCACTGATATATATAATTTATTATAACCATATTCAATATTATTTGAGCAGATTTTGTTGAAAAATATTCTAAATAATTAATTTTGTTTGGATGTTTAATAAAGTAATTTTTTTTACTTTAAACTTGAAGTTAACAGGAATAAAATTGTTAAAAATAATCATAGACTACAATTTTCAAATTCATAAAATTATTCTTTTCAAAGATACAGTTAAAACTACAAAGACTTTTTCTTTCCTCTAAAAACAGTTAAAATGATGATAGATAATCTTTCCCAGAACATACTTTTGACTATTTGTTAAAAGATAAGGTAGCAAAAAGCCAAATTATGAATCAACCTACGTGGTTACGTGGTTACGTAACGTTTGTATTAAATATAAAGTTTTAAGATATTTGCATGACAAAGGAACAGGATTCTACTGAAGTTGGTAATATATATTATAATTAACCAATTACTTAATTAATTAATTAACTAATGATCCTGAAAAGAAGTGTTTTATAGATTCTTTTGACCGAAGGCTAATGGATTTGATTTATTAACAAGGCACATAGAAATCCATCTTAATCATATTAAAAAACAAGAATGAGAAAATTTAAAACACCAAGATAATAACACATATTCAAAGAAAACTAGTTCTATGCTCAAGTGATTGAAAACCATAAATGGATGTTGATTTTGTTGAAGCTCATTTCCCAACCAAAATCTCACAATTTCTATTTGAAAGAGAAATGACAAATAAAAACCCTAGACCTAAAAACTAAAAACATGAGAGCAGATTCAGAGACTTTTTAACTTTAGTTCAGGTTTATGTTTTGAGTAAGGATGTCAATATATAGAGCAGGTATGGTACGAATAGTAACTCTCTTGTACTCTACCTGTTAAATAAATATCTACTTCGTAACTGTATCTATATCCGTATGAGTATCTGTTATGTATATACCCATATATTTTTTTAATATTCTTGGATACCCACGGATATTTATAAAAGATAACAACATATTTTAACCAATTCAAATAAAAAATACAATGTATATATCCATAAATTTCAAACAAAGTGCAATAACTCATTTAATTAGTGTTGAATGACAATTTACAAATAAATGATGATTTTTTAAAACCAATTGATAAAAAATAACTCATTCATTATCAATGTGTTAATGTTTCAATCATTTTTTTTGATTTAAATTAGAGTATAGTGAATACGAGTATCCACGAGTACAAATACTATGATATCCATACCTGTCTCGTTAACATGTGGGTATAAAAAAAAACTCTGTTGTGAATTTTATCTGCAAATAATTGTGGATATAAATTTTTTTGACATCCCTAATCTTGAATAACCCACTCCAGTTTTTAAAAAAGAAATAATAAAAAACAGATAAAAATAAACTGAAGTTACATGACTTTCTCTCCAAAAAAGTCATTGAATTCGCTCCCTAAAAACACAATAAATGAGTGGTTCAGAAAATTGTGACCAGGTGCATGCAGTCCATACTAGTGTTAATATTTTGTTTCAGACATTGTTGCAAACATGAAACGTGAGTATATTTATTCTTGCATTTTTTATTCATGAGAAATTAACATATTCTCTTTGTCCATATAAAAAAAAGGAAAAACTATGTACTCTCTTATTTCCTATATATCCAATATCTATTCTCGAAAAAAGTTCATCTATATTATTTTCATTACATGAAGATTTTATTAAAAAAGAAAAAGAAAAATACGAGGATGACATCAAATCATGATAAAATTACTTTGTACACATAGCAAAATAAATCTATATTATGAAAAAAAAAACTCATGATTTTCTTCCCGAAAATCATTTCATACTTTAAATATATCAAGAAAAAAACAAATTCTTAAAATGGAATGAAATTAATAATAATCAAAATAATAATAATAATAAAAAAAAATAAAAATGATAGTAATTGTAATAATAATAATAAAATAAAATAAAAATAATAATAATAACAACAGTAATAATAATAGAAATAATTATTATAATTATAATTATAATAAAATAATAATAATAATAATAATAGAATAAAATAATAAGAATAATAATAATAATAAATAATAGTAAAAATAAAATAAAATAAATAATAAGAATAATATTAAGTGTGTTGTATTTACAAGAAAAATCCTAAACATCTCGTCAAGTCGAAAAGAAGAATCATGCTAATCATAGCAATGATTAGATCACAAAAGCCAAAAGAAGAATCATAATAATGATAGCAATCATAGCAATGATTGAGTCACAAAGAGAACTCAATACAACGAAAATCACAAACACACACATACTCTCTAAAATCACCTACTACAAACATCAAGAAATTAAAGAATACAAGAATTTTATTCAGGAGAAAGCTTTCATGCATCAATATATAACACAATTGCATATAATATCATTAAAACAATAAATTGCAGCTCCCCTAACCTGTTTTCCTTAGCTTATTTATCGACTTGTTGTGAGTTCCCTCTTGATCACCATTGATCTTCCTTTGAACAATAATAGTCACTAATTATGGTCTTAATGAGAGGTAAATGGTATAAAACGAAAATACCATTAAACTTGAGTTTAATTGTCATTCATTGGAAATTCTATGATGGTTTTTCAGCCCCCTTCCTTGGTTCAAATCCATAACCATGCTAATGTTCAATTCATGTTTCATGATGACTAATATAATTCTATGATTATATTATCACTCAACATGATCAAGCATATTGTCAAAATAACAATAAATTAAATAACACACAAAATGACATACTTAGGACTTAAACCCAAGTCTTCTCACACAATTAAGTACTCTCAACCATTTGAGCTAGTACTTTTTTACATCACATTAATCAATATTAAATGTCATAAAGGCTCCCACTACCCGCATTTATTAATTAATTAATTATTTAATTAATTAAATTTCACGGGTCTTACACTAACGTACACTTTTTTGTACTGTCGTTCATCTTAACAAGACATGCTTACTAAAACCCTAAAACCCTAATTAGAAATACTTTTAATACATGGATCATATACTCATATGAGCCAGTCACAAAGACTAACCATAAACTCTGATACTATTGATAAGTCTATCCAAGGGATAATTCACTAGGGAGGCATAACAATAATAAGACCTCATCCTAACCCACATAAGAGATTGACACCACCTCCAACCCAAAATCTTAAGGTAATGAGTTTATGCGTCTTGACCCTTATATGATGCTCAACTTTTTTATTTTTACCTAGTGTAAGATTTAGACTCACACTTGCATTCTCAACAATATCTTCCTCAAGGGTGAGTCTCTTCCACATTAGTACACTCCCCCTCGGGCGAAAACACTCTTAATTACAAGTACCCCTTTTCATTTTGTTGTTAATCTTAGTGGGACATGCTTGCCTGAACCCTTTATCAAGAAGACTTTCAATACAAGGATCATATTGTGCTTGTATGAGTTGGTCATAGGACTAACCATTGACTCTGACCCACACTGATGAGTCTATAGAGAGGAGGATTCACGGGAGAGACCATCGGCAGAACTTAGTGTTGACATAGGGGGTCATGGCCCCATTTTTTTATATTTATATAGTTTCATATAATTTTTTTTTTAAATTTAACATTTTAATAAATATTATATATTTATATTCCAATAAATTTCTATATATTTATATATATATATATATATATATATATATATATATATATATATATATATATATATAGGTGAGGAATAGTCTTTCTTTTCTTCACATTTATTTTTCAATTTTATCTTTTAAATAAAAATAGTTATTATATTAATATTATTTTTTAAGTGATTATTTATTTAATTTAATTATTTTTTATTTGATTATTTTTAAACTTAATTATTATAAATGAAAATTAATTATAGTAAAATAAAAATCATTTTATATTTAATTTTATAATTATAATGATAACAATAATTATAATCTTATCATTTTTTATTATCATAAAAAAAGTAAATACAATGTTTTTACTAGTTTATATAAAAATTTTGAAATTAGTCTTTTGATTCCTATTTTCGTTCAAAAATAATAAGTTGGTCCTCAAATATTTTTAGTCTCAACTTGATCATGATTTTTGGAAAAAATGATGCCATTTTGTCATTTTTTTCAAAAAAATCTTTTGAATCGGAACAAGGTTTTTTCATCAAAATTGAAGTTATGAATAATAATGGTTTGTTTTGATGATGTAATTGACATAATCCTAGTATAAATTTTGGTAAAAAATTCTTGCTCCGCTTTAAAAAATTTAACGTAAAAGATCAAATTGCATCAATTTTTAAAAATAAAAACCAAATTGAGACTAAAAAACATTAGACGACAAACTTGATATTTTTAGACGAAAAAATGGACAAAAAAAGTAATTCAACCAAAATTTGGGCAACTCCAACATATTGACTGAAAATCCGCAACTAAGAGAGACACAATACAAATGAAATATAAGTCCAACCCACATAAAGGATTGATACTACCTCCAATTCAAAACTTTAATGCAATGGATTTATGAGTTTTTAATTTTATATGGTTCTTAACTTTCTCATTTTTAAGTATATTAAAAATCATCAAAACTATATTCTAGATAATGAAAATAAACCACAAATAAAAATATTAGAAAGAAGTAAAAATAATTGAATGTGTCCTAAAAATGATTTTTTACAATGTTGAACGAAATCACACAATAGAAAAAAAGTGTACAATTAAGGATATAATAAAATGAAAAGTATGTTGAAGATTTGAGAAAAAATTTTAAATATCAAACTAGTTGAACGATTGAGAGATAAATAAAATTATTTTAGTAAAACAAAAATTCTATAAATAAAAGAAAATAAAGATGAAAGAGAATGAAGAACTATATGATTCCCTGACATTATAATAAGAAGAAAAACATCTTAAAAATGTGAGTGCATTTTATGGATGTAGAACAATCAAATAATTATGAAAGATGAAAAAAAAAAGATATAGTGAAACAAAAACAAAAGGAGGGTATATATATATATATATATATATATATATATATATATATATATATAATTTTAGGTTATTTTAATAATTTAAACATAGACAAAGATGAAGATAGGAATGGTTATTGAAATGAGTACAGGGATAGAAACTCTATATATGTATACATATTCATATCTCCATTTTTATACTCAATTACAAAAATTGAGTATTATTCAAATGTAACCAATGTAGGATTCTTAGTAAAAACAATTCAAAGAATACTGACAAATTTTTTTTATGAAGTTTTTTATTAAAAAAATCTCATTCTATTCTATTTTTGAGTTAACATTTAGAAAAATTTCTCTTGGTCCATTTTTTTTTGGGATGATTAGGATGAGAGAAAAATAATATAAAACATTAGAAGTTGATAAAAAAAAAGCTTATTTATATTTTGAAATTTTAAATTTTAAAAGTATACAAAATAATTCAAATTGTAAAATCATTTTTCTTCCATTAGGCCTATTTAAACACGAACTCTATTTTTTTTTTTTCTTTCTTAAATTCCTTCTATGGGAAGAAGAGTTAGTTCGTAGCTGGAAAGATATACATATGATAAGTTACCGGTTTATTTATATAAGATATTTAATGTAAGACTCACTTTCTTTTCTGCCTTAATGTTTAAAGGCCTAGCCTTCTGTTAGGCCTAAGACCGGCCCATAGGGTGTCCCAAAACCCTACTCCTAGCCCTAACCCCTCTCATTTTACTACTTTTCAGAAAATTGTTCCCCTCCTCCCTCTAAGAACTGCAGAAGTGAGCTCTGCTAAGGCACAATCAGAGTACCCGCTGTTTCACTCTAACGTCTTCTCCTGGTAAGTTGAACTTGAGCTTTACCCTTTTCTTCCATTCTAGTGTCTGGGTTCCACCTCGGGTTGACGTGAAAACCTTATGCTAGTCTTTATGCGTCTGTTTTTCAATTTCTTTGCACTGGTTAGAGTTATAGTACTCGTCTCTTCTCCTAGGACCGTTGTGCTTACATTTTGGCTCCACTATATGTTTTTGAGTATATTGCCTGCATTTGCCTCTGTTTTATGTTTAAAATGTTTGGATGATGTTTGTGCCTATGTGGGAATGAACTGTTGGTGCTTGAGTTGAACTTTGCTGGTTTTGCACGTGTGAAAGCAGTGAGTTCTGTTGAACTCCCCCAAGCGAGCGAAGTGGTCGCTCAAAACAAAATGCTCTAGCTTAAGCGAGGAGCTCTCGCCTGAGCGAGAACAGTAGTAACTCGCCACCTCTCTATTTTGAGGGCTCGCCTAAGCGAAAGTCACTCGCTTGAGCGAGAACAATCTCGCCTAAGCAAGATGGGCTAGCTTGAGCGAGACCTCGACGTGCCTCTGTTTGCAGTCTCGCCCAAGCGAGAGCTAGTAGCTTGAGCGAGGGATTCCTCTCGCTTGAGTGAGAGCTCTTTAGCCTGAGCGAGATTGACAGAGTTGATTGTACATGGGTGTGTTTCACATGATTGGATGATTTTTTTTGCTTTAAACAGTTTAAGTATGATGCCATGTATGCTCTATGTGATATATTGGGTTTTAAATTGATGAGATTGGTATGAATGAATTCATGAAACATGATGGGATGATTGGTTGGATATTGGTATGAGTTATTATACATGATAAATCTATGGTTGGTTGGTGAGACATGGCTATGGTATGAGTTGGACGTAATTCCACGAGCCTCTTGGTGAGATCTCATGGTGGTGCCTTGTGTGATGGACGCAATTCCATGAACCTCTTGGTGAGATCTCATGGTGGTGCCTTGTGTGATGGACGTAATTCCATGGACCTCTTGGTAAGGCTTCATGGTGGTGTCATAGTGTATATAATTAGGTAAGGATTCAAGTAAAGATTGCATCCTAAAACTCTAAAGAGTCAGTTAGTCTTACGTAGAGCGGACTGACTCAAGTGGTGAGAGTAGCAGGAGTCCCTAGTCTTTGGTAGGATAATGACCTTAGATGTTTGAAGACTAACCTTGTGCGTGGTAGGGTGAAACCCATTGGCAATGGCTCTACAAAGCAGTAGAGGCCACCACAAGTGCAAGCATATAGTGAATCTGACCGATTATATGTATCCGGATAAATTGAGTCTTAGTCTTGTGGTTTTCTATCACATGCTTGGTTGACTTATGTGTTCTTGACTTTTAAATTGTATGCTTAATTGTATAATAAAAAATCTTTTTACTCTAGCTTACCCTTCTTGTTTGTGTTGTTTTCTTGTGTGGTTTTTCCTTTTTGCAATGATCACCAAGGATCCCTTGGTGTGAGCAGATATGGAAACTTCTGGCGATCGCATTGGCGACGAAAATGTTGCAGCTTAGTTGGACATTGTTTGGTATTGGGCTCACTGTTGTGCCCATGTTTGAAGAGTCTTCATTGTTTTTGTAATCTCCTGCTTATGGGCAAGCCTTTGGATATCCGTTGAAACTCTTATCTTTGTTTGGGCATTGTGTAGTACCTTTGTTTTCCTCTTGGTGTAATTGGATGATGTAAAATCCTTATACTTTAAGTCTTGTATCCCTTTAAATATTATATTCTATGCGATATTTTATTTAATTAGATTTATCTATTAAATTAGACGTTACAATGTAATGTTTAATATAAAATCTTAAAATAATAAATTTGATATAACAACATTCTATATTAATTTCTTGTTGAATAGCTAAGAAACAATCAATGAATTATCACAATCCTCCAAGATAGAAGATCGTACTAGAAATTAATCAAGAAGACACTTAATATTTTTGCTGTCTAATTATAATTTTCAAATTCAAATCATTCCCCTCCTACTTGATTCCAAGCAACCACTTAAGAACATCCTCGCCAAATATGTAGCAAAAACATGTTTGGAAAAGCTTTTTAGCTGTCTACAAAATATATATTCACGACATCAAACTCTCTTTTTTTTTAAATTCTTGTACTTTCATCAATAAATTTTTTCAACCTTATGATTGTTCAATTCTTTTTAAGAAAAATCTCCCCTCTTGCATACATTTTTGTAACGTTGCATTAACGTTCACATGTCAGAACATGACAAAGAAGACTTTCCTTGCATGTTCTTGGCTTTCTCAATCAAATTGCCAATATCTCTTATGGCTTCTCAAGATCTTCTCTTTATTTCCGTTTTTCTTACACAAGTTATTGCCTCCTCCTCCAATGCTTTCATCTTTGAAGGATTTGATTTGGTTTAGCGTTATTGGACTTGGAATTGGAATCAATCAGTTGTTTTTTATTTAACGTGAATCTTATATTTTTTAATTCATTTTGCAAATCAATCACATATCGACTTTACATTAGAAAATCAATTTTAACTAATTTTATATTACTTTGACGTAGAATCAAAATACGTGTTAAGCCGCAAAGGATCTTCCATCATCAAACCTAGTCGTTTACTGAAACTCACCAACAGATGAGGTTTGAAAAGACATGAACTATTAACTAATCAATTATTTAATTGTAATATGGAATAGTGATAACACCGGTAATTGTGGTACCCATTGAATTCAACCTTCCATCGATGCTGCCAAAACAGGAAATACACTTTTCATGGCAACCTTGCAGGAATAAAAAACTCTGCAAAAACTGCTTCAAAAAATTTCGTCATTTTCTATTCCTAATGAATAATACGTGTTCTTTAAAAAGGATATCCAAGGCTTGGTGGGTAAGTTTGACAGGAATACAAAATTCGAAATAATATATTCATTGATGATGTATAATTTAAGAGACTATTTTAATGTCTCATTAAAATATATAATTCATGTTATTTTAATCATGGAAACTTAGCTGAAAGTGAGGGGAAACAAACTTTCTTTAATATTTGTTTCTATAAATAGTCAAACATTCACACTCATCAAACCCTACCTACTCCGAAACAAGACTTTCCACTCTTTGCAGTGTGAGAAAGTTTAATAGAAAAGATAATGCAGCAAGAGGATATGCAGTCACCATGGTCCTTCTTTGAAGACATGAACTCAACTTTTGAATCAGGTGTTGAGTCCTATGGCTTCTCTATGTATGACCATGTTGGTGATTCTGGATCCTATGGCTTCATTGTGGATGACCATGGACTCAATACACTATTGAGCACTCTAGAGGATTCCACTTCTGAAATTTCTTCCATACCCTTTTCTTCCTCTTCCTTATTCTTCTCCAATGATCATGTTCACACCCAATACCCAATCATTGAAGAAACTGGGCAACTTCCATCACTCATGGAATTGGATGATTTTGATTCCATTTTGGATACTGAAATTGTTAGTATTGAAGGTCATGGATACCTAAGGGAGAGTGAAGGGAGCTTCTTTCCTACACAGACTTTTTCAAGTGAGGTGGAAAATGCTTGGAGTCCTACCCCATCTGTGAGGTCAGAGTTGTCCACAAATCAAGCATCATCACTATTGACTTTACCTCACCAAAACATGGAAATTGAAAACCAAGTGAGTCTTCCACACTTGCTAGAGGCACATGGAGAGGCCTTGGAGCAAGGACAAAAGTCACTAGCAGAAGTGATTTTGAGGTGCATGAGTCAGAAAGCTAGTCCACTAGGTGAGTCTCTAGAGCGCCTTGTGTTCTACTTGTCTCAAAGCATGACCAATCATGGAGACTATCTCAAAGGTGAGGCCTTCAAGAACTTTGAGGCTGCTTTGAGGGCACTCTATCAAGGTCTCCCAATTGGGAGAGTTGCTCACTTTGCTGCTGTTTCTGCAATTCTTGAAGCCATGCCACAAGATTGTAATAGTGTACACATAGTGGACTCTTGTGTTGGACATGGATTTCAATGGGTTCCATTGATTGAGGCCATTGCACACATGAACAAAACAGTGAAACTGACATCAATTAAATGGGGTGGTGGTGATGAATGTTTTTCTAGTCCATCAAATTTTGAGGAAACTAGAAAGCTGCTCTGTGAGCATGCCAAATCCTGTGGTTTGAAGTTGAAGGTAGAGGAGAAAGGAGTGGAGGAACTTGTTGCTGAGATTAAGAAAATGAACAAAAGGGGTGGGAAAGGTGCGTTTTTGGCCTTCAATTCCATGATTGGTCTTCCTCATATGGGAAGAGAAAGTAGCAGAAGACAAGCCTCAGAGTTTCTAAGGGTAGCTGAAGATTTGATCAACACCTCTGGCAATAGGGGGATTATAACTTTTGGTGATGGAAGTGCTTATCAGAAAGTGAAAAACAACTTCAATTTCAGGTCATTCTTTAAAGTACATTTGGAGCATTACCAAGCCTTGTTAGAAGCAATTGAATCACATTTCCCAACTCGTTTCTCAGAAGCAAGAATCACCATGGAGCAACTGTTTTTGCAACCTTGTATTTCCTCTCTTGATTGGTTACAAATATGGGAGGAGATGCAGAGTGATGAGATTAGCTTTAAGGGTTGCCAATTGAGCAAAAATATTTTGATGGAAACCAGAGAAGTGTTGAGAGGAAATGAAGGTTCATATCAAGCAAGGATCGAAGGACAAAATGACAATGAACTAGTTTTGGAGTACAAAGGAACAAAACTGTTAAGATTTTCAACTTGGAAAAACTAAAACCTGAGTGTCTCATGTCTCAGATCAGATGTTAGTAGTCATTATAATTCGATTTGTACAGATTCGTGTTGATATTTATCTCGAAGGATTATATAAAGATGTTTATTCTTTTTTACACGATATATAACAACTTGCACTTTAATTAAACAGAGGAAATGAAAATAGTAACATATGAGAGGTTTTGCTTCTGGATTAAATTTTGATATTTTGTTTAAAACTAAAAACAAAATCTAGGTAATCATCCACTTCGATTTGAGAAACGAAATTAAAAATATAAACTTTTTTTTTAGAAAAAGAGATTAAATTTACCAATTACTAAAAAAGATGCAAAAAGAAAACTCCTCAATTTAAAAATATAAAAAGTAAATTTCAGATTTAATTTATAGATCTCTTTTTTGTTATTTGAAATATTAAAATAATAACAATAAAAATAAAATATTTAAAAGAAACATGGCTAATAAAATGTTCATAAATAATATTTTATAAATAAATACTTTGACAAGGTTCCAATTTTACACTCAAACTTGAGACCCGTGCGTAAAGCACGGACGTCGTTGTGATTTATTTTATTTTATTTTTAATTTTTATTATCATGGTGAGTTTACATAAAATATTTAAATCATGAGATTG
Organism: Vigna unguiculata; assembly: GCF_037176805.1. NCBI lineage: Eukaryota > Viridiplantae > Streptophyta > Magnoliopsida > Fabales > Fabaceae > Vigna > Vigna unguiculata. Next base: position 11,421,437 of record NC_140799.1, read on the forward strand.
ATAATATGAAAATAAATTAAATAATTAGTTAATTTTATTTTAACTTATGTTGAAATATTTAATTTGATATAAATTTCTGAATAGTGAGATATAATATAATTAAATGTTATTATATGAATTTGTTGTAAATTTTAATGTTGAAATAAATAGTTAAATGGAATTGTTATTTTTTTGTTGAGTATAATAATCAAAATAATGGTTATATGCAGGAATTTAATTTCTATAAATATAAATGCTAAAACACAGTAAAATAAATATTATTGTATGTTACAAAGTTTAGATTTAGTAGTTGGATATATCAATTTAAAACGCAGTAATTATAATATATCAATTCTCCGAAATACAGTTACATGAAATCATTAAAATTTAAACGGGTTGTGATATTTTTTTGACATATTAGAGTCTGTAATTTGTAGTTTTTTTTAATAAATATATTAATGGAATGATTATTATATTAAGTAATTGACAATATTTAAATAATTAACATTTTATGTTCTTGTACATTTTAAGTAAAATTTAAGGAACTTATAGATATAATTTTGAGAGGATTTTTAATGAATATTCTGTTTAGATGTATTGCATTTATGTATATGGTTCAAATAAGTATATGATAGAATAATATTGTAACTGAAAATTGTTAGTTTAGACCGGTTTAGTTAATTAATATGGTTATGAAAATAAAGATTAATTTGATATAGGAAGGGTGTAAAGAGAAATTAGTGAGTTGCATACACGAAAGCCGATAATAGTGTTTAGATAGGGTGAAATTTGCTAAAGTTTATCGCTAACATTTTGATGGTTGTAGTTATGGATGATGGAAGAGGAAATTTGTGGAGGATATATGGGGAGAACTTGGAACTCCATGATATGTTCGTCTTCGAACAGGTTTAGATCTGTTTTGAATATGATTTTTTGTTGTAATTTATTTATATGATGGTTGTACATATCGTGGTGGTTATTGTTATGGATTCATTCAGTGGTTGTTATGATAACGAAATTTCAAAGTCCAAATGCTATAACGATGGTAAATTGTATGTTAACCCATAAAATTTAGTAATCAAGAAAAGTATGTCCATATGCATAACTGAAGACATAATGCAAGTAAAATATGTTTGAGATAGTTCCCTTCATTTTAGAATTATATAACATAGGTTAGATGGATGTAAGTGCATACTTGGTAAAACTACATTGGTAGTAGAATTTAAAGGTTTATTTTCACTATCATGAATTAAGATCTTTAGTCCAACTTTGTTTTGAACTCTAGATACTGCAACATATAGTTGCCTATGCTGAAAATTGATGTTGGTAGGTATAATCCTACTGATGCTAGAGATTGTCCTTAACATTTGTTTATTGTCATTGCATATGATAAAATAACTAGTAATTGCCTTCTAATAAGCTTGAAAGTCCATGGGGATTGTGATAATGATAAACATTCGAAGAATATATACTTCATGACCTTTTCTATTTCTAGTAATTATCTTTGCTCCAATAACATGATTTGCTAGTTTGCTTACAACTAATCTACTACCATTATATAATCCCTCATCCTGGTCTAAGTTCCTCAAAAGCATAATTGAGGCCCCAAACTTAAGTTTAATGTTATGATTTGGGAGGCCTAATATAATGAATGTGTATTTAGAAATTCTGGAGTGATTTGATGATATGCATCAACAACCATTTCTTTAGTGTTGGCAATGCTATCACAACTAAGATATTCTTTATGTTCACCTATAACAATGCATTCAATATGTATTATATATAATTATTTATAGATTTAAACATACTACATCCAACAATGATAAGGACAAACATATTCATTAATCTCATTCGTAATTTCTATTTTGCTAGTCAATATTGCTCTAGATTGCAAGCAGTTATCATTGAAGTTGTTTTGTGTTAGATTTGGGTATGCGTTATTTATAATAGCTTGAATAGGATCATTAAAATGCATTATCAAAAGTTATGGTGGAATTTTAATTTCCATTAAACCATCCTTCGGTTCAGCTAGTGTACCATCCCCAACCTTCACTATGCAATCAGTAAATTGTTTATTTCTGTTGTCTTAGTCGGGTCTAACCCAACTTGTGATAGACGAATATTTTTTGTCAAAGTTAATATATGACAATGATCACAAAGGTAAGATGAATTTATAGTAATATCTTATCTTGTTCCTCCTAGAATAACTACGAACACTTTTAGCTTAAGAATCTCATTTTAAGCATTTACACACCACACCTATAGTGTTTGTGCCACTGGTATACTGATAAAATTACATAAAAGCCTGTAAAAATGACATGTATCCTCACTGGACTATGAGTAAAATAGGAAAAGTTGGACACATGGTAACTATATAAATAGGCTCAATTTTGGAATTTTACTATTACATTATATTTGTATATTGGGATAAGTATGTTTTTCATCCCTATACTTTTATGCGAAAGTGGAATTGGTCCCTCTTTAGAACTTCATACAAAAAACATCCTTATATTTTTAAAATGCTTGGAATCTATCATTCATCTTAGACGGTGTTAAGTGATTGATGACATGTCCAACAAAGTTGGTGACGTGAATATAAGTAAATGACACGTGTTAATTTAAATTTAAATAATTAAATAACTTAAAAATCAAATAATGTTTTAATTAAATTTTAAAATAAGAAAACCCACTTTCATCAAAACAAAGCACAACCAAGTTGCATTTTGCATTTTTTTTCGATTAGTGATTTTCGAGCAACCAAAGCATCAAGGTCATTGTAGTTAGATTGTGAACTCGAGGTTGGTCAGTGGGCGTGATTGCAAGTTCAAAATCAAAGTGGGTTCGAGGTGGTGTGATTGTGAATCTTAGGGTTTTTCATTTACAACAAAGGTGTGTTTTCGAGTCTCAAATTTACTGTTTAGGGTTTTTTTCTAGGAAAGTATCAAATTTTTGGGGATAAATGTTAAACCACTCTCAGGTGTTGATTTAGTGATGAAATCACATGGTGAAGGTTGTGCATCTATTCGTAGAAGCTATGGATTGAATAGTACAACTTCATTGTTAGAAAAATGATTGCTCAAATAATACTATTAATAATAAAAATATAAAATTATATAATAATAATTATTAAATCAATAATAATACTAAGAAAATATATAAAACAATGAATATTAATTAGAGATCAACAATTATGATAACAATAATAAATAAAAGATAAAAGGTAAGGAGTAGAAATATTCTGGGTTGAGGCACGCATAGCGCTATCCTTAGAGAGAAAATGCCCCTACTGCACAGGGCTAAACAAATACACACTCATATGTGTTTCAAATCATATGCGTTTCTCTCCCAAGATACAACAACCCGTCAGATCGATCGAGTGCAGCGAAGGATCTCCGAACCTTATGAACACCACTATTTTAAAGATAATATAGAGAAGAAAAGAATAACACTTTTAAGGAAAACTCTAGTGTTTGTTGTCTCTGTTGTTGTGGTTGTTTTTTTTTCCCATGCACCTAGGTGGTATTTATAGGTAGCAAAACGAGACAAAGAAGTAAATTGTAATAAGAATATAGCCGTTAGCCATAAAAAACATTAACACATAAATTAAAGGTCTATAAAAACTTCAGTAACAGTAAGTTTTTTATTTTAATTATTTTTTTTAAAATTATATTAAAATATTTCTAACAATCCCCCACATAATTTAAAAAAATAAAATAAAATATATTATCTTTTAAAACAAAATAAGGAACCTTCCAGGTCTGAACCTTACACCTAGTGCTTATAATTTCCACCCGAGAAAATGCAGAGACTTGATTGTCTTGAACTACATCTCATGTGACCAGGTTTTAGTAAATAACACATACAATATCGGTGTTCATTATAGGTTCTAGTCAGTGGGTGCACATTACGGCCTTGCGCATGTATCTTGTTTCATGAGTGTCACTTAGAGACTTGCCCATGTCTCACAATGGCGGCCCCACCATTACACTCACTAGGTAAACCCTCAAAGGGTGGTTTGTGACTCACACCCCTACAATAATTGTCATTGGGTTTATTAAGAGGTATTTTATAAAATAAGCATAATAATGCACATACCTCAACCATTGGGTTTATTAAGAGGTATTTTATAAAATAAGCATAATAATGCACATACCTCAACCTTATTATTGCCACAATTTATAGTACACCTCGCCATAGGAATGAGATATAAAATTTAATCAAATTATTTGGTGTACTTTAGTCAACAACAACTTCATTGTTACCCATTGAACTTCATTCCATGGGATCGCCATTCATGTGGAGATGGGTGTCCATTGTTGCAACTAATTTATGGGTTATAGTCTCATTCCCCTCGACGACTCAAATACTTGTTGTTGATGCATCAACTCTTTGATAAGCAGATCTGCAATATTTCTTTTTGACCTGACAAAGTCAAGAGAGATAACCATGAGTAATTAAGTTTCTAATACATTTGTCTCTCATTCTAATATGTCAATTTTTCATTGACATTTTTACTAGAAACTTTAAATATAACAATTTGATTGTCAGGATGCTTTGAGCAAAGGAATAATTTATGCTTGCATAATAGATCATGATAGAACAACAACTTTTTAACATATTTCCATGATAGTGCACCTCCATCCAAGGTTAAAACATAGCCATAACCAATAGGTGATTTTGTGTCACCAAAATCAATATCCAATTCACATTAAAAATATCATTCAATGATCTCAAGAAATTGGACATATTGCCATAATATAAGAAACACAAATAATATTACACTAGATGGCAAAATAGTTCTCGAGGTATCACAAACAAATTTAGATAATTTATCAATTGAAGGAAACATCTCTAGATATTTATAAATATAAATAACCAAAGATTCTTTTTTATTAAAAGGTATATTAACCTTTACAAGACACCCCCACACTTTGAAATATTTTTAATGTGGTTCTTTTTTCTTTTATAACTCATAAAAAGTTTTATCTCAATCTTTTGTGTTCAAAATATGGTAAGCAAAATATAAAATTTCACTAATATAATGTTAGGCAAGCTAGAACTTGTAGAATAACATTTACCATATCAAAACATTTTTTTTTTCTTTCTTTCACTGCAACATTATATTAACATCATACACTATATAAAGATGTTACTTAATGAATAATACCATGAATTTTACATAAAAACACTCATTTGTAAAGACATGTATCATCACTTCTTTAATTAATTAATTTTGCACCTCAAAATTTTATAATTTGAATGGTCTCTAACCAAATTTCTCAACTTCTCAACAATTGTAATAATCAAAGAAAAAGTTACTAAATATTTTATCACTAGATAAAAACACTTAACTCAAACAATATATCATTTATCAACCAAAACACATGTCTAGAAATAATAATCTTATTGCACTTGGGAACCACTTCATAACCTTGTTGAGCACAAGAAAGATTTTAAATTCAGAAACATGAAAAACTCTTTAAAAATCTAGAAGACAAGTTTAATTTTTATTTGACTATCACTTCAATTTTTGATATGAAGATTTCTTCTTTTATCAGCATTTACATGATCTTAAACATGATATCAATTAAAATAATTCATTTTAATTTCATGTCATAAACAATAATTTTGAATTCATAAATTTGATAAGGTTATATTTATTATCAGTCACTTTTTTTTTCATATAAAACACTTAAAATATATACATGATATAGAACATCTTTATCAATGATAAGAATAGACAATATTAAAGCATAAATTAATATAACAAAAAATATTAGCTATAAACATCACAAAAAAAGATTCAATGAGCAGGAATATCATTTATCCATAATTTCATTTATTGTTACCAATAGAAATAGAGACAATTATACCCAGATTTTTAGGCTTAGTTGACACTGATTTAATTATAACCATAACAAACACATTAGTTCATAAAATGTGTTTTCAGTCTTCAACTCTATACTGTTTATAATTTTAGAAATGAATACAGATGAATAATCAAAAAAAGAAATAACAAGATAATAATTTTTCTCTCTAAGAATGTTAGAAAAATGATTACTCAAATAATACTATTAATAATAAAAATATAAAATGATATAATAATAATTATTAAATCAATAATAATACTAAGACAATATATAAAACAATGAATATTAATCAGAGATCAACAATTATGATAACAATAATAAATAAAAGATAAAAGGTAAGGAGTAGAAATATCCTGGGTTGAGGCACGCATAGTGCTATCCTTAGAGAGAAAACGCCCCTACTGCACATAGCTAAACAAATACACACTCATATGTGTTTCAAATCATATGCGTTTCTCTCCCAAGATACAACAACCCGTCAGATCAATCGAGTGCAGCGAAGGATCTCCGAACCTTATAAACACCACTATCTTAAAGATAATATAGAGAAGAAAAGAATAACACTTTTAAGGAAAACTCTAGTGGTTGTTGTCTTTGTTGTTGTGGTTGTTTTTTTATTCATGCACCTAGGTGGTATTTATAGGTAGCAGAAGGAGACAAAGAAGTGAATTGTAATAAGAATATAGCCGTTAGCCATAAAAAACATTAACACATAAATTAAAGGTCTATAAAAACTTCAGTAACAATAAGTTTTTTATTTTAATTATTTTTTTTAAATTATATTAAAATATTTCTAACATTCATCAACACCCTTTTTGAGCTTAAGAGGAAAAGGAAAAGTATGTGGTTATGGGACAACATTAATGCTTCTCAAAGCAAACACCGTGAAAAACAAAGGAAGGTTGTTCTGGAGATGCATGAATTGGAAAGTAAGTAAATTATAATTTTGGCATTAAATTATGTTATGACTATTTTTGTTTATGGGTTGTGGTTTTCATTGTAGAGTGATTGTCATTGCAATTTCTTCCGATGAGCTGATGAAGCAAAATGTGAAATGGAAGAGAAGCCAGAAAGAGAAGAAGAGGAAATTGGTGACGTTAATGACAAATTGATCATGGAGTTGGTAAGGAAGAATGCAAAGTTGAAGATGAAATTAGAGTCAGAAAGAAAAAAGGGAAAAAATAAAGTTCTTGTGTTTTGTTGTATCTTGGGCATTTACAATTATATTTTGTATAATTTTTGTGTTAAAGAGCAATTGTAATTGATAATTAAGTTTAGGTTGAAAGGTTTCTTTTTGGACTAGTTTGTAGGTGAAGAATGTTGTTAAGTTGTGAATGTAATGAAATTAGACAAGTATAATGCCAAAAGCTTTTAAGCCAATGAAGTTTGACTATGAGAGATTTTGTTCTTGAATTTATATTGTGGTGATGCAGTACCATGTTTTGCTTTTGAAGGTTTTAAGTTGGAGTTTACATTGTTTCCAATTTCGTTGAACCTCTATTTTCAATGTTTTAAGTTGGACTTTAAATTGGATTTTAAATTCATGAGTTGGAATTTAAGTTACGAAAATAAGTTGGACTTTAAAATCATTAAATTCATTGGATTTCAAGTTGTTAGAATAAGTTGAATTTTATTCATTCAATTTAAATGAAGAATAAATTCATTAAATATATTGAATTGTAATGCTTAATAACTTCGTATTATTCTTTAGCCATAATTATTTATGTACAGATTATTCTTTAGTAATAATTAATTATGTCACATTAATGTTACTTTAATATTTTTTTTTTTTGTAAAATGAATGGTTACTTTTGTAAAACTCAGAACTAGTGTGTTTTCTTACCAGGGAGTTATCGCATACAATGTAATTAAGGGTGAGGTTCTCTTACCATCTCACCAAGCATTATTGGTTTGGTGCACGGATAATATAAGATGGTTTACTCGATAACAAATTTAAGATATGACTTGATATGATAGAATTTAAATTTTAAGTCTCAATTAAAACCCAAAAAATAACAATAATTGACATTAGTTCCAACTTATACAATAACTATCATAAATATAAATTATTATTGTTTATACATATTCTTCATACCTTTTGTTGATTAGAAATGAAGACTCGTCCATTTGTGTGCATATTCCCAATATCATCTAAGAACAAAGTAAGGAACCACCTCCATGTTTCTTTGCATTCATTTTCAACCACCGCAAAAACAAGTGGAAAGTATTGGTCATTGGGATCTTTTCTAATAGAAACTAGTAACTGCCCACCATATTTAGTCTTCAAATGAACCCCATCAACTGCAATAAAAGGTCTACAACCAGCAAGAAAACCTTTTTTGCAGCCATCCAAACACATGTAAAAGCTTTGAAATCTTTGCGGGAAAGTGGGAATAAGTTCACTTAGTTTAATCTCACAAGTTGTTTCCCTACCAACTCTCTTAAGTTCTGCGATGTAATCAAATAAAAGAGAATATTGTTTAGCTCCATCTCCCTCAAGTTCTGCCAAAGCTTTGTGTTTTGCTTGCAAAGCTGTCCATAGGCTGATTTTAGTGCTATAACTTTTCTTAACATCATCCATTATCTGGATTGCGGACATGTTTCCCACATTTCTGAACTTATCCATGACAACTTTTGAAACCCACTCTACATTCGCATTTTTGTTGGAAAAAATCCTTGCACACTTATGTCCATCAACGAGTGTTTTAACTTGGAAGGTATGACATGAACCAACTTTACTCACCAATATCACAAACCCGTACCTTTTTTTTTCAAACAGCTTTAATTCTCACCCTATCATTCTTCACAAATTCAACATGTCTGCCATTTAGAACTACATGTTCTTTAATTGCTTGTTTAGCCTCTTCCAATGAGCAAAATTCCATGCCTAGTTTAAACTTGAAGCTGTTACACATATCATGAACTTTATACTTTGAGAAGTTGTCTTGCCCCTCAACATCACTATCCAAATCTTCATTGTTGTACTCCTCGTCAATCTCATGTTCCTCAATAGTATTATTTGATTGGACACCATTAATAGAACCAACCTTTTCACCCCCAACTGTAGACATTGACTTCTTGCTGTCAACTATTTTCTTCCATCTTTCTAGAACATCTCCAATTTTTCTACGAGGTTTATCATCATCCATCTGAAAACCATCATCTTTATCTTCACACAATTCTTCCTCACTATAATCTAGTTCAAAATGTTCAACAGACCCCTCTTCATCTTCACCTTGTTCACCAATCTCACCACCTGTAGTAACATCTCTGTCATCACCTTCACCCTCACCATTCTCTCTTTTCTCAACCTCACAAACATACATGAACATCATCTTTCTCACAACCATCAACCCCAACACTTGTATTGCCTTCAATAAACTCTACAAATTCAAATGTTAGACTCACTACGTGCTTAACATAAATATCTATTGCTTCTCTATTCTCCTCAGCATAATTTGCTAACTCCATGGCATCCCTATCCACACTAAACACTCTCAAATTGGTATCCAAGCTTCCTTTACTAGGCTTCTACCATAACTTGAAATCCCTTATTATACCAACAACCTCAAAATAGGACCACACATCTGGGTTAGCATCAAGAATGACATGTTTCTCACCACCCACGTCATGCAACTTCTAAGATTTCACAAATTTCCCTATATGATGAAATGTTATAAAGAAGCCCATTTCTATACAATGTCAAAACCTTACTTTAACCACCACTTCAAACCCCTAAACCAATTCAGCAAAAAAAAAAAACCAAAATGCATGAATCAAAAAAATAAATCCCTAATTTTTGATTTTGCACGTCACCATGAAAATGTGAATGAAACATTACAAGGAATGTGAACATTAACTCAAATAATATTAATGATTTGCATAATTCTTCTTTCAAAATTAAGTAAACCCATAAAACCATACCTTTGTTGTCCTAAGTGAAAAACCATAAGCTTTGCAATCACACCACCTCAAACCCACTTTCATTTCGAACTCGCAATCACGCCCACAAACCAACCTCGAGTTCACAATCTAACTTCAGTGACCTTGATGCTTTGGTTGCTCGAAAACCATTAATCGAAAAAAAAAGGTTAAATCATTCCAGAGGCCCCCATTTTTGTAGCGAAATCTCAAGTAGGTCCCCCCATTTTTATTTGACTCAATTAAGTCTCTATTTTTGAAAATTCGTTGCAATCAGTTCCTTTCCATTAGTTGTACAGTAACGTGTTAATTATGTGCCACGTGTCAGCACATCATTTTTTTTTATTTTTCTTAATTTTTTTTAATTTTTCATTTTTTTATAATTTAAAAAAAATTGCCACGTGTCAATCTGACATTGTGCCACGTGACAGAAACAATGTGATGTGGCAGTGGCAATGCCACATGTCACTATTGGATGTGAAAAGTCTCAATGTAGTCCCTGTATTTTTTATTTTGCTCAATTTGGTCCCAATTTTTTTAAAACTAATTCAATTTCATCCCTATATCAAATTTAATTTTTATATAAACTAGTATACTGACCCGTCCGTACGCACGGGACGTATTTGTTTTATTTTGTATATTAAATAGTAAAATAGTGAAAGTATTATGTAATGAAATATTATGAAAATTAAGTTATATTATTGTAAATGTTGTTATTCAAGTAATAAAATAGTAAATCTAAGTGATGCAATAATAATTTCAGTTTTAAATATAATAAATAGAATTGATATCACAATATAATATAGTTAATTGAGCGAACATTTTTTTACTTTTTTTATTTTAAAATTTTTTAGAATAATAATATAATTATTATTATATTTATTTAACCATTAAAAATACTAATATTAATATTAATATAAATTATAAATTATAAAAATTTAAAAAATTAAAACTCTATTTAACAAAAGTATTTAGTATAACAACATTTTTTATAATTGAAAAAAGCACACTTATAATAATAACACCATTATGAATAGTAATAATAATAATAATAAAAATAATAATGAACCAATAATAATAATAATATTTATGCTATAAATATTAATATTAATATTAATGCTAACACTAAGGCTAATGTCAACTATAATAATTTATAATTATATACAAAGATATACATTAACAACAAAACAAATAAAAATGACAAGTAATTGAAATACGATCCGTAGTAAATTAATTTAAGATGTGTGTCTAACTATAATAATAATAATAGTAGTAGTAATAATAATAATAATAATAATAACAATAATATCATTATAATAATATCTTGTAGTGATAAAAATAATAATAATAATAATAGTAATAATAATAATAATAATACACTAACTAAATGTGTAAAGAGATACACATTTTTTATGTCATTTTTTTGTTTTTACATTTTTATCCTCTTAATTATTATTTATTCAATTTAAATAATTATTCATAATAAAAAATTATTTGTCAGTTTTATTATTCTACTAATCATAATAATAGAAATAATTGTAGTTAATGATAATAATAATAATAATAATAATAATAATAATAATAATAATAATAATAATAATAATAATAATAATAATAATAATAATAATAATAATAATAATAATAATAATAATAATAATAATACTTATAGTTGGTAGTAATACTAATCATAATAATTATAGTTAATAATAATAATAATTAATTATTATTATTATAATTAGAGCTAATAATAATAATAATAATAATAATAATAATAATAATAATAATAATAATAATAATAATAATAATAATAATAATAATAATAATAATAATAATAATAATAATAACTATAATTAGAGTTATAATTGATAATAATAACAGTAATATAAAAATAAAATAATAAATATCATGAAAATTAGGTTATATTGTTTTAAATATTATTATCAATGAATTTGTAAATTCAGTTTTAAATATAATAAATAAAATTAATATCACAATATGGTGTAGTTAATTGATTTTACAAAATAATTATAATAGTATATGACCCGTGCGTGTGTATATGCATATTTTTTTATTTATTGCAAATATGTTTAAAATAATAATATAATTGTTATTATATTTATGTAACCATTAAAATAATAATAATATAAATATAAATTATAACTTATAAAAATTTTAAAAGATTAAAAATATATTTAGCAAAAGTATTTAGTATAATAACATTTTTTATAATTAAAAAAACACTTATACTAATAACATCACTATGAATATTAATAATATTAATAATAAAAATAATAATGATACTAATAATAATACACTAACTAAATATGTAAAGAGATACACATTTTTTATGTCTTTTTTCGTTTTTACATTTTTATCCTCTTAATTATTATTTATTCAATTTAAATAATTATTCATAATAAAAAATTATTTGTCAGTTTTATTATTCTACTAATTTTAGTAACTATTTTTTTTTTCAATTCAAAAAATACCAAGACATAAAGATAAAATGAATAACAAAACAAATACAAAGAGCAAATAATTGTAATATGATCTCGTAGTAAATAAAAGTAAAATATGTGGCTAAGTATAATAATAATAATAATAATAATAATAATAATAATAATAATAATAATAATAATAATAATACCACTATGATAATATCACGTAGTGATAAATTTTTTTTTAATACTACTACTAATAATAATAATATTAATATTAATACAACTACATATATAAAGAGATAAATATTTTTGGTGTCTTTTTTATTTTATCAATTTTATCCTCTTAATTATTATATTTTAAATTTAAATAATTATTTATAATAATAAAAAATTCAGTTTTATTATTTTACTAATTTTAGTAACTATTTTTTTAAATTGAAATAATTGTTCAAATGGAAAAATAAATGAACAACAAAACAAATAAAAATGATAAGTACCCGCAGGTATCTGCAACGGTAGGAAACGAATGTTAAAAATAGATATCTACGGGTACGAATATTTTTGATACTCGCATGTTAACAGGGCGGGTACAGATATCATAGTATCCGTACTGTGGATACCCGTACTCGCTAAACTTTAATTCATAAAAATACCCATATATATATATATATATATATATATATATATATATTAGTAAAAAAATTCTGACCTAATTTCTTCTAAGTTGCACATCTTGTCTTCTCTTCTGTCTTCATTCTTCCAACTTCAAGTATTGGTACATTGTCTTCTTTTAGGTACACCCCTTGACATTATTGTCTTTCCTTTCTTTGAAATTGGGCATATACATCAAACCCTATATAGACAGTGACATTTATGGTATGGTATGTTTGTTGTCAAATGATGGAATCAAAATAAGAATACTTAACACGTGGCAGTTGAGTTTTATTATTTGTTTATTTTGTTTATTTTTCAAGAATCAATCGGAGAAAGTGAGTTTATTGATCAAAGCACTAATTAAAAAATTTTCATTATGTTGAACGTCATTTTATATTTATTTTTATAACTATTTGGACTTGTATGAACTTGAGTTTATTTGAACATTATTCAAAATTTATGACATTGATGTATTTTATTTTATTTTATTTGAATTTATGATTAAATATTTGTTTCTTAAATAATTTTGTAAATATCTGCGGGTACCCGTGGATACCTGCGGATATGAAAAAATAGGCGGGTACCCGATGAATATGGGTATGGATACGGGACATATATTTATCCAGCAGGTAGGGTATGAGGGAACTACTACTCGTACCCTACTCGCCTTGTTGACATCCCTAAAAATGTGTATCTAACAATAATAATAAAAACAACAACAATAATAATAATAACTATTATAATAATTATAATTCTTAATAATAATAATAATAGTAATATAATAATATTAGTACTATAATGATAAAAATAATTATAATTAATAATAATGATAATAATATTTATAGTTGATAGTAATAATGATTATAAATTATAGTTGATAATAATAACCCGTGACGGATCTTGACCAATAATTTTGGAGGAGCCAAAATAATTTATAGTAAAAAATTTTGAACTCATCAATAATTTATTCGGAATAAAAATCTCCAGTTATTCCTTTTTTAATATAAATAACCATATTACATTTAAGAAATTCCTCTTTCATCTTATTCCAAATTTTGTTTTGATAATCTTCGTCGTAGAAAATGAAACATTAAGAGTTAAATAAAATGAATTAGAAAATAAATCAAGTAAAATATCTTTAATTTGTTTGTTTTTGTCAAAGATTGACATAATTCAATAATGGTAGACAAATCCTTCAAATTTGAACGAGTATGAACATCAACAATGAAATATTGAAGTGAAATTTTAAACTAATCATATATTTATCAATATACCTTTTTTTTAAGTTTAAGACAAAAAAATAATTTATCATAATCTAAAAAAATTGAGATGTAATTACTAACAAAAATATATAATAGTAATAATATTTGTTCTTGTAAGGGTTAGAGCCAAGCGATCTCAAAGGCCTTCTGTATTCTTCCGCCCACTTTGCGTCCCTTCTCTTTACAGCTGCTTCTGGACTACCGTCAGGGGTGAGTACCTGCAAATACTCCGATGCTTAAGTCAGTAATAACCCCAGATATTCTCTCTTTAGATATTGGCTTTAGATAAACTTACCTTTTACTAGACAGTCCAAATATCTTTTATACTACCTGGCCTTATTCCCATCATTATTGCCTACAGAGCGGTTTCCTTCTCCCATTAAACACTAAGGAATCTTAATCAATACAGTAACTGCCTCTCATACCTTAACGGTAACATTTCTACATTCCATTGGACTTCCAAACTCTTGGGCCTGTGTGCTATCTTTGCCGTGACTGGGATGGGTCTACCCCTCTGCACTGCTAGCCCATTACGCATCAGAACCCTTGGGCCGAGATGTACCAGGCACCCAGGGCCGATACCTACTCGGCCTCCACTCTGCGCGTGCCTGCCATCCTACCAGGCCACTCCCTGACTTCAGTGCCTCAAATGTGTCTAGCCATTGGGCCGTGATGTTTACGGCTCCTGGGTCGAGACATATGCCTCTGACCACACCACTCTAACCTTCTTTTACTGACTGTGCCTCACCTTTTCCTGTCGTGCCCGTGGCCGAGTATATCCCTCCCAAACTTCCCTATTGTACCTAACTAATGGGATGTACCCAGACTTCCAATACAATATTATATATTACAAATAAGAATAATAACTTTACTACTAATAATAATGTTAATAATACTAATAGTAATAATATATAATAGTAACATATAATAATAATAACAACAATTATTATTATTATTATTATAATACCAATATTTGTTATAATTTTACTACTATCACTATAAATAATATTTATAATAATATGTTATTAATAATTATAAATACTAATGCTTATAAAAATAATACAAATGATAATATTATTTATAATTAATATTATAGTTGAAATCATATAGTAAAAAATTTTGAACCCAACAATAATTTATTCGGAATAAAAATCTCCAGTTATTCCTTTTTGAATGTAAATAACCATATTGCGTTCAAGAAATTCATCTTTCATCTTACTCCAAATTTTGTTTTGATAAACATTAAGAGTTAAATAAAATGAATTAGAAAATCAATCAAGTAAAATATCTTTAATTTGTTTGTTTTTGTCAAAGATTGACATAATTCAATAATGGTCGACAAATCCTTCAAATTTGAATGGGTATGAATATCAACATTGAAATATTGAAGTGAAATTTTAAACTAATCATATATTTATCAATATACCTATTTGAATTTATAAAGTTTTTATTTTTAAAGCAATTCTAACATTTATCTATAAATTATAGATATATAAATATTTTAAAAAAATTTAAATAAATATCAGTGCAAAATATAGATTTAAATAAACCTAATTTTGTTAAAAATATGAACTATAATAAAAATACCATTGTAAAATTATATAAAAATTAAATTTGATACATGAATGAAATTGATTCAATTTTAAAAAATTTGGGACCAAATTAAGATAAAATAACAAATACAAGGACTACATTGAGATTTTTCACATCCAATAGTGACACGTGGCACTGCCACATCATATTGTCTCTGTCATGTGGCACAATGTCAGATTGACACGTGACAATTATATATATATATATATATATATATATATATTTAAAAAAAATAAAAAAAATAATTTTTCTGTTACTGTACAACTAACAGAAAGGAATTGATTGCAATGAATTTCCAAAAATAGGGACTTAATTAAGTCAAATAAAAATGAATGGACCTTCTTAAGATTTCGATATAAAAATGGGACCTCTAGAATGATTTAACAAAAAAAAAAACACAAAATGCAACTTGGCTTATCAAATGGGGTTTTCTCTGACAAACATAAAACACGTCTAATTTTTAAGGAGGTTTTCTTATTTTAAACTTTAATTAAAACATTATTTGACTTTTAAGTTATTTAGTATTTTAAATTTTAATTAACACGTGTCATTTATTTTTATCTAGGTCACCAACTCTATTAGACACATCATCAATCACTTAACACCGTTTTAAAATGAAGGATGGATTTCAAATATTTTAAAAGTATAATGATATTTTTTTTATAAAATTCTAAAAAAAGGACCAATTTGAAAGTACAAGGAAAAAAACATATTTATTCCTTATATATATATATATATATATTTTTTTTTTTTATTTTTTTTTTATAGTAGACGCATTTGTGGGTCCAAGGATATTTTTGTGGGTCCAGAGGATAAAAATAAGGGTAATAAGGAAGTTAAAATTGAAAGTGTAATAAGGGAAGAGATTGAACTGAAAACAGAGAGCGGGAAGATTTGATTTGCGTTTGGCTTTTCTGGGAAGGAGAATTCTATTTCTCGAGACGAATTGGGTTTAGGCGTGGGTTTTCGAAAGGCACTTTCGTTTGGTGTTCTTGCGATTTCGCTTTGGGATTCGAAGGTTCGTTGGTTCTCGAAAGGAACTCGAAGGGAAAGTGCACGCGCATTTGCGATTTGTCTTGTGTAGCGGCCAAGGGTTTTGCTGGTGCACTAAGAGAAGGTTAGCTGCTGTGGATGTTCGATTTGGTTCGTGAATTAGCGAGGGTTTGTTCGTGCACTGTGAAGAAGAATTTGGTTCATGACTTAAAAAAAAATGAAATCAAGGAATTAATTTAAATAAACTTTTTTTCAGTATATTTTGAATTTGTAATTTTGTCTCTGAAGAGTGAAGAGAGAGGAGATAGGGTTTTGCAGAGTGATGGCGGAACCTTCAAGAAATATGGAGGTGGAGAAGCTGATCTCCTACACCGACGACCTCGTTACGGTATTGGTGGAACCGCGCGACCTCAACAACCTCTCATATTGTCACCAACAAAAGCTCTCTATGTCTTCCACTTCCCATTCCCACCACCAAGACGTTCGCTCCTCCCTCCAAGGTTTGTGCCAATACCCTTTTTTTCATCACCAATTGTATCACTCTTTTCGTTACCTTTTCTGTGTCGGATGTTGCAAATTTGCTGTTAAACTTTTTATAGATATAGTCTCGATTACAAATGAGTCTTTGTTAAACGCTCTCCTACAAAAGCTATTGGATTTGATAGTGTTTCTAGTCATATGTGGAAGTGGATTCTGTGTATGCTAATTGCTAACTATTACAAAAGGTTTAAAATTGCAGTTCGGTTTCATTCTGTTCCTTGATATTGTGAGAAGTTGTGGACATGTAGCCACAATTGTGGTCGCCGACTCGTAAAAACCTTAACTTTGCAGCCGAGGTTGTGGTATTAGAATTTTTCTAGAAATTATATCACTTATATGGAGTAGTTCTTATCAATGTTGTCTGGTATGAGTGGATCTTCTTCATTATAATGTGTTTTTGAATGTGTTTTTGTATGAATCAGATTGTGAGAAAAAAGTAGATGCTTGCAAGCAGCAAATAGAGGAAGCTAGATCTGAGACTGTTTCTGACGCGGAACTGGACCTTCTGCAGAGAGGACTGGAGGAAGAACTTGAAAAAGAACGTTTGTTGAAAGAAGAGTTTAGATATGTCTCTAGTTGTGTTTTTGTCTTTTCAATTGCGTAGCTTTATAGCATAATATGTCTTACCATCTGTTTCTCATCAGCACAGCCATCGGCGAAGAGTTTAATGATCTAGAACAGCAGTGGATTTCTGTCCAAGGGCAAAAGAAGACCTTGCAGAAAATTGAGAAGACCAAGCTAAGGGCTCAGTAAGTAAATTACAAAACTTGAATCGAAGATAGTAAAGCTGCCTCATACATATGATTGATTTGTTATTCATGTTTTCTTTCGTGTTGTAATCTCTCGATTGCTTGTGATGGTGTTTGATTTTAGCATATTGTACATAAAGTGAATGTAAATGTGTTCTTGATAGAGCCCATAGTCACATAGAACTCTTGCCAAAAATCAAATTCCCCCTTTAATGTAGTATAGAGGACACCTGAGTGTCAATCCTAGGAACTCTGATTTTAATAGCTAGTTTGTGAGAGCTTAATCGTGTTGATTGTCACCAAATTGGGGGATATTTGCAATA
Organism: Vigna unguiculata; assembly: GCF_037176805.1. Lineage (NCBI taxonomy): Eukaryota > Viridiplantae > Streptophyta > Magnoliopsida > Fabales > Fabaceae > Vigna > Vigna unguiculata. The sequence goes on from NC_140799.1 coordinate 11,439,762, forward strand.
TGGATACAACAACTATTAGTCTATAGAATGGGATGGATGGATACGATGCATGAGACTAAACACAGTGCAGGGAGCGTATATAAAACTACTGTAACAGAAAAAGTTTCAGAAAACTGAAAATGATACTTCAACACAGTCAAAACAAGAAAGAACTGTCTAAATCAGAAAAAGAAATCTCAAAACAGAAAAGAAACATGTTAGTGAATTCAAATCAGCAAAGATAAACAAAAACTGGTTAGTTTAGTTAAAACTAGTTAGTAAACAAAATCTCAAAACAACAAATGAAACTAATCAAAACATCTACTACTGATCTCAAAACAGTAAAGCACTATTGGTTAACCTACAAAAGCAGCAAAAAAGAAAAAGGAATAGGCTCAAAACAGCAAAGAAAATTTTGAAACAGCAAAGAAAGTTCAAAACAGAGAATAAAACTCAAAATGGAAGTACTGCACCTTTCCTAATCTCTAGAAACAGCAAATGACTCAATATGACTCAAAAACAAAGCAATTAAAGATGAAATCAGCAAAAAGAAGTTCAAAGCAGCAATATATGTATAAAGCAGCAAAGGAGAACTAAGCAAAAAAACGAAAATTGAACCACTCCCTCCTCACTTGAGTGACACATTCTCCTCAATGTGCAAGGGAAGCAATCTGGAGACAGCTTCTGTCAAATCTTTGGATTTATCACTGGCTGAGCAGGAATTGATCCATATTTTTGTTCCACCAACTCATTCACAGTAGTAGCTAGCTGGCCAATCTGTGTCTTCAAGTCTTGAATGGTAGCTTCTAAGGATGTCTCTTGTTTCACACGCTGCTGTGGTGCAAAATTTTGTAGTCTGAACTGTTGAAACTGACTAGGATTTGATGCTAAGTTCTGCCTAGCTGGTGGTGGCACATATTTCTGCTGAGCATTAGAGTTGAACAGCTGCATCTGGTTGATAGGTTGCTGGGAAAATTGTTGCAGCAGCTGGATCAATCCAGTCCTTAGTTCAAAATTAAGAGACCCTTCTGTGTAGGGAATCTGGATGCACAGAGGCCGGTAGCCTACATCCAGAATTGCCAGCTCCTTCAAGGTTCTCTCATGCCGCCAGGCCATGTCTCTCAGATTTAGCAGCTTTTGGTTGTGTAATTGACAGTTTGGTCAACAGGTCCTGACTCAAATTGGTTTTTGATTTTCTTCTTTGAGTTCCCGTTTAGCCCTCTCAATCTCAGGATTAAACTTGTGTATTGAGCCTGGTATGGTCATGGACATATACTCACAGCAAATACAGTGAGACAAATATGACAGTAATCACAGCAAAGACAATATATAACAGTGGCAGAAAATTCTAAACTACTACTAAAATGATCAAACTAAAAATCAGAAAACATTGTTAACTGGACACAAATGACTACTAAATCATTGTTCCCCTGGCAACAGTGCCATTTGATAGAGCCCGTAGTCACATAGAACTCTAGTCAAAAAATAAATTTCCCCTTTAATGTAGTCAATGCTAGGAACTCTGATTTTAGTAGCTAGTTTGTGAGAGCTTAACCATGGTGATTGTCACAAAATTGGGGGATATTTACAATATTGAACTGTAAAACAATAGGATACAACAACTATTAATCTAAAGAATGGGATGGATATGATGCATGAGACTAAAAACAGTGTAGAGAGAGTATATAAAACTACTGTAACAGAATGCATGATATTATATATATTAGAAAGATGCAAATCTAACATGAAACTAATCTAGAGTGATTAGGAATGACCAATGAATGAATATAATGTCATGAATGATGTATGGAAACATGTTCTGAAAGTTAGAATGAAGAAAAACTACGTGGAAATGTGAATACGAGAACTGTTTGAAGAAATGCCTAAGTGAAACCCTAGAATGCACAAACTGTTTGATGAAATGCATGGAGAATGAAAATTCAAAATTATGCAAACCAAAAATAAAAAATAGAACATTCAAACCAAAAATAGAACAAGTTTCATAATTGGAAAATCTGTCAAACTGGAAACTAACTATTAGAACAAGTTTCAAATGATTAAAATGAAATGTTGAAAGTGAAATCAAACTAGAAAGTAAATTCTGGAAGTGAAATCAATTGCAGAAATCAAATTTAAAGAAAAACATGAAAGGCAGTAACGTAAAACTGTAAAACCTAACTAAATAAACCAGAATTTTAATGTTGAGTCAATGCCTACTAGGCTTCATTCTTGCTAGCCAAGGGTCAATTCTGACTTCTTGGTGTGTAAGTGGTCACTTTGTACTCCTTAAAACTCAATCTTGAATCCAAAAACTGAGTCTAGATAAAATGCAAGAATGAGAACCAAGTGTTCATTAATTGAACTTGAATTTCCGATAAAGAAGGAAGAAATTAACTAACGTAATGCATGAATTTGAAACTAGAATGAATAGAGAAGCAGCAATAGAAGAACAGGAATCATAAGATGAAGCAGAAAGCATCACAGGAAAGTAGAATCAAACGAAAAACAGAATTGAATTGATGGAACCTGAAACAGCCCTTGAGAATAGCACTTGGAATGTACAGAACCAGAAAAAAGGTTTCTGAGAAACTAACCTAAGCCACTACTACTACAACCCACCAAGGAAGCACTGTTTAAACAAGTTTCTAAATGACCAGTCATGCCTTTATATAGGCTGAAGCAAAGAGCTAAAACTGGAAAACGAATGTCAAAACAGGTTAGAACCAACTAACTACCTAACTCTAGTCCTAGAAAACCTAAACAGCAGGTCAACTTTCCCAGCTTCTTCTAAATTGGACTGGCTAATGCAGGTCAACATGTTATGCAGCAAATGCCTAGTCAACTTCCAACTGGCTGTCATAGGTTGCTTCAACATCACAGCCAGTCTTGGACAAGGTTCAGCTCCTCTGTCCAGCTGTCTGTTCATCTCAAACCGCCAGGTGTGGGTTTCTTTGTCTTTTCCAGCTCTGAAACCTCGAATGACCTCTCAGCACGTGCGGCAGCTTGTCTTTCACAGCTTGCAACCAGCCTCTTCCATCCACTCATTGATTGACTTCTCATTTATTTCTCAACTGGTCACTAGCTTGTCTTTACTTGTCTTCCTTTTTCCTTCACAGCACCTAAAACAAGGAGTTCTCTCAAGTTAAATGTACTAAGGTAAAAATCAATTTAGGCACCAAAACTTAACCTGGAAAATTATGCTGCACATGAAAACAGAAAAGTAAAGCTAGAGAATTCAACTATGCTACTTAGGAAATTACTATTGGAAAACTAAACTAGAATAATAACTACTTAAAAAGAAAAAAACTTAAAAACACAATTTTTGCACATTTTCCTAAAATCTCTATTTTTTACAAGAAAAACTGAAAATGGATTAAAACCAAAGAATTAAAACCAAAACAATCCTAAATGAAGCGTTTTAACAATGAAAAACATGACAAATTAGGGACTTAACATTTCTTCTTTTCATTTTCAGGATGATACTGTCAATGTATGCTTCTGTGACAAATATTGTGCCTGACTTGGGTGAACAAACCAAAATCTCAGGCTGTATCCTTTTGATGAATTTACTGTTCTCTGCCCCTTAATCTGTTTTTTGTGGTATTCTGATATTATCTGTTGATTCTTTTCTTAAAAAAATTGGTTGCTCCCTAATCCTCATTTGCAGATATTGTGGATAAGGATAAAGATGCAGTTGAGAAGTTTGAATATGATACTTCTAAGATGACTGCTTTTGATATATGTAATGGTGTTTGGAAAATAATTAGTGAGTGATGCATGTCAACCACATAGGTTGATACTTGCAACGATGTATTATTTTCTCAATTTTGAGTGGACTCTTAGTAGTCCTACAATTCACTCATTGGTATAAGAATTCTGTCTTAATTTATTATGAATGAAAATCTTGCAATGCTGATATCAACTACAGAGAGGAGGGTAATATAGCTTGTAATATTCAACTTCATCCGCTGGTTCTTCGTCTCAAGAAAATGCCCCTGCATTTATTAACACATGCAAAGTAGTTCGCTACTTGCATATCAACTAGTATGCAATACACTGAAGCATATATGAAAAAAATTCAGCAGTTTAAAGCTAGCAGAGGTTTGTGCTGGTGTAGTATTTACTCATACCTAAGGCGCAACTCATCCAAAAGGATGACTCTGCTTTTTTCAGTTGCTTCAGTTTTCACTCCAGTTAGCAGATTTTGTTGCCTAGTTGATACTATATTTTTCTACTTTTATCTGCTGGACTTTGTATATGGATGTATATTCTGGTTTGATAAATTAAAAACATAAGTGCCCGTTTTTAATAAAATGCAATTTATATGATGTTCTAAAGTTTCATTTTTAAATGTTTATACTTCCTACTGTCTAAAATATTGCCGGAGAGAGAAGGCCTAAACTTGTGACATGAATGATTTTATCTTTAACTGCAAGGATGTTGAAGTATCATCTATAGAACCAACTTTTATTATTTTATACGAGTTTAATTAATAATTTGCATACATAGCTAACGTAAATAATTTACAGTGACAGCACTTTGAAAGTTTCAAATGTAATGCTTAAAGTAATTAAAAAAATAATTTTAGTATATATATCAATTCACAATGTAAATATATTATTGCTAACAAAATACCACTTAGCCTCCCATCTCTGAAGTTTTGCTTTTAAGAAAAAAAGGGGCATAGGGGGTGAAATTAAACCAATAATCTATAATTCGCATAGGTGACATTAGATCATTTTAGCAATTAATTATAGGTATAAGTATTTATTGTTATAATCAAAGTTAAATTTTGTTATGTTTACTGTATTTTAAGATGATTAATTTATTTTACATGATAAAAATATATATTTACAGTAAAAGTATGTAAGAATAAGCATTTTCATAAAGAAGTTGAAATTAAGGATTTTTATTTTTCAAAAACGGTCTAATTGTCATTTTTAAATTGAACATAATGATGAAAAATCAGTGTCTTCTGTATTATGATTATCCATGTTAACTGGTAATGACATATTCAGCATTCATTGTGTGTCTTCTTGTTGTGCTTATAAAACCATGCTTAGCAACTACACACACCACTTCAAAACTTATTAGTACTCCATCCATTCCTAATTGCATGCAGCTAGAACATAAGTGCCTCTGTAAGCCTCACAAACATATCGTGTAAAATTTTCATATTCATGTAAAATAACTCAAACGATAACAATCTTTACTCTTTATTTATCAGTATCATCACAAATATGGAAAACTTACTACTGATATATGTGTCAGTATGAGTGTGTTCAAACATTTCCGATTGATTCATTGTTTGCCATCACTAAAGGCAGAAATTCGAGGGGTGCAGTTTCATTAATATATTTCTTCCCAATCTGCATAGCAGTTTAAGTTCTATGTTAAATATCATAAAGCATAGTCCATAAAGTAGAATATCAAATTACATACATGGTTATATTTATAAGGCTAATACAGAATATTGGATTTTCTGCTACCATTTTCTCCGTTTGATGTTGCTAAATTGAAATGGAAGTGGATGCCTCTTCCCTGTTGTTGTCTTCTCTTCTCGAGCTGCTTCTATTTTCTTGCCTTACTGATATATATCTCGGCACCGTTCTTTCTATCTCAGGTTCAAAAAACAAGTCTTGGACCTGTCTTTTACTTCGCATACAAGAAAACAACTCAAGAGTAGGTGAGCATAGAAGAGTAACTAATTACAGAAAATTAAAAACTGCTAACTATATTCACATATATATACACTCAAATCTAAACTAATTAAACTACTGAATATCTTATACAAGTACCCAACAACGACGCCACTAATTTCTTTGAATCTTTCTTTAACTTCAACATGTATATTAAGTCACTTATAGTACCAAACAATTGTAGTATCTATAGGACTTATGCAAAATTTTAATATAAATATGTATATACACCGGCAACCGTGACAACGACGGTGGATGGGGGCGGCGGACTGTGGACGAACAACGAAGGACGACAGTGTCTGTGACAAACAATGAATGAAGAAGATGTTCTTGCTTTTGATACCAATTTGAATAAATTTAGTGAAGTAAAATAGTGAATAATAATTTCACTGATACAATTTTACTAATATATATATATATATATATATATATATATATATATATATATATTAAAAAAAGCATAATACAAAGGATTAAGGGACAACCCTAAACCCTAATCCTAAATTTAGGTTCCCATGAATAATAATAAAATAAAAACATTACATTTCAACAAAAAATATATTGTAGATATAATTTTCCTCCAACATAACATATTTCTATGTAATTGTTCAATTAGAAATTACTATTAATTATATTTTAGGGTGAGGTTGTTGGTTGGTTTTCTTAATAATGATTCTATACTTTTTAGAAGTGTAGAAATGTATTTCAACAAAGATAAAATGAATTAATTGAATGATCAGTTTTAGATTGGAGTGTAATGAAGTAAATGTCAGATGAAATAATTGAAGAATCAAGTCAAGAATTGAAATAAAATAACAGAGTTTTTTTTAAATTAATATAAATTATTTTCGTCATCTAGTAGCCTCCTTACTTGTTCAAAATTCATTATCAATAAATAAAATACAATAGAGAGAATACATTGGTACTCTTGTCCTTAGCTTCTTTCACTTCCTTTTTTTTTTTTGAATTCCACAAACATAAACTACATTTATTGTTCTTGTTGAGCTATGGCAGAAAATTCAATACATTCAAAGTGAAGCAATTATCTATTATATTAAACGTATTTTAGAACTAATAAAATAACAAATCATGAATATTATATATAGTATTTTAAACAAACCGCTTAATTTCACTAATTAAATCCCTTAATTAGCACTTGTATAAACCTTTCCAAATTACAATATCAACCTCTCTAGATATCAACGAGCATCAACCTCTTCAGATATCAACGAGTATCAAACTCTCTAGGTATCCTTCTCCATCTTCCTCCGAGATCAATAACTCTCACTTACAATAAACAATAATAATCTCTCACACCAGAGAGTACAATCACAAATATATTGCACAATGTAAAGATCAATATTACAATGGTTTTCACCTAACCCAATATTACTCTACAAAATATGGATTTGACTCGATGCACTTAGAGTATTCTCCCTTTAAATTCTAGCGTAGATTTGAGAATTTTGCTCATTCTCTATTTCTTCAGCATTTCACTATATCATTCACATTCTTTTTGTCTTCTTCATCTTGGTCTCGATATTTATAATCATATCGTTGATGCATATTCAATGGAGTATATTCTTCATATCTTAAAATATTTGCATCTTGCTTCATCTGGAAGTACTTGATATTACAATCACAATGTGTTACTTCTTGTGAATTATCATTGTTCTTTTCCTTTTTAGCTATTCAACAAGTTGAATTTTAATATTCATTGTACTGTTATGGCTTTAATTATCTAGATATTCTCTTACAATCTTTGATTTGCATAGTCGTTTCCTTGCTCGTGATTGGTTGACAATCATATGACAATATTCTCAATCTTCAATTACATAAGATTGCCTTAATATTTCTATTTAATAAAATAATCGACCAACTTTGATATTCTTGAGATATATCTTTAATCATAATATATTTTTTATTGATTTGATTACCAATTTCAACATTAAAATTTATTTATTCAACTCAGACTTGATCTTTGTATCACTTGGTGATTTATTTAACTTTTATGTGTCGTTTGATGATCACATCTTGACTTGTCTAATAGTTATGATACTTGTATAATGCATGCTTTGACTTTACTCGTCTAATCAACCTTCCATTTAAGTTGTCTAATGGAAGTAATTGTTTGGTAGGGATATTTCACCATTTAGCTTCATAAGTTGACTTTGACTCATCTAACACTAATTCTCATCTAGTGCCTTGATGTGCTTGTGTTGACTTGTCTACTCGTTCTAAATGTAACATTCCTATTTCTCGGGTCTTACACTAAACACGAAGAAAGTTCAAAGCCAAGAAAGGGGGGAGGGAGTTGAAATAGACTTGTTAAAATTGGTGTTCAATTAGAACTTATGAAAAACTTCCGTTTGATTCAGATTGGCCAAATGATTTAGGTAAACAACACTACTGAACCAGACATTTAACCGATTAAAAAGAATAATTAACAAATTGAAAAATTGCCAGAGAATTTAATTGTTTATTACACAAGACTCTTTTATCAAATATAAGTAACTGATGATCAAAGATCAGTCAAGATAATATGAAATAGATAGATTAACTGATCGCTTACTTGATCACAATGAATTATATCACAAAGATTCAATTTATTAACTTTATTAATGTAGTATGTTATAATGTGAGTTGTTGAAAATATTAAAACAATGCACACAAAGTTTTTATACCGGTTCACTTACAAGGAGCTACATCTAGTTAGTCAGAATAGCCTGAGCCTTGACTTTCCATTATAACAGGAAATTACAAGGTTCTTTACAAACAATTTCTTGAAATATACACCTAAACACAATGTTCTTGAAACACACACAAGAAGAACACACAACATAACAAGAACACCCTCATGCAAATTAAAATCACACTAGAAACACTAAGCAACACGATGAATATATGATTAACAAAACTTGGATGATTAGCTTTCTCTAGCCAATCAAAGATCTTCTTCCAAAATCAAGATGGTGACAATCATAGCTCTAAAACTTCACAAACAACCACTAAAATTGTAGTATCTCTATTTCTCTTTGAAAGTGTGTTGAAGAATTTTTGTCAAATGTATTTTTCTCAATTTCGAAAAGACACCCCTCTCAATGATAAAAGAGAAACATATAGCCTATGCTGACTGGAATATTAAGGCGATTAAAAATAACTATTTACCGAGTGTAGTCTTTTGAAAGCAATAGCATACACATAAGGGTTAAGTTGTAGTAGTGCATTCACGATTTTTTTCTTCTTATTAGGCATGATTTGTTCTCTTTCTTTTGTGATTTGACTTTAGCATGGTGGTGGGGCTGTAAGTGATGCCTAGTAGTCTAACTATCTTCATGTAAGTCATCTTTAGCTTTGATGGGATTAGTACGTTTGAAGGTATCAAGTGTTGCTTTCCATATAATTTTTCTTTGACCATTATGGTTGCCGCAGTGGTGGAACCAATTTCTCATTGGGCTTGTTGTGATTTTAGCCTTTGTGCCTTAGCACGTTATTTTAATTCGTGTATCCATATGCATGTTCTCCATATTTGGGATTGGTACGCTTTTTAAATAAGTGAGTGAATGGTAGTGTTGTGTTCATGTTGTGAGGGGTTTTCGTTGTGGAACTTTATTTCCCATTCATGATGTGGTGGTGTATATTTTGTTGGCAATCTATAACTCTTATGTGTTGCACTCTTTTTCCCCTTGTTGGGTTTAGTAGGGGGAAGTCTAGAAGTTGTCTTTGTTCTCACCATTTTCTTGCAAAGATCAAAATTAACCCAAGAAAAACATCCCAAGTCAGTTAATGACAATGAAAAGGTCCATGTTATTATATGTACAAGTTCTAATGTCCAACCAAGAACAAACCAAGCAAGACATTTCATCAAATAATATAGGTGCATTTCCCAAATACGAATTTTCTTGAATCAGTTCATGCATAGATAACCCACATTATTCTGTTCCACCAATAGTTCACCTTCAAACCCATATCACAAGAACAAAACACATCAAACATAGCATGTGCACTACCCTTAGGGTTTGAAAGAGCATAAAAACAAGAATTTGCTTGGTGAAAATGGAAAGAAATGAAGAAAAACTTACCTTGAAGAGAAATTAGCATATGGAGGTAAAGATTGGTGAGATAAATTGGAGAGAATTGAGTGAGGAAAAGCGTGCGTGAGTGTTTGGGGAAGAAAGTAATTGTGAATCAGTTCTCCCCCTACTGCTAACTTAAGTCAGGGAAGCGCGTTCCCGCTTGAGCGACAATTGTAAGACCTGAGAAATTTAAATAAATAATAAATAATTAATTACCAATAATTATGGGTTGGAAGTACCTATAAGAGAATTACTTTGTTAAGACATGGAAAGGAGCAATGGTAGCTCAAGTGGTTAGACACACTTGGTGTGTTTGAGAGGATTTGGATTCGAGTCCTACGTATGCCATTAGTGTGGTGTTTAATTGTTGGTTTATTTCACATATGTTTTGGTTGTGGGAAAGATGTATTAGCTTGTTGGTTGTGCATATGTTTAGGAATTGGATGGATGTGAGTTTGAACCTTGGCTAGCCATGAGTAGTTCCTTTTCATTAACCTTTAATTTTTATTAATTTCGTTTTTATTATATTTTTTATTTATTTTAGGCTGTAAAGGAGAGATAGGAGAGGCTGAGTGAGAAAGTAGAGGGTCATTGGGTGTGGCAGCAAGGAGGGTAGGAGAGAACAATGAAATTGTGGTCTAGAGAGAGATATTGAGTGCTGGAAGGGAGTTTTGGAGTGAAGGCAAGGATTGAGGTTTTGGGGACAAGGAGATCACTATGATCACAATGGTTTCATCGGAGATAACCCAACTAGATGAAGATTCAATAATGGACGTTGGTGGTTGTGATGATTGAAGCTTGCCAGCAATAGAATGTCTAGCGCTTCCAATCGATGAGTATGACCTCGACAATGAGGTCGAACCCAGGAAAATGGATTGCAATGTTTGAAGATTCGGGGTGAATGAAGGCATCTCCCTTTGTGCGTGAGGGTTTCATGGAGAAGCAACATATGTGTTTTGTTGGTGAGAATCGTAGTGTGTTAGATTAATCCATTGGTAAGGGTGAGGTTCTTCGAGAGAGAAAGAAAGGTCTTGAATAACTTCTTCTCGAAATCTATAATACCCTAATTTTCAAACAAAAATGCCACTTTCACTTCCCTCTTCTGTTGCCAATGTGGAATTTGAAAGAAAAATTGAAAATTGAAAATATATGCCATATAGGATGCCATGTGAGGTAGTAACAAATGTTGTCAAAATTGAGTAGTCATCCTACTATTATCCTAGTGATTTTAGATGAGGCTTGTGAAAGAGAAAAAAGGTGAGGTGATGAAAATGGGTCAATGGATGGGTCCCACGGGTGTGTGTGACAAAGAAAAAAAAATGAGTGGAGTGTGGGTCCCAAGGGTGTGTGAGAGAAAAAAATGTGAGTGGAGTGTGGGTCCCACGGGTGTTGAGAGAGAAAAAAAAAAGTGAGTGGAGTGTGGCAAAAAGACCAGTGACAACTTTGTATAAGAGGGAATTTTTGGAGTGAAGAAAAGAAGAAAACATGAGTGTGATTAGAAATAAGAATTGAGTTTCTATTATTGTTATTACAATTTATTTATTTATTTATTATTTTTATTTCTATTTCAAATTAACCGAAACATTTACTTTTTTCCTTTAAACTTTTATTTTTTCCTTTAAACTTTTAATTTTTCCTTTTTACAAACTTTATTATTCTTTTATTTCTATAACCTTTTTTATGTTAATTATCTATTTTTTTATTTTTTTTTTCAAAAATACATTTTATTTGCTCGGACGAAATTAGGTGTTGACAAATGTTTATGAGCCTTGCAAACTATCTTTCCTTTCCCTTTTGAAAGGATTCTGAGGGTATGGTAGGTTCTTTAAGTGTGGTACATGTTTCTCACCCTTCTCCCTCTTTTTCTCCTTATTTGTATTTTTTTCTTCTTTTTCTTCTCTTTTATTCACTATTTTATTTACATACTCACTTTTATTTTTCTCTTCCTCTTTCTCACACTCATTTTTTTCTCTTTCATTTTCTATTTCCTCCAAGACTTCCTCCTCCACAACTAGGTTATCTCCAACCCTCTTCCCACAATTTTACCACTCCTAGTAGTAATTGAATTACAGTGCTCCTTGGGATTAGTTTGAGTGTTGGCTAAAAAATGACATGCTTGTTGATTTGATAGCTGCTTTGCCAATTGTCCCACTTGTATTTCAGGATTTCTGATTGAAGCTTTTGTATTTTTCTAATTGGTCAAAGAAGCTTTCATTCCAGAGTATCCTCCAATTTGGTTGTCCTGTCATGTTCAAAAGGATAATGTTGTTACTGTTGTTGATAAGGAGGTTGTTTGTTTGAAGGACCAACATCTTGTTTCCATCCAAAATTCTGATTTTGATTGTTTCTCCACCTCTGTGAAAAATTACCATTATTGGAGAAATTACCTGGTCTTCCTTCATTACTCATGTACTGAACTTCTCCTTGTGAGATACTATAATAAGAACAATGACCATTTGGGTTATTGCCTCCACAAAAGTCACATGGTTGTTGTTGACTAGGAGAAGATTGTATAACTTGTAACTGCTCAAGTAATTTAGACTCCTGCTTGGTTAGGGTTTCAATTTGCTGAGTCAGAATTTTATTCTAAGCTAAGATTGCATCTGTAGTACTAAGATGAAACACTCCTTTTCATTGAACAATTTTCTTATTATGTTGAGCTTGATGATCTGTGGATGTTAATGCCTCAATGATTCTCGTTGCTTTCTCTGCATCCACATTATTGTTCCTTCAGCTGTTGCATCTAATATCATCTTTGTATCAAGCCTCAGACCATTGTAGAAAATATTTAACTGAGTAATATCTTCAAATCCATGATTAAGGCATCTCCTTACTAAAGAATTAAATCGTTCCCAAGCTTCACAGAATGGCTTATCTTGTCGTTGCCTAAAAGTTGAAATATAAGCTTTTGCTTTGATGTAACGAGAAGGTGGAAATAATCTATTCAAGAATTTCTCTTTTACATCATTCCAATTATTCAAAATTTGATTTGGGTGTGACTTAAGTCATTGCTTTGCTTGTCAATGAAAAAGGAAAAAAAAAACGCATATATACATGCTCTAGATCTTCTTCTTCAAAACCCATAGTTCCTATCAATTCATCGAATGTAGAAATATGAGTACATGGATCTTCATTATCCATTCCAGTGAATTGAGAACTGATTAAGCTAAGGAAAGTTGGCTTCATCTCCAATGTTTTAGTGATGGGTGGTATTGCTATGTTAGAAAAGTATCTTGACCCTTGTTGCATAGCATAGTCTCCAAGTGTTCTTCTGGGTGGAGTTAGCCCTTGATTCGCCAAATTTTCTATTTCCTGATGTGTGATGGAAGTACTGGAAGATTCTTCATTTGTTTTTCATTGCTTCTTTTTGTTTTTGCCTCTGTTCCTTCGAGCTATCTTTTCTATCTCTGGGTCAAATGCCAATTTGTCTTCAGAAATCTAACCTCATAAGAACATAAATCAAAACAACTCAAGCAAGGATTAGTACAAAGGAGACAATTGAATAAACTATCTAATTAAGAAAAATATTCACAAAGCTCGATGAGATAACTAGAGATTTCAAAAGAGCATTGTTCCCCAACAACGACGCCAAAAATACTTGTTAGTCTCTTGGCAAGCGTACCAAAAGTCCACTTAGTATAATGAGTTTTAAGTAATAGTGTCAATCCCATGAGGAACATATTCAATTAAAATATATAATTATCTCAATCGCCTATATACAAAAAGTAGATATTTGTTTGATTCATTGTTAATTGTAATACTAAATTTGCATAAAAGTAATATAGTAAAAGTAGAAAGCTTTTTGTAAACTTGGATTGAATTTCATCTATCTCACTTGTTTGTAATTTGGAGGAAAATACATTATAACAGTTGATAATACCAATATTGATGCAACACTAAAAAATCATTTATATTGATTCCTCACATATAAAATTCATAAGATTAGTCCCCTGAATATTGATTCCTCACATATTCAACAAACTATCAAGCATTATGTTCAAGTGTTATAAGCAATTGATATATTGAAATCTATTCGTAAAATCGCAATTCATCAAGTATCATTGTTCAGATCAGATTTTCAGAAATACTTAGATCTAAAAATCATAATCAGGAGTCTATTAATAAGATAGAATCAAGCATTAAGAACAAAATAATAATACCAATATTGAGTAGAAACAGAAATGTTATATATAAATATCACCATATTACATCCAAGTTTGAATCGATTATATTCAATCCTAAGAGAAAAGATTAGCCACACATGGTAGCCATTGAAATCGTAAGAGCTAAGAAGAAAACTCTAGAAAGTATGGATCCTTTACTTTTCGTGGTTCTCCAAAGCTCGTTCAAGATCAATTATAGCCTCCTTTCACTTTCTATTCATGGAATATTTATACCGCATGAGTTTTCGCTTAAGCCACTCGATTCTCGCATAAGCGAGAAGGTACTTCATGTTGAAGAAAAGTCATCTCGCTTGAGCGAAACTATTCTCGCTTAGGTGAGAAATGCCCAACTTGATTGTCCTATGCACAAACTCTCGCTTAGGCGAGGTCTTTTTCGCTTAGGCAAGAATGGCGGCAAGAATTGATCATCATCTAAGCAGTTCTCGCTTGGGCGAGACTATTTTGGCTTGAGCGAACTATGGCAGGACTTCTTCCTTTAACTTTGTGTTTCTTAATTCATTCTTCCTCTCTTATGTTTTTTTCTTTTCCTACCTTAATTTACTTGAAAAATACACAAAATAGAGATCAAATGATTTCTTTTAAGTAAAAACTTGAAAACATGTGATTGAAGTTCATTTTTCTTAGACTAGGGAAATCAATATCATATAACACAAATTAAAAACTGAACTACCAAAATTTTATATGAAATTTTACTAAATTTTGACACTTATCACTAAATACGTTAAAAATATTAATGTTATTATATCACTAATTTTTAAGTTTAAATACTAAATTATATAATTTTTAATATAAAACATCTTTTAATTTTACTTCAAAAATTAGAGACTAAATATTCAACCCTAATTTAATTATCACTTATGGATATTTCAATCACTTACTTATTATTACATGACGTCTAACCACAAAAGCATAATTATCAAAAAATTTCTTATGATAACAACCTTGACAATACAAACCAAAACATTACAACTAATTCATTGAATTAGTATATAATAATTTCAACTACACTTCTTCGTTCCTTTTTTTTTTATTTCCAGGACATATGTAACACGCATGCACCGCCAAGGTTTAGAAAAAACTACCTACTGTTTTAAGAAAACCAGCAAAGTCAATGCACTATTCAATTTTCCCTTGGAGTGTCTTTAATGCTATATGACTTTTATAGGAAGGTTAGATAGAAAATTTGAACATTTATAAAGCATTTAAATACATTAAATTTAAATTAATATAATTTTAAATTATTTATTTTTAAATATTTTTATTTGGATAAAATAATTTAAATTGATCAAAATTTATTTTTTTATTTAGATAAAATATTATTCTAATATTAACTAATAATAAAAATATTAATATTAAATATTTCCTAGTTTTGATTGATTTGAGTTTTTTGGTTAAAATTTATCAAGATTTTTCATTTGATCCATTTTGTTTATTTCAGTTATTGTTAATTACAATTATTTAAGTTGATATTAATTGAGTTGCTTTTACGAAATTGTTAATTGAAGTTTTTTTGTCTTGTATACATTGATAACAAAAACGATAAATGTTAATCGAAAAATGTATTTGCATCCATTAAAAAGGAAAAATAAAAACTTTCTTGACGGAGAAAATCTTAACTTGATTGAAAAATAAAAATTATTCACAACAACCAAAAATAATTTTATCAATGTAAATAAAAAGATAACATATGTCCACGTAAATAAAAAGAAAATACTCTAGATCAAGTAAAAGGTATTACTTTCAACAAATTCTCAATCTTTATTAAATCAATAATATTGCAATCAAAATCTAATTAAGAAAATATAAAAAACAAGAAATTCAAATCGTCATTTAAGCTAATTCAATTCCTACTGTTTTTTTCCTTTATATCGTAAATTTTCAAAATTCAATTTTAATCCTTCTAAATTTTTCTCTACTTTTAATTCTTTTAATTTTGAAATATTTTTTTTATATATTCTTCTTTCAACTTATAAGACAATGCTTTATAGAAAATAAAAAAGTTTGTTATGTAATGTGTTTTAAATACGAACAATAATATAGTTTATCGTTTAAAAGTTGAGATTAAGATAATTTGAATATAGTTTTATTTCTTAATCTTTTGGAAAGCTATTTTAAATATAAAATTATAATTAAGCTCTAAACTAAATGTCAAATGTAATTATTGATCTAAAAATATTATTTCAGCGAATTAGAATGAAAAACTGATTTTAAAAATAACTCTCAATTTCTTGACCCTCAATAAAAAAAGAAAAATGATTCAAAGATAAAATGTTATTCCCGATTTTGATTGAAAGTTTGTTTTAATTTAACATTATTTAAGAATCGCGAAGTCAAAAAAATTTAATTATACTTTCTTCCTTAACACTTTTAAATATTTTTTTAAGAATAAAACTTTGAAGAAAATTCTAAATTTTAAAGTTAACAATACCTAATAAGATACTTAAAGACATGAAAATTGAATACGTTTTTTTTTTAAAGAAAGATCAAAACAAAACTTAAATAATTTAGAAACACATATTTTATTTTCCTTGAATAAATCACCTTCATAAATAAACATTACTAAGGTAAATATTTATGGAAACTAAAAGACATCAACATAAGTATATATAATAACTAATACGATCGAGTGTGATATAAACAGGAAAGGAAAAATGTAAGAAATATTGATATAGTTTTTCTTAAGAAGGGTGTTCATAAATCACCTCTTAACTAATACATGATATACATGAAAGTTGATCTGTTATATACTAAGCTCAAACAACTACTGAAGCTCACTTGTACACTTTTAATCTACGAACTCAATTACATAACTTTTGTATGCCATACCAAGAGATTGGTTATTGTGACTAACACAGAATTTACAACAAGCCACAAAATTTAAGGCCAGAAAAAAAATGACCAAGACCCTTAGAAGTGAAAGTGTAAAACTCAGTACAAAACTACACTATATCAAGAATTTGTTAGAAGCATCATGTCCTTGAATTCCTGAAAATCAAGTTTGCCATCAAAATTAGTGTCATAGGAGCAAATCATGGATGTGCTATCCTTCCCACACCTTTCATCCCACATGCCAAGCCTCTTCAACACACACTCAAGTTCTTGGCTTGTGATGAACCCATCTCCATCCAAATCAAACACCTTGAAAGTCTTCACAAGGTCTCTCTCCACATCCTCAATCTCATCACCCCCTTCTTCTTCCCCATTCTTCTGCTTCACCATACATTCATAAAACACCAAGAACTCACTCAACTCAAGCCTCTTCTTTCCCACCAGACACTCCAACTCCTCCACACTGTACTTGAAACCCGTCTTCTCCAGCACCATTTTCAGCTCCTCCAGGCTCAAAAACCCGTCTCCATTCACGTCCACTTTCTCAAAAATCCTCTGCAAATCGCTGCGTGTTAGGGCACACATCTCGTTCTTTTTTCAAAAGGGTGTTCGAATATAACAGAAAGATTTTGTTTTTCTGCAACACTATGGTCAATTCTTCATACATGGATGCTTTGCACTGCAACACGCGAAGTGTTTATATACATACACAAAAAAGTCATGTGGGCACCACTGTGGGACATTATGGTACAAAAATCTATATTGAGGATTTGATGTTGATGATGTGGCTGAGAATGATCCAAGTCTTCAACAAGATTTTTCCAGGTAGATATTTATGAGTAGAATGTTCTAGTCTATAGATTTTAATATATAGTTTTTAGTTTTTATGGTTAAATAATTTTCCTCTTTCATACGGCTCATTTTCATGAAAATTTTGATTGGAATAAAACTGACGAAGGTGTATTTCAAACGCGTGTTCAGACTCATCTAGAGAGTACACGTGTCAGATAGAAACAGAGGTTTCTGGATACTATCGTTACTGTGTGCATAAACCAAATAAATACTATGTGCTCTTTTGTTCTTTTGCTCGTTTTTATCTTCTAAAATGACCAGTATTTAGGTGTGTTTTGAGCGGAATAAAATTTATAATAAATAAATCGTTATATATACTATACTAAAGATTTTGATAAACAATTTTATAGATAGGGAAATTATATTTAAATTTGTGATATATAAATAATATTTAATATATGTTATTTTCCATTATTGTAAATTTTGAGAAATACTGACATTAAGTTAAAATTGATAATGTAAAAAGTAATAAACGGAAAAAGGAAAGAAATTCAGTTAAAATGCTCAACCGGTGTTAGAAACATAAAGATCATTTCAAATATTCACTTGAAAGACCATGTCATATATTTAGTTGGCGAAACTTCAGCTAATATTTGTAGGTTTCAAAATTTTGTTGAGTTATATTTTTTATTTATTTTTTCTTTTAAAAATATTAAGTTAGTCATATAGAATTTTTTAGTTTGGTTTTGATTTTTTAAAAATTGATACAATTTGATATTTTTGGTTAAATTTCTTTAAGCATAACAATTTTTTTTCATCAAAATTGACACTAGAATTATATCAATCATATCTATGCATTTTGTTCTAGTCAAGATGTTTCTGTCAGGTTTTACAGAGGAGGTTTTATTGGGGAGAACAACATCAATGAGATCTGAGCCTAACCACATAAGACATTGACACCACTCTCAACTCAAAACCTCAAGGCAATAGGTTTATGGGTCTTTATTCTTATATAGTGCTCTACTTTCTCATTTCTAGTCAATGTGGGACTTAGACTCACACTTGGATTCCTAACAATCTCTCCCCTTAAGGGTGAGTCCCTTCAACCACATTGGTACACTCCCCCTCCAGCGGAAGCTGCCCAACCACGAACCACGAGTACTCCTTTTTCTGTCCTTTTCTGTACCGCCGTTCTTCTTAACGGGACACGCTTACCTGGAACCCTTATCTGGGACTCTTGCCAGGAAGACTTTCGATACTAGGACTACACTGGTACTACACTCGTCTGAGCCAGTATTAACCATCAGTATCGGCTCTGATACCACTTGTCAGGTTTTACAGAGGGGGTTTCACCGGAGAGAACAACACCAATAAGATTTGAGCCTAACCACATAAGACACTGACATCACTCTCAACTCATAGACCCATTGCCTTAAGGATTTTTTTTTTCCTTTGGGAAAAACATCTAAATGTATGCTTTAAAGAGCATGAGAAACTGTCAGATTTGAAGGTTTCAATTATAAGTTCTTCCATAAAGATATTCCATCACCAGTGTATTGTACTCGTTCTAAACCAAAATAAAAATTTTGAATTCAAACTTTCTCGATTAATTATATTACTGCAAAAAAATTTGAAATTACTGATTTTGATGAATTATCGACAAATTTTACCAATATATTTTAAATGTTTAATTATCAAATTTTATTAACAAATTTTACAACAAAATTATTTTTAAAAACATATACTTCAGTTTTTTTTTTTATAAAAACTTTTGGCTTGTAAACATAAAGTACTGCACGTATTTATTTGAAAAAATTAAATTATCGATAAAATTCCTATTTCATCAATAAATTTATAGATTAAGACTTTACCAAAAAAATTTATATCATTAATAATTTGCTGATAATTTTAATTTATTGTTGAATTTTAGTATTAATGACTAAATTTGATAATTGGTAATATTAATTTTTTTATAGTGTACGAGAAAAAAATATAAAAATTCCTAATAAAAGTTGTTAATAAGGTTTGTAACAAAAACTAAGTATCACCAAAGTAAAATGATTATAAAAACAAATCTGATTACTAGTTTCACAAGTCATCATGTCTTTGAAATTCAAAGATGGAAAAATATATCTTTGTTTTTTATTTCCTTTATTCAAACTAACGTGTTATTTAATTAGATTTGAATTAAAATGAAGGGTTGAGGATAAACAATTTTTAAAAAGAGATAAATAAGAATGACAATTGAATAAAGTGAGTATTGTTTGATTACGTTTTTCTTTATTTTTGAAGTGAAAATTTATCTTTATCACTAGAGATGACAATCGATTCACTAGAGATGTCCGAAAACCGATCTCTAGGGAAGTCGTACACAAAGTAAAGTCACGTGACCTTGAAGGTCGTTAATAGGCCAATTGGTAAGGTCAACTTATAGCCAACCTCAATGTCAATGAGTTAAGAGCCTCTTTTGGGCCGAATTGGGCCTATATTCAAGTCTTCTGGAACCTAACCAATGATTATTGACTCACAGCTGGCTCAAGGATATTGGTGCTTAGATTAAATTTCTAATCCATTTTTGACCATGTAATTTTTTATTTTGTTGATTATATCTTTCTACGTTTATTCAAAAAAGAAGAAAAAACTTGTAAAGAAAAAACTTGTAATCAGTTTTCGCTATAAATAAAAAATTAATTCCCAGGGCCAAGGGACTGAACCATTTTTTTGGCCTGCTTTGGCTTTTTACTTGAAGTCAAGAGATCCTTATGTTTTTATATTAGATAAAGACCCTCGGATTTTTACCGGAACACTATGGATATTAAATTATTGTCTTATTCTTATTTTCCTTGAATAACGAGCACTTACATCTATCCTTCATTGTTCAAGATATAAATTAAATAATTTTTATAAAAAATAAAAATTAGAATAAATAAAATATGATATCATAAAAATTTGGATTAATATTTTTGATCTCTTAACTTTCTGTAAAATGAAATTAGTCTCTCTTCAGAATTTTGGCCCAATTTAGAACCTCAATTTTAGAGATGTGTGAATTTAGTCATTTTAACCAAATTTTGTTAAGTTTATTTCACGTTTCAAACACGTTTCTCAGTTAACGTTAAAGCGAAAATGTGTCAAACAGTGTAAACAACTCAAATGTTATAATAAAATATATTTGAAACATTAAATTAACTTAACAAAATTTAGTTAAAAGGACTAAATCGACACATTTTTTAAGTTTGGGGACTAAATTGGACCAAAGTTTCGAAGATGAACTAATTTCAATTTTCATTAAAAGTTAAGAGATTAAAGACATATTTAACCCTAAAAATTTCAATGTGAAATTTCAAAAGAGAAATTATAGCTGGATAAATATAAAAACAATGTACCAAATAGTAGTGAACAAATAAAAAATAATTATAGAAAATAGTAAACAATTACATGTAACTCAAATGCCATGACAATCTGAAGAAGAAGAAGAAGGAGGAAGGAACATTTATCATAGGTAGTACATAAATTTGAGGATGTGTTCCCGGAGGAAGTACTAGGGTTGCCTCCCAATAGAGACTAAGTTCTCGATTGACCTAGTACCAGACACCACCCCAATGTCGATGGCTTTATATCGTATGGCTCCGGTGGAATTGGTAGAACTCAAGAGTTAGATAGAGAAACTATTGGGGAAATAGTTCATTTGACCTAGTACTTCGCCATGGGGAGCACCAGTGTTTTTGCTGAAGAAGAAGGATGTGAGTTCACGTCTGTGTGTGGACTATAGACAGTTGAACAAGATGACGATCATAATAACTATCCCCTCTTGAGAATAGACGACCTGATGGATCAGTTGCATGGGGCGTCAGTGTTCTCAAAGATAGATCTGCAGTCAGGATATCACCAGATTTTGGTAAAGGCAGATGATGTACAGAAAACAACCTTTAGGTCCCAATATAGACACTACGAGTACATGGTTATGTCTTTTGGTGTGACCAATGCTCTAGCTATGTTTATGGACTACATGAACAAGATCTTCAGGCCATTCTTGGAGTTTGTCGTAGTCTTCATAGACGGCATACTCATTTATTCCAAGACTTAGGAGGAGCATGCCGAACACCTGGGATTAGTGTTTGGTGTTCTGAGGGAGAAGCAACTATATGCTAAGTTGTCCAAGTGTGAATTCTGGATAAATGAAGTACAATTCTTGGGCCATGTGATATCTGCACAGGGCATTGCGGTGGATCTAGCAAAGATTGAGGCATTGGTTAAGTGGAAAAGTCCCAAGTCGACAACAGAGATCAACTGCTTCGTGGGTTTAGCTAGCTACTATAGGAGATTCATTGAAGGATTCTCAAAGATAGTGGCACCTCTAACACAGCTTACCCGGAAAGACCAACCTTTTACTTGGACGGATAAATGTGAGGGAAGCTTTCAAGAGCTTAAGCGAAGGTTGACGAGTGTTCTCATTTTGGTTATCCCAGATGTTGGTAAACCCTTTGAGGTTTATTGTGATAACTCTCATCTAGGGCTTGGTTGTGTGTTGATGCAAGAGAAGAAAGCGGTGACATATGCTTCGAGGCAACTTAAGGTGCATGAGAGAACCTACCCCACTCATGATCTAGAGTTGACAGCTATAGTGTTGGCCTTGAAGATCTGGAGGCACTACCTCTATGGTGCCTAGTTTCGTGTATTCAGTGATCACAAGAGCCTCAAGTATTTGTTTGATCAGAAGGAGTTGAACATGAGGCAAATGAGGTGGATGGAATTCTTGAGGTAGTGGCAGATGCGTTGAGTAGGAAGAATGTACATATTGCACACCTTATGATCAAGGAGTTGGAGCTACTAGAGAAATTCATAGACATGAAGTTACAAGTTGAATTAGAATATGAGTTCATTTGATGTAGCGCTCTGACTATATCTAGTGACTTCTTGAACTTTGTTAAAGAAAGACAGTTGGCAGATGCTAGTGTAGAAGGAGTGAGAGAACAACTTGGATCAGATGAAGCGAAGGATTTTGCAATGGGTAGTCATGGTGTACTGAGATTCCAAGGTAGGGTGTGTGTACCCGATGATACTGAGGTGAAAAGGTTAATCCTTGAGGAAGGGCATAAGAGTCGTCTTAGTTTGCATCCTAACATGACTAAGATGTACCAGGATCTTAAAGAAACCTTCTAGTGGCTGTGTATGAAGAAGGATGTGGCTTAGTTTGTGTCCGCTTGTTTGACTTGTCAAAAGGCGAAGGTAGAGCATCAGAGACCCGGTGGAATTCTACAGCCTTTGGACATACCGATGTGGAAATGGGATAGCATAGTTATGGACTTTGGGACCCATTTACCCCAAACCTTTAGGGGTCATGATACGATCTGGATTGTGGTAGATCAGTTGACTAGGAGTGCTCATTTCTTGGCAATGAAGTTGAGAATGCCTATGGCTAAGTTGACCCACCTGTACATTAAGGAAATAGTAAGATTGCATGGGGTACCGTCGAGTATAGTTTCTGATAGAGATTCGCGGTTCACTTCCCATTTTTGGCAGACATTGCAGAGTGCTTTGGGTAGCAAGTTGACTATGAGTTCAGCCTATCATCCTTAGACCGATGGTTAGTCTAAGAAAACAATTCAGTCGTTTGAGGACTTGTTGAGAACATTCGTGCTGAATCATTTGGGTGCTTGGGATGAAGTATTGCGCTTGATAGAATTCACCTACAACAACAGTTTTCATGCGAGCATCAACATGGCCCCATATGAAGCCCTTTATGGCAGGAAGTGTAGGACTCCTCTATGTTGATATCAAGATGGGGAAGTAGTGCTTGTTGGACCGGAGTTGTTGGAACAAACAAAGAAGGTGAAATTAGTGAGAGATAGAATGCAAGCCTATCAGAGTAGGCAAAAGGCTTATCCAGACCGCAGGAGACATTTGGAATTCGCGGCTAGAGATCACATGTTCTTAAGGGTGACCCGAACCACTGGTATGGGAAGGGCTCTACGCTCAAGGACGCTTTCTCCTAAGTTCCTTAGCCCTTACTAGATCTCGAGGAGGATTTGGCCCGTGGCTTATGAGATTGTTTTGCCTCCTCAGTTGGCAAATTTCCATCCGGTATTCCATGTCTCGCAGGTGAGGAAATATGTGTTTGACCCATCTCATGTGTTGGAAGCCGAGGATAGGCAGATCAGGGAGGATCTCACGATATAAGTACCACCTGTTGCTTTGGAGGATAGCCGAGCTGAGGAACGTAGGAGAAAACCAATCAGTCTTATCAAGGTCATCTGGGATCGAAGAACAGGTGACTCTACTTAGGAGTTAGATGAGGATATGAGGAAGTCACATTCGCATCTATTCTCCTGGTAAGTCTTCATTTTCGAGGTCAAAAATTTTTGTTGTTGGGGAGAATATAAGGCCCACTTTATTTTTGCCTCAATGTTTAAGGGCTTGCCTTAAATCAGTTGGGCCTAGGGCTAGCCCATGAAGTGTCCAAAACCCCTAGAGCAGCCTAACTCACTCGTTCTTCTATTTTCCATAAACGAACCAGCTTTTTTCCCTCTCCTTTCCCGCAACTGAGCTCTGCTAGGATTTTGCTTCCGCTTTCCGTTGAGCTGGAACGACTCCATTTATTCCATGTAAGTTAACCTCCCAACTGATATTCCCTCTATTCTAGCTTTGTTGTCTTGGTACCAACTAAGGTTCCTCTTGATGACCTCATTTCCTTTCTGTTCCACTATTTTTCTAGCTCACTAAGTTGTTCAAGGAGCTGGATATGTTTTTCTGTTCGTGCCAAAAACCTCTCATAGTAGCCTTGATAAGGTAAGGAAAGCTAGGGTTTTGTTTATTCTTCGATTTTCTATTTGTTTTGGTCTTGCTTCATGATATTATGAGTTGTTTGACGTTGTAATTGCTAGAGAAGTGCTAAAACGTTGTTTAGTGGTGAATATCTGACTATTGCACGCGTGAACAATGGAGAAACATGGTGTTTTCGCCCAGGCGTGTGAGTTTCGCCCAAGCTAGAGTACCAGAAGTTGCTCCCTAGAACTTGCGTGAGCTGTCGCTTAAGCGACGAGCTCTTGTTTTGAGCGAGAGTCCATCTCGCTCAGGCGAGGAGGTCTCGCCTAAGCAAGAGAACGCTTAGGCCACTATTCTCACTTTTCGAGCTCTCGCCTAGGTGAAAGGAGCTCACCTAAGTGAGAGAACTCTCTCGCTTGAGCGAGGCCTTTTAGCCTGAGCCAGAACTGGGCGAGAATATGCTCATGCATTGTTTTCTTCTCTATTTTTGAGTGATGGTCACATGTTTGGTTGGATTACTATATTAAAGCATGTATTGAGTGATTTTGCATGTATTCAATGGCTTACATGTTAGAATTGATGAGTTTGGTGTGATCTTGGTATGGAACATGAATGAATGGTTGGTTATAAAAGTTGACATGGAATTGGTATGCATGATAAATTTATGCTTGGTTGGTGAGACATGATTTTGGTGTGATTTAGGACATAATTCTATGAATCTCGAGGTGAGATCTCATGGGGGTGCCTATTGGTCAAGACGTAATTCCATGACCCCTGTTAGTGGGAGCTCATGGTAGTGCCTCATTAGTTAGGACGTAATTCCACGGGGTTTCGTGGTGGTGCCTCATTATATAATTTAGTAAGGATTCAAGTAAGGATTGCATCCTGACACTCTAAAGAGTCAGTTAGTCTCACGTAAAGCGTACTGACTCAAGTGGTGAGAGTAGTAGGAGGCCCTAGTCTTTGGTAGGATAATGGCCTTAGATGTTTGAAGGCTAACTTTATGAGTGGTAGGGTGAAACCCATTGACAATGGCTCTACAGAGCAGTAGAGGCCACCACAAGTGCAAACATCTAGTGAATCCGACTAATTATATGTATCCAGATAAATTGTATCTTTGAGTCTTAGTGTTTTGCTTGTCGGTCATTATATGCTTGGTTGATTTATGTACTCATGACTTTTAAATTGTATGTTCAATTGCATGATGGAAACCTTTTTACTTTAGCTTACCCTTTCTGCTTGTTTGTATGTTTTATGTGTGGTTTTCTCCTTTTGCGATGATCATCAATTTATTGTGTGAGCAGATGCGAGAACTCCCCGTGGTCATCAGGGTGATGGAGATTCCGCTGCTTAGTCCTTCTTAGGTCAGATCCCACTATCTTCAAGTTTTCTTTTAGGGTGGTAGCCCTTGTATTATCTTGCTCTTTGAGCATTCATTTTGAATATTGCTAATCTATTACTTTGTCTTGTTATTGACACCGTGGTGTGCCTTAGTATTTCATTTTAAGTATTCTTGGATAATTGTAAGAGGTGACATTAATACTCCGTAACTTTGCTATTTATATTATATTGTGTGATGTCTCATTTAATTATGTTCTTATTTAAATGGGATGTTACAGATGTCGTTATTTTTATCCTGGTAACTAGAATTATCTTTCATAGGCTTTTAATTCTCATATTTAAAAAAAATTATTTATTTTATATAATTATTGAATATCATGTCAAGTCTTGGATTTGCTTGATAACTAAAACACACTTGTGTAGGCTTTTGATTCTCTTATTTTAAGAAATAAAAATAAATTATATTTCTTTATTGAATATCATGTGAAGTCTTGGATTTGCTTGATAATTAAAATACTCATTCGTAGGCTTTTAATTCTCTTATTTTAAAAAAATAAAAAAAATTATAAATTATTTCTTTTATATAATTATTAAATATCATGTTAAGTTTCGAATTTGCTTGATAACTAAGTCTTTTGTCGTGTTGAATATCAAATTCTCTTGATAATAAAAAAATATATTAAAATCTAAAATAAAAATAATTATAAATTATAAATTATACTCTCTTTTTTATTATTTTTTGATATAATGTCAATTCTTGGATTTACTTGATAATTTAATCATGTTGAACCTCAAATTCTCTTCATAATAAGAATATTAAAATCTAAAACTAAATAATAATAATAATATCAAACAACAAATATATTTTACAAATAACTACGATATCCTTGATTTTCCAAATGGAAATACGTAGGAGCGAGGTACAATTCTCGTTGAGCCAACAAAAAAATAAAAAATAATTTTTTTATCTTTATTGTTTTGTATATGTATTTATTTTGTTTAATTTTTGGGGAACAACAAATATTTTAAAAATCTACCTTTATCTTGCATACTTAATTAAAGGGGACTGTCTTAGGATGGACGTCGTGAGGATGCTAATACCTTCCCCACACGTAACTGACTCCCGAACCCAAATTTGATTTTAAAGACTATTCTTTCTTTTAAGGTTTTTCTATAGTTTTTCATAATAAACTATGGTGGTGACTCCTTTGTACCTTTTAAATTATTTTCGCCGTCCTGCCACGATCTCGGTTGCGACAAATAGAATTCAATCTCTAAGGTATAGTACAATTATGTTAATAATTGATATTATATTGTGTTTCATGATTGTATTGATCTGAAATTCAATGTAGGAACAACAATGATATTGATGCTGAAATTGTTAAAAGACTAACAAAGATGCTAGACAAATATAATGTGCATGCAAAATCTTTCAGAATGGCAAGGGATAAATATATGGAACATCCATATCATGATCTTAAATTAAAACTTATAGCAGATACTAAAAAAGATGGATGTATATACAACATCTCCATAATTTCAAAAGTATTTGCATTAATAGTAGTTGATGTTGATATTGCTTCTCCTAGGTATATTATTATGGAAAGCAAAACAAGAAAGTCACAAAGAATAAATGAGTTTCACATAAGTTATTTGGGTTATCAATATCCTCTGTTGTTTCCATATGATGAAGATGGATATAAGCATGATATTAATCATCGTGATTCTTTGGCATTAAAACGTAATCGGTTAACAATTAGGGAATGGTTTTGTTTTAGAATTCAAACTTGACAATGTGAGCCAATGACTATTCTAAGATCTAGAAAATTGTTTCAACAATTTTTTGTAGATGGATATACAATGATTGAGTCCGAAAGATTATCATTCATCAGAAACAATCAGTCGAAGCTCAAGGTTGATAAATACTGTAACCTTTGTCAACCAAGTAATGAAAGCCACACTAAAGCTTCAGAGAAAGGGAAATGATTTGTGCTTCCATCAAAGTTTTTGGGTGGCAGGAGATTTATGAATCAATTATATTTTGATGGGATGGCAATATGTGGTCATGTAGGATTCCTAGATCCTTTTGTAATTGTTACTTGCAATCCAAAATTGCCAGAGATTTGCAGAATATTGAACCCTTTAAAATTAACTTCTTCGGATCGGCCATATATTATTGCAAGAGTATTCAAAATCAAATTTGAGCAACTACTATCAAATTTAACAAAAAAAGAATATATTAGGAAGAGTCATAACATGTATGTATTGATACTATAGTTCTTAAATGTACTTACTTCATTTAATCTGTTATTCTAATTATGTAAGTAATTTGTGATTGCATACATGTATAATATTGAATTCCAAAAATGTGGTTTACCACATGCTCATTTTTTGATATTTTTGCATCCTTGTAGCAAATATCCGACACCACTGGATATTGACAAGGTAATCTGAACTGAAATACCATGTGCAAAAGAAAAGTCATAATTGTATGCTTGTGTAAAAGAACTTATGATTCACAGACCATGTGGAATATCAAAGATATCATCTTCGTGCATGAAAAATGGATCATGTTCTTGATTTTATCCAAACAAATTTCAAAATACTATTACAATTGCAAAAGATGGTTTTCCTCATTATCATCGAAGAAATAATAGTGTTAGCATTGTGAAGAATGACATTACATTTAATTGTAGATATATTTCTCCATGTGAAGCGTGTTAGAGAATATTTTTGTTTCCAATTCATAGAAGAAATTCGACTGTTGAACGATTATTTTTTCATCTTCCTGGTGAGTAATCAGTGTACTTCAAGAATGATGATGATATTGATGAAATCATGGCAAAACCATCAGTTAGAGAGTCCATGTTCACAAGTGGATGGAGTGAAACACGAAATATTATGATGCAAGGGATTTAACATATCTACAATTTGTATCTAGGTATGTTTATAATAAGAATCAAAGGTGTTGGAAACCAAGAAAAAAAAGGTAACACCATTGGAAGACTTATATGGGTTCCCCCAGCAAATGGTGAAATTTTCTACCTAAGGAGAATGCTAATAATTTAAAGGTCCAATATCCTACATAGATCTACGAACTATTGAAAACATAACATATCCTACCTTTAGAGAAGTATGTGAAACTTCTGGATTTTTGGCAGACAATACCAAATATGTGGAAGTTATCAAGGAAGCAAAAAATTGGGGATCGGGAAACTTCTTGAGGAAATTATTTGTAATCATCCTTATGTCAAATAGCATCAACAAACTTAACGATCTATGGAACAAAACATGAGAATGACTATCTAATAGAATTTTATATAATGAAAGAATTATTGCTAGAAATTCAGGTAAAATTGACTTTAACAATATCGAATTTATGTTTTAACTCTAAAATTTATTAAATTAATTCATTTGTTACGAACCTCAATCTGAATATGGAAACACTTGAAAATTTGACCTTGATTGAGATTAAGAAGCTATTACAGAATAATAGGAGAACATTAAAGGAATTTCCCTCCATGTCTTATCCTAACGATTTTGCAATAAAGTATTGTGGAAATAAATTAGTATATATAGAACTTGATTACAACAAGGATGATGAGCTACACATGTTTCAATCAAATTTTAAAACTAAGACAGGTTAGTGTTCTTTTCTACATATGTTTCTCATACAACTTATTGGAATATAACATAATTAGTATTGAATTGCAGATAAACAAAGGCATAATTTCCAAAAGATTATAAATGTTGTCTATCATGAAAAGGGGGAATGTTCTTTTTAGATGGATACGGAGGAACACGAAAAATATTTACGTGGAACACGTTATCTTTGGCTCTTCAATCTAAAGGAAAAATAATGCTAAATGTTGCATCAAGTGGCATAACTTCTTTGTTATTGCTAGGAGGTAGAACAACTCATTCAAAATTTAAGATTCCAGTTCTTACACTTGAACTTTTTGTTTGCAACATTACAAAGGGTAGTGAACTATCAAAGTTGATGAAATTGGCGAACCTAATAATTTGGGATGAAGCACCAATGGCATACAAAATTTGTTTCGAGGCCTGTATCAAACTTTAAAAGATATCATGAGAGACAACAATAGATCTGATTTAGTTTTTGGTGGCAAAGTAATAGTATTTGGAGGGTATTTTAGACAAATTCTTCTTGTTATTCCTCTTGGTATCATGCAACTATCAACTTATCCTATCTATGGGACCATTCTAGATCATGAACTTGACAAAAAACATGTGACTCTTACAACATGGATTACACGACTCTACTATTGTTGAAATTGAAGAGTTTTCTGCCTGAATAATCAAAATTGGTGATAATTCATTGAATTAACCAAATGACGGATTAGTATATATAGAAATCCTATCAGAATTTCTAATAAAGAACTATATCGATCATATCCAACCCATAATTAGTACCACATATCACAATTAATGGAAAACTTTGAAGACGAAATGTTCCTAATATAAAGAGCTATTCTAGCCAGTCAGATTGAAACAGTAGATGAAATCAATCAATATGTTTTGGAATCAATTCTAGGTGATGCTTCATTCCTAATTGTCATTTACATATACATTTGTTCCATATTTCATATTTAAGAACTATTATTCATGTATTTCAAGTGAAGTCAAAGAATACCTCAACGTAGACTACATTGATACATCTAACACCATGGAAGTTTATGTATACGACGGTTTACACCAGAATTTTTAAATTTATTGAGAACATTTGGATTACCAAACTACAGTATCAAACTGAAGGTTGGTGCCCCAATTATGCTTCTGAGAAATTTGGATCAATCTCAAGGTTTGTGTAATGGAAGCAGATTAATAGTCACTAAACTTGCAAAGCATGTAATCAGTGGAAAGATTATAACTGCAAAGAAAAGGAACAAAAATTTACATGCCACGTTTATCCATGTCACCATCATAGTCCCATTGGCCATTCAAGTTGATTAAAGGACAATTGCTTATCATGTTATGTTATGTTATGACCATAAAAAAATCTCAAGGACAATCTTTATATTGCATTAGTTTGTATTTGCTTAAACCAATTTTTAGTCATGATCAATTATATGTTGCAACTTCTAGAGTTAAAAGCAAGTCAGGATTAAAGATTTTAATCCATGAAACTGAAAACAATCCTTTGACTACTACAACAAATGTAGTTTCAAAGAAGTTTTTAACAATGTATAAGTGCAATGCATGTCAACATATTTGTATATGCATTTTGGGAAAAAATCTATGTCAAAGAGTACTTACAAAAATATGAATGTTTAGTTGTTGTGCATTGATATGTTGTTCAGGTGTCATCTATTCAGTTTCTGTAAGAAACACAGAGCGGTGAAAGATGGAGATCCAAGTAAATGGTTTGTTGGTGTCATCATATGTGTTGCTTTATCATGTTTCAAAATCACCATTACATTGCTGTAAGAAATCCTTATTTTCGATAATGCATTAAAAATCCAAACCATCCAACAACTAACAACACAACAACATTTAATTATATACAGAGTTTCACCCAACCGATGCTGAATAGTTAACTTTTGACACCAACATAATTCTTTAGTACACTTGTCACATGTGTGGTCTTATTAATTTAATAAGGTCATATAAGTTCTGATGTAGGTTCATATGATAACTACATAATGACACCACCATAATTTTGTGGTGCACCTACCGCATGTCTGGCGTTATTAATGTTATAAGCTCATAAAAATCCTAATGCATGTTCATATAATAAGTACATATCGTAACTACGACTATACAAACCTATATTAAGTCCATAAAACTACAAATTTCCTTTAAAATATTTTTTTGATTGTGTTTTCTATAATAAGTGTAAGTAATATAATTATTTGGAACTTGCTATGGTGTATATATTAGTATAATACTATAGTAAATGAAACCGTACACAATAAATAGTTATTTTTATAACTACCATTATTATATGAATTGATTTTTTTTATAATAAATAATATTACCCAAGTGGAATAGTTATACTATTTGTAATGTGAATCCATTTACACGTAATGATAGTCATATATATATTGCATCATATTATTTATGCATTGGAATTAAGAATAAGTTTATTAACATTCAATTATCATGCACTTGGGATTATATAATGCGAAATTTGGTAATATAGATTTATAATTAATTCAAAGTACTTGGTTATTGAAATAATCTACTTAATCAATATATAAAACTACTACAAGAGAATAATTTAACTATGACTAAAGACAATTAATAGATGTACTGAATATAACACAGAATAACTCTAAATTCATAAACATACATGCTAATATACACAAATATATTAATGTTGACATACAAAACTACTGGAGATCTAGAAAGACATCAAAAGGAAAGAAAAATTGGTAGAAGATGACTTAAAAAAATAAACTTTGGTCCATAAACTACGTCTACACATAAAAAGAGCATGCCAGATGCAAAGAGACCAACCTCTAAGGGTTCCATTACCATCACAGAGTTTTGGTAAAAAATGGTAAAGCTAAAATTTGTTACAGTAGGCATTTGCTAATTATGATCCTGTAACCAATGAAAATGGCTACTTCCCTCCTTCCTTTCTTAACAACCAGGGCCACAATGATTAAATTTGAAACGACTAAAGAATATGAAACACCCAAACCAAATATATAAACTTGTTTCCCAATATCAACCTATAGACATCTTGAAAAGACATATATTAATTATTCCTTTGCCGCGAACTCTTCATATTCTCATGAAATTTTTATTTAAAATTTAATTATATTTATTATATTCAATCAATATTGTTTATCATAATTTTAAACTATATACCTTCACCTTTAACCCAGAATTAAAAGCTTAATGACAAGAAAATAAAATTTCAGCCTAATTACGTAAATTGAATTTAATGCCAATTAAGAAACTTAAATAGCAATAATAATACTAATATAACCCAAATTCAAACAAATCATAATATATAAGAATAAATAATACTACTTAATTAAATCAGTTATATACTTATTTAATCAATATAATAATTATATATAAGGAAATCAACAATAATAATCTTTCAAATCATTGATTTATAAATAATTGATTTATACATAATAATATTAAAATATGTTTTCAAAATAACAAAATGTAAAAACCAACTACATGACCTGTGCGTACGCATAAGTCTCTTACTAGTATATATCCTTAACATATCAATTACATAAGTGTTCGTCATAAGCCAAACATAAACAAAAACACTGAATTGTTATGGTTTATGGACATGAATTGGATTAAATTGGTAAGAGTAAATATGGTGTTGTTGTAAAATTGATAGTCTATGACATAATGAGGTGATTCTGCTTATAACTTTATTTATACATGAAGGTTAAGGCTTAAATAGATGTGATGCATAGAAAAATCTAATTAAATTGTGGCTAATATTTAGATTTCTTTTGATTGATGAGAAATATGGATTACGACTTGAGTTAATGGTGGTTGATTGTTAGATAAGAATAAAGCTTAGCTAAATTAGATGAAAATACCTTCAATTGTAAAACTCAGTTTTTGCTGCATTGTTGTTGGACAACAAGTGATCATTATTGGGTGGCACCTACCTACCGCTGAATGCTGGCGAGACAATGAGCCTCTTACTTTGTGGCGTTGGGTGGTGATTACCAACCATTGGGTGGTACTCTAAGAAATTTCTTTTCTTTTATATGTATTTTATATTGTACTAAATAGTTATCTTTGCAAGCCACAAATTATAATTATGATTGTTTGGGTATTTTTGATAATGTAGAAAAAATTGTGGAAACTTCCATGTGATATAGTTGTCAAATTATTTATTTCCAAAGTATTGAAGGAGATTTGTTATGTGGGACTATCCCGAATCTACTAGTGTCTAACTCACATAGATGAAGATAATTAGGTGGTGAGGGTCGAAGGGGGTTTCAAATGCCAAACGATATGGTATGAAAGATAATCATACTTAGGGAGCTAATGAAGTTAACCCTGTCATGACTTGATAAATCATATTGGTTTGTTCATGATACAAGTTTTGAAAGAAGAAAGAGGTGGTAAGTATGACAAGTGCAGAGTCTCATAAGCCTATTTAATACACTAATCTTCTGGAAGCAATGTCTATATGTATGTTGTTGTTTGAGCCATGTGTTCTGAGATTTGAATGAGCTGGTTAGATAGAGTTGTGGGAATTGATGTTCATAGTTGACTTTGATGAAAGTTAACTATTTTATGCTTTTTAGGTTGGTTTTTATTGAAAATGTTCATTAAATAACTTAAGAGTTTGTTTAAGCCTTTAAGGCTATTGTGTGATGGTTGAATTGGAATAAGATCATAGTAAGACTAGTTTTGATTGAGATTGTATGCTCCACACGTATTATAGAGGTAATAAAGGAAAACTAAGAAAGACTAAGCTAAGAATTGATTTTTATTTTAGAAATATGTTTTGATAATCTTTATAATAAGTTATTATTTCTTTTATATTGAGTTTCTTCTTTAAATGCATTAACTTACCCTTGTATTTCTTCTTTGTGTTTGTTTCTTTTATTTTCTCTAATGATCATATAATTATACGTGAGCAAAGATAGGTGCAAATGGTTGTAGTTGCACCAGTGTCGAGGAAGGTCTCTGGAGGAATATAATGATAGTCAGTTTAGATATTGATTTATATATAGTCGTTATATTTTTTTGTACCTTTAGAGTTCCTTTAAATACCTTTTTGTAATATAATTTTTTTATGTCTTGTAATTATACTTAGAATTTATTAATGGTATGATATGAATTTTGATTACTAATAAGTAATGCCTTAATAACCTACTTTATTTAAAATTTTTGGAATGTTACACCTTAAAGGCATACTTAGTGATAGATTTTCAATCAAAAAATTTAAACATAAGATATATTATTTATATAATCTTATATTAAAGAAAGAAATGAGATTTTCACTATAAGAATGAGTTCTTGAAAAAAAAAACTCTCTAAAATCTTAAAAATGATGAAAAATATTATTTTAAAATCTCTTTTATTACTAAGAAAAACTTTATTGTGACCTACAAAAACTTATTGGCTTAAATATACATTTGGTCCCTATTTTTGTCAAAATTATTCAATTTGGTCCCTATTTTCGTTGTTTAGTCAATTTGGTCCTTATTGTTGTAATATTGCATTCAATCGAGTCCTTTTGGCAAACAGTGTTAAAATTGTCAACGACATAGTGACAACGTGGAACTGTTTGGGTTAAGTGTCAAATTTTTGCAGTGATGTTGGCACAGTGAAATTTTATGGCGGTTGTAGGTTTAAAAGTAAGTGAAATTGAATTGGGGAAGAAATTAGGGTTTCAAGGAAAATTGTGGCCAACAAGAAACTTGTGCACAATCCAGTTGGTGATTTTGAATTGTGAGGTATGTCTTGTCACTATTCGTCTTCCTCCTCTTGCTGTAATAGTTGAGGACAGTCAAGTTGCGGTGGGTCTCATATTTGTGGTTCTAAGGGTATGGGTTTAATCCCCATTTACTAACCTGAACCTAGTTGACGCTCCAATCTCGAATGACAACCTCCAAGCGTAATCTTGAAGCGCAATCTCCAATCTCCAATCGCAAATCACTCTCGAAGCACAATTTCCCCTCTTCACGAACTCTAATTGATGAACAAGAACCCTAATTTCCCCTTTCTCACCAACCCTAATTTTTCCCTATCTCTCGATCACTCGAATGCCCAATTCACTTTTTCACTTCGACTATATCTCGCTGCAGTAAACCTTCAATTCCACCTTTTAATTTTTTTTTCACTTAACCATTGTTTTATGTTTTACACAATTCATTTTATTTTATTTTCCTAAAATATAACTAATGAAACACTGTACCAACGTGTGCCAACATCACTATAAAAATTTGACACGTAACCCAAACAGTTCCACGTTGTCACTGTGTCGTTAACAATTTTAACATCATTTTTCAAAAGGACTCGATTGAATGCAATTTTACAAAAATAAGGACCAAATTGACCAAATAACGAAAATATGGTCAATTTGGTCAATTTGGTCCTTATTTTCGTTATTTGGTCAATTTGGTCCTTATTTTTGTAAAATTGCATTCAATCGAGTCCTTTTGGAAAATGATGTTAAAATTGTTAACGACACAGTGACAACGTGGAACTGTTTGGGTTACGTGTCAAATTTTTATAGTGATGTTGGCACACGTTGGTACAGTGTTTCATTAGTTATATTTTAGGAAAATAAAATAAAATGAATTGTGTAAAACATAAAACAATGGTTAAGTGAAAAAAAAATTAAAAGGTGGAATTGAAGGTTTACTACAGCGAGATATAGTCGAAGTGAAAAAGTGAATTGGGCATTCGAGTGATCGAGAGATAGGGAAAAATTAGGGTTGGTGAGAAAGGGGAAATTAGGGTTCTTGTTCATCAATTAGAGTTCGTGAAGAGGGGAAATTGTGCTTCGAGAGTGATTTGCGATTGGAGATTGGAGATTGCGCTTCAAGATTACGCTTGGAGGTTGTCATTCGAGATTGGAGCGTCAACTAGGTTCAGGTTAGTAAATGGGGATTAAACCCATACCCTTAGAACCACAAATATGAGACCCACCGCAACTTGACTGTCCTCAACTATTACAGCAAGAGGAGGAAGACGAATAGTGACAAGACATACCTCACAAACACGAATTCAAAATCACCAACTGGATTGTGCACAAGTTTCTTGTTGGCCACAATTTTCCTTGAAACCCTAATTTCTTCCCCAATTCAATTTCACTTACTTTTAAACCTACAACCGCCATAAAATTTCACTGTGCCAACATCACTGCAAAAATTTGACACTTAACCCAAACAGTTCCACGTTGTCACTATGTCGTTGACAATTTTAACACTGTTTGCCAAAAGGACTCGATTGAATGCAATATTACAACAATAAGGACCAAATTGACTAAACAACGAAAATAGGGACCAAATTGAATAATTTTGACAAAAATAGGGACCAAATGTATATTTAAGCCAATAAGTTTTTGTAGGTCACAATAAAGTTTTTCTTAGTAATAAAAGAGATTTTAAAATAATATTTTTCATCATTTTTAAGATTTTAGAGAGTTTTTTTTTTCAAGAACTCATTCTTATAGTGAAAATCTCATTTCTTTCTTTAATATAAGATTATATAAATAATATATCTTATGTTTAAATTTTTTGATTGAAAATCTATCACTAAGTATGCCTTTAAGGTGTAACATTCCAAAAATTTTAAATAAAGTAGGTTATTAAGGCATTACTTATTAGTAATCAAAATTCATATCATACCATTAATAAATTCTAAGTATAATTACAAGACATAAAAAAATTATATTACAAAAAGGTATTTAAAGGAACTCTAAAGGTACAAAAAAATATAACGACTATATATAAATCAATATCTAAACTGACTATCATTATATTCCTCCAGAGACCTTCCTCGACACTGGTGCAACTACAACCATTTGCACCTATCTTTGCTCACGTATAATTATATGATCATTAGAGAAAATAAAAGAAACAAACACAAAGAAGAAATACAAGGGTAAGTTAATGCATTTAAAGAAGAAACTCAATATAAAAGAAATAATAACTTATTATAAAGATTATCAAAACATATTTCTAAAATAAAAATCAATTCTTAGCTTAGTCTTTCTTAGTTTTCCTTTATTACCTCTATAATACGTGTGGAGCATACAATCTCAATCAAAACTAGTCTTACTATGATCTTATTCCAATTCAACCATCACACAATAGCCTTAAAGGCTTAAACAAACTCTTAAGTTATTTAATGAACATTTTCAATAAAAACCAACCTAAAAAGCATAAAATAGTTAACTTTCATCAAAGTCAACTATGAACATCAATTCCCACAACTCTATCTAACCAGCTCATTCAAATCTCAGCACACATGGCTCAAACAACAACATACATATAGACATTGCTTCCAGAAGATTAGTGTATTAAATAGGCTTATGAGACTCTGCACTTGTCATACTTACCACCTCTTTCTTCTTTCAAAACTTGTATCATGAACAAACCAATATGATTTATCAAGTCATGACAGGGTTAACTTCATTAGTGTATTATTTTTTTTTGTCTACATTTGTTTTTCAATTTTACTCTTTCAATATTGTTTTTTTTAAATTAAAGATTATTTTATCAATATTATTTTTAAGTTATTGTTATTATGTTTAATCGTTTTTAAGTGATATTTTTTAAATTTAACCTTTCTTAAAAAAATTAATTACAATAAATTTGAGAAACAATCATTGTAAAAGAGACATGATAACCATTCAAATGAATTCACTTGGTTCTCTCCTCTCATGACAAAGCTATAATTTCTAGTGGCAAAAAAATAGAGGCGGTTATAACTCCAAGACCAACTATAAGAACCTTCTTCCTTCTTCACCAACTAAACTCCTTTCTTTATGTGAGTCTATGAGTTTAGTAAAGTATAAGGATAACTTCCGATGGGTATTTCTAGAAAATGCATAATATTAGACTCACACATCATACCATTCCTCCTTAGGAATGATAACTACACAGTTCACACAAAAACATAAATATCATACTCTTCTCATCTTAAAACACCTTATTGAATCATTCTGATATCTCACATAGATGATCTAAAGTCATTCTAATATGAAATTCAAAGACTCGCCCAACAAGCACATACACTCGCTTAGTGAATAATCCCCTGAAATTTCTTTCGCCCCACGACTGAACTGTTAGAATTAATTGACGAATTAATTCTATTAGTGACTAATTTGAAATATTATGATGGACTCAATTGTGATTTAAT
Organism: Vigna unguiculata; assembly: GCF_037176805.1. NCBI lineage: Eukaryota > Viridiplantae > Streptophyta > Magnoliopsida > Fabales > Fabaceae > Vigna > Vigna unguiculata. The sequence goes on from NC_140799.1 coordinate 11,478,261, forward strand.
AAAATCTAAAGACATATTGGTTATTATTATGGGAAGTGATAATGAAATAAAATAAAATAAAGATAAGATAAAATAAAAACCAACTTGATGGACGTTGGTTTATAAAGGGATTGGGATTCTGTCTCTAACCATAAGGTTCTTTTCACAGTAACCCATCAAGAACGTGTGAGAAGAGAAAGAAAGGCAAAGAGATAGATTGAGAAACGGTGATTGAAGAGCACACAAGATTACAAATTTGAAGAACGCATATTCACAAGATCTCTCATGGATCAAGGTTAGTGCTCTATTATGTTTTATCTTGTGAGAATTATAAATCTTAAAGATCCTTAATTAGTTTTACATGTGGTATCAGAGCTTATGTTGTAGGATTTATGATTCTCCTTTTATGATGTTTGTTTCCAATTTTTATGAACCCTAATTAAAGTTTTAAGGGTTATTTAAGTTTTTCGTTGCTTTAAAAGTTGAATGCGAATGCCATGGTTGAAAATGAGAATTGTTTTTCACTGCTGAAATTGAATCCCATTGTGCTAGCATTAATCGGAATTGTATGTGTGCCTTTACTGTAACGTGTTTTTATTTTGTTGGCATTGAATGAAAATATAAAAAAAAATAAAAAATAAAAAACTGTTAAAGTTACGTGTGAACGTGCCTAATCGAATTCATTGGATTCTTTTTCCGCTACTGTTACTTCTTTATTTTCATTCAAGATTTTGGATGACGTGAAGTGAATAATGGTGCATCATGTTTAATTGATTAATAAATGTAATTAGAAAGTTTTCGCATTGTCTGCACCATATTTGCACCGTGCGATTATTTCGTTTGGATTCTAATTGAAATCGAATTAATGGGTTTTGTTAAATTATGTTAATTTATTTATTAAGATTAAAGTGTAATGTTTTTATTAGTTTATGTCACTAATAAAATTAATATTAATTATTTTATTTATATAAATAATTAATAATTTTATTTTCATTTGCAATAATATTTATGTTTGTTATTGTTAAATTAAAATTAATGAGGATGCTATATAAAGTTTATAGCAATTAAATGTGTATTTATTTATTTGAAATTAAGTATGATAAATTTTGTTAGTCACCAAAGTGACCAAAATTTTAAAGTTTTTGTGATTTCAAATTAAATTTATGGGTTAATTGAAATTCATTAATTATAAGGCATTTCAGGATCGCCCAAAGGTTGATTAATTGTTCTTATAATTAATGAGCATGATTGTAGATAATTTTGTATGCGTCACTAGTTTTATTTATATACCCAAAGATAGTAGGTGATTCTAGTTTATGCATATTTTAATTATCAATAATGTTATAATATGATTAACATCATTATGCTTATGTTTGTGTATTATTGGATCTCCCAAAGGAGAACATTAGTATGCATGAAATGATTGTTTATATCTGAATTTGTGTTTACGTTTAGTTTTATGACTCAAAGCATTAATGTTAGGCATGTCTTAATTGCAGTCTCTGTTCCGGTATCTTTACACTTGCATTCTTCGTCTGTTCCAGTCTTTAATAGGTTAAATTTCCCTGACTGGAGTGAGCAAGTCCAATTTCACTTAGGTTTGTTGGATCTTGATCTAGCTTTTCAAGTTGAAAGGTCGGCTGCTATCACGGATGCTAGTAGCAATGAAGAGAAAGCCCATTACAAAGCTTGGGCAAGATCAAACAGACTTAGCTTAATGTTTATGAGAGTGAGCATAGCAAGCAATATAAAGTCAACTCTTCCCAAAACCGATGATGAAAAAGAATTTATGAAATTTGTGGAAGAGCGCTCCCAAACTGTTGATAAATCTCTCGCTGGGACACTAATGAATATGTTAGCCACCATGAAGTTTGACGGTTCATGTACCATGCATGAGCATGTGATCGAGATGACAAATATCGCAACAAGACTTAAGTCTCTAGGAATGGCAGTGGATGAAGGTTTTCTCGTGCAGTTCATTCTGAACTCATTACCGTCTGAGTATGGTCTGTTCCAGATGAACTATAACACCATGAAAGACAAGTGGAATGTGCATGAATTGCACAGTATGCTAGTTCAGGAGGAGACCCGACTGAAGAACATAGGAAGCCACTCTATTCAATATGTGAAGAATCAAGGAGCTATTAGAAGGAAAGTTGCTAAGAAACATGGAAAGGGTAAAGGATCACTAAAGATTGACGAGTCCTCAACCAAAATCTAGAAGAAAAATGACAAATGTCATTTCTGTGGGAAGTCTGGACATTTCCTAAAGGACTGCATAAAGCATAGAGCTTAGTTCGAAAAGAAAGGTGAGCATAATGCTTACGTATGTTTTGAACCAAACTTAATTGAAGTTCCCCATAATACGTGGTGGATTGATTCTGGATGTACGACTCATGTTTCTAATGTGATGTAGTGATTTCTTACAACCCGAACCATAAACCCAAATGAGAAGTTTGTCTTCATGGGCAATAAAGAGAAAGTTCTAGTGGAAGCGATCGGGACTTATCGTCTAATCCTCGACACTGGATATCAATTATACCTTATGGATACTTTTTATGTACCTAGTATCACTAGGAATTTAATTTCTTTGTCTAAGCTTGATATTGTTGGATATTCTTTTAAGTTTGGGAATGATTGTTTCAGTTTGTTTAAGCGTACTTTTATGATTGGATCTAGTACACTTTATGATGGTTTATATAAATTGAATTTGGATAATTTATATGTTGAAACTCTTATGACTTTGCATCATAATGTTGGCACGAAACATAGTTTAGTGGATGAACGATCTGCTTACTTGTGGCATAAACGTTTGGGACATATTTCCAAAGAAAGAATGCAAAGATTAGTAAAGAATGAAATCCTTCCAAATTTAGATTTTACTTATCCGAATGTGTGTATGGATTGTATTAAAGGCAAACAAACTAAACACACAAAGAAAGGAGCCACGAGAAGCACTCAGCTTCTTGAAATCATACACATCGATATATGTGGTCCGTTTGATGTAAATTCTCTCAATAAAGAGAAGTACTTCATCACTTTTATTGATGATTTTTCACGTTATGGACATGTCTATCTACTGCATGAGAAATCTCAGTCAGTGAATGCCTTGGAAGTTTATATAAATGAAGTGGAAAGGCAATTAGACAGAAAGGTGAAAATCGTAAGGTCTAATAGAGTTAGTGAGTATTATGGAAGATATGATGAAAGTGGACAACACCCTGGTCCGTTCGCTAAGTTCCTTGAGAAACGTGGTATATGTGCTCAATACACAATGTCAGGCACACCACAACAAAATGGTGTATCAGAAAAGCGTAATCAAACCTTAATAGATATGGTTAGGAGTATGTTAAGTAATTCATGTTTACTTGTATCATTGTGGATGTATGCTTTAAAGACTGTCATGTATTTGTTGAACAGGGTTCCTAGTAAAGCTGTCCAAAAGACTCCTTTTGCGTTATGGACAAGTAGGAAACCCAGTTTGAGACACCTGCATGTTTGGGGTTGTTAGGCAGAAGTAAGAATATATAATCCGCAAGAAAAGAAACTGGATGGAAGAACAATCAATGGATTTTTCATTGGTTATCCAAAAAAATCAAAAGGGTATATGTTTTACTATCCTACCCAAAATACAAGAATCGTTGAAACTGGAAATGCTTGGTTCATTGAGAATGGTGAAACCAGTGGGAGTGAAGCTTCACGAAATGTGGAGATTAAGGAAGTTAGATTACAAGTTCCTATAGTTAGTACTTCTTTATCAAGAGTTGTTGTTCCACATGTTGTAGAAACTCACAACAATCAAGAAGAACAACAAATTAATGATCCCAAGGTTAACAATGAACCAATAGTAGAACAACCACAAGAAATAGTACTAAGAAGATCTCACAAAGATAAAAAGTCTGCTATTTCAAATGACTATAAGAGTCAGAAAATGACTTAAGTATTGATAATAATCCAATTTCTTTTTCAGAAGCCATTAATGGTGATAATTCTCATAAGTGGTTAGATGCCATGAAAGATGAGCTTAAATCAATGGAACGTAATTATGTATGGGATCTTGTGGAATTGCCAGAAGGATGCAAGAGAGTTGGGTGTAAATGGGTCTTTAAGACTAAGAGTGACTCTCAAGGCAATATTGAACGTTACAAGGCCCATCTTGTTGCCAAAGGTTTTAGTCAGAAAGATGACATTGACTATAAGGAAACATTTTCGCCTATTTCTAAGAAAGATTCTTTTAGAATTATCATGACATTAGTAGCTCATTATGATCTTGAGTTGCATCAAATGGATGTTAAAACTACTTTTATGAATGGGGATTTAGAAGAGGATGTCTATATGGATCATATAAGTCAAGTGGGAGAATGTTAGAATTAATTGACGAATTAATTCTATTAGTGACTCATTTGAAATATTATGATGGGCCCAATTGTGATTTAATAAAATCTAAAGACTTATTGGTTATTATTATGGGAAGTGATAATAAAATAAAATAAAGATAAAATAAAAACCAACTTGATGGATGTTGGTTTATAAAGGGATTGGGATTCTGTCTCTGGCCATAAGGTTCTTTTCACAGTAACCCATCAAGAACGTGTGAGAAGAGAAAGAAAGACAAAGAGATAGATTGAGAAACGGTGATTGAAGAGCACACAAGATTACAAATTTGAAGAACGCATATTCACAAGATCTCCCATGGATCAAGGTTAGTGCTCTATTATGTTTTATCGTGTGAGAATTATAAATCTTAAAGATCCTTAATTAGTTTTACATGAACATCTCACTTAGTGATTCCAACACTTAAACCAAATTCAAGATAATTCATCTTACGAGACAAAATTGCTCAACAAATCCCAATTCTCTTGACTTTCAGCCAAAATTAAATTCGACATTCACTCAGGGAGAGTCCTCTCGCTTAGTGAGAGTCTTCTCGCCCCACTAGAAGATCTTCCCTAACTCTCTACCAAACTCATTTTCGGTTGTCGCCCATCGAGAATATGGCTTGCATAGTAAGTCTGCAAAATTGCAGACAACATTAACCTTCAATTGACAATGACCGACAACACCTAAATATTTCTCACATGTTTCAATCCAATTACCAACATGCCAAAGGCAATTAAAATCATTAATTCCAGTCATAACAAGACACAACCACAAATTATCCCACATAGAATTTCAATTCTCACATGAACTTGATATTTAGCATTTCTTCATCTCATAAATTAAGTTTACCTCAAATTAACATACCAATTCAATCATACAATGTCAGTCTAAAATCAACTAGTACACAAAGAATTGGATTACATAAATCATAAAGTAGTTACATCAGCTTGCCTCACCTCAAATTGAAACCTTAAGTTCCTAACTACACTCACATGAAGATCAAATCAATGATGTGAGGATCATTGAAATCATCAATATGCAAGGATCGGATTGGGCTAAAAGGGTAGAAGGGGAACTTACTCTATTAACAATTTTGATCGGTGAGATGAGATTTGTAGAGTTCTTTATGATGATTCTAATGGTATACTCTAATCATAAAATAGATGGAGTTTAAGTGAAATCTCAAGGAAAGAAGACAAAGATTTTAAAAAGAAAGTTGTAGAAGGGAGATGAACATTTCTTATTGAGTATTCTTGAGAGAGACCTATTTGTAGTTTTCTTGAGAGAGATCTATTTTAAGAAAAAGGGTTCCAAAATCTCTTCAACCCCCCCTTTCCCATTTTACCAATAAGTTAATCTAGTATTTTCATTGTTTGCAATTGCATATTTTATTATTTATATTCAGGGATTGATTAATATGATTTTTGAGGATTAATTTAAAAAAATTTAATCTCTTCCTCTTATAAATAAAATAATAAAAGATCCATAGATAGAGTATTGAAAATTCATTGCTTTGTTAATACCAGCCAAAAGTTAAAATTTAAAGTAATTAATGATTAATTTTTTTTAAAGAGGATATATTCGAAACATCTCTTCATATTTTTTAAGCATTTGGAATTGTTATCATTGCAAGTGTGCGCTTCTAATAGTAATTTGTACTTGTTACTGAAGAAAAAAAGTACAAAATTACTGTAACAAATATGCATAGGGTATAAGAATATTTCTGTAAAAAAATAGTGCAAGAATATGAAAACAAAGATGGATAAAGTAATATTCTAATAAAATAGAAGAACTATTTATTTTCAAATCAGCTACAATTTGACATAATAAAAAAATATTATACAAGATGGTAATATTGATTTTCTTTAAGTCATTTTCTCATGATTTTAGTTCTCAAATTTTAAAAGTTTTCTACTTATGCACTAATTTTTAATTTTACATATATTTATTTCGTATATTTGAATAAAACTGAATCTTAAGTTCAATGTATCTCTGAATACGTGTATTTACAGTTTTTATTATATTATAATAATATTGTTTGTTTTAAAAAAGAACATATAATTCTTAATTGCCTTTGAATATATAAGTTATGTAGTTATATTTATATATTGTACTAAATAAGAAATTTTATTTCTTTAAGAAAGGATAAAATTATTTAAATTGAAAACAGTAGCACAGGTAAAATATCTTTTTATATAATGCATAAATACTGAGATGTTTAAAGTGAGTAAAATTAAAAATAAAACTAACATTTATAACTTTTTACATTACAAATATTCTTCTGATATCTAAACATTGTTTACCCCAGTAAAAATTAAAAGAAGAAGAAGAACCTATTCAACTTAACTTTGATAAATTTCTATTAATTTCATCAACAAACTTTGATTTCAATGTAATTGTTTTGGAATTTGAATTGGATTAGTCAATCACCTGAGAACAAGATGAATTGATTATGAGGCATATTAATTCAAATTGGTCTCCCCACTTTTATTTAAAAGGGATGACTTGGACCAATTTGGTTGAACCATTTTCTTGTTTCTTTATTGAAAAAGTATTACTTATTATTTTGTGAACTTTAATTGTTTACTTGATATTTTAAATATTAGAAAATTTATCACGCTAGAACAAGTTAAATGGTATAATTTTATTCGTTACTTGAAACATAAGTAATTTATAATAATAATAATATAATTTAAATTTAAAATATGAAAATCAATTAAAATATGTTATATGAGTTTTAGATATTCTTTTAATATATACCATATTAAGTGATTTAAGTAAAGACTCATCAATCTGATTACCCTCGTTAATTCAATAATTTGATCAATAATTTAAAATTGTTTACCACATTTTTTATTAGACTTTTAGTGTTAATTATTTTCTTATATTTTCAAAATGTACTAATTTTAATATATTAAATTATATTAAAAAGTTGTTTTACTATATTATTTTGAATGCACATAAAAAAGAAACAGAAACAGAAATTCAGAAAAAAAAAATTTCATTCGCCACCTACTATATTCTTGACTCTCTTTCATCAATTTTCTTCTTTTACAAAAGACCAAATTATTCTCTAATCTTTTCAAAATTAATTGGTATCATCACTAGTGTGAACTTATAATATATAGTAATCTTGAATTGTTACAGGTAAAAAAAACGTGTAAAATCGCTGTAACAAAATATACATAGGCTTCAAGAATATTTCTGTAAAAAAAAATGTTCAACAATATGAAAACAAATATGAACAAAATTAATTTAATCAAATAAAAGAAGTATTTATTTTTAAATGAACTGCAGTATTTGACATGATAAAAATATATTATACCAAATTGTAATATTGATTCTCCTTAAGAACCTTCATTTGGTTCTCAAATTTTAAAAAGTGTATACTTCTGATCGTATATTTATTTAGTTTATTTGAATAAAATTTAATCTTTATTTCAATGTATCTAATTAAGATAACTGTGACCACGTGCATTTGCTTTTTTTTTTCTTTATTATTAAAATAATATTTTCTTTGGAAAAAATATATAATTTTTAATTAACTTTGAATATATAAGTTACACATTTTATTAGACAAAAAATATTTTTTTTTATGAAAGGATCAAAATGTTTAAATTAAATACAATAGAAAAAGCAGTTAAAATATATTACGTAATGTATAAATATTAAAATGATTAGTTTAAAATATTATATATAGTTTTTTTTTATCATACATAAACCGTATAAAACTAAGAATTAAATCCAAATTCTTCATTTTAAAAAAAATAAATTTATTAAAATTTATGGATCAGAAATTAAAAATTTAAATTTAAATTGATAAAAGATTATTCCTTTTTTATCTTATAAGAAATCCATTAAACCTGTCTTGAAAATAACAAGAATAAAAAAGAATAGTATTATTTCACAATAACGATAAAATAAATCTGTCTCAGCAAAATATTATATTATATGTAATACACATTTTTTTAAATGGTATTATATCAAATCAAATATCTAATATATTTGGTTATAACTAATGAAAAGCGTATGTATTGTAGTGTATGTGTGTATATTTTCATGATAATAAAAAGTAAAAATGTTTTTTTATTATTAGATTTATAAATAGGTATAAAAGTAACAAAATAAATATAAAATGAATCATTTTTATAATTTTATTAAGTAGGTAATTCTTCTAAATAATTAGTAAATTTGAAAACATAGTTCTAAATTGAAAATAATAAAATTATTTACATTAAAAAAATTATCAGCAAAATATATACACAAACAGTTATAAATATAAATAGTTATAAAAATAAATATTTCTCTTTATAATAGAAATAACTATAACTATTAATCATCAAAACTACATTTGATAAAAATATTTAGTGGAATTATCAGGTACAATACAAGTGTTAATGTTCTCAGAATACTTTATTCTAAGGTTTGGAAACATAACTCTATTGGGAAAGAGAAAGAGAGGTATTGGATCTGTGTGTGGGAACTTGTATGTTACAGCATCTCACCCTCACTCTCCCTCTCTCACTCCCTTCTAAGGTCTAAGGTTTTCCTTTTGTTTTATTTTTATCATTTTATTTCACCATCAATTTGCGTTTCACATTTGTTCACACTCTTCTAGTAAGCTTGAAAATGATGTTTAGGAATGTGGGTGTTTTTTTTTTTTTTTTTTCTTTTTGACGAAGTGTAATCTTGTTTTGAAGGATTTGCTGAATGCCTTCATCTTATTTTCTTTTTATGCTCTTAATTTGCTTTGTAATGCATCAGCGTTCATTGTGGAGTGTTTGTTAATGCTGTTTGTAAGGTCGATTTTTTGTTTTTAATTTTTGTAGAAGATAGGGTTATGAGAAAATGCCATGAATGTGACATTGAAGGATTGCATGCAGTGGGCTTAATAATGATGAAACTATAGCTATAGGAACCAAAACATTGTTTTGAACAATGAGGAAATGAGTTTACTTAGGATAGTGAATCGTTTATTTAGGCTATAAGTAATAGATGTAAGAATTATCGTGATTGGCTTTTGTGAATGTTTGATCTTTCGATTGAAAGTTTCTAATGTGTTTTGCAAATGAAAACTATTATTCATCTGGGTATTCATTATTCAATGAATATTAAATCAGTTCTTTGTAAGCTTTTACTATCATGCCATCATTTGCTGGTTGGTGTTGCTATGTTGTCAAATCTTGCCTTTGTTTTGTGTTGATATACTGGTTTGAAGTGTTATACTATTTCACCTTTTGTCATTTATTGTAAAATCTTCTTTATGTTGAAGATAACATGACCAGAACTGGTATGAATGTTATTGTTTCTTTCTTATATTTAGCTGTGAAGCTTTGGAATGTCATTAGATAACTACTTGAACTTAGTCTGGTTTTGATTTAAGAAACTCTCTTGCCCCTTTCCAAAATAGAATAGTAGGTGAAAGATATATTTGGCCGTTGTTCACTTTGTTATTGTTACATTCAATTCAGCTTAAATGCCTATTGGTGGATTTGATTAAGCTCCTATTACTGTGTAGTGTGTATTATAATCAGTATTGTTATTTGTATCTGTATTATCTATTGATATTTGTATTATAACAAATGGATCTATTGTTATCTATTGATATAGTTAATGAGTTACTGTATCTTTTGTTTGGATTGCATTTTGTTTCCAATAAGCATTGTTAAACATGTTCTCCATTAGAAAATTATGTACTTTTATATAAGTATTTCGCCATAATCTTTTCCTCAAGGTAGCTATTTCGACCATAACTAATGAACTGTTTTCTTTTTTCTGTTTTCAGTAAGTATTTCAGTCTCAAAGGAGGACACTGTTCTTGTTAAATGAAAATGAACCCTGCTACGATTGATCTGGATGATTATGAGAGTAGTGAGAACCAGATAGTTCCTGATTCTGGAGATTTTAGGTTAGAAAGACGATGGAAGAGACGGGAACTTTCAAATATACGTGAAAAGCACAATCACCATGATAGTGGTACAAGATCAACCATAAATAATTGTGGAAATGTGTCGTTTTTGTCAATACAAGAGGGTCCTATGTCAGAGGATGAAATGGATGAAGATTACAAATTGTTTTTGGTTACATATAATTATGAAGATATTGATGTTGTCAGTGGCGATAACGCTGATGATCCTGATAATGACATTAATATTGGCTACGACAGCGTCCATTATGATCCTCAGTATATGATGTTTTTGGGGGAAGAAAGGTTTCATAACGATCCCAAGTTAGACACTGGGATGATGAATGGTTCAAAACAAAGGTATGAAACAAGAAAAAATGGAAATAAAGGAAGTGGTTCAGTGAGAAAACCGTCAAGTGGCCCAATAAAATCTCAGCTGAATTTGGGGGGTAAAAGAAGACTTAGTAAGAAAAGGCCAAGTGAAGATGTTTCTGATGTGCCCGGGAACAATTTCTACACTGAGATGAAGGGTTCAAAACAAAGCTATGAGACTGGAAATGCAGCATATAAAGGGAGTGATTCACTGCAAAAACAAACAAGTTGCTCATTGAAATCTTGTCAGAATTTGGAGGCTAAAAGAGGACATAGCAAGAAACGACCACATGAATATGTTTGGGGTCTGCCCCAAAACATTTGTCACAATGAGATGATGAATGGTCCAAAACAAACTTGTGAGTCTGGAAATAGAGGGAGTGATTTAGTGAGAAAACAGACAAGGGTCATAATGAAATCTCAGCAGAATTTGGAGGCTGGAAGAGGACTTAGTAAGAAAAGGCCATATGAAGATGTTTCAGTCGTGCCCGAGAACAATTGCCACAGTAATACGGAACTAGATGTTGTGGATGAAGATTACCAGATATTCCTGAATTCTTGTATTGATGACTATGTACCTAGTGAATTAATAAGAAAGACTTCAAGTGTCATGGGAAATTCACAAGTGTCTGATCATGAGATGAATGAAGGCGATGAAGATTACCTACAATATCTGAATTCTCTAAGTATTTTTGATGATGAGGTTGAGTGTATGGCTGAAAGGAATAACTCAAAGACAGACATGCCTGAGAGGAATACCACAAAGCCAGACATGCCTGAGAAGAACACCTCAAAGATAGACATGCCTAAGAGGAATACCACACAGACAGACATGCCCAAGAGGAATACCACAAAGACAGACATGCCTGAGAAGAACACCTTAAAGACAGACATGCCTCAGTGGAATACCACAGAGACAGACATGCCTAAGTGGAATACCACAGAGACAGACATGCGTAAAAGGAATACCTCATATACAGACATGTCTAAGAGGAATACCACAAAGGCAGACATGCCTAAGAGGAATACTTCAAAGACAAACATGCCTGAGAAGAACAGCTTAAAGACAAACATGCCTCGAAGAAATACCTTAGAGACAGACATGCCTAAGTGGAATACCATAGAGACAGACATGCCTAAGAGGAATACCTCAGAGACAGACATGCCTAAGAGGAATATCACAAAGACAAACATGCCTAAGAAGAAAACCTCAAAGACAGACATGCCTAAGAGGAATACATCACAGACTGATATGCCTAAGTGGAATGCCATAGAGACAGACATGCATGTGAGGAAAACCTTAGAGTCAGGCATGCTGGACTGGAATACCTTCAAAACAGACATGCCTGAGAGAAATACCTTACATACACATATGCCTGAGAGGAATATCTCAAATTCAGTTAATGTGGATGATGACAGTAATTCTTCTGAACCTGATGTTATCCTTCTAGAACCTGATCAAATTCATGAGAACTCTCCATTTGTTTCTTCGAAAACATATGATTTGTCTGTGAGTGTCTTTAACTTTGCAAAATGTTACTGTATATTTCATAATCATGGTTCACAAACTTGCATATTGAAGTAAATAAATATTTTTTTACTTTGAAATGTCTGTGTGCAGTGGTTTGGAACTGAAGTGAACCTCAAAGACAACTGGCAATTATCTGCTTACGATCATTCTCAGTTTAGGAAAAGACTTATGAATGACCTTCAAAGGCCTTATGACAAAGAAGAACATGATAGACTTCTGCTTGAAGTAAATCAGAAGAGGAAAACAGAGCGTCATATTGAAACACGTCAAGGGGTGGTCAAATCTTATTGCACTAAGGGTGTTAACAAATCGTATCTTGAGTTGTATCCTGGTAGGTCCAGTATTTTCTCAACTTTTTTGACATTTTCGAAGATCTTTTTAACTTATAAATTGTTAATGTGAAGTTAAATCCTAACTGAGCCGGTCAAGAGTCAGGTTCAGTGGTTTCTATTTGTTGTTATCTTCCAACATTAAGCATCTCTTGTTACATGGTTGGATTATTTGAATGAGGTCACAAAGAACACCTACAAATAAGCAACATTTTGTGCATTTTTTACACACTAAGATGGTAGTTTTCATCTGCTTAAAATGTAAACCTACAACTGAGATGGTTTTTGCATCTGCTTAAAATGTAAACAGGGGTGTCTATGTAAAACCAAAAATCTAATAAAGGTGTTTGAGGGTGTGCTTGGATTTATAGGAGGCTCTTTAACTGCTTGTTCAAAATCTCTTTCCAAATGAAAACTGAGATGGTTTTTGCATCTGCTTAAAATGTAAACAGGGGTGTCTATGTAAAACCAAAAATTTAATAAAGGTGTTTGAGGGTGTGCTTGGATTTAAAGGAGGCTCTTTAACTGCTTGTTCAAAATCTCTTTTCAAATGAAAACTTATTCTTAAGCTTACTGGAATAGGCTAAATTGAGCTTATAAAAAGTTTTGCTCAAATTGAACTTATTCCAAATCAACATTGGCGATGAAAATAATATAGAACCACAGAAATGAATAATATAATGTTGTAATTTGCTCATGAGCGAATGAACTAAATCTCAACATATAATGGTAGGGGACCTTTGATTTAATCTACTGAGGGTAGACCAATGTGCCAATAATTCATTCTTGTGACTGATTATTGTTGTTTAATCATCTGAGTTTTTGGGTTAGGTTATTCAATACCGGTCTGAATTTATGAAAATCTATCGTTTGTGCCAGTTGTTAGGTTGCTTCTGCTTCTTTTGGACAGTTAGGTGCTTCTATTTTCATTTTACAACATTCTTTGCCTAATCTAATGCCATTGTGTGTCAAATATTTGTTTCATTATTGTGCAGAAATAGCTAAAGCAATGACTAAGTTCAGAAAACCAGAAATGGTTTTATTTATCCTGCGCGGATTTATTTTCTGGTTGCAAGTAAGTTAATAGATTCACGTTTACACAATTTCCTGTTGAAGCGATTTTTAACTTGAGTTATTGAGATGAGAATGAAATGAACCCTGTTCTTAACCTTGATTCAAATTGGTTTAATGTTTGATTAGTAAAATATAGTTGAACCGTGGTTGAACTGGTACTAGTTATTAACAAGTTTAGTAAGATATATGATAACATTAATATTATTACACTAAAAACTAGAAATAACCCATTTTATAGATTTTTAACATTCAAAGTACACAAAATCAAAGAGAAAAGTGTCCTAATACTTGGGTCTATGTTTCAAATATACACAATAATATTTATTAACAATGACAAGTTTAAATTTAGAATGATAAAGAAGATGACAAATACTGTAGATTGTTTTATTTGAAGGGGAAAAAATAGAAATAACATTGTGGTAACTATTTTCATTGAAATTTTTTCTCAAAAAGAAAATTCATAGGATCATTTCTTTTATTATTTCTTAATTTCTTACATATTTACAACTTTTAACACATTGGTGACTGTGAGTTCTTGTGCATATATATCTTTTTCCAACTTGTGTGAATTGAATATAATTGTTATCTTGTCGTTCATTGTTTATCATTTCTTTTGCAGAATTTGACCCACCAAGGGATATTTAAGCCCTGGGATGACAACTTATGCTTGGAAATTTTAAGCAAAATGTGAGAAGGGAATCTTTGTTTTTTCCAAGATTTGAAAGGAAGAGTTACCCAACAAAGTCTCTATATATGTTTATAGTTAACTTTATCTTGGAACTTTCACCTACTTGGTGAAAGAAAGATTGATAAGTTGTAGTTCTCATTTGTGTTCTATAAGGAAAAATGAACTTCTTAGAAGCTTTGTCTATTATTTGGTATACCATGGTGGTTCTCTTTTTGTCTATATTGTAATTGCATCATTCAGAACATGATATTATATGTTCCTCAGCTACTTCATCTTGAGCTCATATGCAAAGATATTATGCATGTCTCTGTTTCTGAAATATCTTGTCAACATGAAGTTAATGGAACCCCTTAGGATCAACCTTTGTAGCCAGAGAATGAAAATTCAGTCAGTTTCATATTTTAGAGTGTTGTGTAAATTATATTACCATTTGAAGTTTTATCCAGCACATACACAAACTTTCCTTTTTTTTACACATATTAAATTGACATATTCTTTTTGTTGTTACAAGTGCATTCAAGTTCTAAAATTATTATATTTCAACTTCGTGATGAGGGAGATTATTGTAATAGTAAAAGAAACAAGTAGATGTAGGTATTTTTTTTTTTTTTGAGAAAATCTTAATGGAATTATTGTAATGTTATTGTAGTGTTTTATTAGCTTGCCACTATAGTAGATTGTGACTCTTATTGTGAATAACTGGAGCCAAATGTTAACAAAGCTTTCACTGTATTTATATTTTCTTTATTCTCTATAGGCATGGGATAAGTTCACATTGCTTATAGAGTTGGAACATTTTGAATTGTAGAATCTAGAAATATATTTATATGAAATATATTTTTGGATTATACAGCTCAAAAAATTGACTTCGCGGCTAATTTTCTTTATGACATTCATGAGAAATCTGTAGAGGTGGAAGAAGAAAGCAGATTTTCTTTATGACATTCATGAGAAAACTGTAGAGGTGGTAGAAGAAAGCGTTCAAAATTCATGCTTAATGCTTCTTTTGTATTTTAGTTCATAATTTATATTTTCAAAAAGAAAATTGTTTGGATATTTATGAATTAGTTTAATAGTGATTTTAAAATGGTTTTTTAATAAAAAATAATTTAAATCATTATTTGTATATTTGATAATGTGTGTGTTTAAAAGAATTGGACTGAATGGTAAGAGTTTAGTATTGAAACATACGTAACGCATGAATATGAATTGGGATTTTAAAAATCTAATTTAAATCTTTAAATAATTGGAATAAAATTAAATTTAAATTCATATTTTTCTTAAGAAAATTAGTTTAACATTTTATAGAATGAAAATTCAAATTAGATTCAATTTTAAACCTAAAATCACATTTTCTTAAGTAAAACAAATTGAAAATTTATGAATCGGTTTGTACTATTTTTAAAATAGGATTAAGTACAAAATAATTTAAAATTAATAATGTTTTCTAAGATTATTCTTAGATTGAAAATTTATTGAAATCTTTATATTTTATAAAGTGTATAATCAATTATAATATAGAAAAACAATGTTTCTCATACACAACTATAAAATAACATGTTTATTACCAGAAATAAAAAATAATTTAATTAGGTTTGTTCAATAGCTTTTGTGTCTTTGTTTTCTTGGGAAAAAACACTACATAGACACAGCCTCTATATATGTATTTATTGTGCACTTCTGATGTTATATTTTGTTTTATCTTCATGTTACAATTGAATTAGGTGAAATAATGTTTATTTTAATCATAATGATTTGTGTACTGTCAAATCATAATTTTATATTTTTAATTAATAATTATTTAAATAAATCATGTTTCTATACAGAATAAATCTTATATAAGAACGTTTGAAAAAATTATTTCTTTCATGATGTATTACTTATTTTTATTTTGAATATAGTTTGAAGTTTAAATTAAAGGTATTTTTGAAACAAAAAGAAAGATGACCATTTTCTTTCCAATAAACATGTCTGGATCATTTACTATGAAACTTATTCCACTACCTTCTCTCCCTTATGTTCATTTCTTTTCCAAGCTTTGAAAACTAAATTTCACTTAATGCCATGAAATTTTGGAATATTACGGTTAGAAATTGTATGAACTTGAAGTAATAGAAAATTTGAATTCATTAGTTGTCACTAATCTGATACGAATTAGAATTTAAAATTGATTAGTCAAAACTGTATTAATTATTTAGAAAGTAGGTTTTATGAATTATGCTTTGTATAATTGTAGAGCAACATTCTCACTTTATTCACTCTCTTTGATATCTACCACTTTGAAGCTGCATGCATCTTAGACAGAAAATAACCTAAACACCTTTCCAATAGAAAAGACAAAAGTTGATTTCCTAATTACATATTTCTATATCTGAACCAACGATAAACCTCAATGATTATGACATAATCGAGTTAAACGCAACTCCAAGTTAATTGTTAATGTAAATTGACAGTTCTACTGAGGTAGTGGGAGAAGAAAATTTGTATCTATATTACTCCAGATGTTATTGTACAATGGTAAATCCGCAAAAAGAAACTAAGGGGAGGGGGGTAATAAATTTTTTAGTTACACTTAAGCTATGCATTCAAAACAAATGGGAAAAAAATTTAAGGGGAAAAGGGAGCTCTATACTACCTAAATTACCTCATTAACAAAGGACCTAAGTCTCCACCACCACTTGCGTGGAGGATATGTGAGTCAGGTGATTGTGATGTGAACTTTGTTTTCAATAGAAGAACTGGTTTAATGAGTTCATCAAGATCATCCAAGGAGTCATTCTCACACAACTCTGCTGGATCAAATGATAGATCATCAGTGTCTGCCACTTCTTCACTCACAACATCAAGGCTGATGTAGTCAGACAGTTCCTCTTCAATTTCACTACTTTGTTTATGCCGGTTTGCAGCAACCATCATCCCAGATTCAGAAACATCAGCTGCAGGAATAGAACCAAAATAGCGTCCTCTGGTCTTGTTCTGATCTCCAGATCTCTTCCTTTTCTTTCCCTTGCTTTGTTTTTTGGGGTGATGAAGTTTGCATTTGGATCCTTCAGTACAGCTTCCTGTTGCTTCAAAAGTAGGACAGACATAGCTGTGCTTCTTCCGACACTGGAACAACATAATTTGGGAAGTATTGAGTTAGATCACAAGGTGACATGAAGTGGAAGCAAGTAGAGAAGGAGTTACTAAACAAAGTAAAACTTCTCCAGAGAGGAAAGAATTTTTAGCTGAAATAATAGACATCGGACATTTGGCAGATCATCAGAATAATTAGAAACCAACAACCAGGGAAAAAGGACACGGGATGAAACTAATAACCACCACAAGTACAATGAAAATTCCAATGCTACATATTTTTCTCGAAATAAATAAATATCGTGAACATTATTCATATGCACAAAAATTGATTTAATAGTGGTACAACAGGAAAATGTTAGGCCTTCAAATTATGCAGTAGCCCAATGGAAAACTTATCTTTATTGGTTAATACCTCATTTCCATCAGCACAATATCCCCTGAGAAATCCTTCACAAATAGATGCATTGGGGTTCACATTGACATGTCTATAAGGACAATTACTGTTTGAGCATAAACCTGGCATGAGACATGTTAGAATCACATTGTCAAATTATTCAGTAGATGAAAGACAACAGCCTCTGCAACAAACCTTGCAAAAAATAAGAACAATCTGGCATTCTCTCTGGAATAACCTGCATAACAAATCAGTTAAACTCAGACTTTAGACACAGATCAGTAGATACCATATTCAATTTGTTGGACCCCAAATGTTAAAAAACCTGGTGCGTTAATTTGCAGTTGGGAGTAGAACATAAACCATTCAGGAACTTAGTACAGACAGCAATTTTTGAAGGATCATGAATATAAGGACACTTCCCTCCATCCTTTTTACATTTCCCAAATCTGGTAAAAAACTGACAATACTTCTGCTTTCGAGCCAACCGCTGTCTGGCTGTGTGCAAGCTCCATCTAACTTTTTCATTTGCCAATTTTCGAGTTCGTTTCTTTGGGTCTCTGATAAGCTGGTTACCATTTCCAATTCGTACATATCTGCAAATACTCACGGCAGTCATTTGAATAAAACAGAAAGACTTAATATTATACAAGCTTTTCCTTATTCACCTAGTCTCATCTTAAACGGCTAGCTAAACAAGACAACCAACAATGATGAAATTTATTGCACAAGATATGAAAGGCTGAAAAATAAGAATGTGCATACTCATCGTTTCCAATCACTAATCTCCTTGGAATGTAAGCACTTTTGGAAGCCAAACCTGAACTGGTAGATCCTGAGGACTGGGATTCATCGACTACAGAGATAAGTAAGAGAAACTTTGTAAAATGAACAAAGGTAATAGAAACTTTTAACTTGTAGCAAGAAAGACATAAAAATATGCCAAAAATATGTCGATAGAAGAAGAATAAGCAAACGAAAAGGACAAGAAGACCACAATTCTGTATGCATTTCCAACATGGCAGGCAACAAAAGATTTCAGAATCTGATGCCCCACCTCCTCCTTGCCTAAACAGATAATCTACACTGTAAAGCAGCCTAACTACCGTGGAGTATCAGACACAAAATCATCCATATGCAATTGTGAAGAATCCAAGAATGATATTAATCACTTCCTTCCTGCATCCCATCACAATTCATACACCTAATTTATGCATACAAAAATTATATTTGGTCGTCCTTTACATAATCTGTGGAAGCATATCTTTACCAAAAGCTCAATTTCTGAAGAGTAAACTGCAGTAATATTTTCAGAACTGAACCAGCAAATGAATCACTAAAACAAGTTGTTTAACTTTACAGACATAAGAAAAAATCATTTAGACGTGACAAAAAGATAAAAACAAGGAATATAGAAAATATATTTCTACTCTCATTCAATGGATTTATCACATTAACAAGTACACTAAAAGCATTATACTGTTCAATGTTCCAAATTCCCGTCACACCACAAACTTGTCCTCCGGTGATTGGAATCCAATTCCAAAAGACAATGTTAATCATTTGAAGGCTTAACATTCATAAAGCTGATAGATGTTATCAATACATATAAAATACAATTTTTTTATCTAATCTGATTAATGCTCTAATATACACTATCCACGCTAAATGTCTTAAGTCAGAAGTACAATGTCCCAAAAGCATGTATTCATTTAAATAATTGCAACATGCTAAAAAATGTAGAAAAAGTAAGGTAATGAAAAATCCAGGTAAAATGGTTAATATAAAAATGTTACCCACCTGAAATCCTCTGGAGTGTCCTCCTGGAGGGATCCATTCTGTAACGAACTGAGCCAATACGAAATATACGCTCTCCTGCACATTCAACCACTACTTTCAAAGTCAGAGTAACTGACAAAGATAATTAATACATGAGCATAATTTTAAGAGCACAAAAACAGAGTTGTCGGCACTATGATATGACGAACTCTCATGGAAAGAATGCTTCCTACTCTTTGACTGAGAACTGATGCAAACCGCATTTTTCTGCTCTCTCTTCTTCCTCTCTACAGCAGCAACAGCAAGTGTGGCTTCCTATAATAATCATGAGAAATTGTATGAATCATAGCTTAGATCTATTTTGTCCTTTAATACAAATTATGGTTAAATTGAAAGGAAACTTCATTAAAAAACACAGTATAAAACACCAATCTAACCTCATTAGCTTGCTTTGAGTTCTTCTCAATGGATTTGGACCATTTCAAACTGCAACCACCAACACCTAAAACCCTGGATTTCCAAAGTGAAAACCCATGTTTTGACCTAGTGTAAACAGTATCCCTCTTTCTCAATTGAAGCAATTTTTTGCTGAAAGACAAACATTAATTGACAACTGCAATTGAATACTGTTGATGCACATGACCAAAACAAGGCAAAAAGGTAAACATACATAGCGGAAGCAATGCAAATACTCAAGTACCTGATTGCAGATACGGAACTGCTATTGAAGCTTGAAGCAAATGTTGCTCTTTTCCATCGAAACAATTGAGGCAAAACCTTTTGATTATGACGTGAATTCCTGTCATGTTCAGAAGAACTTTTGCTACAGAGTGTCCACACTAGTGAGGCTCTTGAACGTTTGCATGAACTCCTGACAGCTGCAAATAAATCACTAATTCAATGAAACATAACATAAAATTGGAACAGCACTGCTGGTTCTGGATCCATCTGCTAATGGAGTTAAAACACAATGACTCAGAATGATATGCAACATGAATAAAATCATATCACTACCAGGTCAAAACCCACATCCATAATCTATTATTAAAAATTAAAGAAAAAAAAAAGAGGAGCCATATAAGAAAAGCTCAAGTCATTTAATAGCAATTTGCTTGGAAGAACTTGCAATTTCTAAACAAGCATATAGACTAACATACACCAATTCGAGAAGGCTCCTCACAGTGTAAAGGTATGAGGAAGGGTCAACGTAAGCAAACATAGCCTTGCATATGCAAAGAGGCTGTTTCCAAATTTAAACCCATGGCCAGCTGGTCACCAAAGCACAACTTTACCGTTGTGCCAAGGCTCATGCTCAAGAAACAAGCATTTAATATTAACAAAATATAACAACATAATACGCAGCAACTACAGGATAAGTAAATATAGCAAGTAGCAACTGATAAGCAGTCAAGAACAGCAAGCAATTTACTATGATTCTTATTACACTATAATATTCAACTGAAAAAATCCATTTGAATCTCAAACAAAAAGACCCTCACATCCTGTCTAAATCATAATTAAACTTAGCATAAGACTCATAAGCACGGGTGACTTAGAAAGATAGATAAATTACACAACAAAATAAGTAATTCATGCATACCCTTATGTAACCGCTTCTTACTAAACCTCGTATTGCAAAGAGCATTACTAGTTCCTTGTCCATCAGAATTTGCCATGCCATTAGGCACTACAGCAGTTTGGTTGGTGTGGCTTTCAAATGTAGTCCTGACCAATTGATTTTTTCTTCTCTTGTAGTAGCCATCAGAGAAGGCAGTTTGGCCATTGTCATCAGTGGAGACAGACACATCACACGAATTTGATGTTGCAACCAATTGATTTGTTTTGGGCTTTATATATACTATTCTCTTCGTATTCAAAGAAAGAGGATTGCCTTCGTTTACTTCAACTTGACTCTCCCCATTATCGGATGGAACAGGTTGGTTTTCTAGAATTTCACAATGCTTCAGTGCATCTTCAGAAGAGTTCTGTGCATTATTATTAATTTCTATAAATGTTTTAGGATCAGATACATTTTCACAGGAACCACCAGAAGGTTCTACCAATGAGGAAGATGTATTTTCCTCTGATTTGGTGTCAATTGGTAGTGGAGGTGTTCTCTGCCTCTGCCTCTGCTGAGAATATGTTGCTCCTGCTCTCAGGTACATTGGTTGATCTGTCACGTCCGCCCTGCTTTCAGATTTAGTGCTTTTTGATATTTCACCAAAGCCCGAAGAAGATGACTTATTAACAGAGGAGATTTGAGGTAGAGCAGGAACTGGAGTAGGTTTCCTTACAAGACTGTTTCCTTTACGAACATACGAGGTATTTTGAAAGTTCCCTTTCCTTTCCAGAATTGGCCTTTTGGGAGGAACTGTTCTTACTGAATTGATTCTAGGTACAGAAATAGGGGGATTATTACCTGTCCGATGCCAAGTTCGAGGCTTTGACACACGAGTTGAAGAGGCAGATGTCTTCGTCTCCGACTTCAAAAAGGTAAAAGAATGACCTGGAAAAGTTTTGGGAATGACACTACCTGACTGATTTTTGGTCCCACTCAACCCAAAACGATATGAATTTAGAGCCTGAGTTGTAACTTTGGAAGAAACTTGGGATGGTTCTGAAATTGTTTTCTTTGTTATCATATTACTGTGTCCAAATGCCCTATCTGACCTACTATTCTGTATCGTCTGATGTACCGACGAAGTATTTTCTTCAACCCCACAAATATTTTCATCATTGATAGCTGTGAATTCTAAAGACCTTCTATCCGGTACTTCAGATGCCATCCCTTGAGAAAAGATATCTGATAATGCGCCAGGTGCATCCACAATGAATTCGTCATTCGAATTACTTGTAGTGACTTCATCACCACTAGTTGGACAGGACATAAGGTTCTGCTGAGCAAGCAAATCATTCTTAACATTGAGATCATTAGGTTCCATGTCAGGTCTTGGTGACCTTTGCACAAAGTCTCTATATTGATAATTTTCCTTAACGGCCTGTAAATCAGTCTTTTCTCCCAATGTATTTCCAACACCTAAAACACCAATTTGAGTATTGCTCACAAGCACAACCGGAGTAATGTTTTCTTTGCACTCACCTTCCAATGGTGAGAAGTGATCGTTTTGAAATGCCAAGTCCTCACATGGTGAAAAAGAGACTATATCTGAGTGTTGTAATTCCGAATACTCGGAACTCACGGTTTCCCTATTTGCATCAGTAGAGTCAAAAGATCCTCCACTAAAAATATTGTCAGACATTTTGGTAATACTCTCTGAATAAGGCATTGACTGAACAGAAGGCATTGACTGAACAGAAGACGGTATGCACATACCCATGCTTGACAAAGCAAATTCTTTCTGATGTTCTTGGTTATCATTGAGATTGACTGGAGTTTCAACATCAGATGTGGTGGTAACCACAATAACAGCACTGATTTCTGATTGACATCGAGTGAAATTTGGGTTAGCTGTGACTTTTTTCCTTTTAGAAGATGGTGAAACCTCATTTGCATCATCATTGTTGTTATTTGCAGCATAAAACTGAGTCTCTAAAAACTCCCCTTCCTCATGTAAAGCAGTAACCCCATCCAAACCAGTTATTGAGTCAACATCGTTTGGAACAGACTGATCTAAAACTATAGAAGCAGATGGATCTTTCGACATTAGACCCGTGCCTCCATCCACATTATTAGCAAGGCTAACAGGATTTACATGATCTGGGGATAAGGACTCCATCTCTGAACTCAAAATATTTAATTGTGTTCTAGCTTTTCTCTTTTTTATCTTCTTTGTGTTCCCTTCACCAGATCCAGCTAAAATATTAGAATTTGGGAATGTTTTTTCTGTCTCACAATTCTCAGGGTGCATGGTGACATCACCATGGGCCAATTGGTTTCCAGCATCATGCATGATACCAGAGCCGTGAACAATACAATCTTCTAAATTAGATGATCCATTATCAGAGCCTTGCTTCAGTGCACTGGAATGTTGTAGGCAATCTAGACCATCTTGAATCCTAATTTTTCTTGAACTCGAAAAAGTATCGCTGGTTTTTAATATTTCATCCCCTGCATCTACAAGATTGTTATTCAGTGGGGATTGTACACTTGAATAATTCCCAACTGATAGAGACCCTTCATTCTGACTTAATTGCTTATTACCATAATCCATGTGATTGACTTCAGAAATAGTACTCCCACTTAAGAATTCAGTAACCGTTTCAGTACCTGGAACAGAATTATTTGCACCTAAACAATCGGAAGTATTTGCATTATCATGCATAAAAATAATATTTCCATTATCAACATCATTATTAACATCTAAACAACCTGAATCACTCTTCTTATCTTCACTACTAGAAGCACGAGATGGAAATTTTGAAATGTTTCCATCTCTTTCAATTTCAAACCTGGATACTTCCCTATTATCAGAATCTTTGTCACTCTCACAATCTTGCGATGTGGAATCTGGCCCCAAACTCAGCTGCGGTAAACCTCCCTCTTTATCTTCTTTCAATACATTACCTTCCTTTAGCAAAGAATGTAAACAGTCTGGCACTTCCTCAACGATGTTGCTTTTCTCATCTGAATTAGCTTCAATTTTCTCAGGATTAGAGGCCGTTGACGAAACCAGTGCAGCACTCTCGACTTCCACGGTTCCAGGAAGCCTTTCTGCCGGCAGTGAATTCGGCACAGATGTCGTAAAGTTTAAACAAGCTTTCCTCTTCACCATTCTCTTAACAATTCTCTTCTTCTTGACAACCGTTATGGTCGATTTACCAGAACAGACATTGCCAGCTTTAACTGAATTTGGCACCGCATTTTTCCCACGAGAATCATCAGCCTCCCTGGTGCGAGACCGAGAAGAACTATTCTTAACACTCTTCCGCACATTAACCTCCTTCCTCAAACCAGACCTATCATTCCCTTTGCAAGGCGACCTATTTAAATCCACAACCACAACGGAAGACATTCTATACGGCTGCTGCAAACCAGAGTAATAGCCATCAGAGCCCGAAACCCTTTTATTCTTCTCCCCAGAACCCAAATCCGAATCTAAAACCGGCGTCACATTCAAATCAGGAACAGACACTGAACTCGAAGGCGGCGCAACAATAGCCTTGGCCACCAGAGAATTGGACTCAAACGAGATATCAATCTCAACAGGGCTCCCTTCTCTCTCTTCCCCCTTCACCCCATGAGCCAAATATTGCTCCTTTCCCCTGAAAAAGCCATTGCTACCTTCAGGTCCATAACCGGGGTACCGTAACTGCTCAACCTCACGGTTCCTATGATTAGGTTTAACAGTCTGAATCCTAAGAAGCGCGCTCTTCTTCTGCACCTGTTTCTTAGGAGGAGTACGTGCGAATTCATGACCACGCTCTCTACTATTCCCTCTAATATATCTATCCACATTATCAGAACCATGATAATATTTGTCACTGTTACTACCCTTGCTAACTAAATTAGAAGAAGACTCGTGCAACTCTCTTCCCCTCTCCCTCTCCCTCTCTCTATCACTCATCACCCACCTCTTGCTCTCCACCCGGGACCCTCTACCAGCCACGTCAGTGTCACATTCCACGCTGTACACGCGCACGTAGGGTGCTGGCTCTACGTCGCCCTGACTAGGCGCGTGGTAGTCACCGCCGCCCCACGCGAGCGCCTCCCTGGGGTTTTGCTCGTAGGCATCCACCACGAGGCGGTCACGGCGCCCAGGGTCATAGCGGAGGGTTTCGATCGGGGGAGGCGGCGGCGGGGGAGGGCGGTGGTGGTGGTGGTGGAATTCGCGATCGAAATCATCAGTTCTAGGGTTAGGGTTCCAGGGGATGGCGGTGGTGCGGCGAGGAAGGAGGTCGTAGGTGAGAGAACGTGAATCGTCTTCGAGGGTGCGGTGGGGGAGAGATGTGTGGTGGTTGAAAGAGAATTGCTGCTGCTGCTGTTGGGGTTGGGGAGTGGAAGGGGTGTAGGGTTGCGGCAGGGGAGCCGCGTGGAGGGTGCGGTGGTAGGAGAGAGGCGGCGGCGGTGGGAGGTTGCTATGGTGGTGGTGGTGGTGATGCGATTGAGGGTTAAGGGAAGTGTAGCGGGTGGTGCGGTGGTCCTGAGGGTGGTGGTAGTGGTGGTGGAGGAAGTGGTGTTGATCCATTCGATCGGAGCGTGGATTCGAACGAATCGGAGATTTGATTGATTGATTGAATGGATGTGAATCGAGAATTTGGGATATGAGATGAAAGGTTGTGTGTGAAAGGAGACGTATTCAGAATTTATGCGGTTTCTTTATTATTCAATTGGATTCAATTATTGGTTATGCCTCGTAGGACTGGGTTACGTAAAGCTTCTGTCTTTCTGTTTCGGATCATCGTTACCAGCTCTTGTTTTTCTTTTCTTTTTTGTTTTTTTTCTTTAAATTTATCATTTTGATAGATTTTTCCTGTGTGATTGTGTTTTTGGTGAAGATTTGGTTTTTAGGATTTAGGTCAGAACTGATGCGAAGTGTTGATTTTTTTCAAGGTAGACTAAAATCTTAAAGACTTTTCATTTAAGTGAAATAAAAACGGTAAAAACCAGTCAATCTCAATGAAATAATGATATTCTAAGAAAAAGAAAATTTACGGCTATATTTAAATTAGTTTGATTTTTTAATAAATATATATAAAATAAAAAATTAATAGATATTTTAGGATTTTTGTTATATTAGATATATTAGGAATATCTTGACTATATTCAAATGCGATATATTAGGATATAATAATTGATTATTTAAAAAAAATAGAATATATTTAACCTAATCAATAAATTTCAATGAAATAGTTATATTATAAGAAGAAAAAAATATGCCGAGTTGTGTTTAAACTAGTTTGATTTATTTTTAATAAATATGTAAAAAATGTATAGATATTTTAGGATTTTCTTTTTCTTTTTATCACCTTTCAACATATTAAGAAGTATTTAGAAAATATTTAGAAAATATATCTTAAGATCTAATAATTGATTATTAGGTTAAATATGTTTTTTGTCCCTTAATTTTTAGTAAAAATTAAAATTAGTCAATCTTTAAACCTTGACTTAATTTAGTCTTCCAATTTTAGAAACGTGTGTGTTCTCGAAAAACTGGTTAACCTCAAATTTCATAAAACGTCACATGCATAAATAATCAGAGAGTATGGAGTTTGGAGTATGCAGGCATACAGTACACCAAGCGTTTCCCAGGTTACATAAAAGAGGCTCCACGTGGCCTACACAAAATACACTAGAAAAGCAAATAACTATACTAAGTCTTGTACAGACAAGATAAACACAACTAGTAAAATCCTTCAGTGATGGGCCCCACAGTGGGTCCAATACCCGTCCAATCCATCAAGCTGCATCATCCCTATTATCCATACTCAGGGTTCCTCACATCTGCTCACATCAATCAAATTGATGATCATCGCAAGGGAAGAAACCACACAAAATCATACAAACAAGCAACAGGGTAAGCTAGCATAAAGAGATCTCATATTATAACATTCCACAGGTAATCTCAAAGCCAAGCAACATTAACAAGCATCACACCAGAGCTATCAAAATATATGAAACCCCAAGACTCGACTATCCGGATACGTAACTAAGGCACCACCACATGGTAGTGGAATTATGTCCTAGCGATGAGGCGTCACCGCGAGGCCTTCGCAGAATTATACCCTTACTGAAGGCACCACCACGTGGCCTCCGTGGAATTACGCTCTGGCCCTTAGGCACCACCACGACCCCCCGTGGAATTACGTCCTTTTTGTCGAGGCACCACCAGGAACTCTCTTTAAGAGGGCCAATGGAATTACGTCCAACAGATGAGGCGCCACCAAGATCTCTTACTACAAGAGTCATGGAATTATGCCTTACCCGTACCTTATACACGTTCCACCCACCAATCAAGAATTTCCCATAATATTAACATCATGCATAACAATCCCATCATGCAACTCATACTTTCCAACTCATACACAATAAAGCAATATATAATTTCCCTTCAACCTCATAAAATAAACAAGACATCATCCCTCATACCATTCAATTAACGTATTCAAGCCAGGAAAACAAGCAACCACATCATTTACCATTCACATTATAGCACACAACTCGCCCCTGTCTCGCTCAGGCTAGAAGACCTCGCTCAGGCGAGGGAGATCCCCTCGCTCAGGCGACTCCCTTCTCGCTTAGGCGAGAGCTGGGCAGAAGAACAGTGGCTCTTGCGAATCCTCGCTCAGGCGAGTCCCTTCTCGCCTAAGCGAGATACACCTCGCTCAAAAATGGAGGTGAGCCGCCTAGGCGACAGCTCGCATAGGAAGTCTTGGGCGAGTCTCTATTAGTCTCGCCTAGGCGAGACAAGCTCGCTTGGGCGAGAAAACCAGAGTTCGCCGCTGTTCATACGTGCAAAACACATAAACAACACCCAAAGACACATTTTGTCCAAAAGCCAGCAATCAAATCATGAACCCACTTCAAGAATACGACTTAAGCTCAAAAAAACATGCAGAGACCACAAACACCCGAAATCACTAGCTTCCCTTACTTGGAAAGGGCTTATACGGGACCTCGACACCAACTGCGGAGCGCAACAGTTCGAGGAGCAGTCTCAGAAACTGGAAGAACAACGGGACAGCGAAAGAACAAGGTTACTATGGAACCCTAAAAGGAAGTACACGAAAAAGAGCTTCAGGGAGTACAGATACAAGCTTAAGAACACTTACATGGAGCTAAATACAAACTGAGCTCGCGAAATCTTTGGCCAAGATCAGAGTCAAGCCCTTGTAGAGCGTTCTGGAAGGAAGGGGTAGTGTTTAGGGTTCTGTTTTTGCAAGAATGAGTCAGAAATGGGAACCCTAACAGCTTTAGGGCCTTAGCACCCTATGGGTCAGCCTTTAGGCCCAACAGATTAAGGCCAACCCTTAAACATTAGGGCAGAAATTAAATTTGGGCCTTACAGTGTGGATTTAGTCATTTTTATTAAAATTTGTTGAGTTTATTTGACGTTTCAAACGCGTTTCATGATAACATTTGTATTGTTTACATGGTTCAATTTTTTTTTTGCTTCAATGTTAGTTAAAAAACTTTCATAAAACATGTTTCAAATGTCAAATAAATTTAACTAAATTTGGTTAAAAAGACTAAATTCATGCATTTATAGAGTTGAGGGACTAAATTGGGTCAAAGTTTCGAAAAAAGACTAATTCCAATTTTCGTTGAAAGTTAAACCAAAAACATATTTAACCCTTGATTATTTTCAAAAAGATTTCAATCAAATATGTTTAACATACATATGTATGTTTATCCATGGTTTTAAGAAACTATAAATAGAACATACAATTATAGGGAGTACTCATTGAATTCTCTCATTCACTATTATACTCATATATTCTACAATTCCTTAAAACTCTTATTGACTTGAGCGTTGGAGAGTCTTTTACAAGTATATTAGCAAATATGCTGGCTCTAATCCCTTGGTGGATACCAGATGTTCTTACTGAATTTGGACAAAATGTTTGTAAGGTGAAAGGAGTGAGATTCTCAAGAGTCGAGTTGATAGCTCAAGAGTGAGCAATTGATTAGTGTTGTTCGAAGATTAAAATACATGATGTGTAGTATTACTTGTATGTGCTAAATTGCTTTGTATTCATACATTATGTGTGTCAACAAAAGCAATAAGTCTGGTAAATGCAAAGGCTAAATCTTAGCATCAAACAAGTTTAAGGATTAGACGAGTCAAAGTGTTAGACGAGTTTAACAATAGAAATCATTAGGTGAATGCATTAGATGACCTAAGTATCTATGTTAGACAAATAAAGTGTTAGATGACTAAGGCATTAGACAACAAATGGTTAGACAACCTAAGACAACTTAACTCACTAGACGACCTAAGTGTCAGACGACCAATGTCTTAGATAAGCCAAAGCTACTTAAGTCATTAGACGACCTAAGTGTCAAACGACCTTTGATGTTGAAATATTTATGACGTGCTTTGAAACAAGTTTTTGATCTCTAATTAATCATGCAAATTAATATATTGATACATTTGTTTAAAATAGAGATTTAATGAAATGAATTACAATGAATAGTATCCTTCTGAAAGAAGTAAGTTTTTAAATCAAATGTTCGAATGAAATTAATATTGAGAAATATCTGATGAATGAACTGTTTGATTGAATGGAAGATATATAACGATCAAATGCATAATTAAGTTGTACAAATTTTCCTTAACATGACAATTTGTGAATGTTGAAGAAAGCAGAATTCAAAATCAGGTATGAGCTCAATCACAAAAGCAAAGAAGATATCTTGAAGAGCATAAACTAATTCATAATTAAAGTCTTTAAAGATGACATTGAATATTCAAATTGAAGAATCAAATTAAAAGAAATGATCAAGTTATTTCATATCAAGAAGGTTGCAATGGAAAACTACAATTCAAAGTCTCAACGACACTGAAAAGTACAAGAAAAGGAGAAAAGAGAAAGAACAAAGTTTTGTGAAATTGTCATATCAATTGTATCTTAGACTAATTGCATTGAGAGCTTGAATGTTGTAATATCATTCAATGAATGAAGTTGTAACCTGTGAGCTTGGTTCTCCTTTGAGAGAATGTCATTTGCTTATTGTTGTAATTAAGAGTTCTTGATCTCAAGGGGAGATTGAGAAGGATACCTAGAGAGGTTGATACTCGGTGTAACTTGGAGAAGTTTGTACTTGTGTACCTAGAGAGATTGAAACTCGTGTAACCTAGAAAGGGTGATACTCGTTCAAGATTAAAGTTATTGATTAGTGGAACATTTTAAGAAGGTTGCTTAAGGGACTAAACGCCGCCTTAAGTAGATGCGAACCAGTATAATTTGTTGTGTGCATTCTCTTTATCCTTACACCTCTATTTTCAAGTAGTAAATTCGTTTGTAATATATACTTATGCGCATGTTTTGAATTTGTTTTGCAGGCTTTATTCATCCCCTTTCTAGAGCCACATTACACCAACATCTACATATGCATGTTCCCAATATAATTAAGCTTGGATGTCTCGACATCCATAAGCTACCAATACAATTAAGCTTGAATGCAATTGACATCTGCACGCTACTAATATAATTAAGCTTAGATGCAATCAACAACTATAGGCTACCTAACTAAGCTTGAATGCATCAATATTTGCAAACTACTAATACAATTAAGCTTGTATTCCAGATATCTACAAGTTACTCGTTAAAGCTTGGATCTCGGATATCCACAAGCTACTCATTAAAGCTTAGATTTCCAAACATCCAAGAGTTACTCATTAAAGCTCAGATTCCATATATCTACAAGCTACTCGTTGAAGCTCAGATCCTTAGATATCTACAAGCTACATACAAAATAAAATCAATTAAAGCTTGGATCCAAGTCATCTTATGTCTACTTAAAACACCTTAAATTAAAGTCATTTAATGTATTCCATTAATCATATCAACGTAATCCAAATTGAATATGTGGAAGTCATTTTGAAATAAATGATCACATAATTGGGTGAAAGTAATAATCCAAAACCATTTTGAAAATACAATTAATTATCCATGCTGATATTCAATTAATGATAAAACATGTTCATCCATTATTGGATCTATTGCATCTTGTCAACACCCAATTTCATTTAGGAAAATAAGTTTGTTCTTAAAAAATAAAAATAAAATGTTTTTAATTAATGATAGAAAAAACAAAAAAAGGAAAAAAGTGTAATAATTTTTCTTTAGACTTTCTAGCATTAAAAGAAAAAAGGAAGGGAGAACCCAATTTGTTTTTAATTGTCACACCCTTTACATGAGCCTAAATGTTTTATACATATCTTCACCCCCACTATTTGTTGTTTACACTCCTCACACGGCATGTCAGAGAAGGATATTTTAAAATTTATGTTTTTTAAAGAAGGGTACGATTTTAATAATTAGAAGCAAATATTCTCGATAATAACGTTTTTCATAAAAATATTCCCGGTAATTATTAGAATCAATTATATGAATATTATGTTATGATTTGAGTTACGTAATATGTTGCATCAGGATCTTCATGTACCGAAAAATATATGATTCTAATAATTACAAGCAATATTTCTTAATAATTTATAATCAATACCTTAGATATTATGCGACGATTTAATTTCTATAATATGTTTCACCGGGACCAATTCCTTCCTCATATATTTCATTATAATTAAAGACTAGGATTATAGTGGTTTTCCAAGGTGTCTATATAAGCACAAAATCTCTCCAATGCAAGACACACAAAAAAATTCCACACTTCTCTTCCTTTTTTCATTACTAGAGCACACACACAAATGGGATCACCTTTATATCCTCTCAGTTGGATTTGCTCTATTTGTCGCCTTGAAAGGTAAGTTCTTTTCTGCTTCTAATGTTATTCATGTATTTGTGAGAATAATAAAATTAATGGGTTGTGAATCCTGACATCATTACTCTGTTACAATATCAAGTGTATGATTGTTGACTCAATATACTACTGAACGTGTTTGGGGTTTGATGTTATGTAATTCTAGGACTGAATTCATGATTGATATTTATCGTATGACAACATTATAAACTCCTTTGTAAGCTTTTAATTCTCCTCTTTTTAAAAAATAAAAACAAAAATTATAAATTGTACTCTTTTTATATATAATTTTTGGATATCATGTCAAGTCTTGGATTTGTTTGATAATTTAAATTTTTTTTATCTTGTTGAATCTCAGATTCTCTTTATAATAAAAAAAAATTAAAATTAAAATTAAAAATATCAACCAACAAATATTCTTTTACAAAGAACTTCGTTATCCCTGATTTTCTAGATGGAAATACGTAGGAGCTGTTGGTATCGCGCAACGGAATGACTAAACAATGGTCAAAAATCAAGAGGGGGGGGGTGAATTGGATTTTTAAAAATCTTGACAGGTTTTAAAATTTTTCTCAAAATTTAATTAATTAACTTAAAGTAATAGTTACTTTAAATGCAAGTGCAGATAAATAAGAAGTTTAAGGGAAGAAGATGCACACTGATATTTATACTGGTTCGGATCAAAAGACCCTACGTCTAGTTGTTAATCTCTTAAACAAGGAGATTAACTCAATCACTATAATAATCAAAAATTACAACAGATTATATGAGAGTAAAGATTAGAAAACACCTCTCTTGAACAACCACAAGAGATGAACAAAACTCTCCCTGAATCTCACAGAGGATGACCAGCTTTCCTAGCAACAACACAACACTCAATCTTCTAAGAACTCACTTAGAAAAAGTTATCGCTCACTCACACTAGGTTTTTCAAGCTTTCTTTAAGAATCTCACAGAGCAACACTTTGTAGTCACAGCCAAAGAACTCTGAATCTTAAAAAGGTGTGTTTGAAGTTGAACTGCAGTTCCTTAAATAGAGTTTTCGAAAAAAAGAGCCGTTATGTTCCAACTGCCAAGGATAATCGATTATCACTAAGGATAATCGATTATTCTAGTAGGTTTTTCGAAATTTAAGTTAAAAACTGAATCGTTATGTTCCAACTGCCAAGGATAATCGATTATCACTAAGAATAATCGATTATTCCAGTAGGTTTCCTAAAAAACAAATTTTGAATAGGATAATTGATTATTTCAGGAGATAATCGATTATTCTAGTAGGTTTTCGAAAAATACAAATTCTGCACAAATAATCGATTATCAATAGTGATAATCGATTATCACTGTAGTTTTTCTAAAAATAGGAAACCTTCTAGAAAGACAAATGCCATGCTGCTGATTCTAAGTTTAATTAAACTATTCTACAATACACTTATTTTATTTTACAAGATAACATTTGCATAATTGAACACTTTGTCTTCATTAGTGCTTGATCATCATTCAAAATCACTCGACTTCCTTCTTTTTGCCAACAATCTCCCCCTTTTTGATGATGATCAAAAATATGTTTAAGGACTTGTTGCTTCTTGCAATTTAGAGACTTGCAAAGAGAATGGTTAAAATAAAATAATGTGTCTTTTATCATTTAAACTTATTCTCCCCCTTTTTTGATCATATGAGAAAAGGGTAGAGTTCCCCCTAAATGAAATAATGCTTGAGGGCACACAGTAGGAGATAAAATACTTAATCATTTATTGATTCAGAAATTGAAAGTGACTACAAGCAGTGGTAAAACATATGTTAGAAAACCTCTCCCTAAAATTCGGCACTCATGTCATCATCATGAGTGAATTCCTCATCAAACCTATGTTCTAAATGGGAAATTCTAGTATCAATCCCCCTAATGAGCCCGACAACTTCTTCATGACGAGAGTTAGACAAAAGAAATAATTCTTCTAGTCGTTTGTTCATGCGTAGCAGAATGACTAAACAATGGTCAAAAATCAAGAGGGGGTGAATTGTTGAAATTGGGACTCTTAATTTATAAAGAGTACACTCCCAACGGCTAAAATGCGAAAATCAAGGCAAATCTAGCCGTTACAACGGCTATTTTTTCGAAAATTTTTACATAACGTCGTGCAATAATCGATTATCCTGAGTGATAATCGATTATTGTTTCATAATATGAATTCCAGAAATGATTGGTATGAGCAAATAATCGATTATTGTGAGTAATAATCGATTATTCCATAACGATTTTGAGTATGTTGATCAGGGTCAAGATAATCGATTATTCTGCTTGATAATCGATTATTCCAGGAATTTAGAACTTATTTTGGGAGAAGATAATCGATTATCATGAGTGATAATCGATTATTGATCGCTGTTTTACGAAAATATGAAAAATGAAGGTTATTGCTCTTTCAAGAGACTTCTAATATTCCTAAATCTCTCCTAAGCTTATAAAATCTGTCTTTGGCTAAAGGCTTTATAAAGATGTCTGCCAATTGATGCTTGATGTCTACATAGTCTATCACACAATTGCCTTTACTTATGTGATCCCTTAAGAAGTGGTGTCTAATTTCTATGTGTTTTGTCCTAGAATGCATTATGGGATTTTTAGTTAAGTTTATGGCACTAGTATTGTCACATTTTAGAGGTATATGATTTAGATAGATACTGTAATCCTCTAATTGTTGCTTCATCCATAGGATTTTGGCACAACAATTGCCAGCAACAATGTATTCGGCCTCTGTAGTTGACAAAGCCACACAGGCTTGTTTTTTGGAGTTCCAAGAAACTAATGAACTTCCTAAGAGGTGACAAGTACCACTAGTACTTTTTCTATCTAATTTATAGCCACCATAATCAGCATCAGAGTACCCTATTAAACTAAGTGATGCCCCAAAAGGATACCAAAGTCCAAAAGATATAGTTCCTTTAAGATATTTTAAGATTCTTTTTATTGCTATAAGATGTGATTCCTTAGGATTAGCTTGATATCTAGCACAAACGCATACAGATTGCATAATATCAGGTCTACTTGCAGTAAGATATAAAAGAGATCCTATCATACCTCTAAACATGGTTTGATTTACCTCAATACCTGATTCATCTTTTTCCAAATAGCAAGAAGTTGTCATAGGAGTACTTGCTACTTTAGCATTATCCATTTCAAATTTTTTAAGTATTTCCTTACAATATTTAGATTGAGATATGAATGTCCCTTCATCCATTTGTTTAATTTGCAAACCAAGGAAGAAGTTTAATTCTCCCATCATTGACATTTCAAACTCACCCTGCATTATGCTTGCAAAACCTTCACATAGAGATTTATCAGTTGATCCAAAAATTATATCGTCAACATACACTTGAACCAATAAAATGTGTTTATCTACTCTTTCAAAGTTGAGTCCAATTTACCTCTTTCAAAGTTGAGTCCAATTTACCTCTTTCAAAATCATTTTCGAGCAAAAATGTGCTTAAGCGTTCATACCAAGATCTAGGTGCTTGTTTCAAACCGTAAAGTGCCTTTTTCAATTTATAAATATGATTTGGAAATTTGTAATCCTCAAAACCAGGAGGTTGTTCAACGTACACATCTTCTTTGATAAAATCATTTAGGAAAGCACTTTTGACATCCATTTGATATAATTTAAATTTCATAATAGAGGCATAAGCAAGAAGTAAGCGTATAGCTTCTAACCTTGCAACAGGGGCGTATGTTTCATCATAGTCTATACCTTCTTCTTGTCGATATCCCTTTGCCACAAGCCTAGCTTTTTTCTTAGTAATATTTCCATCTTCATCCATCTTATTTCTGAAAACCCATCTTGTTCCAATCACTTGAAGTAATTCATCTCTTGGAATCAACTCCCATACTTTATTTCTTTCAAATTGATTGAGCTCCTCTTGCATTGCAATACACCATTGATCATCTTGAAGAGCTTTTTGAACATTTTTTGGTTCAATCTGCGAAACAAAAGCAACATTCATACAGAAATTGTTCATATTTCTAGTGATTACCCCTTTTGAAATATCACCAATGATGTTGTCTAGAGATAGTCCTCTTGGTGACTTCCAGCATTTTTCAAGATCTTCAGATTGATAAGGTGGATTCTCATTTAAATACATCTCATCAAGGGCCTCCTGAATATATTCTTCATCACCTGTAGGCCTCCTTAATTTGCTTATTTGACTCAAGAGGGTTCACCTCAAGGTCTACAACTTCATCAAAGACAACATGCATGAATTCTTCAACATTCAAAGTTCTTCAATTAAAGACTCTATATGCTTTACTAGTAAGAGAATATCCTAGAAATATTGCCTCATCAACTTTAGAATCAAATTTTCCTAAATTTTCTTTTCCATTATTTAAAACAAAACATGTGCATCCAAAAATTTTAAGATGAGCAATATTTGGCTTTCTACCTTTAAATAATTCATAAGGAGTAATTTTTAAAATAGGCCTAATAAGCATTCTATTTAAAACATAACATGCAGTACTCACAGCATCAACCCAAAAATATTTAGGAACATTATATTCATTTAGCATTGTTCTAGCTAGTTCCTCTAAGGATCTATTTTTCCTCTCTACAACTCCATTATGTTGAGGTGTCCTAGGTGCAGAGAAATTATGCAAAATTCCATTTTTATCACAAAAATTTTCAAATGACTCATTTTGAAATTCCCCACCATGATCACTTCTTATAATCTTAATTTTCAAATCTTTTTCATTTTGAACTAATTTTGCAAATTTTTTAAATGCTTTAAAGGCTTCACTTTTTAAGGTAAGAAAGAAGGTCCAAGTAAACCTAGAGTAGTCATCCACAATAACAAGAGCATAATAATTTCCTCCATCTTAATCCTAGAGGGACCAAATAAATCCATATGCAAAAGCTCTAAAGGCTTTAAAGTAGATAAAATATTTTTTGAATGAAAGGATGATCTTACTTGTTTTCCTTTTTGACAAGCAGCACATATTTTATCTTTTTCAAATTTTATTTTTGGTAAACCAATCACTAATTCCTTAGAAATCAACTTATTCAACTGTTTCATGTGAATATGAGCAGCCCTTTTATGCCACAACCAAGGATTTTCTTCTTTTGCAACGAGACATGTTATATCACTAGATGATGCACAATCAAGATCAATTAAATAGATATTGTTATGTCTCATACCTTTCAAAGCAATTTCATTAGAATCCTTTTGGTGGATAGTGCAGTAATCACTTTCAAAGATAACTTTGAGACCTTTGTCGCATAGTTGACTAATACTGAGAAGATTGTGCTTCAGTCCTTCTACAAGTAGCACATCCTTGATCTCCAAGGTATCCCCTCCACCAACATCTCCAATTCCAATTATTTTCCCTTTGTTGTTATCTCCATATGTAACAAATCCTTGATCCTTTCTTTTGAGATTCTTGATCTTCCTTTTATCACCCGTCATGTGTCTTGAGCATCCACTATCAAGGTACCACAATGATTTTCTGGCTTTGGAAGTTAACTACAAAATAAAAAATAATTTCTTTAGGTCCCCATTAACTTTATTGGGTCCTTGGGGTTAGAGAGATATAAGAATTATCTACCAATAGGCATCCAAGTATACTTCCCATTTGGAACATCATAGTGTTTAATATTACATTTATTTGATGTATGCCCCTTTTTCATGCAATAAAAACAAGTAGCTAAACAAGTATTTCTATATTGAGCAGTTCCTTTTTCTACCCACACTCTGCAAGTCCTTTTAATTTTATTTTTAGGAACATATTTATTTCTACTTAGATTCTTCTTCTCAAAAGCATGTTTTTCAAAAGATTTATTTTCTAAAGCATCTTTAAGTTGTTTTTCTAAAATCATTAACTCAAACATATAGCTTTTGCAAGATTCACATTCAACTGCCTCAATTTCTCTATTTTCTAAACTTAAGATTTTATTTTTCAAAACATTTTCTTCTTCAAGAGATTTTTCAAGATTGTCTTGTAATTCTTTAAAATCCTTTTTTAATTTTTTGTGAGCAAAATCTAGTTTACTGGATTTAGCAAGCAATTCTTGAAAAACATCATAAAGAGAATCATAATCATTTTCATTGTCAGAGGAGCTTACCTCACTGTCAGAGTGATCACTATTGGCCATTAAGCAAAAGTTTGCTTCTTCCTCATCGGATCCTTCAGAGTTGGATGAACTTGAGGCATTATCTTCCCACGCTGTGTATGCCTTTTTCTTATAATATTTCTTGCTTTTCTTTCATCACTCCTTTTTGAATTTGGGCAGTCTGCTTTTACATGACCAGTTTCTCCACATCCATAGCATTTAAAGTTTGAGGAGCTTCCTTGATTCTCATTCTTATTACTCTTGAATTGATTTCTTCCTTTGGACTTCATGAACTTTGTGAACTTCTTTATCATGAGACTGAGATTGTCATCATCATCAGAATCTTCTTCCTCTTTTTGCTTTTTGCCTTTGACAACCTCGGTTTTGAATGCAATATTCTTCTTTCTTCCTTGATCTTCTTCATCATTCAGTCTTCCCAGTTCAAGCTCGTGCTCTCTCAGTTTTCCAAACAGAGCCGCCATGGTCATTGTTGCAAGATTCTGTGACTCCGTGATAGCCGTCACCTTTGGCTGCCAAGTCCTATTCAAAGATTTAAAAATTTTTATGTTAAGTTCATCAGTATCAAATGTTTTACCTAGCCCATTGAGATGGTTGACAATGTGTGTGAACTGCTTCTGCACATCGTAGATGGTTTCTCCCTGCTGCATTCGAAACATCTCATATTCTTGTATCAAGGAGTTCTTTCTAGGCCGTTTAACATCGTCAGTTCCTTCATGAGTCACTCGAAGGATTTCCCACATCTCGCGTGCACTGGTGCATACAGAAATTCTGTAGAACTCATCAAGAGTTAGAGCATATGATATAATGTTTCTGGCTTTAACATCATATTGAGCTCGCCTGTTTTCATCAGCAGTCCTTTGAGCAAAAGGCTTTGGTTCCTGCACTTCGTTAACAATGTTAACAGGCACAAATGGTCCATTCAAAACAGCATCCTAAATACCCCTATCAACTGATTCTAAAAATATTTGCATTCTGACTTTCCAAAAAGGATAGTTTTCACCCGTGAAAAGTGGAGGTCTATTGATAGACGCACCTTCAGCAAAAGTTTGATTTGACCCTACCATTTTCGAAAAATTTGAATGACTATAAAAGCAAGCTCTGATACCAATTGTTGTTATCGCGCAGCGGAATGACTAAACAATGGTCAAAAATCAAGACGGGGGGGTGAATTGGATTTTTAAAAATCTTGACGGTTTTAAAATTTTTCTCAAAATTTAATTAATTAACTTAAAGTAATAGTTACTTTAAATGCAAGTGCAGATAAATAAGAAGTTTAAGGGAAGAAGATGCACACTGATATTTATACTGGTTCAGATCAAAAGACCCTACGTCTAGTTGTTAATCTCTTAAACAAGGAGATTAACTCAATCACTATAATAATCAAAAATTACAACAGATTATATGAGAGTAAAGATTAGAAAACACCTCTCTTGAACAACCACAAGAGATGAACAAAACTCCCCCTGAATCTCACAGAGGATGACCAGCTTTCCTAGCAACAACACAACACTCAATCTTCTAAGAACTCACTTAGAAAAAGTTATCGCTCACTCACACTAGGTTTTTCAAGCTTTCTTTAAGAATCTCACAGAGCAACACTTTGCAGTCACAGCCAAAGAACTCTGAATCTTAAAAAGGTGTGTTTGAATTTGAACTGCAGTTCCTTAAATAAAGTTTTCGGAAAAAAAAGTCGTTATGTTCCAAGTGCCAAGGATAATCGATTATCACTAAGGATAATCGATTATTCCAGTAGGTTTTTCGAAATTTAAGTTAAAAACTGAATCGTTATGTTCCAACTGCCAAGGATAATCGATTATCACTAAGAATAATTGATTATTCCAGTAGGTTTCCTGAAAAACAAATTTTGAATAGGATAATTGATTATTTCAGGAGATAATCGATTATTCTAGTAGGTTTTCGAAAAATACAAGTTCTGCACAGATAATCGATTATCAATAGTGATAATCATTATCACTGTTGTTTTTCTTAAAATAAGAAACCTTCTAGAAAGACAAATGCCATGCTGCTGATTCTAAGTTTAATTAAACTATTCTACAATATTTTATTTTACAAGATAACATTTGCATAATTGAACACTTTGTCTTCATTAGTGCTTGATCATCATTCAAAATCACTCGACTTCCTTCTTTTTGCCAACAGGAGCGAGGTAAAATCATTGTCGGGCCTAAAATAATAAAAAAATAATTTTGTTTTTTTCTTTATTATTTTGCATATGTATTTATTTTGTTTGATTTTTGGGGAACAACAAATATTTTAAAACATCTACTTTTATATTGCATACTTAATTAAAGGGAATTGTCTTAGGACAGACGTTATGAGGTCTTAATTCCTTCCCCACACATAACTGACTCCCAAACCCAAATTTGGTTTCGAAGACTATTCTTTTTTTTAAAATTTTTTTCTATAGTTTTTCATAATAAACTATGGTGGCGACTCCTCTGTACCTTTTAAATTATTTTCATCGTCCCGCCGCAATTTCAGTTGCGACACATCTCATTTACATTTAGCTTGGAAGGCTTGTGTACTACCCTAAAAAATATTAGGAAAATATTTGTGAGATACTTAATATTGTTGGTGTTAGGGATGACAATGGGGCGGGGACGAGTTTCGCAATCTCATACCCATCCCCATAAAAAAAATCATTCCCATCCCTATACCCAAACCCAACGGATATTAAACTTTTGTCTCATCCCTATCCCCACCGGGTAACGGGATATACTCGTACACATACCCATATCCACTTTCTTACTGTTTCAATATCAATTAATTAATTTTCATAAAATAATATAAAATTACGGTAAAAGAAATATAAAATTATCAAATATTTAGTATTAAGTATAGGTTTGTTTCTTCGATATCAAATATTTAGAAAGAAATTGTAATTGTATACATTTCAAATTAGAATACCAAATAAATTTCATGAAAACCAAAATATTTATTAAATTTGCAATGGAATACCAACTAAAATTTCATGAGAACCAAAGCATTTATTAAATTTGCAAACATTAATGAAACCGAGTTGATAAAATTTAAAAATATTTTGAAAAAAATATAAAAGGAAAACAAATATTCAAATTAAAATATGTTTTAAATGTATATTTACATTAATTTTTTAAACTCTAATGAATATCTTTTTTGTACACTAATAAAAGTTATAATACATCACTTAATCAAAATCATGTAAAGAATAAAGATTGAAGTAATAATAATAAATTTTCAGCATAGGTCTTGTATCTTTTGAACTTCAATATATGTTGGATGGTGATAAAAAAAAGATTCATAGCAATTATATTAAATCTTTATATTATAGTAAATAAAATTTATTTATACAATTATTGTAACATCCCATTTAATAGTTTTCACGCTACTAAATAAAATATTAAATCTTGATCAAACAAAGTAGATAGTATGAATAAACTGTTATAGAACATTGATACAGTCATCCAAAATAACCATATAAATCCCTGATGGCAAGTATAGTTATACAAGAAAAGGTTAATCTAGACATCTCAAAACTCCATAGCATCTAACCCAAAAACTACCACGGGACATCCAAGCAAAGGATCAACTCCTGTCCAGGAGAGAGGTGTCATCATCTGGATTCTTCTCTGCTCACACCAAAAGGAGGCAATCATTGTAAAGGAAAGACACACAAGGGAAATAACATATACAAGAAAGGGTAAGCTAACTGAAATAAGAGAAAATCATGCAGTTCACAGTATAAATGTCATTCATAAAACATAACTCAATTATATAATTCTAGACTCGATATCCGGATTGTGTAAGACAGTTAGCTTCCCTTACCTTTGCAATTACCACTAGCAGGGACTCTTTCAACAAGGGCACCTCAATTACACAACCTAAGGAACTAAAATACATAAACTCAGAGTGAGGATAGGACCCTAATTCGATTTGGTAAGAATGGAGCTCCAGAAATTCTGAAATTTGAAGAAAATTGAGGAAACCGAATTGACTTACTTGGAGGAGAAGAAGACT
This sequence comes from Vigna unguiculata, assembly GCF_037176805.1. NCBI lineage: Eukaryota > Viridiplantae > Streptophyta > Magnoliopsida > Fabales > Fabaceae > Vigna > Vigna unguiculata. The sequence goes on from NC_140799.1 coordinate 11,520,282, forward strand.
CAGCTGGGGGAGAGATTTCTATTCTGGTTCTAGGTTCAATTGTTGTAACATAAATGGAGGATGGGTCAGAAAGGAAGTTCAAGCTTTCTATTTTAGAGAGAAGGCAGTGAAAACAAAGAGGGAAAATTGTAGAGTGAGGGTGGAGTGTGTTGTTTTGTGGTGGCAGAGAGAAGGAGAGTATAGGGGAAGGGATAATGGGGTTCTCACAATCTCCCTAACAACAAAAATTTTCGACCCGAATATTGAGACTTACCCAATAATAGGTGTGGATATGACTTCCTCACATCCTCTTCCAATTCCCACGTGGAATCACCCGTCCTCTTGTCCCAGATGACCTGGACTAGACTGATGGACTTCCCTCTGAGCTGCTTTGTCTGGCTATCACCAAGACCAACAGGCTGAACCTCCACTGAAAAATCTCCTCTAATATGCAATTCTTCCACCTCAAGCACATGAGAGGGGTCAAGCACATACTTTATGAGCTGGGAGACATGAAACACTGAGTGAAGGTTGGCCAACTGAGGAGGTAGAGGTGCAAACTCCAAAGGTTTTCTCCTCTGATCAGCATAGGATTTCTGCCTGCTCTGAGATGCCTTCATCCTTTCTTGTATTAACTTGACCTTTTCAGTAGTCTACCTCAGCAACTCTGGTTCCACTACCACTGATTCTCCATCTTGGTACCAGCACAAGGGAGTTATGCACCTCATGCCATAGAGAGCCTCGTATGGCGCCATGCCAATGCTTGTATGGAAGATGTTATTATAGGTAAACTCCATCAAAGGCAGGACCTCGTCCCATGCACCCAGATGATCAAGCACACATGTCCGCAAGAGATCCTTGAGAGACTGGATTGTCCTCTCAGACTGGCCATCCGTTTGGGGGTGATAAGTTGAGCTCATAGTCAACCTGGTGCCTAAGGCACTCTGCAACGTCTACCAGAATCGGGATGTGAATCATGGATCCCTATCAAAGACTATACTCGACGACACTCCATGCAACCTCACGATCTCACTAATATACAACTGTGCCAGTTTTGCCATGGACATCCTCAGATTCACTACTAGGAAGTGAATATTCTTGGTTAGGCGATCTACTACAACCTAGATGGCATCATGGCTCCTCACCGTCCATGGCAAATGGGTAACAAAATCCATAGCAATGCTATCCCATTTCCATTCTGGTATCTCCAACTGCAGTAGCATCCCTCCAGGTCTCTAATGCTTTGCCTTGGCCTTCTGGCAGGTCAAGCAAGATGACACATACCGAGCAACTCCACTGTTCTCTACAGCTTGGGATCAGATAATTGCCTCTCCTTTATCAGGATGAGGAAATCACTAAACACTGTTAGATGGTTGCATCTAATGACATCCTCTCCTAAAACTACCTGCAACCACATGTCTCTAAACTGCTCCACCAAATCCAACTCCTTGACCATCATATAAGATGCATGGACTGTTTTTCGGCTTAGGGCATCAGCCACCACATTTGCTTTCCTTGGGTGGTACAATAACTCGAAGTCAAAGTCCGTTAAGAACTCCATCCATCGTCTCTGTCTCATGTTCAACTCTTTTTGGTCAAACTGGTACTTCAGGCTCTTGTGGTCACTGAAAACCTAGAACTGTGCGCCATACAGATAATGCCTCCAAATCTTTAGAGCAAATACCATAGTTGCTAGCTCTAAGTCATGTGTGGGATAGTTCTTCTCATGTGGAGATGCAAAAGAATTTCATAAAAAACAAACAATTAGAAGAATTAAACAATAAAAGGTGTGTAGTAATATATACATACATACATACATATATATATATATATATATATAATATTAATAAATTGACTATGAAAATTTTTTATAATGTAAATAGAGACGTGGATATGGTGGAAATAGGTATTATGGTGGGTATGGGGACGAGGACGGGGCAAATATGTACATCCAATGGCAGATCTTCATAAAAAAATTTGAAAGGGACCCAAATAATATATTTAAAATTTATATATTTAATTATTGTTATTAATTTAACAAAAATGTATATAATTGAGTATTGAATTGCTATTTAGAAAAATTACAGTTTTTAAGTTGTATTTGATATATAATCCATTTTAAATAAATTTTTCTAATTTCATCTATTTCACTTTTTTATTTATTGGATACTCTCATATTTGAGAATGTCTCCTCGTTAAGTTTCAAAGAATTAATATGAAACTCTAACCTATAATTCTTCGAATATTAAGAAATGATTCATCTAATTCGATCATTAGATCTTATTATCTTGTTTGAAAATATGTAAAGAAGTAAATCTATCTTGTTTCCATTTTCACAGATATCTTCCCTTTACTCACTTTAAAAAAAATGAACATATTATTTTATTTTTCATCAATATACTTATTTAAAAAAAATATTTAAGACTAAACATAATTTATCAAAATTTAATCAAAAATTGAGACACGTAACTACTAAAAAAATTGTATGATAATCAAGCAAAAACTAAAAAATGGTTATGAAAAAACATATATTATATAACTTTTCCTTCTATATTCATAAAAATATAAATATACAAAAAATTTATGAGATTAAAAAAATATTGACTTTTAAACTAATATTTCAGTATCAAGAGATAAGGGAGAATTACATTTCTATCTTAAAACGAGGATGGGTACGAGGCGAATATATACATCCTCACACCCAATTGAAAAAGTTGGGAATTCCCATACCCATACCCATACCCAGTCAGTGCGGAAATTCCTCGTCAAAATAGGACGAGTTCGAGTAATACTCATGGGGACGAGTTTATTTGCCATCTCTAGTTGGTGCAAGATGACTCTAAAACGAGGTTGAATAGAGTCTATAAACATTTTAAACGTTATGTGCATATATAAAGGGATTAAGACAAAATATAAGAAATAGACTGTACACACAAAATTTATACTAGTTTAGTCTTAACACAAGGGATACATTTTTCAAGCACCTAGCTTAAGAAATTCCACTAATGAAATATCATAATTTGATTACACTGAATATTAATCTCTCCAAGTATCATGAGTATTAACCTTTCTAGGTATTGCAATTATCAACCTCTTCAGCTATCATGAGTACATATACCTCTTTAAGTGAGTACAATCTCTCCATATAACAAGTATAAACCTTTTTTGGTATAACCTTCTTAATCTTCTTCTAAGAATAAGAACTCTCAAGTATTAATAAAAAAGACACTTTCAAGTTAAAGAGCACAATCAAAGTTCGGAGGGTATACTTTACTATATGAAGAATATTACAATAATTAAGCTCTTAGCCTAAGTATGTTTACATAGGACTTTTTTAGATTTGACTTTATACACTCAACGTCTGCTCTTCTTGTATTTGTTCTTTTTTCTCTTGATTTCTTTGTATATTCACTTCGTGTTTTTTATTTTTGTGCATGTAGATATCTTTCTTTTCATCTTTGTATTGTTCCTTAATTTATAAGTATTATGTTGGTTTAATCGTTGAGGCTAAATCTTGTACAATATCTCTCCATATCAATTTCTTCTTGATCTTGATGTAATCATTGAAATTTGATCTTCAATATTTGTTTGTCCATTCTTCTTCTTTCCTTTCTGGTATATCAAGTATTTGAAAAATTTTCTTTGGTCTTCTATATTTGACAATTCTTGAACGAGATATATTTCTTGATCATATTCAGATTATGATCGTTGATGAAAAAGATCTCCTTTGAGTTTTGCTCTTGAATGCAACATTCTCAAATTTCAATTTAGTTCATGAGTTTTCTTAATCTTGTAAAGCTTCATGTATCTTGATATTCGTTCTTTACATATCTTTAATATTTCTTGACTATTATTGTTTGAGTATCTTTATACATCCAAAAGATGCTCAATGTGAAAAGCATAAATATAATCTTTCTTCCAACGTTCATATTTGCCAAACAAAGAAAATACATATTGTAGGATATGAGTGGGGCTATTACATAATGTAATGGATGATGACCATTATGCAAGCTAGTTTTGAAAGGGGTTGAGATCAGATAATACGCTATAACACACTATTACACATATAAACTAATTGATTACTTATACTCAGACTAATTTGAATGTAAATTCACTTTTACAAATTCTTTTATGACATACAACCTTTGGAATCAAATGTTTAATAATTTAGATTAATTGATGTTGAATTAAAATGTTTAAGGCTAAGAAGAAGGGGTTGAATTGGACGTAATAAACTTGTTTATTGAAAAACTTTCACAAACTTTCAATAAATCTAATTAACTAATGGAATTTCAATTTTAGATTTTTAACTAAATTTTTGCACCTAAACGATTAATTTAATTAGGAATTGTGATAATTACACCTATAGAGCCTATGAGATAAAAATATTTTTAAAAGTGATTTTTGGTTGCATAAATGTTTTTAAATATTCTCATGTTTTGTTGATGAAACTAAAGTTAAGTTTAAGCTCACTCAAGGTGTGAAAATAAATTATTCAAAGTTACAAAATACTTAAATAAAGTCAAAATCAACAAATTTCGGAAGAAATATGTTTTGCACCCATAAAATCACTTACACAGGCCCACATTTTAAGCAATGGTCCACTAAAAAGTAGCTCCAACTAGCACATGGCACATGGCACTATCCTAACACACATATGAACTAATGAAACATTGCCAAATGTCCATGATCCTAACATTAACATTCTCCCCAATTAAAAAGAGCCACGCGGTAGCATCTTAACTCACAAAATCAAACCAATAAGATGTTGCCATGCCATCATCTTCAACCTCCAACCTCTCCCATCTGAACCAGATTCCTCCAACGCACAACCATCAAAGCAGAAGCGAGCAATAACATAATCACCACATCACACTGCGCAAGATGCCAACAACCCTTACGGTAACCACCGCACCCAAATCTAAAATGATGCAACCACTATAGACCAATACCACACAAAGATGAGAACACATTGTCGTTTCTCCTTGCACCTTGCTAGAGATAACATGTCAAAGCTCCACCACTCACCATAAAGAAAAACGTCATTTGAGAGAAAGAGAGAGCTACCATGTGGTAGTCTCTCATTGGACAATCAATAGGTCAAACAATTAATGTCTGGTTAAATATTCTAAGTTTGTCAAAGTCTGGTCAAACAAAAGGGGTTAAAATGCAAATATTAATATCTTTGGATTTCTTTGCAAATTAGGACTGCATGATTACAAGGACTAAATTGGAAATTTGGGCAAAAATTCAGTTGTTGGTTGTTTTTCAAATATTTTAAATAATTAATTTAATTATATAACAAAATATCAACAAAGAATATTTGTCAAATATTTTCAAGATTGATTAAACCTTTTAGATTATTTGGTAGATAATACATTACCTGACAAAAGATTTCAACAACAAAAAAACCCATTCTAAGTTCTATATATAAAGATACCTAGGGGAAACAGAAAAGAGGAGCTTAGGAACTTTTTGGGGACCTAATTCCATCATCTCTACCATTCTTTTCTATTTTTATGTTATTTATATATTCCATGTTAAGCCTCTAGGTTGGTTCTGCAATAATTTGTTAATTGGATTTTGATGTTAGAATGAAATAATTTCTTTGTTCTCTTTATTATTGTTGTGATTTTCGTTTATCTGTCTTTTGTTTTTGAATCAAGTAAAAAATAATGAGTTTTACATTGTAGCTAATTAACAAGGTGTTTTAATTTGTATGCATATTGATCATATGTGTTTAAGGATTTTTAAATTTAATTGAAATTGTACTTTGATTTAATTTAGAACCTTTCATGTGATTATATGAGTTTTTATCAATAATTGAGACTTTACTTTGATTAAGATAATCACTTTAAATAAAATTAATCAGAAATTGTACTTTGGTTAATTAGCTTTTTACTTGATAAAAAGCGAAAAGAATATACATAGTAAAATTTAATTGAGATTGTAATTAACTATGAATAATCTAAAAAGTTCTCAGTTTTAGTTGAAATTGTACTTTGATTAATAGTGAGGATGCCAACAAAATTAAGACTTTACATTGATTAATTTGAAAATCTAAGACAATAATTAATTAAACAATAATCTTTAGATAACCAATGATGAATTCTAATTTGAAAAAGCAATATAATTAACCTATTTTCTTTCTTATTATTTTTATCTCTTTTCATCTTTTTATAATTTTATTTCTTTTTTTCATTCACTATTTTGTTAATTAATCTTTTATTTATTTTGTTTATCTTTATCTTCTTGCATGATTTTTATTGTATTTGACTATCTCTTTTGGTGTATAGAGTTTATAAGAGCTAATTTTTTAGGAATCAATTTTTGTGTTCATTAGGAGACGATTTAGGGTTGACTTATCCTTTCTATTTTGTTGGCTACTATCTTAGCGATACTGATGTTGTTGTAGTTTAGTAGTATTAATTTGATCACGTCATTGAAAAATGTATCAATCTTTAAATGTTGTAAAATGAAATATTGATTCAAATCAAAAGAGATACAAGAATGAACAAAAGAAGATATCAAGACATGTGAATTTTATACTGGTTCACTCTTGCAAGCTACATCTAGTTGGTTGTGTAACATCCTTGCTGAATATTACTTATTTATAATAAAATAAGAAAAAAATAATACGAAATCACATTTATTAAATATACTTTCCCAAAAAGCATGAAAATTTTTAAACTTTATAATAAATATAAAAATTCCAACACTCCATAAGTCATTATAATGTTTACAAAATTCCACAGACTAGTAACTAGTCTCTTATTACAAAAAACCAAAAAGATAAATCCATGAAAATCCCCCATGCAGCCCCTCTCCGACTCTAAATATCCCCTTGCTCACTTACAATAATATATGCTCCCATGTAACAAGTTACATGATCATTGCCATACACACATAAATAGGGTGAACTTAAAATAAAATGAAAACACATTATAATATGCAATACAATAACATTTTACAACCCCTAACACTGTTGATACACCTAAACCTCATATTCAAACATTCACATCTTCCCTTGGACACCTCTTGACTCTACACCCTTTGATGATTACATTTGTCGATACTTGCTGCCACGAGTATCTACTCGCCCCTTCGACTATAGGCCACCACCTATAGTCCACAAGAATGATCTTATTATAGACTACAATCCGCAACACCAAGTGGAGTTTCCCAACATGGACCGTAATCTGTATTTGTTCCAAGACTACCAAACTCGTCGACTAATACCGAGGAGGGCATTCCGGAACCCATTCGTACGAGCCACGATCTCGCACACTCTAGTGGACTTCCAAACCCACAGGCTGCAACCTCGAGTGGTCAGCTGTTATGCCAATACAAGCTACACTCGTAATTGGGCCCCTAGCAAATCATCGCCTCAAGACCTCCATCCAAAGTTATGTAGAATCCCTTGCACAATTCACCTCTGCACTCAGCACTGCCTGACGCCTCACTCCACGTTGCTAGGCGCACTCACGCTCCAAACTGTCTGGCGGTCACCTTACGCCTCTAGGCGCTACGCACCTTCAAAGTTCTTTTGCCTGACCATTTCCGCGTGGCGAAACCATCCCTACTACTAGGCGTCGTGCGATTCCAGTGGCCACTACCACTATTTTGGGTCCCTATCGCCTGGCAGCTCGCCCCGCGACACTAGGCGCCATACAAGTAGCACCAATGCTACTAGTTTTGGCATTTTGGGCAGGTTCTACAGAACCCCAAACACCTAACACATAATTCATAATGACAAATATACCTATCCAGTCATAGTCATATGACTGAATCATAATTCATACATTTAGATAAACAATGGTTTCACAGTTGAGATCATGTCATTCGCTATCAACTTATTATTTTACCCATTAAAACATGCTTCAAATTCTGCACCAAATAATATAGACAACAACATTGCAATTATAAACAACAACCACAATAGCAAAAGAAAAATAGCAGTGAAAGCAAATAATCAACAACAACAACATAAAGAAAAAAAAAAGCAGCATAATAAAATACAACCACTAGTGCAGGGAAGGGAAATGACAACGGTTATTTCCAGCTTTTGGCTTCGGGTTCGCAACCGCAGCATATACGACCGAGGTAAAAAGCTAGTAGTTTATGCCTCGGTTACAACCCGAGGCATATAAAATATTTACTGCCTCGGTTTCCGCACAACCGAGGCCTAATGCGTACTAGAAATTCAAAAAATAAAAAAAATTTAATATACTTTCTGCCTCGGGTCTGTTTTAACCGCGACAGAAAGTGAACTTTACTGCCTCGGTTCTAGTCTAACCGAGGCATATGGCCATTTAAAAAAAATAAATTAAAAATTCGAATGATCTTCTGCCTCGATTTTGGTTACAACCGAGGCATAAAGCTATTTTTTTTTAAATTCTGGTCCTATTTCATTCAAATCTAGCACATTTAACCTACAAATTTTGAACCAGAAATACAGAACCAGCCAGAAACAATATCATATTATAATTGATGGACTCATTACAATACTTAAATACTATTCATATTGTAGCACTCATTACAATATCATATGCTTTCATAAACAAATATACTAAGTACTATTGTACATTTGAATAATATACTTTGCCAAAGCTATCCTTAAATATTTGATGGACTTGACGGGGATTGATGTACTGGTACCAAATCTCTGCACACAAGAGAATAATTTAAATTAGTATATAAACTAAGCCAAAATTGGATATAAGTATTTCATATAGTGAAATTATTACCGTTTCCCAACCACTTGTGATACGAGCACGTACAATGGTTGATATCCATTGCATTACATAGTAACCGCACTCATATGAGCCGGTTTGTAAATTACACTACAATGAATGCACATTTATAAGTAATTGATGAAGAAAAGAAATTGAATAATTATAATACTGTAGACCAAAATAGCAAACCTTGAGGCTCAACCATGCTAGCCTTTTTGTCATAGCAGTTGATTTCCCTAACAACATGCTATGTCCAGCGATTGAACTATGAAAAAGGTAAGGTGTTAAGATATAATTATATAAGAAAGAAAGTTCATAAAATTAAGGTTCTTACCAATCTATAACTTGTTTAAGATGGTTAGGAGGAGGCCTGTGCAAGGAACAAAGCCATACAACAATGTTGTCCTTCATGGAAATTACAACTAGTTGCCAATGATGCCTGCAATAAAAACAAAATTCGTTGTTGTACCTTAAAATAATATATTATAATTAGAAGTCAACAAACTACACTTACCCAAAAATATAAGGGACAAAATACATTTTCTTCCCTTGTCCAAAGCATTCAGTGACGTATGCTTGAATGTCATCAAATTTATTGCCTACATGAGTGAGTTAGGGGTCTATGAACCCATATACATCACTCAACCCCATATTGTTACTGACACTAAACATATACCTGGACAAAAACATTTATTTAATATAAGTTACTATATAAATTAATTAAACATAATGAATAGTTTAAATGCTTACATCATCCATAACTGAATAAGGGTAATATTCAGTTCTTCTGTACCCGACGCAAGCTCTAAGACATCTTGCTTATGCAGGTACATTGGGATGTCACTATCTCTCCCAAATACATCAGAATCCCATGGAACTACCATCGGCTTATCACTAATGATGTCAACAAGCTGGAGTAATGCACCAAGAGGATCGTCCAAAGATATTGGAATCTTCATAGGTTCAGGACTTTCCACTTCATGCGACTATTAGTACATGGAAAAAATAATTTGATTGTGAACATAAATAACATGTAAACTTAAAATGCAAAGTACTATAAGGTGAGTTTGGGGATCCATACCGAAGGGTCAGAAATAGAACCAACTAAATCTTTAGGCCAGGCGAGGAAAGACTGAAATGCCTGTGCCACAATATATACCTCATCTGTTGGCACAGGAACTAAAGCATCTGGTATAATAACTTCCTCTATAGTGACCTTAACCTCATCATCCGCCAGCTCCATACCATGAAGAACAGTGGCTACCTCAAATTTTGTTCCACGAGCAACTAGTGTCTTCCCTGTACCATGCAGAACATATAGTTCACATCGATGAGTGTTGTCTGCATCATCCCTTGGTACAGCTGGACCCGAGCAACTCCCCTTTTTGCTTCTACCTGTTGGGGGCACAAAAGGTTCTGGTTGGGGAATTAGTTGTGGAGGGTTGCCATGACCACCAAAATGTTGCTCGAACTGACGCATAACCCTTTCAGTGATTTGTTCTGTCAACCGTTGAGTCAGTTTTTCTTCATACTCAGCACTATGTGTCCATGAAGATTGACTAGAGGAGCCACCAAAAAATTGACGAATGCCGACTTCTGATCCAGCAGCACGCACACGTCCGGGGTGCTCAGGTCGTCCAATTGCAGTAGCGAGAATATCATGACGACCTTCTGGAATGAAAGTACCTTGGGAGCTCTGCTCAACCAAGGAGTCCTACAATGTAACACAAGAAAATTAAGAGAAAATCGATATAAAATGATATTAATGTTTAAGTAAAGTTAACTCTTACAATTTTTTCAGAGATTTCTCGTGCAGTTTCAGAAGTGTAGGTGCCCGATGATCGTAGGCGGGCTAACTTCCACTTTTGATGACAAGATGGTGGTGAAGGAGGCAGAGGCACAAGACAATCATCTTCAGAAGGTGGGGGCCTAGATTTTTCTTTTTCCTTCAATATCTTTTCTTCAAGCTTTCTATACCCACCACGAGACAATATGTGTGGGTTTTTATTTTTTTTACTTATTGCTTGGGCTTTTGTCCTTATTTCCTGTAACATATAATTGATTTTATGAATTAGTTCAACTTGTAGACAATTTCAACAAATTTTTGAATTCAAGTAAACTAACCTTCCATCGCTCAGATGTACGAGACTCAACAAACGGACACCAAGTGTCTTCATCAATTGAAGTGTATAGCTCACGTGGATCTTCATTCTTTTTAGATCCATAGACATACCTAGACGTTAGTTTTGTCTTAAAACCACGAAAATCTTCGGCGACTGCTGCCAGACATCTATGTTTAAGTGTCGGCACATTTGGAATATCAAATGTCGTCTGCAATAAAGAAAATGAACATCAATAAGTGTTTTACCAATATAATAAAAATATAAATTAAAAAAATTACGTGACATAATTTACCGTTAGATCCTGCCATATCATGTTCTGTTGAACTTCAGACACATGATCGAAACTAGGAGTAAGGATGGATATTCTGTCACGTGCCAGTACTCCTAAATAGCTTCTAAAGAGGTCTCCATTACGACCTGAAGCTTGACCAGTGATGACGTCAATAATGACATGAGTCTTCTTACCTTTAGCTTTTCTCAACATGAGCTTCCTCAATCTAGTGGCTCCTCTGGTGGTTCTCTTTTTAGGCAATTCATCCTCCGATGATGATGAAGTCTGATGGTCAGCCATATATCTGTTATTAAAAGAAAAAAATACAAAAGATTAATAACAAATAACATATTATTTCACAAAACACGTAAATTTATATAAACAATTCAGATTCATACATAAAGTTATGGATTGGTCATATGTATATTCCCTCATCGTGATCTTCCCGAATTGCTTGTACATCGTCAAGTACTGGGGCCTCATCAAAATTTATCGCTGTTTTAAATGGATGAGTGCCAGCAATATGAAGGTTACTCAAATTCTCTTCATTAACATCAATTTGTTTCTTGCCATGAAGAGCAACAAACCAATGTTCAGTTGCAGGATCTTTTACATAAAAAACTTGAGATGGTTGATGTGCCATGATAAAAGGTCGTCTCGATAACCCACCTTTCGAAAATCAACTAGAGTCATACCCGATTCATCAATTTTGACACCACTCTTATTATCAATCCACTTACATTTGAAGAGTGGAATAGTGAACACAGTATAATCAACCTCCCATATATCTTCTATTACACCATAATACGTCATTGACCCAATTACCGGATTTTGATCTTTGGATGTGGAAAATTGCAGCAACTCAGCTTCAAGACTCACTCCACTATTTTGTACTGTGCTTTTATCATCCAAAGACTTTGTGTAGAATGTGCAATTATTAATTTCATAATCTGTACAAGTTACGACATCAAATTTCAATCCATTTGCTAGCCACATCAAAGTCTCAGAAGATTGTGAATCTTTCAAAACCTTAGATTTAAACCAAGACATGAATGTTTTGTTATGCTCCATCAACTACCATTTCTCTGATTGTCTTGGATGTTGTTTCTTTACAATGGCTTTGTGTGCAGATAAGTAAGGGATCACCTCGTCAGTGTTGTTCAATATGTATAGATGTGCTTGCAATAGTTCTGCGCAAGATTTGGTTACCACATTCACACTCTGGATGTTGTTACTTATAGAACACCTGTTCAACCATGATCTAGGAGGAACTCCTATCGAATTTGCTTTTGTCATGTAATCTGAACAAAACTCAATACTTTCTTCTGCTATACACCTTTCAATCATTGAAGCTTCTGGACGATATTGATTTTTCACGTGCCCTTTCAAAATCTTCATATAGCGTTCAATAGGATACATCCATCTTAAGTATACTGGCCCACAGAACTTGATTTCCCTTACCAAATGAACAAACAAATGTACCATAACATCAAAAAAGGATGGAGGGAAAAACATCTCCAGCTGACACAAGATGATAACAATCTCACTTTGAAGGTCATCTAACTTTAAAGGATCGATGACTTTACTACAAATTGAAGAGAAAAATGAACACAAACGAGTTATAGTTTGTCGAACATTTTTTGGTAAAATTCCACGAATAGCCACCGGTAACAATTGTTGCATTAAGACGTGACAATCATGAGACTTCAGGCCAACAAGCTTCAAATCCTGCATTGACACTAAACTCTTAATATTTGAAGAGTATCCTTGTGGTACCTTGACACTTTTAAGACAAAGGCAAAAACTTATCTTTTCTTGTCTAGACATGGTGTAACATGCGGGAGGCAAATAAGTACGCTTACCAGCCTCCCTTGGTGCCAAGTCTTTGCGAATATTCATTTCAAGCATATCCAACCGAGCATTTACTCCATCTTTTGTCTTTCCTTGAATGTTAAGTAGTGTATCAATCAAGCTATCACACACATTCTTCTCCACATGCATTACATCTATGCAGTGTCTAACCTCTAACTTTGACCAATATGGAAGATAAAAAAATATTGATTTTTTCTTCCAAGGGCTTATTGTAGATGATTTCTTAGAGGTTTTCCCAAATACATGATGTATTTTATTAACTTTTTCATGAATTTGAAAGCCATTCAATGGAATTGGTGCATCATCATTCTCTTGATGTCCATTAAATGATTTTTTTAACCTTCGATAAGGATGATTCGATTGCAAAAATCTTCGATGGCGCATATATACTGTTTTCCTTCCGTATTTCAATTGATGAACTGTAGTGTTTTCTTCACATATAGGACATGCTTTATGACCCTTGACACTATACCCTGACAAATTACCGTAAGCTGGAAAATCATTAATTGTGCAAAATAACATTGCACGCATTATGAAAGTCTTAGAAGTAAAAGCATCAAATGTTTCAACCCCATCCTCCCACAACATCTTCAAGTCTTCAACTAGTGGACTGAGATAAACATCTATGTCATTTCCAGGCTGTCTTGGACCGGATATCATCATAGACAACATCATGTACTTTTTCTTCATGCAAAGTCCAGGAGACAAGTTGTAAATAAATAATATAACGGGCCAGCAGCTGTGGTTGGTACTTAAATTACCAAATGGATTCATTCCATCAGTAGCTAAACCAAAGCGAATATTTCTACATTCTTCACCGAATTGGGGGAACTCGTGATCAATATTTTTCCATTGCATTGAATCAGCTGGATGACGAAGCAGGCTGTCACATCTTCTCTCATCTGCATGCCATCGAAGGTTTTTAGCGTCTTTTGGATTCGCAAACAAACGCTTAAGTCTAAGTACGATTGGAAGGTACCAGACTACTTTCAAAGCGGGTCCATCCTTTTCTAACTCACCTTTATCTTCATTGTTGATTTTCTCCTTGTACCGTGATAAGCCACACTTCGGACACTTTTTCAATCCTTCAAATTCTTTCCTATAGAGTATGCAATCATTTAGACATGCATGTATCCGTTTATACTCCATACCCATCGGACAAAGAATTTTTTTGGCATCGTAGTTGCGAGTGGGTAGTGTATTTCCATCTGGAAGCATTTCATTCAACAACACTAATAATTCTGTGAAACTCTTATCGGTCCACCCATTAGTCGCCTTCAAATTCATCAATCTTAACACCGCTGACAACCTTGTAAACTTAGTTGAACCAACATACAACGGAGTCTCTTAATCAGTAGAGATTGTCTCATACACGTGCGCTTGGGCAAAAGCTTCAGCGCCAACATCACGAATCATGTCCTCTAATTTGTCTTCTTCACGTTGATCTTCCATGATGGAATCCACAAAATTTTCAGTTCGGGAGACAGTTGGGAAGTTTATTAATTCGCCATGCCATGTCCATATTGTATAACTTGGAAGGAAACCATCGCAGATAAGATGTTCCCTAATTGCAGTTGCATTCAACTTTCTCGCATTCAAACAATTCACACAAGGACATCTAAACTTCACTTCATCACTTCTACCTTCATAACGTTGCGCAAATTGTATAAATTCTTCTACTCCTTTCTCATACTCAACACTGATGCGTGGCAAGTAAATCCAGTCTCGATCCATACGTTTATATACTGAAATTGTGTGAACAATTTCAGTAATCTTTAAATGAATGATCACCTCGCTTTTGTATTTAAGGTGTGACCCTATCCCATTCAAGAAGATTCACTTCTTCTAGTTTATTGGTACATATTAATTTTAAAACACATATCTTAAATTTCACGAAATTTCACCAGCATTTCGCATTGGTCTTCAGGTTACACAAAATGAAATTGATTATTAACCACAGTCAAATATGCACCCAAAGATCAATACTAAACACAATTGACAAATATTCATGAATATTGAGGTATGTATATTAAAATAGACATACACTAATAAACTATTAAAAAGTGATTAATCTTCTTAAACTGTCCAACCGAACAATTCAAGATTGAATACATTTAAATTATTAGTATTGTCTCCTTTTAAAAAAAAATACATATTCTTTAAAAAAAATACTTGGAGACAAGTAAATAATTTTCGTATTCAATCTCAAACGGGAAACTATGGCTAACTCCATGCAACGACAATTTGAGATCAAACAAAATAAATTGATTTACTTTAAAATATAAATAAAAAACATACTAAATAAACAATATAATAAACAATTATAAGCTCATAATAAAATTAAGAACCTAGAGTGTGAGACATGAGTAGCAACGGAGGAGAATCAATTGTACCCACAGTCGGACAACAGGGATACTACATCAACACTGTCAAAAGTTTAAAATAAATTCTCATGAAATTGATACATACTAACTCCTAGGATCCAAATTATCTCCTAGTACAAACAATCCAAAATTTCTTCCATATTTTTAATAATCTCAAATTCAAGATTGAAAATATAAGAACATACAAGCAATCCAAAAAAATTAAATCCAGGCGAATCCAAAAATAATCCAAATCGTAAAAATAAACATACCAAGGAGCGGGGGATTGAATGGAGGCAATGGCAACGGCACCGGAAGAACCTCCTCGAGCTGCGTGCAGTGGCGGTGGAGGCAGACTGAACAAAATCGCAGTGGCCGTTGGTGATGGTTGCTCGAAGAACAAACACGCAGCGGCTCCGGTGGTTGGTCGAAGAAGAAGAAGCCGCGGCGGTGCGGTGCTGCGACGAAACGATGCCCTAGAACGTCGGAGGTGTGCGGGATGGTGGGAGCTCTACGTCGGAGGTGTGCGGGATGGTGGGAGCTCTGCGTCGGAGGTGTGCGAGACAATGGGAGCTGTGCGGAACGGTGATGCAGAGTTGCGCTGGTTGTCGGAGAAGGGCAGAGTAGTGCGGTGGTGGTTAGTCGAAGAAGAAGAAGCCGCGGCGGTGCGGTGCAGGCAACGAAACGCTGGCCTGAAGTGTCGGAGGTGTGCGTGACGGTGGTGCTGGTCGTCGAAGAAGTGAAGGTTGGCCGGAGAAGATGAACTCGCAGAAGAACGGAGATCACTACACAATGAAGGAATTGGGGTTTTTTAACCCTACGAAGGGATACTACCTCGGTTATTCGAAACCGAGGCATATTGTACCCTTACTGCCTTGGGTAGGCGCTGGACCGAGGCATATATTACCACTACTGCCTCGGTTATTACAGAACCGAGGCATATTCCTTCAGTAAAAAAAAATTCAAATTAGGGGTCAACGCAATGGTCAAAATATTTACATGTCTCTACTGCCTCGGTTAAGAGAGAACCGAGGCATATTGCATCAGTGAAAAAAATAAATAAATTAAATTAGTGGTCAACGCGTTGAGTCAATTTTTTTTAGCCATATGTCTCGGTTATTATGACAACCGAGACATAAAAGTTGAATTTAATTACAAAACTGCCACCGCGTGCTTTTATGCAACGAATCCGCAGGAACCGAGGCATATACAGCACTGTAAAAGCTCTAAAATGCACTAGTGAGCAGCAACATAAAAAAAGCAGCAGTAGAAAAATAAAACAAAAGCAGCATCATATAAAAAAAATACAACAGTAGCACTAGAAAAAATAACAGCAGCATCATATAAAAAAATAGCGGCAACAACGAAACTAAATTGAAATAGCAACAACGTTCTAGTCTTGAAACAGTAACAACAAGTTAAATTTAAAGAGCGTCAACATTCTAGTTTTGAAACCACCAGCAAAAATAAACTTAAATAGTAAAACAAAATAATTAAATTCAACAACAATTTGTTTTTTCTACAATAAAAGAACCTATACACCAGTATATATCTTATTATTATATCCAAAATCATCGTTCAAATAATTTTCTATTTATCAAGCTTAACACATTTATAGAATACGTATATATAAAACATATATACTATTTAATACAAATCTTTCAATTTCATGAAACAGAAAATATGACCATTTTCATGCTTTATTATGCATCCCACGTTGTAACAACCATTTTATCTATGCACCAGTTAAAATTCCTAGTACCCAAAAACCATTCTCGCAAAGGTTTAACCATCAAAATTATCATAAAAAAATAGCAATTGATTGAAACTATGATTATATATATCAACCCACATTAAAACCCAACACGTATAAAACAAATTGATACATTATCATTATATAATTATTTACTTCCCTCATATACATTTAGTATCAAAATTTCTAAATGTTTATCTCCATAAAGTAATATTCAAAAAACATACCATTATTATCTATAACAATATATAAAGAGGATTTTCTATTTTGTATCCACATTTTAAAATTCTAATTTTATCCTTTAAAAAATATACTTATTTGTTAAATTTTTGAAAATTGTCCGTTATTTTTACAAACTTTTTATAAAATTATCTATCTCTATTTTTTTCTCCTTTTCCTTATTTATCAATAATTATTCTTTCATATTTTCTGATATGTTTCACTTTATTTTTAATAAATATGGTTTTATTTTATATATTTCACTTTATTTTTAATTTAATAACATTACAATATCATCACCTATTAATATATTATCACGCATGTTTAAAAAATGCGTATAGCGCCTGTGTTTACGCTAGTGTTATATAATGTATATTATCACTGCATACACGTGTGAAATGTATCATTCATATTATATATATATATATATATATATATATATATATATATATATATATATATATATATATATATATATAATATTACTATAACCAACCCAAATGGATATTAAAACTATGATTCCATGTTCTGAAATGAAACCAAATTTTTTCTATATTTTTTTTCTTATTTTGGTATATCACGAATCAAAAAGAACAAAGTTGTCACGAAAAACATATCTATATAAATATAATTATATATTGTTCGTATCGCGTAGCGCAATGTTTAGTGTTTGGACAACTGCTAAGGATATATGTTCCAACTGCCAAGGATAATCGATTATCACTAAGGATAATCAATTATTCCACTAGGTTTTCTAAAAACGAATTCTGAACAGGATAATTGATTATTCCAGTAGGATTTCGAAAAATAAAAGTTTGCACAGAGAATCGATTATCATTAGTGATAATCGATTATCACTGCAGTTTTTCCAAAAATGAGAGAACCTTGAGAGACGAAGTTTATGCTGCTGATTCTAAGTTAAGTGAAACTGTTCTACAACAATACTTAATTTATTTTACAAGATAACTTTAAACATTTAACATTTTTTCTTCATTCTTGCTTGATCATCATTCAAAATCTCTAGGCTTCCTTCTTTTGCCAACATATATGAAAGATCATAGTACCAAAATTTCTTTTTTCCTCTAACATATTATAATTAAAAACAAATTCCAAACCCAAAAAGGCTAGTTGCTTCCATTATGGTTTCAAAACAATCACCCATCGAAAAAAAAAATGAAACCGCATGCCTAATAAAACTAGTTCCTAATACACAAGAAATTTTAACCATCGAAATCAATCAAAAAGAATTAATTAAGCTCTTGCATTCTCAAGCATTTCGATGCCATTTTGAAACAAAAGACCACACAAAGCAGTGACTTCAAAACGATCAAATAAATTCTGCACTATTGAAAAAAATAAATTATCCCACGCGATCATCACACCACACAAAATTTGAAAAGAAATAGTGGTTAACTTCCAATACACCAGAAACTTAATCTCAAACAAAAATGTATTTTTCCACTTTCTCCATGGATTTATTCATTAAATAAAGTATCATCTTCAAGCACCACCAAAACAACGAGTTTTTACCATTCAACAAAAGATTTCAAACACGTTTCTCTACATAGAATCACACAATAGAAGGAATGTTAGCTCCCCTTACTTGGAAATCCCACCAAAAATGCTCCACTAATGTTCTTCCTTGCTCCCACGTTGATCCCCCCTCTTGAGACCTTCTCCCAACCATCAACACTCTTCTCACTTGATTCCTTAGGGTTCTAAAAAATTTCCTTGTTGGTAGCCACACGAAATTAACCTAGTTCCTCTCACTTTTCAGCCTTAAAAATAATTTTAAAAAATAAAACGAAATTAAATTGGCATCCTCTCCTTAAAGTCTCATAACTCCTTTGTTTGTGTTCAGATTCGTAGAACTCACCTCTAACTCTTCGCTACTCAAATTTGTCACCAAAGCAAAAATAAAATACTATGATTTTTTCTTTTGACAATGTTCAAACTCATAACCACACAATTATCAATTTAATGCACACCATTCTACCAATTCATATTTCATAATAATTCATATACATCTAGGATTATATTATCACTCATCATGATCAAACATATTATTAAAATATTAAGCAATTAAAATAACACACAAATGTCATCCACAAGACTCAAACCCAAGTCCCTTAAAAAAGACCAAGTACTCTTAACCATGTGAGCTAGTACTATTCACGTCATAAATCTCAACATTAAATGTTATAAAGATTCCCACTACCCGCATTTGCTAAATAATTATTTATTTAATTATATAAATTTCTCGGGTCTTACAGGTTGTGTAACCTAAGCACAACTTTTCGCTAATCAAGAAACATAATCTTTCAATTACACAATTTCTTGCATAACCAAACTTACTTCTTGAAACCTATAAGAAGCAACCTACCTTTACAACACCCTATTGCAACCTGAACATCCACAATCACAAAACACAATACAAAACAAGATAACAAATAATCAAACCTAAAAAACTCTCCCTAACTTTCTCAAGATACATGATCTTGAGGAAAGAATCAATGTGTGTGAGCAATCACTGCCTCACACATTAACAAACACTTCCAAATAAAAGAACAATGGTTTCTCAATAGAAAAGTGCTTCACATAATTGCTAAAAGTATTTTTCAAAAATTACACTTTCGTTGTGCCAAAGTTCTTATTTAAACGACATGTTGACCGACATATTTACTTGATTAACTTTAACTAATAATTGATTGATTTCACTTAACTAGTAAAATCAATTAATTGTCAAATAATTAAATCGATTAATATGTTCATCACATATCCAGTTTGGATGATACAATTAATCTGTTAAAGCTCATTTTAACATATTAACATATCCCATTACATTTCCATGACCCTATATACAATTGAATCACTAACAAGTCTTCTAACATTAATCTTCAAGATGTCTTCAAGTGATGCTTATGGATTCATCAAATCAAATCTTCATAGATTCTTCATGATAATAGTTAAGAAGTTAGAATATATTAGTTTATAGAACTTTTTTATCCTTATGAAACTTTGTTTACAATATTAGTTAGTTATTTTTAACTTCCATATTTTTATATCATTTGAACTGTTTGAAGTAGCAATGTGAATCTGTTTGTGATTTTTTTTCTTTGCAGGATTGTGGTATTCAGTATATTCCATTTCTAGTATTTAAAAAGAAAAAACTTTTAGCGACAATTTAGTACAAACTTTCGTCATTTTTTCCTCTTTTTATTTTATTTTTATTATTTCTTTTTAACGATAATTGTTACGAACTATCGTGTTTTTCTTTACCTTTTTTACAACGGTTCATTAAGACCCAAGAATAATACAAACCTATCGACAATAATAGTTCCAACCTATAAAGGATTAAGATGAGAGCTCTACTCATGGATCAAGACGAGAGTTTTGGTGGAGGAGTAAAGGGTGTGGGTATTGGTAGGTTGTACACACATTTATAACTTTATTATACAATGAATACACTTTCCATTTGTTTCATTTTCAATTTTTAGTTCATTTTCTTTTATTAGCGATATTGAGTTTGTTAGTAATAAAAGCTCTAATTTTATATTTTTAGCATCTGACTTATGAATTAGCTTTTGTTTATTTAAGGTTGAATGTTTTACAATTGGGCTTTCAGTCCTGATAGAAGCCCAAGTGAGGAAATTAGGTCAGTAATTGCTTCAGTTCAAAGCCTATATAAGGCCTAGTTGTACTCAAATATAGGGGAGAGGATAATTCATTTGTCTAATTTTAGAGGTATTATCTTTCCATTTTCTCTCTTTTATTGTGTTTTTTTTGCTAGAATAATGGGAACTAAATATCTGAAGATCAATTCATGATATTAAGATCAAACAACATGAATTGAGCTTTTTACATCAGTCGTTCTTTGTTCCGAGTTTGTTATTTTAGTCTCTAATTTCAATTTTTCTCTTTGTGATATGAATTTTCATTTGTGAAATTAGAATTCAAATTAGGAATCAATTAAATCTTGGTTCGATATATAATTACAAATTGGATCTTATTATATGAATATTTAATTTGTACAATCAATTTATCCAATTGATTGAATCATTTAATTGTTCAAATTGGGATTAATCTTTAAAGAACAATGATTTTCATACCATTTAGTTCTTTGACCTCTGGTTGATCCAATTTCATTGTGTTAATTTTTTGTTTTAATTTTTAAATTTGTTTTTCAATTTACATTTTATGTTTTTCAATCCTTTAACCCCCTATTTTAATTGGTACGGGAAAAATATTAAAGATTGACAAGAGAAGGTTGTTTGGACTTCACCTTCTACTCATTGTTTCATATAACAAGTGAAGCCTCTATTAGACATTAAGTACATAGTCTTTAAACTTATGTTGTACCTAACAAAAATATTCTTTCAACTTATCTTTTTTTTTTTTTGCAAGGAATGTTTCTATCTTCTGCATATTAAGATGATATGCTAAAGCACATGTCAAGATCAAGATCTCTTGTGATACAAGCTAAAGTTTTTTTTTTTAATAACCATCCAACATTAGCTTATGTCAACTTTGATCTAGCTATTTGTAATGTACGATCTTCACTTGTACTTCATTTTGAGTAAAAAGTTCTCTAACCTAGGGTTGATAAGTACTATCAACTATCAAGATGTTGTTTGGAGAGGGGATTAATATTTAATGTTGCATATACCTCTTTTGATGCATCTATGTATTCTCTTCAATGGCTAGAAAAAGATTTACAATGGCTCTTTCTTATAAGCTTTATACAAAGCAACCTTTGAAGAAGAACAAAAAGAATAAAACAAATTGATAAGTGTTGAAACTCTACTAAAATCTTTCTATGCTCATAAAAGTTTTGTGAACAACATTTTTGTGTTCATATGTAAATTAAAAGAGTGTATATTCTTTGAATTCATTATAAGACATTGATCCTCTCTAGCAAGCAAAACCTTTGATTATTTAGATCATATATGTATACAAACCTTGTTTGTTTAGCTAGGAGTAGTTGTTGTTCAAACAATACTTTGTCATAGTTAGAATTGGTTGTTGTCCAAGTTATACTTTGTCTTAGCCAGGAGTGATTTTTATCCAACAATATTCGATAAGATGGTTAGGAGTGGTTGAGATACAACCAATACTTATACTTTTAGATATGTGTGACTATATTCTAAACAATAGTCGAGGTTTTAGCTATGAGTGGTTACATATCCAAATAATATTAGGATTTTATCTAGGAGTGTTTAGGTTTCAAATAATACTTGCTTCGTAATTTACAATTATAGTCTACATAATGAAACTCAATTATTTAATTAAGAACTAGGACCCGAGTGGCTATTGTGGTTTCTTGCTTTGGCTTTCCATCTATGCTTCCATGGATTCCAAACTTGCTTGACTTGATATAAAGCTTCCTGTTCAAAATTTAGACTGAAATTTATAGGGATTAGTGGTCTAATTAGATTATAGTAACCAGAATCTAATTGTTCACAAGCACAATATCAATATGAAAAGTAAGTTAAAAACTAAAGAAGAGTTGATTTTGTTAATGTAAAATAACTAAAATAATGGTTAAAATTAACATTATCACTCGACTCAACTCGACCTTGGTCAAATCGACCCAACTCTTTAACTCTACTCAACAACATTTTCTCTATAAGTACCATAACCCCCATCCACTCTTCTCATATTTATGTCATTTTCAAAAGTAAAAATTGTCTTTCAGGATATATCTCCTATATCTTTATCATTTTTTCTATCTCTTAGAAAATACTTTTGAATGTCTTGTATATAACCATAATCACATACATAATAAATCTTATATCTTTTTAATAAAATGGTTTAAGGAATAACCATCATATATAACCCGTTTATATTATAATAACCACTTTATAAATCTTTTAAATAATGTTCCTTTATGTGGATGACACTGTTTGCCTTGATTTGCACGGATGGATTTATGGGCTGTCCATTGTTCTTTTGAGGGGATATGCTTTGATTTGCAAGAGCGGATTTGCGGGATTGCTTCCATATTCCATCTTCATTGATATGCTACTATTTAAGAGTATTATGGTTAATTTTACCAAATTAACCTTACAGTTGGGTGATTTTCACCAAGCACGTGAGTGTACCAGCTACGTCTTTTCCCAGCTTCCTTTTGCCGCTGCCAAGTTGCCAAGATTCCTGCACTACCAATTTTCTTTTTCCACTGCCAAGCTGTCAAGATTCCTACACCTGAAGATTCCTGATAAGATTCCCATTTGAATTTGGTTGGATGGTAGGGTTTGAAGTTTGCCATTAAATGGGGTGCTTTGCATGTGTGTGATTGTGAAAGTTCCTGGAAGGTTTGGAGCTGGACATTCCCACGCTTGTCTCTCATTCAAGTCCGAAGGTGAGTGGTAGTGTTATTGAATGGCAACATGCACCGGTGTGAGTGAAGTAGTGTGTGAGTCTCAAGAATGGAAGAAGTTTTGGTGTGGGTGTGTGAGTGAACCAGTTTTATGTGGGAAGATTGGGTGGTGTGTTTGAGGAGTTGCGCACCGGTTACATAACCAGTGTAGTAATGTGTGTGTAGCACCAATTACGTAACCATTGCTGGTGTAGTGTGAAGAGTGACATCGATTACATAACGAGTGTTGTGTGTGTAATAATATTTATATATATATATATATATATATATATATATATATATATATATATATATATATATATATAAATTAATAATATATATATATATATATATATGTATAATAATTAAATTATATATATATATATAATTAAATAATAATAATATAACATAATATATATAGTAATTAAATATAACAATAAATTATAAAAATAATATATATAATAATTAATAATAATATACATTATTAATAATATTTCAAATAATAGTAATTATTATAAAAATAATAATAATAATTTAATGTAATTTGTGTTTTTATTAATTTTTTTATTAAAATTTATTGAAATTTTGGTATGGGTGTGTGAGTGAACCGATTTTGGGTGGGAAGATTGGGTGGTGTGTGTGAGGGGTTGCACACCAGTTATATAACCAGTGTAGTGATGTGTGTGTGACACCGGTTACGTAATCGGTGATATATGTGGTGTGTAGTGTATGTGTAATAATATTTATATATATATATATATATATATATATATATAAATAATAATTAATAAAAAAAATATAAATATGTATAATAATTAAATATATATATATATATATAATATTAATATTAAACTATATATAATTAAATAATAATAATAATAAATAATATATATATATATATATATATATATATATAATAATTAAATATAAAAATAAATTATAAAAATAATATATAAAATAATTAATAATTAATAATAATATTAATTATTAATAATATTTCAAATATTAGTAATTATTATAAAAATAATAATAATAATTTAATGTAATTTATGTTTTTATTATTTTTTATTAAAATTTATTAAATAATATTTTTTGAAATTTAATATGTTTAACTAATCAAAAAATCATTTCATATATTTTTTACCATCAAGGATATTTTAGTAATCTTAAAATTTCATCTATTAAATTTTTTTAATCTATCACACCACTCAAATCACTCACTAACTTCCACAAAGTTCATCTCCAAATTCACTCACTTTACCCTCTAAATCCGCTAAAAAAACACACATACTCATAAGGTATAATATTTTCCCATTTTTTTCATGAATCATTATTTTACACACATGTAGGTCATTCTAGTGTTAATAATCTAATTTTATGACTTATGTAGGTCTTCTGATGATGGAACTTGTAGAATACGGGATGCGAGGAACTCACACAATCCCTGAATATATGTGCCTCGACCTCCAGATGCTATAAATGGTTAGTTAATTGCTTCTATTTTTGTTAATAGATCAGGCCTGGAATTGGAAGTGGCTGAATTTTGCATTTTTTACCATATTAAATTTGATATGGTGGTACAATCTATTAAGTTTTTAAGTTGGATCAGTTATATTCTATTAAAATCTAATGGAATATAAAATTAAAAAAATATATTTCTATATTTCAACATGTTTTTTAAATAAATAGTACACTCGGAATAGTGGATGGAATTATCAAATCTTATTAAAGTCAAATTGTCCGAGTTTAGACATATAAATGGATGACTTGTTACTTAAACCTTCCAGATCAGTAGTCTGACATGTTCACTAAAATAATTACCTTTTTATTATTAGGTTATTATTGATTGAGGAATGGTCCATTAGCTAGTTTACCATCCTCAAGCAATGGTCAACAAATATCAAGTACTTTGTTGTACATATAATGCAAATGGAACTATTTTTGTTACCGGTAGCTCTGATACTTTTGCTAGGGTAGGTTTATTGGTGTACTCTTCACAAATTTCCTATTTTCTCTCAAGAATACTATTAGCTTATTTAATATCGCTTCTATGCTATGTTGAAAATTACTACTATTTGCAGGTGTGGAATGCGTTGAAGCCCAACACTGATGACCCAGAACAACCAATAAATGAGATGGATTTATTATGTGGTTACGAAAATGATGTTAATTATGTACAGTTTAGGTTAGACATCCCAGTTAGGTCTACACTTGTTTGTTTTGCTTTGTAAAGATCCTTATTATCTTTTGCTATTCTGTATGCAGTTGTTGCTCTGTGGCTTAAAACAATATTAACATCTAACCCCTTGAAAGAAGAAAATACACTAAAGTTTCGAAAATTCTGGTATATCTAGCGCTTGTTATAATATTTTCTATCTTGGTTGGTTTTATTTAATGTAACAACTGTTCCACTTCTCTCATTACTAAATATTTCAGGTCTTGTCATGATAACATAATTACATGCTCTCGTGAAGGAAGTGCAATATTATATGGGTTTTTAGATCACGTAAATCTCATGTGAGCTCCTGTAATTGGATTACCATTGAATTTTGGTCTATTTTTATTCTTGAAGGAATTTTCTTTTCTACAATTTTTTTGGGATCTGTGGCAGTGAAGGTTCATTTTCCTCCCTTGCTTTCCATGTTAAATATATTTTTCTCTCCTGTTTTAGGAAAAGTATGACGTTGAACTCGTGCATATCATTTAAAAGTGCCAACACCATCCCTGCCTCCCTAACCTCTGAGGTGGTCCAAGGCACGTCTCGTGGTGTTAATATGATTATATGATGTTAATAACTCTACCATAGATTAAAGCTACCATTAAATTTTTTTAAATTCATGGATTAGATTTACTGGTGATTATAATCGCCACTAAGTTTTTAAATTTTTTAGATTTATCGGCGGTTATAACCGCCACCAAATTTTTAAATTCATAAACTTAGCAATAACATCCTTACTGAAAAATACGTAACTAAATAAATAAATAAAATTGGAAATTCAAACGTTGTAATTTATTATGCTCAAAACGTGAAAAAATTTAAAACATCGTTCAACACGTCAACGATTATTTAACAATGGTAATAAAGTTATGAAAAATTTCAAAATCCAATAAAGATAGTAAAAAAAAAACATAAATAAATTCCTAGCTCAAAGTCCCAAGCTAGCCCCCTCTCCGTCTCTAAGCATCAGCAACATCATTTGTAATATTTTCTGCTCCTGTGTGACAAGTCACACGATCATCACCAAACACAAACAAAAAGGGTGAACTCATAATAAGTTGACACATAATTTAATAAAATCATAAAACACCCAGCTATTTGATTCTAAATATTTCATGGCCAAGATCTTAATGCCCCAAGGCTTTTCAACCTTCAAATCACAAAAATAGTTAGCCTTGGACTCAGGATTTATGATGCTCACACGAACCTGCCTACTTGTGGTTCTGCCTCTACGAACCTCCCCTCTCGTAGTCCTACTCTACGGTCTTGCCCGCCCGTAGTTCAATACACGTGATTCACCAGTTACGTACCTCCCCACACACAACATCTCTCAAGTGTGAGCATGGAACATACGAACCTACCTCGCTCGTATCCCCACACGAGAGTAACATGATATGAACCTCCCCGCTCATATCATCACGTGTTCACCACCATCCATGAACCTACCCGTTCATGGCACAACATCTCCTGAACCAAGTTCGCATCAATGCGTATAACAACACGTGCATGTCACAGTTAGTCTATCTTATGGCCCCTTATACTCATGCTAGAACTTTGGAATTTTATCACCAACCACTACCTTCATGAATCTAATACCACCAGCCAACACCCAACCACAAAACTTAAGGGGTAACATTCTAAAATGATACACAACATGTTTGTTTCACCAAAATAGTGTTTCTCACCCCCAATTAAAATTACTACAACCAACCCATACTTTTATCTTTCAAACCTATTCATATACCAATTCCTCCAATCATACTCTCACCTCTAGTACCTTACATATATCGTTAATATCGTTTGCAGCATTTTCCATTACCCTCACAGAATCCAACATGCATACAACCAATTAAAACAACACTTGGCTCTGCTGCCCCACTTATCACTTGGCGACACATTCTCGCCGCCAGGCAACACATGGTATTCTGGGCAACCTAGATTTAGTTTGCACCACAAGACAACCCGAATTCCCCAATTCACATTTCAATCAATATCTTACATCAACGCAAATCAATTTTTTTTATCTCTCCTTTCCCATTCACTTCCACTAGAATCATACTAGCGTAATTACAACCTAATTAAACACCAAGAAATCAGTTTAATAGACCATCTCTATAAACCCTAACAAGGTTACACAATTGAATGTTTCCCATTCAATTCCCAATATCCATACGCACACATACATTCGTGAATTTCACACTGTTCAAGGATTCACATTGAACACCTAAACGATTCTAGAGTAACCAGCCAACCATAGAATCCAAAGAAAACACATAAAATATTCCAAGCTTGCGTCGCCTGGCGGGCTCACCTATTGCCGCCAGGCGGTTCATCTCAAAAACCCATAATTGGGTTAGTCACTCATGTGTCGCTTGGCGGCACATTCAAAGCCGCTAAGCGATTTCTGGAATTTTTCTAGAAACTCGAAAACAACGTGATTTGGATTATGCAGGGCATCATGTTCATTCAATACAATACGAAAACAACCATAAAGCATGTATATATGTGAAGGAACTCCCGTAACCTGTTAATCCTTGCTCAATTTGGAAGAATCAAGACTCCTCTTATGCCACCACAAATCCAACCTTGACCTTCTCTCAATGCACTTGATGCTCTTATCAATTCTACACAAAATCACCTTCAGACTCTCTTTTTCACTGTCAAATTCGTTTGTCCTCTACCCTTTCACATTTTCTTCTCTTTCTTCTCTAAAACTACACTAATTAGACCATTAACTAAGCCTTAATGCTTTTTAATGCTAAGAAAAACGAAAATGGCTTTGAATGAGGTGTTAATGACCATTCAAAAACCATTATTAGTTGTCTCAGAGCCCACTAGGTTGCCTCTCTTGGCAGCTAGGGTTTCTCTGACTTTTCATCCCCATGCCAAAAGAAATTTTGCCAAAAATAAAGTTAAATTCATTCTTAGCAAGATTTGAAAACAAAACCACTCAATTGCAAAGTCAATGCACAACCAATCCAACCAATACATGTTTCATGATAATTCTTATAATTTTAGGATTACATTATCACTAATCACATTCAAACATATCATTAAAATAATATACATATTAAAATAACATACAATTTAGCATACATAAGACTTGAAGTCCTCTCACACAACCAAGTACTCTCAACCATTTGAGCTAGTACTTTTTCAAGTCATAAAAATTCGCATTAAATGCCATAAAGGCCCCTACTATCCGCATTTATTAAATAATTATTTATTTAATTATTTAAATTTCTCGGGTCTTACAATTATAATTGTCGTTCAGTATTTAATTTAATATAATTAAAATTTTTTTAGAGGATGTTAACACTGACTTTATCAATTTTAGTGGCGGTTATTCCGACGATTATAGTAAACCGACGATAAAATGATATTGTGGCGCTAAATTCTGTGGCAGTTAATTAACTGACAGGGAAAAAATAGCGGCGGTTATAACCACCACTAAATAACATATTAAATTGACGCTAAAATTTAAAATTTTAGTAGTGTTTGGACACTCTATGGATCAACCTTAGACCAACATATTGGGATAGGCCCTTAAACATTAAGACAAAATTAAATGGGTCTTACAATAATTATATCTACATATATTATTAATTTATCAAAATATTATAATTATTATATAATTTTATTAATTAATAATAATAATAATCATCATCATTTTATATATTATTAGGTATTATATATTAATATATTAATCATTATATTTTTAATAATATTTTAATTATTAATAATTATTATATATATATATTATTCTTAATAATTATTAAATATATATATATATATATATATATATATATATATATATAAAAGTATATTATAAGTTATTTATTATTATAATTTATTATATATATATATAACTGGTTAAATAACAAATATATTGTATATATATAATAATTAATATAATAATAATTATTAGTAAATTATAATATGATAATAAAATATGAGGAGAAAAGGGTAAAAGTTAATCTATTCTTGTAAATCTTTGCATCTATAGAGAGAATCAATTTGTGAGACATTTTTTACAAATCTGTCTGCGTAAATCTGCGTTCATCCTCTTAAATGAACATAATTTTAAATTCTATCTGTCTCTTCAAATCAGCTTCAGTGATGCTATCTATATAAAAGAACACCGCGCTAGGGAATATGGTTAATATCCTCGAAGACCATTCTCAAACATCCTGTAGCGCCACTCTTCATCGAGCGACATGGTGTAGAAACGCCCCAGATGCTTAAACCTCTCGGCGTACTCAACTACTGACTTGTTCCCCTGTGTCAGCTGGAGGAACTCCACCTCCTTTGCGTACCTCACGTTGTCCGGAAAGTACTCTGAAAGAAACCTCCTCTTGAAGGCTTCCCATGTGATATCCTCATGCTTCTCTTCCATCACTAACCTCATACTGGCCCACCAATGCTGAGCCTCTCCAGTGAGCATGTAGACCATGAAAGCAAGCCTGCTCTCATCGGGGCACCTCTTGGCATCAAAGATGCGCTCCATATCCTTCATCCATTAGTCCGCCTGATCGGGACTCGTCTTGCCATCAAACTTGGTGGGTTGGTAGTTCAAGAAGTCTTCCAAACTCCTTCAGGGGGTGGAGGTTGGGGATGAGGACCATACATCTGAGCACCAGCAGCATTCTCCCCTAACTGGCGGAGGGCATCCATATGCTGTCTCTAGGCATCCTCAGCAGCCTGCCTCGCAGCCTCCATCTGCTGCATCACAAGGTGTTGTTGCTCAAGAGAGGCCTCCTGGCGTTGCATAGCCGCCTCGTGCTGCTGCAACATGGCATTGCTCTGCTGGGTCAAAGCTACAACCATTGCCTCGATCGCCCTAGCCAGATCTTGCCCATCGCCCTGAGAGGGTTGAGGAGGAGCTATACGAGGGGGTGCCATAACACTGGACACACAAAAAGAACCATCAGAAACTGGGTTAGACTGGAAACTCATCTAAACACGATAAGAAAGGCATAACGAAAGCTAAGCAAGCACATAGCCCATAGACACTAAGGAACGAAGGCTCTAATACCATAAAAATGTGACATCCCATTTAAATAGAATAATCTACTTAATAAAATATCACATGATCATAATAATGAGAAGCAACCAGATGAACATAGAATATAAGAAAGGTAACTATTACAGTCATCCAAGAGTGTACTGTGAAGGCAACTTGGGCATACCACCATGCCATAAACAAACGCAAAGGAAAGTTAACAGTTTTACAAAAGACGATGCTCCTCTAGAGCATGAAATTACAAAAAGGCACTTAGGGCCATAGAACTGCTCTTGAGAGTCACACATACAGATCCCCTAAGCTGCACCACTGCTACCACCAGGCCTACTCCCAGAATTTCCTCCATCTGCTCCCACCAAGGGTGATCATCGCAAAAGAGAAAACATAATAGGAACATAAACAGAAATGCAAGGGTAAGCTAGTGTAATATAAATTGCATCATGGTATAGCAGAGAAGTACTTAAACAGTCCAAGCATTCAACACAGTAGGCACAGAGGATCATGTTATAGCAAACAAACAGGACACTATGACTCAATTATCCGGATACATATGTTAAGATCGGATTCACTAGACGCTAGCACTTGTGGTGGCCTCTGCTGCTCTGCAGAGCCATTTCCAATGGGTTTCACCCTACCACACACAAGGTTAGCCTTTAAGCGTCTAAGACCATTATCCTACCAGAGACTAGGGCCTCCCGCCACTCTCACCACTTGGGTCAGTTCGCTCTACTTGAGACTCACTGACCCATTAGAGTTTCGGGATGCGGTCCTTACTTGAATCCTCAGGGCGAGACGTGCTCGCTTGGACGAGAATATCAGCTCTCGCCACTGTTCCACGCATGCAGTACCAAAAACAACCAAACACATCCATACCATGCATTCATATACAAGTCCAGGCACATTTAATCCATTTCAAGCGTAAAAAAATAGAGATAAAATCAAACACATACAACAAAAACTATAAACCTAGCTTCCCTTACCTTGAGTAAACTGAGCTGAAGGGAAAAAAGCACAGAGAGAGGGGACGAAGCAGCTATTTGAGGAACTGTAAACATTGCGGATAAAACATGGGACGAGATTAGGAGCAGAAGCAACTTAATATCGACTTAGTACAAATAAAGGAACCATGAATGAGCTTGAGTTTCGATCTATACTTACAAGGAAGTGGTTCGATTCACTTTGAGGGGAGAACGAATTTTGCCCTAGCAGAG
Organism: Vigna unguiculata; assembly: GCF_037176805.1. Taxonomy (NCBI): domain Eukaryota; kingdom Viridiplantae; phylum Streptophyta; class Magnoliopsida; order Fabales; family Fabaceae; genus Vigna; species Vigna unguiculata. The sequence continues at coordinate 11,552,407 of NC_140799.1, forward strand.
CTTCTGCTTTTGTAGAGAGAGATGGGAGAAAAAATGTTTTTTTTTTCTGAAACAAAGGTAAAGTGAGATTGTGAGGGGGCTGGCAGGGTATTGGGTCTTTCAGAGGGGCTGACCTTGGGCCTACGAAAGGCCAGGCCCAACCTTTTTTGGGACAGAAAAAGGGGCTTACAATAATCCTTGGATAAAATAAATAATTAATTTAAACCAGTATATCTCTTATCATAACGTTTTAAATAAATATTTTTAAAATAATTAATAAACTATTTTTCATATTTTTTTTAATAAAATAAAATCTTCTTAATTAAATAATTAACAAACCAATAAATCTTTTAAATTAAATCACTAAATCCTTTTATCTTTTATACAATTGATGAGTAAAACAAATCTTTTAAATTATACAACTAATAAACCATTTTATCTTTTACTTTAAACATATATATAACCTTGTTTATTTATTTTTCCTTATTATTATAATTTTCTAGGGTCTTACAGGGTGACTTCATCCGACCAAGCTCAGTTCAACCTAAACTTAAGTGGGCTTGGTTCAACCTAGGCTAGAGCAAACATGGCTTGATCTTAGCTACTTCGGTTGGCATGGTCTTGATCGGGCTACGTTACGATCTTAAGGGTTCTTTTGATTTTTCCTTGTAATTTTCATTTGTTAATCAAATACAGGAAATGATGTTCATATAATAGGAATTACATGCCATATTAGTGGTATTAAAGAGTACTTATTAAGAATTGCCATGGAATTCAAAGGATCTTCCCTTATTCACCCTATAAAAGGATGCACTTTGTAGTATAATCAGATATATGAATTTTGACCGAAAGTAAGATTTTTCTTTGTGAGAACCTTTAAGAGTTCTGAGTTATAAGAACTTAATTGTGATCTTATCAAGATAACTTGTGACAATCATCCCCTTGACTTATCACTCACCTTTCAATCTTTCTTGAGTATGATGTCAATATCCTTCCCCAACTGAATATCAAAACGGTCCCCCAAGTTTTTCATCATTTGATATTAGAGCTTTGACTCTTGATATTCAATGAGTTTATATATATATATATATATATATATATATATATATATATATATATACTTTCAAATTTTATTTGTATTTTTAGATTTATGTTAGGTACTAGTGCTAAAAGTGACTATCAACTCAATTTCTATCACAAATTGTTTATTGATGAGTTTGTTCCACGTATGGAGAGGAAATTGAAAGAGAATATTGAGAAGTTCAAAAGGAAAGAAAAGAAAGAGCAAAGGTATAGTGATAAAGAGAAAATGTTTGATGAATATTGGAAGACATGCTCAAATTATGATGAAAGAGAGAGAGAGAGAGATAGAGAAAAGGAAAAACATGAAAAATAAAATTAGTGAAGAGAAATAAATTAAAGAGAAGGAGTTGAGAGAGGATAAAATTACAAGGAAAACTAAAAAGACCTCTCAAGAGCATATCAAGCTAGGCTTAACCTGGTCTTGATCGAATTAGGACCCAATTAAGCCTAGTCCAATTCAGCTAAACATAGGTCTCTCGAGTCATAAAAATGTTGAGATGCCCTAGATCGACTCGACTTGGGTATGAGACGACTCATATGCATTTGGGACCAAGCCAACTTGGCTTGACTCTACTAACCTGGGTCGACTCGTCTAGGCTCAAATAGACTTGACTGGTCCCAACCAACTCAACTTGACTAGACCTTGGCTAACTTGACTTGACTAGGTATGGGTTGACTTCACTAGACCAAGCGTGACCCAATTTGAGTAAACCGAGAACGAGCTAACTCGAATGGACCGAACTCGGGCTGACTTGACTAAAATAAACCTGAGCCAACTCGACTCAATCGGGCCCTAGTTGACTTCACTCGTTTAGGCCCATGTCACCTTGACTCAACCGAGCACATGTTGACTTGAATCGACAAGGCTCGACAAACTCAACTAGACCAAACCTGGACCAACTCGAGTCAATCTGGACTAAGCCAACTCAACTTGATCAGGCTCGAGCTAACTCAACTCCAACGAGCTTGACCGACTCAACTCAACTGGGGTTGGGCCAACTCAGCTCAATTTGGGTCTAAAAACCTTAGTTCAATCATGGCAAGGCCTACTTGGCTTAACTTGGGTCTAAACAGACTTGTCTCAACTTGGCTCGATTAACTTGACTTGATTTTAAATAGTTGTTTAAATTTGGTCATAATTGAAATACTTTATATATAAAAAAAAGTTAAAATTCACTAAATTTGAATTGTTTTACCGAAACAATACATTTGAAAACAAAACAATTTAAAATAAAATCAATTCAAATTTGAATGTCTTACAAATTATGAAATTCTCTAACCAAACACAAGATGGAGTCCAAACAATTTTTGTTTCAAGTGTAGAAGCAATGATTGTCTCATATATACAAAGCATCAACTACAATCTTTCCTTTTCTCTTTTTATGTTTTATGACATAGAAAAATAGTTCTACAAATTTAACCGATTCGACATGTCTATATTAATGAGTGGTCATCATACGGTTGTTATGAAGGGTCTTCTAAGTTTAAGGATTGAGAGAGAATTTAATAAATGTACGTCAATCTTGAATACACAATAAGGGTTATAAAGAAACTAACAAATAAGATTTGATTATAAATAAATAAAGTCAAATATGTTCAAAAAGTAAAGACTTTGATCAAATCTTAAAAAAATATTATTAGCAATATAAATAATTAAATGATGCGAGCGCCATTAACTTGACAGTCGTTTATCACAAAATTGTACATGGATAGAAGTCCAATTATTGAATATGCAACAAAAAAAGTGTAAGGCCCCATTTCTTTTCTGCCCTAAAGTTAGTGGGCTGCCCTACAGGATTGGGCCTAAAGGCCGACCCATAGGATAAAAGCTTTCGTGTTGCCCTAATCCCGCACTCACTTCCACTCTTGCAGAAATCAGCAGCCGTCGCCCCTTCCACACTAGAGCTCTGCTAGGGTTGTCCTTGTCTCGAACCAGTTCGTCCCAAGAACTCAACTAACGATTTCTACTCCACGTAAGTAACTCTAAACCTATTGTACTTACCTCCTAAAGCTTTACATTCGTTTTCCACCAATTAAAATCCGAAAATAATCGTGTTCTCCGCTGTTCCGCCAGTTCTTAGGTCCATCACTCGAGTTGCTGTGCTCCAAGGTCCCGCGTCGAAGTTCTGTTAGCCGCTTTCCAGGTACGGGAAGTTAGAGCTCTTGGTTTCCAGTCGTTTTGGTCTGTGTTTGCGTTGGTTGTTGCTTGTATGGTTTAATCCTGCGATTTGGTGTGCGAGAATGCTTTGTATGCTTGTTTCGTTCGATAAACATGGCTGTTGCAGTGAAGAACAGTGGCGAGACCTGTTAATCTCGCCCAAGCGAGCCAGTCTCGCCTAAGCGAGAGGAACAGGGAGCTCGCCTAGGACTCTTGTGCGAAAGGTCGCCCAGGCGACCAGCTTGGCTTCTTGAGCGAGTGAGCATCTCGTCCAGGCGAGAGGGGTCTCGCCCAAGCGAGATCCCATGATGTTCCCTGGGTGCTTCATCGAACCCTCGCCTAGGCGAAAGAGGGGCTCGCCTGAGCGAGCACGTCTCGCCTGAGCGAGCACGTCTCGCCTGAGCGAGCACGTCTCGCCTGAGCGAGCACGTCTCGCCTGAGCGAGCACGTCTCGCCTGAGCGAGCACGTCTCGCCTGAGCGAAACCCTTCAGCCTGAGCGAGGGGTTGGGCGAGGCAGTACGCTGTTTGGGTGCTTGTTTATGCTTGGATGATTGATATTGGCTTCAATGTGAATTGTATGATGAGAAACATGGATATAATGGAATATTATGTGTACTTGGCATGAATTATGAATTGTACATGACGGGTTGGGTGTGAACTTGGCATGCAAAATAAATGTGTGGTTGGAAATTAAAGGAACATGGTATTAACATGAGAGGAGACCCTAGACTCATGGGGTGGCGGTGATCCGACGGGTGGATCCAAATGTGATGCGTACGTGGAATAGATCTCATGGATGGGTATGGAATTGTAAACATGACTTGGATGTTCTCCTACTGCTGTTTTATGAATGTTTGTCCGTGTCAGTGTGTAATTCCTTGGGGTCTCTAGGTGAGACATCCGGGGTTACGCTTCAGTGGTCGGGACGTAATCCCATGGCCCCTGTTAGTGGGTGTCCATGGTGGTGCCCCATCTGTATAACTAGGTAAGGATTCAAGGTAAAGTTGTATCCTGACACTCTAAGGAGCCAGTGGGTCTCACTTAGAGCGGACTGACTCCTGTGGTGAGAGTAGCAGGAGGCTTGAAATTCATTAAGGGCTAACCTTGTGGTGGGGGAGATTTGATTCATCGTAATACTTGTAACACATAGCTCGGAGATGAGCAGCTCAGGGTCGAGCAGAGGTATCCACCACAAGTGCAAGCATCCGCTGAATCCGACCAAGTTATATGTATCCGGATGAGTCGAGTCGAGTCGTAGTGTATTGATTGGGAGTCATAACATGTTTGGTTGATTATATGGATGTGAAATGATGGAAATACTTTTGACTGTATGATGAATATGTTGTTGGCTCTAGCTTACCCGTTTTGTTGCATGGTTGTGTTGTATGTGGCTGTTCTTCCTTGCGATGATCATCAACCTGGTTGATGGGAGCAGATGGGCGAGGTTCTCGCGGTCAACAAGGGAATGGCGATTCCGCTACTTAGCCATCTGGGCTGGACCTTACACTTCTCTTCGTGATGTCTTCTTTAGGGCTATGGCCCCTGTATTCGTTGTCTTTGGATTGTAAACTCTTAGTTAAACTGTTATCCTGCTTTTGTCGGCATCGTGGTGTGCCTGGTTTTGTAGGGGTGATGTTGGGAACCTCAAGACTGCGTGATTTTACTATCTTATGTGTGACGTTTCCTTTAATTGTGTTTATAAATTAAACGGGACGTTACAAAAAGCCTAATATATAATTATTTAATAAAAAGGAAAATAAATTATTGGATTTTTAGACTTTAAAAGCATAAATAAATGCAACATTAAAGGATAAATAAAAATAATGATAAAGATTGAGATCTAGAGTTTTAGAATAAAAGAACAAAAGGAATAAGAATACGAATTGTGTTAAAGTTGAGATAGAGATTAGGGTTTCAGATATTTAAAGGACAAATAAAAATAGAAATAATGATATAAAGATAAAGATGTAATTTAGGGTTTTAGAATAAAAAAATAAAAATAAAAATAATGATAAAGATATACATGTGAATATATAATAGAGATACATATTGATTTGATAACCTTTTTCCATTCAATTCACTCTTTCCCAATCCATACTTTTAGTTGCGTTGTTAATTCAGTTATCCATGAATTTGATTTAGACATGACTCCCATGAGAACATACTTTAATTACTTAAGGAAGATTCCCATTGCTTGGTGAAATTTGTTAAGCAACCAATAATAATGTTAAAGACTTAAAAAACTAATAGTTTCTATCTTCATTCCTAGATATAGGTTGAACCATATTTGTTACTTAAATCCTATTTTATAAATGTTTTTCTGGTTGTAATTAAATTTATGAAATCTTAATTTAGTTTATCAGAACAAACAAACAAAGTAGAAAGACTAAAGTGAATAATAAATCAATATTAAAAAAATAAAAGAAGATGCATGCTTAAGTATCAATATCTATTTACGAGCAGCATATATGAAGATATGATTTGATGAAGATATGATTTGATGAATCCAAAAGAAACATTTGAAGATATCATGAAAATCAATGGCGAAGCCTTCTTAGTGTCTCAAATGCACTTAAGTTTATCTAAACGCATTAAGTTTGTTAATATGTTAAAAATGGGTTTAAGAGATTAATCCAGTCTTCCAAATAGGATATGTGATGAACATATCAATCAGTTAAACTAATTGAAAATCAATCGATTAGTAGTTAAATTTAATGGATTGAATATGTTAGGTAACATTTTTAAAACAAAACATTGTTTCAATGAAAAGTGTAGATTTGGAAAACACTCTTAGAAACTTCTTGAAGTACTTTTCGACTGAAATAACAATGTTATCTGATCTGAAGGTGTTTGTGGCTGTATAAGGTAGTGGTTTCTCATACACTTTGGTTATTTAGGCAAGATCATATGTCTTGAGAAAGATAGGGAGAGCTTTTCAGGTTTGATCGTTCCTTGCCTTGTATTGTTTTTTTTCGTGGTTCTGGAAGGTTGCTCAGGTTGTAACAGGGTGTTGCAAGTGTTATAAAATAATTATAAACCAGAAACAATATAGAAATATGGATAAAAGAGATGATCAAGTCAAATTGTTCTTATAACAAACAATAACAATATAAAGATAATGTAAATATGTAAATGAGATAAGAATAGAGTAAGCCTGGGTTGAGGCACGCTGAGCGCTATCCTTAGAGAGAAAATGTCCCCACTGCACAAGGCAATACTCAATATTATGCGCTCCTCCCCCAAGATACAACAACCCGTCAGATCGATCGAGTGCAGCGAAGGATCTCTGAACCTTATGAACACCACTGTTTTAAGAGATAATATAGAGAAGGAAAAGAAGAACACTTTTGAGAGGAAGAACTCTAGTGTTTGTTGTGTGTCTATTCCTTATGAAACTAGGTGGTATTTATAGGTGAGAAAAGGAGACACAAGAGTAAATGGCCATCAAACTGATTTAAACCAAAAATAATTTCAAATCAATGAAAAGAATAAAAATTGTTTATACATAAATAGAATTTAACTCTGGAATTAACATTGTATTAAAACCCTAGTAACAACAATATTTTATTTTAATTTTTTTTAAATTATATTAATATTTCTAACAATCCCCACATAATTTGAAAAAAAAATATATTATCTTTTAAAACAAAATATTGTATTTTAGTATAAGGAACCTTCCGGGTTTGAGCCTTACACCTAGTGCTTATAAACTTTCACCCGAGAAAATGCAGAGACTTGATTGTCTTGAACTACATCCCCTGTAACCGGGTTTTAGTAAATAACACATATAATATTGGTGTTCATTATAGGTTCTAATAAGTGGTTGCACGTTACAGCCTTGTGCATGTATCTTGTGTCATGAGTGTCATTTAGAGACTTTGCCCATGTCTCACAATGGCGGCCCCACCATCACACTCACTAGGTAAACCCTCAAAGGGTGGTTTATGACTCACACCCCTACAAAATTGTCATTGGGTTTATTAAGAGGTATTTTACAAAAAAAATAAAATACATATACCTCAACCTTATTATTGTCACAATTTATAGTACACCTCGCCATAAGAATGAGACATAACATTTAATCAAATCAATTGGTGTACTTTAGTCAACAAACAACTTCGTTGTTACCCATTGAACTCCATTCCATGGGATCGCCATTCATGTGGAGATGGGTGTCCATTGTTGCAACTAATTTATGGGCTTTAGTCCTATTCCCCTCGACGACTCAAGTACTTGTTGACGCGTCAACCCTTTGGTAAGCGGATCCGCAATATTTCTTTCTGACCTGACAAAGTCAAGAGAAATAATACCATTAGTAATTAAGTTTCTAATAGATTTATGTCTCACTCTGAGATGCCTTCTTTTTTCATTAAAGTTTTTGCTAGAAACTTTAGATATGACAACTTGACTATCACAATGCATTGAAATAGGAGGTATGAGTTTATTTAACAATGGTAAATCATATAGAATTTTTTTAATAAACTCTGCCTCAACAGTAGCAATTTCTAAAGCAATAATCTCTGCTTCCATGGTAGATCGTGAAATAATAGATTGTTTAGCAGATTTCCATGATACTGCACCTCCACCCAAAGTAAGAACATAACCAGTGGTTGACTTTGTTTCATCAGAATCAGAAATCCAATTTGCATCACTATATCCTTCAATAACAACATGAAATTTTGTATAATGAATTCCATAATTAATGGTTCCCTTCAAATATTTAAACACCCGTTCTAATGCAGTCCAATGAGAATGATCAGGATTATGTGTATATTTCCCTAATCTACCAACTACATATGCAATATCAGTTGTAGAGAAATTTGTCAAATGTATTAAGGAACCAATAATTTGAGAATATTTATGAGAAGAAATGCCTTCACCTAAATTTTTCTTTAGTTTAATAGATGGGTCAAAAGGCGTTAAAACAGGTTTCACATCAAAATAATTAAATTTCTTCAATAATTTCTCAACATAATGAGACTGTGTTAACATAATATCACCATCTTTTTGTAAAATCTTAATACCCAAAATAACATCTACAAGACCAAGGTCTTTCATATCAAAATTACTGGACAACATATGTTTCACATCATTTATAACATCTATGTTGCTACCAAATATTAATATGTCATCTACATACAAGCATAAAATAGCATAAACACCATCATCATATTGTTTTACATACACACATTTATCACTATTATTAATATGAAAACCATATGAAATAATAACTTCATCAAATTTTTCATGTCATTGCTTTGGTGCTTGTTTTAACAAGTTTACACACTTTATTTTCTTTCCCTGACTCAATAAAGCCTTCAGGTTGTTTCATATATATTTCCTCTTCCAAATCACCATTTAAAAATGCAGTTTTAACATCCATTTAATGAATTTGTAAATTAAAAATGCAAGCAAGAGTAATCAAAACTCTAATGGTAGTGATTTTTGAAACAGGTGAATATGTATCAAAGAAATCTACACCTTCTACTTGTTGGCAACCAATAACAACAAGTCTTGCCTTAAATTTATCTACAGACCCATCAGTCCTTAATTTTTTCCTAAAAATCCATTTACATCCAATACTTCTACAACCAGGAGGACAATCAGTTAAAAACCAAGTTTTATTTTCTTTAAGTAAATTCATTTAATTATTAATAGCTTCTTTCCAAAAAGGAGCATCAATAGATCTCATTGCTTCACCAAAAGTTTTAGGATTATCTTCAAGCATAAAAGAATAAAAGTCAGGTCCAAAATCTTTAGCTTTCCTTTTTCTTTTACTCTTTCTTGGCTCATTTTGAATACTTTTATTAGCATTTTCACTTGAAGGTAAAACAGAACTAGAACCATCACAAATAACATTACCACCAGAAGGCAAACCAAAAGTAGAAGTATCATAAATAGTTTTAGTCATTTTATTTTTTAAAGGAAAAACATTTTCAAAGAAAACTGCATCTCTAGATTCGATAATAGTATTATTAGAGATTTCATTCACTTTAGAATTAATAACCAAAAATCTATAAGTGGTGCTATGCAGAGAGTAACCAATAAAAACACAATCAATTGTTTTAATTCCTAATTTTCTTTTCTTATTAGGTGGTATATTAACCTTTGCAAGACACCACCACACTTTAAAATATTTTAGTAAAGGTTCTCTTTGCTTCCATAACTCATAAGGAGTTTTATCACAATCTTTATAAGGAATTCTATTGAGAATATAACAAGCTGAATATAAAGCTTCACCCCACATATTTTTTGGAAAACCAGAACTTGTAAGCATAACATTCACCATATCAAGCAAAGTTCTATTTTTCCTTTCAGCTACACCATTAGATTGAGGACTATAGGGAGGTGTTGTTTCATGAATAATACCATGAGTTTCACAAAAAGCATTCATTTCTAAAGATGTATATTCACCCCCTCTATTAGAACGAAGGATTTTAATTGTTCTTTCTAATTGATTTTCTACCTCAGATTTATATATTTTGAATTTTTCAAAAAACTCATGTTTGTGGTTTATTAAATACACATAACAATATTTCGAGAAATCATCAATAAAAGTAATAAAATATCTTTTACCACCACGTGTTAAAACATCATTACTATCACATACATCACTATGTATCAATTCAAGTAGATTAGTTTTCTTTTTCATGCATGTATGGAAACCTTTTCTTGGTTGCTTATTTGAACACATATTTCACATTTTTTCTTCAAATCAATAGAATATTTAGGAATAAGATTAAGAGACATCATTCTTCTAATAGAATTTAAATTTATATGGCCTAGTCTAGCATGCCACATATCACAACTTTCAACATTGGTAATAGTCAATGAAGAACTATCATATATTTTATTAGAAGAAAAAGGCATAAGACTTAATTTAAACAAACCATCACAAATATATCCTTTACCAATAAAACACCATGTTTAGTAATAACAACTCTATTGGACTCAAAAACAACTTTGTAACCTTGTTGTACTAACAAAGAAGTACTTATGAGATTTTTTCTAATTTCAGAAACATGAAAGACTCCATTTAAAATAAGATAATTTCTAGAAGACAACTCTAATTTCACTTGACCCTCTCCTAGAACATGTGCGATGCTCCCATTTCCCATACTCACGGTACGTGTGCTTGTTTCCTGATATAGAGAAAATAATTTTTTATCAGCACACACATGAACATTAGCCCTAGAGTCTATAAACCAATCGTTTGAGTTAAAAACATAATTTAACTCAGGGCTAGTGACATGGTACCTTTTAGATGGGAAATCAGAGGCAACACCCATAGTAATAGTATTAGCTTCCGGTTTGGAATTAGACACAGGTTGGCGACGACTCTGAAAGCAATTTTTGGCTAGATGGTTAGTTCGCCCACAAACAAAACAAACATCTCATTCCCTATATTTTTATCTTTATTTTTATTGTTGTTATAAGAAAAGTTGTTCTTTGGTTTAGAGAAAGAAGGTTTTTTCGTAAACTTATTTTTATTAAAACCATGTCTTTTGAATTGTTTAGGATTAGGCTTGTAAGAGTTCTCACATTTATTAGAGTTCTCAACAAAAAAGGATTTAGACTGAGAATTTTGAACATAATTTTGAGAAAAACGATGTTTTTCCTCAATACGAAGACACACAAGCAAATCATTAAAAGAGAAATTTTCGGGCTTATGTTTTAAACTTCGAGCACAATCAGACAAAGAAGGAGGCAACTTAGAGATCAAAAGAGACACAAGCATAATGTCTGGTAAAATAATATTTTTTAATTTCATGTCATAGACAATATTTTCAAACTCATGAATTTGATCAGAAATGAGTTTATTATCAACCATTTGAAATTCAATAACTTTTTCACAAGAATATCTAGATAAACCTTCTTCTGCAGATCCATATTTAAGTTCAAGTGCTTCCCATAACTCAATAGCAGTTTTGGTGTGGCAAAATATTTTATAAATATTATCAAACAAAGCACTTAAAATATGTCCATGACATAAAATATCTTTATCAGAAGTATCAGAAGAAGAAGAAGAATCACTTAATATGATAGAAGAATCAGTAGCTTTAGAAATCACAGAAAATAATCCTATTTTAGTGAGCCAAAACCTCATCTGTTGTTGCCAACAGAAAAAATTTTCACCTGTAAACTTTTCAGGCTTACTTGAGAGTGACTTAATCATATCCATGGCAGACATAATAAGAAAAAATTATATATATATATATATATATATATATATATATATTATAATTAAGGTTTTCTCTCTAAGAATGTTATAAAATAATTATAAACAAGAAACAATATAGAAATATGGATAAAAGAGATGATCAAGTCAAATTGTTCTTATAACAAACAATAACAATATAAAGATAATGTAAATATGTAAATGAGATAAGGATAGAGTAAGCTTGGGTTGAGGCACGCTGAGCACTATCCTTAGAGAGAAAACGCCCCCACTGCACAGGGCAATACTCAATATTATGCGCTCCTCCCCCAAGATACAACAACCCGTCAGATCGATCGAGTGCAGCGAAGGATCTCTGAACCTTATGAACACCACTGTTTTAAGAGATAATATAGAGAAGGAAAAGAAGAACACTTTTGAGAAGAAGAACTCTAGTGTTTGTTGTGTGTCTATTCCTTATGAAACTAGGTGGTATTTATAGGTGAGAAAAGGAGACACAAGAGTAAATGGCCATCAAACTGATTTAAACCAAAAATAATTTCAAATCAATGAAAAGAATAAAAATTGTTTATACATACATAGAATTTAACTCTGGAATTAACATTGTATTAAAACCCCAGTAACAACAATGTTTTATTTAATTTTTTTTGTTGTAGTGCACTTCTTGTAGGTTTCAAGAAGTTTGTTTCATCTTTCAAGAAATTGTGTAATTAGACATTATGATTTTTTCTTGAGTGAAAAGTTGTGCTCAAGTTGCATAACTAATTGGATGTAGCTTTCAAGAGTGAACTAGTATAAAAATTTACATATCTTTATCTTTTGCTTTTGTTAATTGCTGAAGTTCTTATATATCATTATATTTTGGATCAAGATTTTCATTTTGCTACATGCAAAGGTGTTTTGCATAGTTGAATAAATGTAATCAAACAACTATTTCAGTGATTGAGTTTTTGTTGATCTGTATTGAATGAAAGTCCTTAATATGTCTTTAATTCGTATAATAAGAAAAATGTGCTTTCTATGTAGCCTTTTAATCACTTGATTGTATCTTGTAATAGGTTAAAATGTTCATACCCTACAACAAAGCTTCTAAAGTTGTATTGGTCAATTGGATTAAACAAAAGTTTGCAAAAAATTTTCAATGAATAATAAGTTTCTTAAGTCCAATTCAAACCCCCTCCCCCTTTTTAGCCTTAAATGCATTGTTTGAACAATATCAATATCTAACAACAAGGTCTTTAACTTCTAATGGCTTCACATCATTCTGACATTAAAAGTCTAAGAGCATAGTGTAATGCTCAGGTCCTTGGCTACTACCCAGGCATAAGGTATGCTTTATGTGTTTTCTAGCACTAAATTTATAACATTTGAAGGGTAGTTTTTTCTTCACAACCTGCTCACAAAGTACCTCCTAAGTTAAGCAGCAATGAAAAAGTCACCAAAGTGCAATCTAGCTCTAATGATTGTCGAACTAAAGTTTCCATGTCACATGTCTCTTGCTTAGCAATCTCGAGGTTTGTTTAAGTGAAAATCGTTTGGTCAAGATAAATGAGTGAGCAACACTAGATCAAGCAAGCTAATACTTCATTTGAGATAAAGTCCTTGTTTTATCCATATACTTTATGGCTTGCCTTCCTAGAGTCATCAAGCTTCATTTGAGCAAGAATCACTCCATTTTATAGAAAAATGAGTAAAAGGAATAATATAATGTAAAATCATAAATGTATTTGACACTTACCAAAGATGAAGTTCCAAACATTGATGAAGATCTAAATGCAAGTTTTATAGATTAGATGTAACTCAATGTATGACACATCTCTAAGATGTGATATCATCTAATAACTATAAAATCTATTAAGAACATTTCTCAAGGAAGATTTTGACAGAAGCTCTACTAATCAATGTATTTATGCATGATATAGTATTATTGTCAGTAAAAGTATATGCATAGTAGTGATAAAGAGAATGACTTATACATATCTTTGTCTATAACAATAGACATGTCAGCATAAAGTCATGGACGTTTAATAAATCAATGACATAAGATCCTTTTAAACATGAAAGCTACAACTGGGGGTGGCAAAGTAAGCAAACTCAATTCACAGATGTAAGCAAACTCGGTTCACAGATTGGTTCAGCACGCGTTGAGCTAAAAATTAGTTAACCTGACTCACTTTTAGCGAGCCAAACATTTTGTAATCCTACTCGACCCACCATGGGTTGGTGGGTTAGTATTCACCCACTTAAGGATGTGTTTGTTCTTATAATTTATTTTATATATTTATTACAGTACAATAAAAGTGGATTGACTCGACTCACTATTTTATAGCAGTACAATCAAAGCGTTCACTTATTTTACCAATATTATAATAAAGATAGTAGTAGAAAATTAAAGTGTCAACTTGCATAACTTGACAAACAAATAAATTAAGCATCCAAAACATTTAAAACATAATTGAAGATCATTCTAGTATTTAAAAAGATCAAATTGTCAACCTACATAATTAAAAGAAATAAATGATTATATTAAAAATCTTGTGAGAAAATGGCCAAAAACTAACTAAGGGGGTTCTTGGTGGGTTGTGGGTTAACTGTAGCATCCCTAAGGAATATTACTGATATTAAATAAATAAAATTCGAATTAAAATAAATGTTGCATTGAATATAAACTATTTCCCAAAAACGCGGGAAAATTAAAACCATAACCGGTAGCATACATAAGTCGAATGTACAATATCGTTATAAATGTTATTAAAATTCAACATAAAGATATTTACATTAAAATCAAAACAATAAAGTTATTTCAAAATCCCAAGTAGCCCATGCTCTCTGCCTCTAAGCATCTCCTGGCTCATCTGTCAAATCATCTGCTCCCGGATAACAAATTATCCGATCATCGCCATACACACACAGATAGGGTGAGCCATGCACAATAAAATATTAACAGATATATGCAATAAACATGTTTCCCAACCTAAAATAATATAAGTACCAATCTCATAATTTTCAAATCGCCCGACCATGACCTCATAGTCCTTCATGAGTCATATTCATGAACTAGGTATTGGGACTTCCCTATGCTCCCACGAAACTAACTCATTCGTGGTCCAACCCTGTAAGCCTATCTCGCTCATAGTCCTACCCTACAGACTCCTCGCCTGTAGTATAAACATCCAAGTCTCATAACCTGGACCCTGGCACGCACGCAATCACCATATTATGGACTCCTCGCCCAATAGTAGCCGACGGAAACACAACAGTTCCTTGCCCATCGTGCGCCCGACACATGCAATCAACATACTAAGGACTCCTCGCCCATTAATAGGCGACGAGAACTCAACGAGTTCCATGCCCATCATGTGTCCAACCACCGAGCACATAACAAAACCCTACTAGACTTAGTCCTTCAAGCCCAAACACAACACATATGCATAAACATCCTATACATAGGATACAAAAAAACAAATCGCACACACTTACAACACGGCATTTCACACATACTCACTTAAGCTAGGGACTCTCACTTATTTTGCTTAGGCGAGATCCCCTCACCTAGGCGAGATCATCTCTCGCCTGAACAGCCAACTCAATCTCGCCTAGGCTAAAATGCAAGCAGAACATCACACATGACCACGACATCTCGCTTAGGCGAGGCCATCTCACTTGGGCGAGACCCTGGTTCGCTCAAAACCCACAAAACCCTCGCCTGGACGAGAAGTCGAGCTCAACATGAGCACCCTTCCTTCCGATCTCGCTTAGGCGAGCCACTCTCGCCTAAGCGAGAGTGTCACTCGGTCAACATTAACACAGCTCGCCTAGACGAGCTACAAGGCCTCTAAACCAGAAACGTAGCTCTGCAATTCTCGCTTGGGCAAGATGTACTCGCTTGGGCGAGACTTGTGGGGTTTTGCCTCTGTACACGCACACAAATCATTCGAAACATACCCAAACCAATCCCAAATCGCAACACAAACCTGTTCAATCAATTTGAATCATCAACCAAGCCATATATATGCAGTGCAACACGTTTGAAACCTCTGAACACATATCTTGGCCATAACCCAAAAATAACAACACCAAAACCCTCATCAAATCCTTATTCCAAATTAAAAAGGACTTTTACCCCGCATACCATTCACAATTATCAATTATAGTGCATATTATACCAACAACCATAATTCGCATAAAGCTTGATGGGTTTTAATTCCTCTTCAATGTTAATTATTTGGTAATTTTCCAACCCCCTTGGGGGCCCCATTCTGCTAGGCTTTTCTTTACCCCTTCACATTCATACCACAACTATTAGTTAGAAAAAATAAAGCTTATTCTTTGCCCACCAAGGTTTGAACATATGACCTTCCCCTCATAAGGCCAAAGCACAACCACTATACCAAATCACTTTTGGTGATACACACAAATCAACATAAGTTTACAATACCAATCACATACTCACACATATCTTTAAAATCAATAATAAAACAACTACACATAATTGGCATACATAGGACTCGAACCCAAGTCCTCTCACACAATTAAAGTACTCTCAACCACTTGAGCTAGTACTTTTCCACATCACCCTAAACAATAATTAATGCCATAAAGGCGCTTTCTACCCGCATTTATTAATTAATTAAATATTTAATTAATTAATTTTCACGGGTCTTACAATTCCCCCACCTTTAAAAGTTTTTGTCCTCGAAAATATAACTTACCAGCAAAGAGGTGAGGATAAGACTTCCTCATGAGGTCCTCCATCTCCCAAGTCATCTCTTGGGTTGCCTCGTCCTAGAGAACCTTCACCGTCTTCAACTCTTTACCTCTCAATTGCTTGGCCTGAGTATCCAATATGCGCACCGGTCCAACTGGCATAGTCAGATCCTCGCATACTTGCACCTCATCTGACTCCCAAACATGATCTGGACTTGCAATGTATTTCCTCAACTGTGAGACGTGAAACACATTATGCAAGTTGGATAGGTGAGGTGGTAAAGCGATTTCATTCACCGCTGCACCTATTCTCCGTGTAATCTGATAAGGTCCTATAAATCTCAGAGTCAACTTTCTTGATTTAAGAACCCTTCCGATACCTATAGTTGGGGTCACCCGGAGAAATACATGGTCTCTTTCATCAAACTCAAGTGGCCGTCTCCTCTTATCTACATAAGACTTTTGCCTACTATGAGTTGCTCTCATCCGGTCTTGGATCAACTTGACCTTACTGGTCGTCTGTTGCAGAAATTCAGGACCAAGCACAAAGGCTTCACCATCCTGATACCAGCACAATGGAGTTCTACACCTCCTTCCATACAATGCTTCATAGGGCGCCATACCAATACTGGAATGGTAACTATTATTGTAGGTGAACTCCACCAAAGGTAGCACATCATTCCAGTTTCCCATGTGATCCAACACACAAGATCTTAATAAATCTTCTAGAGATTGGATGGTCCACTTAGACTGTCCATCCGTCTGAGGATGATACGCTGAACTCATCCTCAACTGTGTACCCAAGGCCGCCTGCAACGATTGCCAAAACCGTGAGGTGAATCTAGGGTCCCGATCTAATACTATGCTTTCGGGTACCCCATGCAATCTTACCACCTCTCGCACAAACAACTCTGCTAACTTGTCCATCGACCACTTCTGATTCATAGGCAGGAAATGTGCACATTTCGTCAACCTGTCTACTATCACCCAAACTGAATCATGGCCCTTAGTCGACCGTGGAAGATGTGTCACAAAATCCATAGAGATACTGTCCCACTTCCACTGAGGCACGTCTAGTGGTTGCAGGGTACCTCCCGGCCTTTGATGTTCAATTTTGGCCTTTTGACATACCAAACATTGAGCAACAAAGTCTGCTACGTCTACCTTCATACCATTCCACCAAAAGGACTCCTGCAAATCCTTATACATCTTAGTCATACCTGGATGTATGCTAAGACGACTTTGGTGACCCTCCTTCAGTATCTGCCTCCTGAAATGAGGCCCTCCTAGTACACACACTCTATCTTTAAATCGTAGAATGTCGTCCTCTCCCATCTGATAATCCTTCCCTTTTTCAGTACCTAACCACCCCACAAACTGTTGCAATTCCAAGTCATGTCCCTGAGCCACACGAATTTCATTGAAAAATTCATTAGTAACTCTTAGCAAGCTACACTGTATCGAGTCTGACCCAAACTGCATCCCCAGGTTCATATCTTGGAGTTTCTCAATCAACTATAACTCCTTTATCATCATACAAGATACATGCATCTTCTTCCGACTCAGAGCATCGGTTACAACATTTGCCTTGCCCGGATGGTAGAGCAATTCAAAGTCATAGTCTTTCAAATACTTCATCCACCTACGCTGCCTCATATTCAACTCTTTCTGGTCAAACAAGTACTTCAAACTTTTGTGGTCGCTGAATACCCGGAATTGGGAGCCGTATAGATAATGCCACCAAGACTTTAGAGCAAACACAATGGCTGCTAGTTCCAAGTCATGAGTCAGGTAATTCTTCTCATGCACCTTCAGTTGACGAGAAACATATGCCACTGCCCTCTTTTCTTGCATCAATACACACCCCAGACCTTGATATGATGCGTCACAGTACACCTCAAACACATTCTCGGTATCTGGAATCACTAACACTGGAGCGGTAGTCAAGCACTTCTTCATTCCCTCGAAGCACTCTTCACATTGCTCGGTCCAAGAGAATTGCTGATCTATTCTTGTCAGCTTTGTCAATGGGTTCACCTTTTTTGAGAACCCCTCCACAAACCTCCTGCAGTAACCTGCTAGGCCCAAGAAACTTCCCACCTCCGTCACTATCTTAGGCCTTTCCCAGTTAAGCATAGTCTCAATCTTAGCCGGGTCTACTGCAATACCCTTAGCTGAAATGACATGTCCAAGAAACTGTACCTCCTCTAGCCAAAATTCACACTTGGACAACTTCCCATACAACTGGTGGTCTCTGAGTATCTTCAATACAACCCTCATGTGATCTGCATGCTCTTCTCTTGTCTTTGAGTAAATAAGAATGTCGTCTATGAAGACAACGACAAACTTATCTAACCAAGGTCGAAAGATTCTATTCATGTAATCCATGAATACGGTCGGTGCATTTGTCACTCTGAATGGCATAACCACATATTCATAGTGGCCGTATCGTGATTTGAATGCTGTCTTTTGCACATCCTCCGGCCGCACTAGAATCTGGTGGTATCCCGACCTCAAGTCGATTTTAGAGAACACCCCTGCTCCCTTCAACTGGTATAGCAAGTCGTCGATCCTTGGCAACGGATATTTGTTTTTAATAGTCAGCTTGTTCAGTTGCCTATAATCCACACATAGTCGCGACCTCCGTCCTTCTTCTTCACTAACAAAACTGGGGCTCTCCAAGGTGAAGCGCTCGGTCGAATGAATTGCTTCTCCAATAATTCCTCAATTTGTTTCTTGAGTTCTGCAAGCTCAACCGGTGCCATTTTGTATGGAGCCATAGACACTGGACCTGCACCAGGAATGAGATCAATGGTGAAGTCAATGTCTCGACTCGGCGGCAACCCTAACACTTCATCTGGAAACACATCTGCATATTCACTAGACACCGGTATAGACTAAATCACCTCCGCAGTACTTTTCTTCTCCGGCTTGGCCACCACCATAAAACACATGGCCCCTCCTTGTAGTTCTTTCAACAACTGTTGAGTCGATATCAACTCCAACCCTACATTTTCTGGGAATACCAAGCTGCGCCGTCCACAGTCAATCATGATGTGTTTGTTAGACAGCTAGTCCATCCCTAGTATCACGTCCAGTCCCTCCAAAGGCAAGCACACCAAGTTCACCTTGAATCTACGACCTGCCACTTCCATTGAACACCCGACGCAGACTGAACTAGTAGCCACCTGACCCAAGGAGGGAGTTGAAACAAGCAACTCACACCCCAAGTCACGTTTCTCCAAGCTCAATCTCCCCACACATGCATTAGATATGAATGAGTGTGTTGCTCCAGAATCGAACAACACTAACACCGAATGACCGAATAATAAGCAAGGCTTAAGAATAAGATTACCTGACTGAGTCGCCTCAGTAGATGTCATGGCAAAAACCCTCCTAGCTGCTCGAGCTCGTTTTGCTGGCGAGGCTACTACTGGTTTCTTTGCACCAGGGCTCTTCTTCTCAGGGCAGTTGTTAGCGAAATGTCCCGATTTGTCGCAGATGAAGCACTTGCGACGGTCATCGGATCCCCCTACTCCACCGGTCAGCTGTGGGCAGTTTCTCTTCAAATGAGGTCCGCCACACTAATAGCAAGTGGGACCCCCATACGTCTGTGGTCGGCTGTACGGCTTCTTCATTTATCGCGCCTCTACGACATTCTTCTGATGTCTACTCACCACTAGGCCAGGGCCCTTCTCTAGATGCTCGACACTCTTGGTCTGTTCCACCAAAACGGGAAACCACCTCTCTCGTAAGGGAGTCACCATCTTCTTAATCTCATGTTTGAGCCCTCGCTCAAACTTCAAACACCTCCACTCTTCTGTCATATTCTGTGAAGAGAATCTCGCCAAATGCTCGAATTGGTTCACGTACTCTTGTACTATCATATCCCCCTACTGTACTGTGAGGAACTCTGCCTCCCTGTCTTGTCTGGCGGTGTCGAGGAAATATTTCTTCAGGAACCGCGTCCTGAAGCTGGTCCAATCCACCTGTTCATCTCGGGTCTACATCTGCTGTTGCATTCTCGTCCACCAATACTTTGCGTCATCATTCAGCAGATAAGTGGCGAAAAGTAGCCTCTGCTCATCAGGGCAATTCATCACTTTAAAAATCTTCTCACACTTGCGGAGTCAAGCATCCACTTCATTCGGAGAGACTTTGCCATTGAACTCCGCTGGTTTGTGGAGCAAGTCCTCCACAGTTGGCACCCTAACTGGTGCAATTGCCGCCCTAGGTTGTGCCGCTACCGGTGTTTGCATCACATCCACCATCCGATGAATGGCCTCCGCGATGTCATCAACACCACTATTCCTCCTCCTCCTGTTAGCAGCCATAGCCTGGATACGCCACATTACAACTGTTAAAACCAATTCACTTATTTAAACAAAACCACTATTATCTTCCTTACATACAACTAAATCACACACACAATCAAACGGTAAGCTCACTTCCCAAAAGCCCCAAAATATTTTTAAAATATTTTCAAAACATTTGCTCTGATACCAATTGTAACATCCCTAAGGAATATTACTGATATTAAATAAATAAAATTTGAATTAAAATAAATATTGCATTGAATATAAACTATTTCCCAAAAACGCAGGAAAATTAAAACCATAACTGGTAGCATACATAAGTCGAATGTACAATATCGTTATAAATGTTATTAAAATTCAACATAAAGATATTTACATTAAAATCAAAACAATAAAGTTCTTTCAAAATCCCAAGTAGCCCATGCTCTCCGCCTCTAAGCATCTCCTGGCTCACCTGTCAAATCATCTACTCCCGGATAACAAATTATCCGATCATCGCCATACACACATAGATAGGGTGAGCTATGCACAATAAAATATAAATAGATATATGCAAGAAACATGTTTCCCAACCCAAAATAATATAAGTACCAATCTCATAATTTTCAAATCGCCCGACCATGACCTCATAGTCCTTCATGAGTCATATTCATGAACTAGGTCTTGGGACTTCCCTGTGCTCCCACGAAACTAACTCATTCGTGGTCCAACCCTATGAGCCTATCTCGCTCATAGCCCTACCCTACAGACTCCTCGCATGTAGTATAAACATCCAAGTCTCATAACCTATACCCTGGCACGCACGCAATCACCATACTATGGACTCCTCGCCCAATAGTAGCAGACGAAAACACAACAATTCCTTGCCCATCGTGCGCCCGACACATACAATCACCATACTAAGGATTCCTCGCCCATTAGTAGCCGACAGGAACTCAACGAGTTCCATGCCCATCATGTGTCCAACCACCGAGTACATCCCAAACCCCTACTAGACTTAGTCCTTCAAGCCCAAACACAACACATATGCATAAACATCCTATACATAGATACAAAAAAACAAATCGCACATACAAGCGCACACACACAACATGGCATTTCACACATACTCGCTTAAGCTAGGGACTCTTACCCAAGCTAGACCCTCAGTCTCGCTTATGCTAGTCCGCCTCACCTAGACGAGCTCAAAACAACAACATAGTCACGTTATTTCGCTTAGGCGAGATCCCCTCGCCTAGGCGAGATCATCTCTCACCCAAACAGCCAACTCAATCTCGCCTGGGCTAAAATGCAAGCAGAACATCCCACATGACCATGACATCTCGCTTAGGCGAGGCCATCTCGCTTGGGTGAGACCCTAGTTCGCTCAAAACCCATAAAACCCTTGCTTGGACGAGAAGTCGCGCTCAACATGAGCACCCTTCCTTGTGATCTCGCTTAGGCGAGCCACTCTCGCCTAAGCAAGAGTGTCACTCGCTCAACATTAACACAGCTCGCCTAGTTGAGCTACAAGGCCTTTAAACCAGAAATGTAGCTCTACAATTCTCGCTTGGGCAAGATGGACTCGCTTGGGCGAGACTTGAGGGGTTTTGCCTCTGTACACGCACACAAATCATTCGAAACATACCCAAACCAATCCCAAATCGCAACATAAACATGTTCAATCAATTTGTATCATCAACCAAGCCATGTATATGCAGTGCAACACGTTTGAAACCTCTGAACACACATCTTGGCCATAACCCAAAAATAACAACACCAAAACCTTCATCAAATCCTTATTCCAAATTAAAAAGGACTTTTACCCCGCATACCATTCACAATTATCAATTATAGTGCAGATTATACCAACAATCACGGGTCTGCAATATGCCATTCGTACCATATATATATCATATGAGAATAAAACAAACTCAGGGCACAACCATAATTCGCATACAACATAGACAGCTCCCCTAACCTGAAAATTTGATTGAAATTGGGAAGAAGATTGGTTTTCCTTGGTTTGCCAATGAAGTGCCACAGACTTCCTCTTAGTTCAGCCCCTTTACGCACCCAAACCACACCTCTCAGCCTCAATTTCGTACTCTCTCTATAATAGTTCACCACAGATGCCAAAACTCTTCCCTTTTCCTAAGTTTTGGCTTTTATAGGTGCCTTTAAGAGGGTTTTTAAAAATAAAACGAGCTTGGGCTTTGTGGATTTTAATTCCTCTTCAATATTAATTATTTGGTAATTTTCCAACCCCCTTGGGGGCCCCATTCTGCTAGGCTTTTCTTTAACCCTTCACATTCATACCACAACTATTAGTTAGAAAAAATAAAGCTTATTCTTTGCCCACCAAGGTTTGAATCCATTACCTTCCACTCATAAGGCCAAAGCACAACCACTATACCAAATCACTTTTGGTGATACATACAAATCAACATAAGTTTACAATACCAATCACATACTCATACATATCTTTAAAATCAATAATAAAACAACTACACATAATTGGCATACATAGGACTCGAACCCAAGTCCTCTCATACAATCAAAGTACTCTCAACCACTTGAGCTAATACTTTTCCACATCACCCTAAACAATACTTAATGCCATAAAGGCGCTTTCTACCCGCATTTATTAATTAATTAAATATTTAATTAATTAATTTTCACGGGTCTTACATTAATGCACTTTCCCCGACTCAAACTCGTTTATCCGCAGGTTAAGTAAGACAAGTCCAATTTGACCCATATTTTAAAAACCTAAATTTTTCCAATCCAACCAGCTCAAACCCGTGCTGAGCCGGAATGACTCACGGGTTGAAACCCATTTTAACATATCTAGCTACAAAAATCCTCTTTGGACATCCATAAAAGGAAGCTTATCAATGATGACAAGGCTCGAGATTACAAAAGCTTCAAGCGATTAAATCATAATTTGTCTTCTAAGGACATATAAAGAGAGAATTTTGTGAGGTCAAGTCTCTAGAATAAAAAGTTGTTTAATTCATATTATCCCTATTGAGATCAATTCTTATATTCAAAACAACCTTTGTTGTATTGCCTACAGATAATACTTAGCTTATAAAGTTGTTGTGTACTCAAACATGAAGAAGTGGATTTGTGTTGTTGTAAGTTAGAAGTGATATTAATAATATATGTAATCTCTATTGATCGGTGGAACCATTTGGAATTGATAAAATAATAACTACACTAGCCCAAGTTATATGTAATGTAATATAAAAAAGTATGTATTCATTGTTGTTATCTTTTTAATGTTTTCATTCGCTCTTCTTTGTGTCTTCTAACTATTTCACAGAAGTAATTTTAGCATGTCTTATAAACTTTAAACAACCCCTTTTTCAATGTTTGATATTATGCAAAAAGTTTTCATAAATGACTTTTAAGCTCTATTCAAACCCTTAATTTCTATAGATAACCTTGCTATTTTAAACAAGACATAACATAAATATAGGGTGAACAAGTATAAAAAAAATGTGTATTCACTATGATTATTTCTTACGAGTTTGCAATTGCCTTTGGTTGTCTCTTCTAACTGTCTCACAAAATCATTTTAAAAGTGTTTATAAACCATCAAATGAACTCTCTTTAGAGTGCTTAATAGGTTGTTGTGCAAAAAAAATAAAAAATCTTGTAGTGTTTTCAAGCTATATTCCAACCTTAGTTTTCTAGGTTGGGGGTGAACCAATATAAACTAAAGTTTTACTTCTATTTTCTTGTACACGTATGCAAGTCCTTGTTATTCTTATCAAATGTTTGTTAAAATATCTGTAAACATATTTTAAAACCTTTAGAGGGCCTTATCAACGTCTAATTAACAAATGTTAAGAAAAAAATTTTCCAAAGCATTTTAAAGCCTTCTTCTTGTAAACCTAATTGTTTTATCACTTCATAGGTTGGAAAATATTTTCCCATTGAACTCCTCAATCTTATGTCACACTCATCTTCTTATAAGAAATGATTGCAAAAACAAAACAAGATCAAAACTAACTTTATTACCATTTTGTTGTCCACTTAGTACCTTAAATACCAACAAAAGGAACAATCTAATATTTATTTTTAATCACACAACTGGAGATACAAAACGAAAAATACACAAAGTAAAATAAAGATGAATAATTGTCTGGTATTTTATGCAATAAGACATAAATTTATGTTTGTTGCTTCCTAGTCAGATGTAAATTTTGATATTTACACTTGTTACTAGGACAATAAACGTAAATATTGAGAAATTAATTACAAGTATGTCATCCATCATTTTTTTATGTTTTTTCTCTTGGGTCAGGCGTAAATATGCAAACGTGATAGGCAAATTTTATGTTAGTGAAGGTGTTTCGTTGTGTTGTGCATGTTAACTATTAAACATAACTAAGGTTAAACAATGTTAGTTAAAAGTATATAATGGCAATAAACTAATATAACGTAATACTTACAAGAGATTATTGATTCACTCGGTGATGAACAATTGGGTCATGAGATTTTTCATACAATTAAATATATCTACAATTATCTATAGCTATCAAATGACACATTTCACTACCAAACAACATCTATTAGGATTAGATGGGTCATTTTAAAAGTAATTTAGTGCACTAAAATCTAGAAATTGAAAGGTGATCATACTTAAAAATATTTACTTTAAGATGACTTACCACATATTAAAAATCAAATTGACAACAAAATTTAACAATGTTTGTAGCCAAATAATCCTAGAATAAGAATTTGACAAAAGTGTTAGGAAAATATTAATCAAAATAAATAATAATTATTATATAAGAATAAGACAAAGATATAGAAGATAGAAGATTCATCAAGTAAAACAAATGATAGCCAAAATATGATAAAATTATAATTAAAGAAAGGAATAAAAATAGTATAGGTTTAGGCAAGTAGAATGTTGTCTTCAGAGAGAAAACGTCCCCACTACTCAGGGTAAAACAAAATTATATCTTCTCCCCCAAGATACAAGAACTCTATTAAGTGTAGTGAAGGATCTCTGAACCTTATGAACATCAATGTCTTAAAAGATAATATAGAATAAACGACTGAAAACAATTTTATATAAGTTGTTTTGTGGTACTTGTTGTGTCTTTTCTTCATACAAATAATATTATTTATAGGTAAAGTAGAATATACGTAAATTTTAATAAATCTAATTAAATGAAATAGTAATTGGTAATTGTCGCAACCAAAATCGTGACGGATGACAAACCAAAAAAAAATTTAAAAAAATAGAGCTAGAAGTCACCACCATATTTTATTCTGGAAAACTATGGAAAAATCGAAAACATAAGACAAGATATGTGAAAAATAGGTCCTTGAGTTGGTTACACGTAGGGAAGGTGTTAGCACCCTACAACGTTCGTTCTAAGACAGTACCTTTAATTACATGTGCAAAAATATATGTGGTTTTCAAAATATTTAATTTTTCAAAAAATAAGAAAATACTATTCAAAAAGAAATAATTTTTTTTTAGGTCTAACAAGGATGTACCTTGTTCCCACATATTTCCATTAAAAATGAAAAATCAGGGACTACGTTGTAACACCCTAATTTTGGGATGTCACAGAAAGTTAGAAAATGAATACATTTGGCAGAAAATGATTATCGTTGAAAATGTAATAATGAAAAAAAACACTTATAATTTAATTAAATTGCGTAGTTCAAAACCTTAAGTTATCTAAAATTTTTCAAATAAAAAACGCTAGTAAAAGAATTTACATCATCTTGAACCTTTATGGTAAAACAACTTAATAAAAGAATATAAAATCCCGAGTCCACCTCAGCCTCTCGTCATTCTACTCCATGTAACATCGTGGTCGGATAATACTAGTTTAAATAAAATAAAATGATACTAAAATAACGCATTTAATAATAAAAGCTCTTTCCCAAAACGTGGGAATTTCAAATTTTATTAAAAGTGCTAAAATTCAAATATACATAATTTAACTCAATGTTTACATATTAAATAACTGATAGTAAAACCCGTTTACAAAAAATCATATAATTAAACCATAAAATAAAACTCCCATGTTGCCCCTCTCCGACATTATGCCTCACCAGCTCCACTTGCAACATCATTTGCTCCCGTGTAATGAATTACACGATCATCGTCAAACACAATCAAATAGGGTGAGCTAAAAGAATAAACATTTAATAACATAATAAAGTAAAGACACTCTCATCGAAGAACCTTAATTCTTTGATTCTAGAAAACATGGCCACCACCATGTTCATACACATTCTACATCTCCAGATGATGACCTTAAGATATCCTTTGTTGCCACAAGCCACAATTCGTGGTTCCACCATCTACAAGCTACCCTGTGCCGCTAAGCGCCACACTAGTATTCAGGATTATTGATTTGGCACTCCAAGTCAAGTTCTATTGAACCCAACCCCTAATCCACACAACCAAGAATACAACCACACATACACTTATACTCAAATGGACATATTTTCAAATTACACAACTTAGTAAGCATTCCAAAAATATAAATATCTTTATATTAGAATTTGTGCAACCAACTAAAATTCATTGAGGTTTACTCTTCCTATGAAAAACTTTAAAGCAACATTAAATAATGAAACAATTATATAATCATGCGAGGCATCCTTTGCATATATCTCCTTGCCCTATACCTCAACCCACACTCTAATCAACTTCTTTTCATATTCATAATCCACATACCCAAGTAAAACCATTACCATTATATTTGACTTCCTCAATCATGTTCATGTTTTCGCATAATTATTCATTCAATCCCATACCATGCAAAATCCTCAACGTAACCCAAACCTGTGCCCGTCACAGCCAAACACAAGAATGCAATTGCGTTTTGGGCTGTCGCTTGGCGGTAGATTAAGACCCACTAAGCAGTGCATCAATTTTTAGGAAAACCCTAGATTTTCTTACACATGTGAGGAACCCCAAAAGTCCCCACTAAATTCCAGAGATGCAATTTCATACCTTACGGCCTTGCCTCAGGTTCACGATGTGCAAGCATATTTATTCAACAAATACAAGAGCCAAAATAATTACAATTACTCTAGTTAAATCATATTCCCTATTCATCCGAAATCAAGACAAAACCTAGCATGCCCTCATGTTCAAACACACAATTATTCATCAAAAACACAACACAACTCATCAGTTCATAGTATTCATCTTTCAACCAAATGC
Source organism: Vigna unguiculata (assembly GCF_037176805.1). Classification (NCBI taxonomy): domain Eukaryota; kingdom Viridiplantae; phylum Streptophyta; class Magnoliopsida; order Fabales; family Fabaceae; genus Vigna; species Vigna unguiculata. The sequence goes on from NC_140799.1 coordinate 11,580,022, forward strand.
TAGAGACTACTTTTCCTAGATCAGAACAACCCAAAATTTACAAAAACCCAAAAACGAACCAGATTTGCTCATGGCGCCTGGTGTTCATTCATGGCTGCCAAAAATTTTGTGCTTGAACTCAAGAACAAAGTTACTTATGATCTGTTGCCTGGTGGGCCTTCAACGTCGTTAGCCGATTTCTGGACAGAAGCCCAGAAACTACATAAAACAGCGTAAATTCACAACAATGAGGGAAACCATGCATCAACACAATACAAAAGCATATATAATGAATGTATACATGAATTACAGCTCCCCAAACTGAAAATCCCACTCTAAAGCACCCTAGGGACTCCTCCTTACAGCCAAAAGTTTCTTTAGCTTCAAGATCCTTCCTAGCCTTTGCGAAGTCTCCTTTGGCCATGTTTTTGTGCTTTGAAAAACCTTCCCTAACAGTCCCCTCGAAATGATACTAGGGACATTAACAAGTGGTTTCATGCCATGTAACTGCTCAGCTTAGGGTCTCTCTAATGTAGAGAAAAAATTGATAAAAGAGAAAATGACTATATCACACCAGCTAAGGTTCGAACCCTCATCCCCTCTAATTACCAAGCATGTACACAACCAATAAGTCATTCCATATTTCTTAACATTTTATGCACATTTATAATTATGACACCAAGCCATGTGTTCATGCATGTACACAAAATAATTAAGCAATTAAAATCTCACACTAATGATATACACAAGACTCGAACCTAACTCTTTTCAACGCCATTCCACACGCTCAACCACTTAAGCTACCATTGCTCCTTGTCATAATTCTTTGCATTAATTACCATAAAAATCCCTTTCAGTGCATTTATATTAAATAAAAATTTATTTATTTATTTAATTTTTTCGATTCTTACACTCCATGCCAAAAGCATATGCAATATCATTTGCTCTTGTGTAACACACACGTTATACGATATTCGCACACACAACAAACACACAAACAAACAAATAGGGGTAAGTTAACCATAAATAATGATATATAAAAGAAATCTAGCCAAATAGAACATGGCAATTAATACTCAACGTCTCATCCAAGTAAAATACTTAAACATAGTAATCACAATCAAATTTGAACACACAACCCCTAAATCCAAACAACCAACCATGTTGAACCAAACAAATTATCACATTCATTTATAATCCTCAAACATAGTAATTATAATCAAGCTTTGGTTTTTCGTGACCTTTTACCCCACCATAATATCTAGTTTTCTAGAATTAGACGGTTCAAGTAGTCCGACCATCACAATAATAGACAAATTTTCCTTATTCCTCAAAGACTTATGAGTAAAAACATCGGTGCATCGCACACCTACCACTATACTCAACAACAAGCTAGAAGTAAGGTGAAACATCTTTCCTCTCCCCATTGCTTCAAACAGGCGAGAGAGTTCAATACTCAGACCAATCCTTTACCAATGCTTCACACAGGCACAAAGAACCCCTTTTCCACTGTTTCACACAGGTGAAAGAGTCATCTTTGGGTCTCTAGGTGAAACGAAATACCTCACACACCACTTAATTTCACCAAGAGTCTTCAAGCAAAGCAAAACACTTCCAACATGCACCACATGAGAATTACAGATTGCCAACAAAATACATGGGAAATAAAGTTCCATAACAAAAAGTATGAGAATTTAAAGAGAACCACAAGTTACCAATACCTTAAACGTGATTTTGAACATGCAATATGAATTCACAAAAGCAATAAGAAAGTAAGTAGATCAAGTCATGGTGTAACATTCTACTCCATTGTCTAGAACCAAATACAACCAAATACCATCTTGCTTTGCCTCCGTAGTGTTCCTTTATTCACAATTTTTTTTAATGGAATGTACATCCATTCATGAACCACCAACATTTCAAGATTGTTCTTAATGCTTCCTCTTCTTTAGCAATCTCCCCCAAACTTGAGTCACATCCATGACATAAAGTTCTTGCTCTTTTAACTCAAAGTGAGATGGTGTGGTCAAGGGTTTTTCTTACAACATAAGGCTTCAGGGATGAAGGAAATTTCAATTAAGTTCAAAGGATTGCACAAGAGTTCAAATTTAAAGCAGATTGGTTGTTTGGCTCAGACAAAATAATTAAGTCACAAAAATTGGCCTTGATCATATGTTTACATGCAAGTGATGAATCAATAAGGAACTCAGGCAAAATTAAAAGTGATAGCACTCTGTCAAACAATTTCAAGCACAACATCTCACATGGTTTGGCTCATGGGTTCTAGGCGTTGTTAAACACTACGCCAATATCAATAACTCTATACAAAGAGCGTAATCACAATTTTACCAAAATGTGGACAACCACGAGCCTCTACTCAACAACAAAAAATTTCAAAACAAATTTTTAAACAAAATGAGCAACACAAATCATCATTATCAACATGCAATGTGTTTGAAGTCATGGATTCATAAGCATCATCTTAGTCAAATATGTCAAGTCATAGAATTTCCTAACTACAACTGAAATCTAAAAACATAAATCAAATCATAACTATCCACAAAATAAGTCCTACAAAAGGTGAGTCTATCTCTCAACCTCTAAGTGCATCTCATGACATGCTATCCTCGCTCGTAGTGGAGGAATCATCATAATCATCATCAGGCTCCTCCTCATCATCATCAATTTCTTCTTCATTTGCAGCGGCAGTCACTCTGCCTCCTCCAAAAAGGTTGGCCTGGTCATTATGCCACGCTACTATGGCTTTAACTTCTTCAGCAGACAAAACATGCAGCTCTGGCATGGCTAAGGACACCTACCTGATTATCTCAGTGTGTGCCACTCCCAGTCGATGGAGTGCATCTAGCTTGACGTCCAAAGATTGCATCTGTAACACCATCATCTGCCATACATCAGGGGAAGGGGTCGATGGCTGCTAGCGACGATCGTGTGGTGGAACGGGGGCTCTCTCGCCTAGCAGGCAAAACTGCGTGTAGTAGCCCAAGTCAATCGAAAAATGAGGCATCTCGAATGGTGGAGTAGAAGTATCAACCCTAGCCAATTGACACAGATGGGTGATTAAAGAAGGGTGCCCAAGAGGAGCCTTAGGCTTGGCGACATGAGCGCACTGATGGATTTCATTTGTAATGATCCAGCCTACATTCAAGGATCTACTAATGACAATGGTATATAGGATGATAGATCGGTTCATAGTGACGTTAGAAGGATGTGAGCATGGGGTGTTGGGCCTAAGGATTTTAGTGGGTTGTTGTTGGTTGTTCAATGTAAAAGTCCCCCCCAAGATGCACAAGGCCTGGTCTATCTCCCTATAATCAACAACGTCCTTCACTAATTGGGCATACTGACATGGTATGTCGCCCATTTCCCATTTCGTTCCCAAGAATGAGTTGATGATTTCTACATCAAAAGGGAGGCGTCTTCCTCGAATGTAGCTTAGGTAAGGTTCTTCATCATGTATTTTCGTTGCATTGGCATAGAACTCCTTCACTATAGCTATGTTCACAGGAGCTGGATACAACCCCAAATTATTCCACCCTCTCCGAAGTATTCTTCCAAGAACTCGGGAACTTCTCTAGGTAAAAGGCCAAGTCGCTTCTCCATCAAAAGCCTTTGGTTCTGAACTAAGGCAAAGTTCTTTTCATTCTCCTTGGTAAGGAAGCAGTGGGAATATAATTCCTCCTTCCTCTTTTGGCCTCTAAAAGATTGGCCAACAGTTGCTTTTTAGTGCTTAGGAGTGGAGGAAGATGCCATCCTATAAATCACATAGTAAAATAGTGGTAATGTCCCAAAGTCAACAATTGAGTTAGAGAATGACCAGCAAAAACATTATAGTAAGCCTAAAACTAATAGCAAAAAGTGTGAGAAAGATCTTAACAATGAGCATAAAATAGGGGCATCTTGAAGCCCCACAAAATAAGACTTAGCAAAACTAGCCAGGGTTAGCATAAATTGAACCATTAACACTAAACAACAACCAAAATCATGGCCCTAACAGAATACCATTGGCCAACACTGCAGACACACACTAATTTGGTCCAAAATTGACCCAGCCACAAATATTCACATAACATAATAGGATGAGCACGATAGCTAAGTTGGCAAAATCCTAAACTACACCTAAAACAGAACTTTAAACAAAAACCAACACAAATTGCAGCTCAACGACACTAAAATGGCCCAAACAATCTGGCCCAAACAATATCCACCTAACTCATAAAATCCACAAAGCACAAAGAGAGAATGCCACACATGAACAACACCTACAATTTGAAGGAGAAAAATCACAGGAACAATTACTTGAATGAATGCACGAGACAGGAGTGCCTAGGCTTGTGGGACTGATAGAGAATGAAGTTTGCTCCTGGAATGTAGTTTAGGCCACGAGAATGGTGGTTGCAAGGGAAGGTGCGAGGTTGATTTGGTTTTCAAAATGTTAATTTTCCCCAAAATAATAAGACAATAATGCTAAAAAGAAACAAAACATATTTTTTTAATTTTTTGGGGCCGACAAGGATTGACCTTCGTCCTACGTATTCTCATTCAAAATGAGAAATCAGGGTTACGTAGTTCTTTTAAAAAACGATTTGGAAAATAATTTGGAAACTGATTTAGTTTTTTTGAAGTGAACCTGATAAGGGTTGTCCTTGCTCCTACGTATCTCATAATGGAGAATCAAGGATCACATAGTTCTTAAAAAGATATCTTTGTTTAAAAACGTTGATGTTTTCATATATTGAAATTTAATATTTTTTGGTATTTTTGAATTACTTGAAAACATGTGCCACATGACGTGAACGGTCGGACAGACACTAAAAGAGAAAGAAAAATAATTTTTTTTGTACTTTTGAAAATGAGTGTCTCACGGTGTGGGCAACCGGACAGACACAAAAAGCAAAAGAGAACATTTTTCACTTTTTAGATTTTTCTATTTTTTTGTAATTTTTTTATAATTTAAAATACTTTTGTTTTCTCTCCTTTTTTAGAAAAAAATTTAATAAAAAAAAGGATAAAAGTGAAATAAACAACAATAGTAGGGTGCATGAGTAATGTGTGAGGTGCATGAAGTAAACATAAAACATAGGCTCAAAACAAGGCCAACATAAATAGGGGTGCAAGGTTATCAATTATGGTGGTGCACGAAGTAAAATATGAAACAAGTGTGGCAGGGGTGCAAGGTTAGTAAACATCAGGGGGTACTCGTAACATAAAATTAAAACGGGTCCGAGATAAAGAAAAAATGGGGTGCATAGAGTGAAACATTGGGGGTGCGTAGAGATTAAAGATGGGGTGCGCGAAGGAGACAGACCCAATACATAGAAGGGTAAGAATATTAAAAGTGGTGGTGTAGGAAGTTAATGGGACCAGATTTAAACCTAACCCCAAAATAACTCTCATAATATGAAAACCCTAAAGAGGGTTTCTTCCTCCTCTACGTGCGCAGCACCAACCCTCACCCACTCATGGCCGGCCAAGGCCAATGTTCACGACACTGGCCACCGTTGAAGCTGTCGTCCACCGTCGAAGCCACAACGTTCCCATTGTTATTTCTCATTCGTTCTTCTGCGAGACCTTCTCTCTCGTCATCATCCACCAGAACACCACCTCCATATTTGCTTCACCAAGCCATCCCGCGACTGGCTTACCGGTGATGTCGGAGACGTCGACGAGAACCCAGGGATGCTCGTCCTTCGCGCTCCTTCATCTCAGGTGCGACATCGAATGGCTTCCATACGAGCACCACTCCGCTCACGACTGCGTGACCCTGCTACTCGGAGACCATCGGCATTCAGCCTATTCAAGCTTTAAATCACCGACAGAATTACCGATGGTGATTTTCCTTTCTTCCCTGCTTTGATTGAATTGTGCAATTTTGTGCGGGTAGGACTTGTTCTTGTTTCGCTGTAATTTTACTAGTGCAAGGATGTGTTGCGAGTTAAGGGAAGATGAAGATAAGTTAATGGTGAAGAGGTTCTAGAAACGACCAATGTTTTTGGTGTTCTGGGCGTGTGGGTTCTGGTTTTGGGTTTCTATTCTCTCTAGTTTTTATGAAGGTGAAGGATGAAGATGAAGGTCGAATATGAAGAAGGGGCCGAATGGGTGATGATGAGTGGAGTGAAACATGAACTGAGCATGCGCGTTTCTGCTTTTATGCAACAGAATGATGGAAAGGAGAAGAAAATGAGTGAGGGTTGGAAGAGGGGGATAAAAGTCGCATTGAATGTGGTAGGGAAGGAGATGATGATTAAGGCGATGAGAGGAAATGAGGAGAAATACATAGGTGAATGGTTAAGAATGAGGTTGATGATTAAACTATTTTCCAGCACTCATTCGGGCAGCAGTAACATCCAAACAATAGCAAAACCGGAACAAGACCCACATGCATCTCGAGCCCAAAGTCCATCAAGAGGCCCAATAACAAGGAGCATTCTAAAGAAGATCTAAATGGGCTTTCCTCAAAATGGCCACACTTATCATGGGCTTCAATTACTCTTTTCATGGGCCAAAGAAGATGTGAAGATATGAAGAGATTGCATGATTGAGAATTAGAGTAGCCTTTGAAATTAGGCCATTATTTAGGCCTTGCTTTCATAAATAGTAGGCTAAATAAACTTGTTCATTGGATTTTAATTAGACTACTCCAAGCCCAATAAGGAGCTTTGCCCGAGACACCCCATTCACCACAAGGGAGGTACGACTTTGACTTACAAAGGAATGTCATGCCACTTGTCACGCATCCAAGCCATCATGCGCATCCAAGGTTCAAGAGAGAGAATTCTTCTCCAAAAATTGCATTTCATTTCCAAACGCATTTCATGTGCATGTGCATTAGTGACATTCTCTTCTATAAAAGAGAGTTTTATTGCACTTTATAGAGTTTACTCTTTAAATTTCTAATATAATGTTTTTTGTTGAGATCACTCCACTATTCTATTATTTTGAGAGCACCTAAGTTATAGGTTTACAACATTTCCTCTAGCCACCTTTCACTAGCCTAGTTTCTAGTCTAGTTCTCCTTTCACCAATCCAAATATCATTGCTACAAGAGCCTTAAACACTTGTTTCTAGTCCATGTTTGCTGCCTATAGAGCTTCTACCAGCCACCACACATTGAAGCTCCATCAAATAGTCTAACACAACTTCACTTCTAACTATAGACTTATTAATCTGCTAGAGCGTTTTGTTATCATCAAAATCTTATTGGTTATTGGGGCTCGTCTACTTCAACTCAAGGCATATACATCTCTAATTTGGACTTTAATTAATGGTGGTTTGATAGTAGCCTGATACCTTGTAGAACAATAAACCTAACAAACAAAAAACTTCACTAGTGTATGAGATAATGAAACTTGTCCCGCCCCACCCTGTTGCCATCCTTGTGAATAATACATTTAAGGGGTTTAAATTCCTAAAATAAACAAAACATTAAAATCATAAATTTTTGTGTGTGTTGAAACATTGAGATTATTACTTAAAAAAAAAGTCAGTGAGGAGTAACACATCTTCATTATAAAGAAAATCCACCATACGAGTTTTCGGAGTGGATTTTCCTTCTATTATGGAAGTTGGTAACATTACAGACATGGTTGTACTTAATGGAAAAATTTAGCTGAAAAAATTACTCGCCAAAATATAAGTTAATGTAGTCATTTGGGATGAAATAGAGTAGAAAAACTCATTTTATTAACTTTCATAAAAATATTAAAATACATTTTTATAATCAAATTAAAGCAATGTTGTGTTTGGATGACATAATTTAGAAAGATACTTCATTTATTTGAAGAATTTAAACCTTTTTACTCTAAAATGACATCTTTGAAAAAAGTAATTAGAAAAAAATTAAATTGAAGAAATTTTGGAAGGTATTTCAAATGAAAAAAATATAAAAATTTCAAATACTCCTTTTCTTTCCACTTAGAAAGGTTGAGTTGAGTCGACTCAGGCTGAAGGCTAAGTCGACTTGGCTTGAGCTGAAGGTTCAGTTGGGTTAGCTTAGACTAAAGGCTCAATCAAGTTGGCCTAGGGTGAAAATCGAATCAATTTGGCCTACACCAAAGATTGAGACAAAATGGCTCGAGCCGAAGGTCAAGACTGGTTAGTCGAGGCAAAGGTCGAAACACATCGATAAGGGCAAAGGTCAACACGAGTCGGTGTAGGAAAAAGGTTAAGTCAATTCAGCACAGGCTGAAGGTCGAGCATATTCAAAATGGGCCAAATGTCAAGTTGATTCGATTGAGGGATGAAGGACAATCTAAGTTGATAAGGTCGGCAGTGCCGTTAATCGGAGGGAAATGACTCCATTCGACGAGAATTGCAGCGGAAGACGCAGAAATGGTATGATTCGCTCTCGTTCTCACACGAAACTCACACACTCACGGTGTTTATGGCAACCCGATGAGATGAAATCTCATCTAGGGTTTAAGGTTTGAGCTGAGCCGAAAGGGGAGAGTAATCTCAACCAATCTCACATTCATCAAAGCTAACTCATACAGTGGTAGCTTGCCTCTTTTATAAAGAAGAGAAGAGGCACGAAAATTGTTTGTCTAAAAGGAAATGAAAATGTGAGCAAAAACAATCCTAGCTACGTAGGTGGTGGAACGCGTGAAGGAGCTTGGGTTGCATGCGGACTTTGGTTGGTACCCGTGAAAGAAGAACCCTAATGGCTGAGGATTTCCGTGAGAGAAAATGAGGTGGAATACGCATGAAAGAACCCTAGTTGAATGCTTGTGATGTGTGGCTCGCGTCCCTCCAATAAGCACATGGGCTGGACTTAATTTGATGGTCCGAAGTACACATGCTGATTATGCTGAAGGTTATTGGGCTGCTGGTTTGCAGATTCAATTTGAAAGGTGCATGCGTGGAAGAAGAGAGCGTGCTGCAGTTGTTGATTAAAGCCCAAAAATCAGCAATGTTGATGCGTGGAGGAAAGGAATGCTTTTAGGTGTGTTGTTGGGCTGCACTTATCACGCGTCGAGAGGTTTTTTGTTTATAGACCCATAAAACACTCTCTTAGGCGCTACTTGAAGAAAATTATTGGCTGCACTTTGCAGGCCCAATGCTCGCATGAAGGAATGCGGATGAAAGGGCCATGCTTAAATTTTAGCTGAATTAGGTCGCAGGTCCAATGCCAACACTTAATAATTGGAAGCTTTGAAAATGTGCTACAAATAACAAAACAAGCCCAATTAGAACAACCTTTATTTAATTAAAAATAAAAGAAAAGAAAAGAAATTAAAAGGAATGGGCCTAGGCGTTAGCCCAATGCTATAAGCCTTATTGCGGTCACATCATAAGTTGGTTGTGGATGAAGGTCAAGTCAATTAGACACAAGCCAAAGGTTAGGCTAAGTCTGCTCAGATTAAAGGTCGGGATGAGTCGGTTCAGGGTCAGTCCAACGCATAAGTCATGGCAACTTGGTTCATTCGAAAGTCGAGAGGAGTCGACGTAGGTCGAAGGTAAAGTCAATTTTGCATAGGTTGAAGGTAAAGTCATTTCATAGGCCAAAGGTTAAGTTGATTTATCCCAATATGAATGACGAGCCAAATTGGTCGTGGCCAAAGGTTGAGATAAGTCAACTATACTGAAGGTCAATATAGTTAGACTTGGGTCGAAGGTAGAGACAAGTCGATTGAGTCAAAGGTCAAGATGAGTCGGTCGGGCTGAGGGTTAGGACGAGTCAACCCGAACCAAGGGTCGATATGGTCAACCCTGACTGAAGATAAGGACGGGTAAGTCCAGATCGAAGTTCAGTATGAGTCATCCTAGGTGAAAGAAGACTGAGTAAGAGGTAGAGGTAAGTTGGCCCAGAAAGTCAAGACAAGTAGGTATCGGCCAAAGGTTGTGACGAGTCGTCCTAGGTTAAAAGTCAAGCTATTTGAACTTATGGTTAAGGGTAGAGGCAAGCTATCCAAATATTTTTAAAACAGAAATTTTCCTTGAAAGAGAAATTAAATTACTTTATCCAAATAGGAAATTGAAGTCTAAGATATTTAAACTACCTCATCCAAACAAACTATTTAAAAAACTAAGAGAATTCAATTGTAAGTAATTCAAATATCATGTACTTGAAATTGTTGAAACATCTCATCCAAACATAAGGTGAAGTTAATTAAAGTAAGTAATTATAATTGATTTGATGAATTCCTAGATTGTTTTATTAGTTTTCCATCCTATCCTTCACTATTACCTAGCTTACATAACAATCTTAGTTATTATAGAATTTAATAAAGACACTTACCAAAAAAACATACCTATTTAATTTATTTATTTTAACTAAATTTAGTTTCTCACTTGTTATTGTATTTGATCAAGTTAGGTTGAGGTACACCCTTATATTTTAATATGTGAAGTTTTAAATATAGGAAATAATTCAAATAGTGTAAACATCAAAGATGAAGATGTTTAAGTCAATGAAGTTGGATAAAACATATAATTAATCTACATTATCAAATACTTTCCTTTAGTGGCGCATCAATAGCAATCTCCATGGAAAAACTTGAAGAATTAATGAAGTCGGAGCAGATTCTTTGACTATCTTTGAATGTTTCATGTGGATACAAAGAAGGCTTTGGAGGTATTTGTAGGTTTTCAATGTCTCCTTCAAGCATTTCGATTACTTTATTCATAGAAGGACGATTATTTGGTTTCAATTGTATACACCAAAGTGAAACTATGATCATCTTTTTAGTAACTTTGTTCTCATTCTCTATGACATCTTCCATTTCTATATCTTTCCCTTTATCAAGTTGATCATAAACCCAAAAAGGAAAGTAAAGTTGACTTGAATGCTCTGCATGAGGGTTTAGGTTTTTTCTATTGCTTGTTATCTCCATTAGAAGCATTCCAAAGCTATAAACATCAGACTTATTTGATATTCTTCCAACATTTCTATAAAACAATTCTGGAGCCATGTACCCAATTGTCCCTTTTGTTGTTGTCATAGTCACAACACTTTTGTCTGTTGGATATAGTTTTGCCAATCCAAAGTCAGATATCTTTGGGGTGAAATTTTCATCAAGAAGGATGTTCTGGGGTTTGATGTCAAAATGTAAAATATGCATCTCACATCCTGAATATAGATAAGAAATTCCACGAGCTACTCCAATTTCTATATTATATATTGTGTCATAGGATAAATGTTGATTTCCTTCTTTGGAAAATATAAATTTGTCAAGAGATCCATTTGGCATGAACTCATAAATAAGAGCAAGTTTTGAGCCCTCAACACAATATCCTATTAAATTCACTATATTTTGATGATGTATTCTTCCAATTGTTGCAACTTCATTGATAAAGTCTTGTCCATTACCTTTTGATTTTCGTAACACTTTTACGGCAACACAAGATCCATTACGTAACTTTCCCTTAAATACAGAACCATAGTCTCCTTCACCCAATTTTTCATTGAAACTTGTGGTCATCTTCTCAATTTGCTTATATAAGTATCGAATAGGCATCAAACTATTTTGCTCTAAATAATTTTCAATATTTTTATATGCGGAAGAATGTCTTCTTTTCCACTTGTATATCAATAGAACAATAAACAAAATCGTGCCAATAACATATCTAGCTGTGAAGAATGGTATACCATAGTGTCCCAACGTAATTAATCCATATATATACTCAGATGGATATATAGTGAATTGACTTGGTAAATATTTGTTTGGTCTACGTATTGCTATCAGTAATCCTGTGAATTAATATAATTAATGTCATCAGGCTGTAACAATAAAATAAAAAAAATCCCAATACCTTCATTAAATTAAAAGATAACCACTTATCGACTTTTTTATTAATACTAACAGAAATATAAGTGTTGTCGCATTTGTAAAATTTTAAAAAAATAAATAAAAAATATTGAAAATAATAGTAAAAAGTATTTGAATATTAGTATGGATACTTCTTACTATTACTTTCAATGAAAACCATGGTAGTTTAAAAAAAATCAATATGGCAATCATTGCTAGATAGTCAGTTAATAAGATTATTAGAGGTAAAATTAAAATTATAAAATATATACACAAAAGAAGGTTTATATATAATTATAGATAATAATAATAATAATAATAATAATAATAAAATCATTCAATTTTTATATTTATTTAGGTTTATTATTGTTTTTACATTAATAAAAAAGTTTTTAAATCTGTTTCAAAAAAGAAAAAAAAGTTGTTCACGTATAATCACTCAATAAAAAAAAAAGAGCGACTCTCTTACCACGTATACACATATTGCTATTTTTAAAAGTATGTTCTTATAATAAGTGTTCAGGAATAAAAAATCATAGATATCATCATAAAAAAAAAATGTGAAACTATTATAGAACAATTTATGACAACAATAGTTTGTATAAATAATATTAGTTATATTTGGACAAATTTCTTTATAAGTATTCTTACAAAATAGAAATAGAAAGATAAAAAATGAAATCATATTATCTATAAATAAGAAATAAAGTATTATCAAGTTATATAAAAGAAGGTCTAAAAAAGTTAGTTTATATATAAACTAGTTTTAACTTTTAAGTAATTTTTTTATATATTTCTTCAAATAATATATTATGAAGAAACTTGTCCATTATACTTATTATAACATAGAAATAGAGGAATGAAACATGTTATAGAGACAATAAACTATTCTTTTCATTTTTACTTAAAAATAATAATATAGAAATGGAGGAACTCACCTTGTATGATATTAACGATAGTCACTGAAAATAAAAATAAAAAAGAAAAAAAACTTTGAGTTAATAAACGTATGACAATAACAAAAGTAAAATATTCTTTTATATAAAGGGTCAAAATAAACGGTAATAATCTAGGAAACGATTTGGTGTTTTACTCATTTTTTGAATTATATTATCCTACAGTAAAATCTTTGTTTAAATTTGTTACATGAGTAATACATGCATTTGTCTGGATTAAATTAATGTATACGAATACACATATATTTGCTGATAAAAAAAATATACATATATTTAAGGAGGAACATATATGCATGATGTCGCTGGTCGAATAAATATTAACATTAATCACTTATAGTAGAGCTGTTTTACTTCATGACTGATGAATATGAATTTACCTAATATTTTAAATTTAATAAAAAAAGTTTAAATATGTTTTCCCTCAAATCTAACTACCTTTTTTTATTCAATACATCAAAAAAGTGATTTTGGTTTTAAATTTACCGAAAACCTAAATCTTAAATCCTAAATTTTTTATCTCTCTAAATTTAGATTTTAAACACAATATTCGACATTTTAAACTAGAAAAACTAAATCATGATTTAGAAATTTTGAATTCCTAGTAGATAAAATAGTTAACTGCATTACTAGAAAATTTCATATTATATGTGATTTTTCTTGTAAATATGTTAAAAATATTTGTAAGAAAAGATTTTTTTTCTGTCATTTTTTCTAAGAATTTTAATTGACAGGTAATTCTTTCATGGGTAATCATTTTCTACAAAATTATAAATTTGTAAGTATTTCTTACAAAATTTATTGCGAAAAGTGTTTTATATAAAATATTTTGCAAGAAAATTGATAGCAATTTCCTGCAAAATAATTTTCAAAACAAAATTGACAGAAAATTAATTTTTTAGGTTGATGAGTATTTTTAGGTTTCAAGGATGATTGGTTTGGACATGATCTTGGGGTTTGGGGATTTTAAAATTGAGTATATTCAATTTTTCTTTTGCTTTACCTTTCTCCACCATTTTTTTTTTCTTCCATAATATGTAAATTGTAAGCTACAGTTGGAAACGGGTTTCATATCTCATTATCCTTTTAACTATTAATTACTTAAAGATAATATAGTCTTTATATTATTATATCATATTTACATATTTATTATGTTTTTTATCTTTAAACTTTCTACTAAGATTAATATTAGAAATTTTATTTTCCGGTCTATTTCATTTGTCATTATTTTCTGTTTAGATTTTGTAGACTACGTGATGGTGGAAATATTTAATATAATTGAAAAAATATATAATTAAAATATTATTTTAAGGTTATTAATATTTTTATAAACTTTTAATTTTATGGATAAATGTTATTTATAGTTAACGATTGTAATTTATTATGAATTAATATTTTATTTAATCAAATTTTACAATTGACTTTTTAAATCTCTCTGGTATCTATAAATACTTCCTATTTGCATGAGAAAAGACACCATCAACATTAAAGATTATATAAAAGAGTTTTGTGTTCATCTCTATACTAACTTTTAAAATAGTGGTTTCACTCGATTGATTTGATGGGTTGTTGTATCTTGGAAGATAAAGACATATGATTTTGTTTCGTCATGTGCAGTAGGGGCGTTTTCTCTCTATGGACAACGCTTTGTGTGCCTGAACCTAGGATATTTTTGCTCCTTCCCTCATTTAGAAGTTTTTATTTGATTATTCAATTTCTAACATTCTTAGAGAGAAAATACATGAAAAGTTTTATATCTTCTACTCTTATAACTAATAAATATGTTCTATATCATGAATATATTTTAAGTGTTTTGTATGAAAACAATTATAAAATAACTTTTCATACTAAACCTACTATTGAGTTATGGAAAACACTTAATGTAAACTATGTATTTGTAAGGAAAAAAAGTTTATCTTGATATTTATATTTTATGACTGATAATAAATTTTTTTTATCAAATTTATGAATTTAAAAATATTTTTTATAACATGAAATTAAAATGAATTATTTTATTTGATATCATGCTTATGATCATATGTGTGCTGATAAAAAAAAATCTTCATATTAGAAATTGAGGAGATGGTCAAGTAAAATTAAACTTGTCTTCTAGAAATTATTTTATTTTTAAAAAGGAGTTTTTCATGTTTCTGAATTAGAAACTTCCTTGATGCTCAATGTAAGACCCGTGAAATTAAATTAATTAAATAATTAATTAATTAATAAATGTGGTTAGTGGGAGCCTTGATGGCATTTAATTCTGACATGTATGACGTGGAAAAGTACTAGCTCAAGTGGTTGAGAGTACTGGATTATGTGATCAGAATTGTAGGGGTTGGAATAAGGTTCGCATGTGTTGAGGAAATTTCTAGGTTCTTGGAATAGCAGGAACCCTAGCGGCACCCAATTGGCCACCAAGCGCCACACCAAAGATACGTGGTGCTCTGATTCACGAAAAACGCTTTTTCTTGTACTTTTTACGCAACAGGAACCACCAGGCGCTAGTTTAGTCTTGCCAGGCGCCACCTTCCTCACTTTTGGGCACTAGGCGCCACCATTTTTCTGGTTTGCGCAATTTTTGTAAAACTGCATTTCTTGGTTCGTTAACCGTCCGATTTAGGTGAAAATTTGACAAGTGTTGCATAACATGTATTTCTTCACTTTGAACGGTGGAGATTTGATTAGGAGGTCAGTAGCTAGAGATATAAGTTACTCAATATTGCTGATTTTGGAGTCTTTAGAATACATGAATAAGCTCTTGATAATTTCAAGTAACTTATAATGAAGCATGATTGGGTTATGTGGTAAGTCTCTATCAATTTGAATGTCCCTTTGGGTTAGTCACATGTTGAGAATTGGTTATTGGTGAATGCATGTGTGTCAATATTAATTTGCATTGGTGCATGGGATCATGTGCTTAAATTGTTAGAGTGATGCTGCTTATATTTGTTTGAGCATGCACTATTCATAAGTTTGAATTGAATGCTAGCATGGTTTAAAAGGGGGAATATATATATATATATATATATATATATATATATATATATATATATATGAAATGTGAATGGATTGTTTTTACTTGTTCTGGGTGTTGAAAAACCAGTATTACACAAGCACTAGTGTAGCACTTAACGGTGGTGTTTGACTGTTAGGCGATGGCTAGAAAACCAGTAGAGAATTGAAATGTGTTGCGCTTGGCGATAAGGGTTGTCCCGCTAGACGATACTTGTGGAAACATTAGCATTAGAGGTGCTTGGTGCCTGGCGGCACATTTCCCCCGCCAGGCAGTTTGGAAGCCTTTTGCGTCTGGCGACTCGTGTGGAGCGCTAAGCGATTTTTGATGAAGCAGACATTGTGGTTTGCTTGCTTTGGATGTGCGTGGTCTACGAGACTTTGGGCGATATCTCAAGGGTCAGATGCTGGAGTATTCTTGGAGTTGTGGCTTGTAAGATCCGTGGAATTTAATTAATTAAATAAATAATTAATTAATAAAAGTGGGAAGGTAGCTTATTTATGATATTAAATTCTAATAGAGATGATGTGGAAAAGTGCTAGCTCATGTGGTTGAGAGTACTATAATTGTGTGAGAGGACTTGGGTTCGAGTCCTATGTATGTCAATTGTGTGTGTTTTGTTATTATTGTTTTAATGATATGTTGGGCCACATTTGGTATGAGATAATGCTTGATATGTTAGCAAGAAATATAAGTTGGCCTGGTGGTTTAGCTTTGATTTGGTAATAAGAAGGTCATGGGTTCGAACCTTGGTGAGTCAAATTTAACTTTTTTTGCTTAAACTTTGGTTGTGGGCTGAATATGAAAAGGTAGAGAAACCTATCAGAAAGTGGGCAGCTAAAGGCTGAGAAACAATCAAGTCATGGCCCTTGAAAAGCAATAAAACCAAAAATTAATCATATTCTCGTTTTTTTTTCATTAACCAAGTAGTAAGACTTATAAAAGGCAAAATTTGAGAAGAGAGAGGAGAAACTGAAGTGGTGATAGAGTCAGCCATTTGAGATCAAAGGAATCTTCCGAATTCAAGTTTAAGCAAGGAAATTTCAGGTTAGGGGAGCTAAATCCAAAAAATTGTGTAATTGGTTAATATTGCATGATTGTGATGTTGTCTGCCATGAATTTCATGTGTCCCATGTGGTGAATTAGGGATTTTGAGTCTGGATACTGTTTTATTGAATGTTTTGGTCTAAATGCATGAACAAAATGGGGTTACCCTCTGTATGTACCGTGATTATGACAAGTTGGGTTTTTGGAGGCTTATTTTTCGTGTCTAATTAATTGCATATGCTGATGGGATTGTTCTGAACGAATGGTGTACATTGGAATGAAATTTGGGGTACAATTGTTGTTGTTGTGTGTGTAAACCAGTGCCAAACTCTGCACTACTCGCTCAGGCGAGCCAGACTCACCTAGGCGAGAGTTGTAGAGACTCAGTTTCGAGTTCTGCTCGTGCATCTCGCCTAGGCGGTGTGCTTTGGTCTTGGGCGACAGGTCATCTCGCTTAAGCGAGTATGCCTCGCCCAAGCGAGAATTCGTGTGCAATTGTGTGGTTTGATTGAACAACTCGCGCAGGCGAGGTTGATTGTTGTTTTGAGCGAAAGCACGTCTCGCCCAAGCGAGACCCTCTCGCTTAAGCGAGATCTCGAGGGAAGGTTTGTGGTTTTGTGGAACTCGTCGCCTAGACGAGGCATTTTAATCCTAGGCGAGCGAGGGTCTCGCCCAAGCGAGCATGAGCTCGCTTAAGTGAGATTACGTAGGCTGCAGTGGTTCTGGAGGCTCGCTCAGGTTGGTGGGTCTAGCTTAAGAGAGGTGAGCTGGAGTGGTTAAATAAAGGTTCTTAGTTTAAGCAAGCAAGGGTGAAGATGTACGTTCAAGGAAGGTGTTTCTATTGTGTTTATGAGATGATATGGAACTTGCGAGAGGTGGTCTACATGACTTTTAAAATATCTCCTTGGTGGGCTTGCTGGTGTTCTATGGGTTGTGGTCCGGAACATATCCTTGAGTTGTGGGTCGGGATAGGGGTTAAGCACGTGGCATTCTATGGGTTATGGCCCGAAATGACTTTCCTTGAGTTGTGACTCGGGATAGTGGATAAACACGAGGGACCTTGAGTTGTGGCTCGGGTTGGCGAGTGTGCCGGTGTGAGTGTGCTGGTTGTGGCCAGTACGGATGGGTCTAGATGGATTGCCCTCCTCAGTGAGTCACTGACGAGTTTGATAGTCCTGGGACGTTATGGACTATGTTCGTATTTGGAAACTCCACCTGGCGTTACGGTGTGTGATCTGTAGCATGATTTCTGCACGTGCTCTATCGGTTGTGGCCGATAGGTGTGGTAGCAGGGCGCCTTGAGATACTTAAAAGGAGATGTAGAACACTGCTAACATGGATGTGGCCATGTGAAAGAACTGGATCGAGGTTCCCTGATATACTTTACTATACATGGTGGTGGCCATGTGGAGGGAAGGTAACGATTCTTCCACGAGGTGTATCGGTGTACATGGTAGTGGCCATGTGATGGGAATGGAGCAAGCGTTATGGGAAATGAAAGGATATCATATATGGTTGTGGCCATGCGGTGTAAAGGAAGAGTTGTGTTATTGATATATATTGTTTTATCTATTATACATGTTTGTGTGTTTGGTATATTTTTATGTGTTTCATCTATTAGCTCACCCTATCTGCTTGTGTTTGGCGATGATCGTGTACGCGGTACACGTGAGCAGGTGATGATTAGGGGAATCTTTGTGTTCACGTTTTCGTTATTTTATTTTGAAATATGATGTAAAGGCTCATAGCCTATTTGACTAAACTCGCAGTTTTGTATTTATGGACTTATTGGTAAATCAATAAAGTTTTAAATTTCCCGTGTTTTGGGAAACGAGGTATTGTTAAATGTGTATGTAATTAATTACTTTATTTTATTTTATTAAATTCATAATATCCGGACGTGATGTTACATGGCTCACGATGGAGGGTAATACGAGCATTCTTTGAGTTGTGGCTCGGAATAGCGAGTGTTTCCACATGTGTTCTACAAGTGATGGCTTGTAGGTTGGACAACAACGATGGCTTGAGGTTATCAACCAAAGACGTAGAATATGGATTACATGGTGGTGGCCATGGGTGATGAGACCAAAGGATGGAGTTCCTTTAATGTGTGTGTTTTGTTATATAAATTGTTGCATATGTTTATATTCCTTTAGCTCACCCTATCTGCATGTGTTTGGCGATGATCGTGTACGTGGTACATGGGAGTAGATGATGTTGCAGGTGAATTTGGTGGAGCTTAAAGCCGGAGCGTGGGATAGTTGGGAAACTTTGTGGCAGCGTTTTATCATTTGATGAGTTTTAAGGATTTTATTGTAATCATTTGAATTATAGAAATAAGGAGACCTTTTTTTTATAATGTATTGTGTTTATAAAAGTTGGTTTTATCAGTGTAATAAAGATTTAAATTCCCGCGGTTTTTGGGAAACAATTTATAATAAATGAAGTATTATTATTATGTTTTTGTTTTATTATTTAAATTCGTAATATCCGGACAGGATGTTACACTCAACAACTTTATGAAGTGGTTTTGGATATTGATTCTAGTGACACAAAAATTAACTACTGGTTATGGTTATGTTTTAACCTTGGATGAAGGTGCTCTATCATGGAAATATGTTAAAAAAATTTATTATGCCATGGTCTATTAGGCAAGCATAAATTATTTCTATTTTCAATGCATTGTGACAATCAAATTGTTATATTTAAAGTTTCTAGTAAAAATGTCAATGAAAAAAAGGCATATGAGAATGGGAGACAAATTCATTAGAAACTTAATTACTCATGGTATTATTTGTCTTGACTTTGTTAAGTCAAAAAGAAATATGGCAAATATGTTTATCAAAGGATTGATGTATCAACAAGTATTTGAGTCATCGAGGGGAATGAGACTAAATCCCATAAATTAGTTGCAATAGTGGACACTTATCTCCACGTGAATGTCAATCCCATAAAATGGAGTTCAATGGGTAATAATAATGTTGTTCTTAACTAAAGTATACCAACTTGTTTCAATAAATGTTGTCTAATATCATTTCTATGACGAGGTGTACTATAAATTGTGACAACAATTAGGTTGAGGTATGTACATTATTATGCTTATATTTTTTTAAAAAAAAAACTTCTTAATAAACCCAGTGACAATTATTTTAGGGATGTGAGTCACAAACGACCCTTTGAGGGTTTACCTAGTGAGTGTGATGGTGGAGCCACCATTGTGAGACTTGGACAAGTCTCTAAGTGACACTCATGAAACAAGATACAAGCACAAGGTTGTAACGCCCAACCACTAATTAGAACCTAAAATAAACACTGATATTGTTTGTATTATTTGCAAAAACCCAATCATAGGGGATGTAACCCAAAAAAAATAAAGTCTCTGCATTTTCTTGAGTGGAAGTTTTTAAGCACTAGGTGTAAGGCTCAAACCCAAAAGAATCCTCATGTTGAATTGCAGTATTTTGTTTTAAAAGATGATATCTTTTCTTTTCTTTTCTTTTTTAAATTATGTGGAAGATTGTTGGAAATATTTAATATTAATTAATATATATATATATATATATAAGTAAAATATTATCCTACGATTACTAATATTTTTATGGACTTTTAATTTTATGGTTAACGATTATAATTTTATTTAAAATTAATATTTTGTTTAATCAGATTTGTGTTTATCATGTGTAACCCTCTCTTATTCCTTTATGTTTATGCTCTAGTTTGGTTTAAGTTGTATACTATATTTTTTTGGTGATCTTCTTTGTTTTGTATTTTTAGTTTTATTGTTCTTTGTTATTTTGTTGTGTAATTAAAAATGGTTAATGAAAATGAGGACTCTCTGTATCCCATTAGCATATTTGATATTGTAAAATAATATCAAAAATTTCTTACTACCCAGTCAAATGCAATTATCCTTAAAAGATTTGTTTTCATCTAATTCATTAGGTGTGTCTCTTTCCCTACGGATCATGATTTTGATGCCTCACATCACATGCTATGTGATCTTAAGTCTTTTGTGTCCTCAAATTTCGTCCTACCTATTTCTTTTACTATCATTACTCAATCTTGTTTTCACTAATTGTTATGTGTAGGATCCTCGATCCGAGAGCCTAGTTGGGATAAGTCACATATATGGGGACTTTATATGTTAGATGGAATGAACAATCCAACTCTCACAACCTCCACTATTGATTTATCACATTTTCATTTGAATTTTGCATCATATAGCTTCTATTTATAGCATTATTGCCTTAGACATGTGTTTTTTTATCCTAGTTAAATTACTTAGTCTCCCCTAGAGTTTTAGGCAAGTTACAAACCAATGATATATTTTGATGATATGGTTATAAACTTGTCAAATTTTTGGTTTTACCTTTTATTGATAATGTTTCTACCTCTCACACACTTTTTTGACTTGGTTCATGATTATGTATAGGATTCCTCACTAGTTCATAGCAAAGGTGGATCCTATATCTCTTTTGTTTATAACAATACCTGTCATTATTGGGTTTATTTTACGAAGCATTGTTATGAGTTTTTTTGTATATCTTATATTTCGTACTATTCTTAAAACTAAACATAATGTTGTTATTAATTTTTTTAGATGATTTGGGTGGTTAGTACATTTGTAATAAATTTGTGAATTACTTATCACCAATGGTACTCTTCATAAGAATTTTTGTACTAATACTCCCCAATAGAATGGAGTGACTAAAAGAATACATCACTTCAATCTTGAATCTACACATTCTCTTCTATTGTATGCTTTAAATCTCTTTAAAATATAGAGTGAATTTGTTCTTATTGTTGTTCAAGTTAATAATCAAATTTCATCTTCTATTATCTCAAGTGTGTCTCTCTTTCAAAAGTTATATGGATATTGGGAGACCTAGAAAATGCGTATGCCTTAGAATAGACGTTGTGAGCTTTGAAAGCAAGACCTTAAACGAGTCTTAAGTTGGAAGGAAGGTTATAACTGAGAAAGAGTCATTAGACGATCCCTTAAACCTGTTAAATGAGTCTTGATTAGACCTGTCTAGTAGAAGGTAGATTGGTCTGTTAGAAATTGTGCTTTATTAGACGAGTGATCTATTAGACGATTGTTCTATTAGATATTGTGGTCTATTAGACGATTGGTCTATTAGATGACTAGCCTTGTAAGAGCAATAGATGGCTAGATGAGGTTTTATACCTTGCATGTCTTAGACGCTGCAAGGTTGTGTTGGTTGTGCTAGAGTGCTTAAGTTCTCTTGTGCATTGAGGATGATTGTAGTTGACCATAAAGAGACACGTAGAAGGGAGAGAACATATCTGGTAGAACATGAAACCTTTATTTTTGATACATTGTCACCCTTTTCTAAGGGATAAGGTCAGGCACGAACTTACACTATGGTATAGTGTTGCTTTATATTGGGACAGAGGTGTAGAGGATTGAAAACTTTGTCTCATTCAAAGGACAGAGGTCGAACCACATTAAGTCAAATATAAGGTGTCATGTTACTACATTTTCTTCACTCACTCTCTCATTTGGTTCTCCTTTCATTCTAAAAATCCTAGTTTAAAGTGAGAGTTCGAGGAAGCCTTTCGAAAGTAAAGCATCCATCTTTAAGAGACCTAGTTTTCCTAAGAATTTTTGTTCAAGAAAGGGAAGCTAATCTTGTTGGTTGTTCTTATTGTTGAGTTAATACTCCTATAATGTATTGTTGTTCATGTTAATATGTATGTTTACACCAATGGATGACTGGTAGAATGAATATTTGTTTATGTTTTTTATGCATGCATATTATGTCATATAGGGCAAGAGGATTCAATGTGGTTTGTTTGAGTGAAACCTGGACTAAAAAGAGTCGAAATCTACTAGAATCTTGCCTAAAGACATGAATGGTGTGTTAGTGACTCTCGTTGTGCCACCTTGTGTGTATGCATAGGATGAGCTTTGACTAGGAGTCTGCTATAATGAAGTTATCCAAGCTCTACTAGTTATTAGACTAACATAGAGGAACATAATAGGTGGCAAGAGTTGATGGAGGTCTTTATGGGATTGCCATGGTGTGAAATGGAACTATGGCTAAACCACAAGGGATTAACCTTGTCATACATGACAAGTTGTGGTTTTGGATAAGCCTAGAATCTTGTTGAACATGGGTTGGCAGGGCAATTGAATTATGACCAAAATTTACCATGGGCACCTCTTTTTGTGGTTAGTAGAGCAACTAGTCATATTCTTAAATCTACCCTAGGTATGATAAGTGTAAGACCTAGGAAAAATATTTGTATTTCAAGAATGGTGGGTTGGACATTATTGGCATTATTTACATTAATATGTAGAAAATTCTATATAAGTGAACTATAGCATAATTGGTAAGAGCTTTTTGTGAAGATTTGGAGGTCATGTGTTTGATTCTTGTTGTATGCATTTGATGTGTTTAATTTTTTTTTATAATTGTTTTGGACGTGACATGTGTGTGTAAAATATCTTGTAATTTTTGTTGTGTAGGTGAATGACAAGATAAATGTAATAACATGTTTGGTTTTGAGTGTTGTTTGGAACTTGGTGGTTATGAGTTCAAATCTTGGTTAGTGGTGTTCAGGAAGGTGAATGACATATTCGTTGTATCTAATTGTAGGCACAAGAATTCAACAACTGTGAGAGGTCGCTAGGCAACGATTAGCATGGTCACTTGGTGAGCATTTTGCGAGTCAAAGTGGTCGATGAGTGACTGTTGTATTGTGTGTAGATACATGTGTTTGGATAATATTGTTATGTGATATTTTATCTAGTTAATTCACTCTTATTTTGTTGTGTTTGTGTTTGTGTGATGATTGTTATACATGAACAAATGTTGATACAAATGTTGTTAGTGATGCATAGTGTAAGGAGTCGTGCTAGTAAAACTTGGGAGTTTTGGAAAACTTTTGAAAAAGATTTCAGATTTTTTTTAGCATGATTTTTTTTTTTTTAATTCAGAAAGTTAAAACTTGTATGGAAACCTTATGGTTGTTTTGGATATTTCGTAAGGTTTATATTTGAATGAACTTTGATAGAGGTTTTTGAAATAAAAAATTTGAGAAATTCCTATTTAATTAGGATGGTATTAAAGATGCATTGTGGTATTATTTGGATTTATAAATTATACGTAAACATATTGTTGAGAATATTACTTAATATCTTTTTTTTATTTAAATTAGTTTTTAGAAAATATTTCAGTTTTAGAGATATGTGTCAGTTTTAGAAATTTGTTATTATTTTAGATTAGGAGTGAGATATTATAAATATTTTATACTTGATATTTGTTATATTTTGCTCTATATATAGAGTATATCAATAAAATACAAAAACATGTTCCTCCGTATAACATATCACATATATCTCTTATATCTCTCATATTATCAAAAGCCCTAAAATTCCCAACAACTGGTATCAAGAGCCATTGTTCTTACTGCCGATAGAATGGAAGGAAATATGTCGCACGTCGCTATTCCACTCTTTGATGGTGAAAGCTATGATCTATGGGCGGTAAGGATGCAAACATATCTAGAGGGGCTAGATCTATGGGAAGTTGTGGAGGAAGATGATGTTCCCTTGTCTGAAAATCCCACCATGGCTCAAATGAAAGCGCATAAAGAAAAGAAAACGAGAAAGGCAAAGGCAAAATCATGCTTGTTCGCAGGTGTTTCACAAATGATTATGACCAGGATCATGACTTTAAAGTCTCCCAAAGAAATATGGGAATACTTGAAAGCAGAATATGAAGGGAACGAGAAGATTCGAGGCATGAAAGTTTTGAACTTGATAAGGGAGTTTGAGATGCAAAGAATGAAAGAGTCAGAGACGATTAAAGAATACTCAAACAAATTGTTGGGTATTGCCAACAAGATAAAATTGTTGGGAAAGGAGTTTTCAGATTCCAGACTCGTTGAGAAAATTCTGGTGACGGTGCCGGAAAGATATGAGGCATCTATTGCTTCCTTAGAAAACACAAAAGATTTGTCTACAATCACCTTTACAGAGGTGATACATGCCTTGCAAGCACAAGAACAACGAAGATTGATGAGAGAAGATCATGAGGCGGTTGAAGGTGATTTAAATTACACGGAAGATAATGCTCTCATAGTCAAGAAAAATATAAGGAGCAAATACAACAACACACAGGTTTTTCCATCTTGTCCCCATTGCAAGAGAAAAGGTCATCAACCCAATTGGTGTTGGTGGAGGCCAGATGTCAAATGTCACAAATGCGGTCAATTGGGACATGTGGAAAAGGTATGCAAATCTAAAGATTCTGAAGAAGATGTTCAAATTGTGGAGAATAAATCAGATGAGGATAAATCAGAGGAAGATCTACTTTTTACAACATCATGTGTCACAACCAACCAATCTTCAAAAGATTGGATTATAGATAGTGGTTGCACAAACCATATGACTCATGATAGAGAAATTTTCAAGGAGCTGAATAAATCAAATATTTCCAAGGTAAGAATTGGGAATGGAGAACAACTTGCTGTGAAAGGTACAGGAACAGTTTCAATTAAAACTCATTCAGGTATCAAATTAATTTTTGATGTCTTATATGTTCCTGAGATTACCCAGAATTTGTTAAGTGTTGCTCAATTGTTAGAGAAAGGTTATAAGGTCTCCTTTGAAAATAAAGTATGTGTGATCAAAAATGCAAACAACATAGAGGTATTTAAAGTCCACATGAAAGACAAAAGATTTGCGCTGGATTTTATGAAGGAGGAATTTGATACAAAGAAAGTGAACATGAAAGAAGGATCAAAATTAGAAGATAAATATCTTTGGAAGAAAGTAGATGTCCAAGTGAAGAAAGTAGATGGAGGTTCACATTTTAATATTCACAAAAGGTCCAATGCCACTCCAATGAAATCCACACCGAACAAAGAAAAAGAAGATGATGCTGATATAAGAAGAAATATGAAGGATGATGCCAAATTGAAGAAAGATGTGATGCCATGGAAGAAGGAGAAAAACAAATATTGCAAACACAAAAAGAGGAGAAAATCAAGCATCAAAAGATGGAGAATCAAATCTGAAGATATAAAATAAACAGATATTAAGCAAGGAGGAATGTTGAGAATATTACTTAATATCTTTTTTTTATTTAAATTAGTTTTTAGAAAATATTTCAGTTTTAGAGATATGTGTCAGTTTTAGAAATTTGTTATTATTTTAGATTAGGAGTGAGATATTATAAATATTTTATACTTGATATTTGTTATATTTTGCTCTATATATAGAGTATATCAATAAAATACAAAAACATGTTCCTCCGTATAACATATCACATATATCTCTTATATCTCTCATATTATCAAAAGCCCTAAAATTCCCAACACATATGATAGGTGTGTTACAACAAATACAAGCTTCTATGCTGATTTGATTATATCCATACTCACCTTCCGGAAGTAGATTCATGCATTTGAAAATGATGTTATGTATCTGTATATATTGATTTAGGTGTATGTTTTATGACATGGCATGATTAATGTATGATTAACTTACTTTTTTTTTTTTGTGTTTTGTTGGTTTTGTCACGCTATAAACGTTTTTTTACAGGGAAGCATATGCTAATAAAAAGGTTGGTGCCGCAGAGGGAATGTACTAGACGCTTGGGAAAACAGCATAGTCATAGCTTCTTTATATCTAGTTAAGTTTAATATGATGTATGTTTAATCTTATTGAAGCTTATATTCCTAATAGATATGTAAAGTCTAAGTCTGATTAACCTTAAGTTATGGGATTTGTAAACTCTGATGTATTCGAGATATTTTTTTATTGTTGAAAATTTTGAAGTGAATGAATTACTTGATATTCGTGTCATCTTTATAGATGTTATATGAATTGAAAATTGTGTTAAAATTAGTGGACGAAAATAAATGATTAGTGTTATATTAATTAAAGATAATTTAGTTTTTATACTATTATCATTTTGTATATC
Organism: Vigna unguiculata; assembly: GCF_037176805.1. NCBI lineage: Eukaryota > Viridiplantae > Streptophyta > Magnoliopsida > Fabales > Fabaceae > Vigna > Vigna unguiculata. The sequence goes on from NC_140799.1 coordinate 11,606,735, forward strand.
TATAATTTTATTATGTCTTTATCTTTAGACTTCTTATTTGGAAATTCTATTACGCTTTTCTTTTCTTTTCTTATTTTTGAATCAAAGTTCTGAATTATGACTATTACAAATCTCCACAAATAATATTTTATAACTACAATATAAATTTAAAATTTTTGTTTAAAAATTATTAAGTATTTTACATAGAGAAAAATAACGTTTTCGAAATGGTGGGGAAACAATTTTAATGTAGAAGACCAACGCAGAAAAATCAAATTTAAATTAAGAGATGTGTGTTCAAACAAGAAAAAATATATATTAGGTAATATGATAGTTGTAGAATAAAAAACAGTTGTTGGTGTTACGTACCAATTCAAATAGAGGTAATCCAAATAGGTAGAATTCTTACCCTGTAAAAAATACTGCCCCTCCGGAGGTCTAACTGTTCATAAAAAAAGAGAGTATCAGTGTCAGATAATTACAACGCAACAAGGAAGACAACTGGTAATGTTCATAGCTGTATAAATGTTTTTATTTCTTTGAAGAAAAATATTTTTTACATGAGTTCATGCATAATCAGGTAAAATAAAAAAAATAAATTAATTTTTGTTTTAAAAAACATTTAATTAATAGAGTGACGTTTTATCGATAATGTGGAATGAAAATCTATATGACTATAATTATACACTTTTGAAACTATGTGTTTGAAAATCTCAAGTTTTTAGAGCAGGTTTTAATAGATAAAAACTAATTTTTAGTGATAATAAGAGAATATATCTAACTTATTTATATACGGAGTTAATTGAATAAATACTAATATTTTGTTAAAGCTCATGACTTCTCAATTAGATTAGCATTTCGGTGTTAGTACGTGTGATTCAAAATATCTTATATGCGTTTATCTTAAGTTTTGGTTTACTTGGTACTCTATATAAATACCAAGTCATACCACTTAATAAAACAGATTTCATCTTTCTCGATATTTTAGTGCCTTCATTCTTTCTCTGTTTTCTCTATTCCTCTATGTTAACCCCCAACAACTGGTATAAGTAGTAAGGTTTGATGAGGCTCAGTGTGTTTTCAACCAATTTGTCGAGTTTCAATCAAGAACTAGGATAGATGGCATGTTCAGATGAAGGCAATTCTTGGATACCAAGAAGTTGCAGAAGTGGTTAAAGAAGAATTCTTTGTGCCTGTAGAGAAAGCCACGAAGGTGGAGAAGAGTCTTTATTGGGAGAATAAGAAGAAGGATTGTAAAGCCACCTTCCTTATTCATCAATGTGTCGATGAAACCCACTTTGAGAAGATTGGAGGAGCTGCACCTTCACATGAGGCGTGGCAAATCCTGGAGAAGTGTAGTGAAGTTGCAAACCATGCTGCATCAATACGGATTGATGGAAATGGAAAGCAACGAGAGAATAACTGATTTCTTTAATAGAATCGTGATGCATACAAATGTCATGAAGAAACACAGTATGTGATGGGTCTGCCTATAATAACAATGTCGAAGGAAGTGTGTGACAAATGTTTGATCAGTAAACAGTCTAGGAATACCTTTACTTCACATACAATGTCTGGAGCTAAAGGTATGTTAGATGTGGTTTACTCAGATGTCTGCGGGTCGTTTGATGTGCCCCTTTAGGAGGAAATAGGTACTTTATCATATTTGTGGATGAATTCAGTAGGAGGTTGTGGTTGTTCTTGATAAAGGCTAAAAGTGAAGCATTTACCATATTTAGAGATTTTAAAGTGATGGCTGAGAAACAATATGGGAAATTAGTGAAAGTTTTGCACACGAATGGTGGAGGTGAATTCATATCCAATGAGTTTGGGAAGTTCTGCACAAAACAAGGGCTTGTCCATGAGATCACAACCCCTTACACTCCTCAACATAATGAAATTGGTGAGAGAAGAAGCAGAACTATTGCAAATATGATGAGAAGTATGTTGAGACAAAAGAACCTACCAAAAGGTTTATATGGGTTAAAAAAGCCCCAAGAGCTTGGAATAGAAGGATAGACAATTTTTTATGTGGTGTTGGGTTTGAGAAGTGTGTAGTGGAGCACGGTGTGTATGTCAAAAGTATTGAGCCAAATGATACTCTCATTATTTGTCTCAACGTGGACAATTTGCTCATAATAGGGAGCAATACAGAGGACATAGAAGTAGTCAAGCAGAAGCTAAAACTTGAATTTGAGATGACTGACTTGGGGTTGTTGTCTTATTTCCTTGGACTGGAATTTATCTACACTAAAAGAGGTATTGTTATGCACCAACGAAAGTACATAACAGAGGTGCTTAAAGGATTCAACATGTTGGAGTGTAACTCTGCTGAGACCCCTGCAGAGGCCAATCTGAAACTCACAGTAAATGAAGGTGAGGAAGTTGTGAATGAAACCTTGTGGGAAGCCCTAGGTTCATCTGCCAGAGCAGACCTGAGATAGCTTTCAGTGTAGGTTTATGAGTTGTCCAAAACAGTCTCACATGTATGCAACAAAAAGAATATTGAGGTACCTTAAAGGAACCAGGGAGTATGGGTTGCTATTTTCTGATCAAATGAAGTGTGAGAAAGGTTGGTTGTTTACTCTGATTCTGATTGGAGTGATGATCAAGTTGACAGGAAGAGCACAATGGGGCAAGTATTCATGTTGAATGGTTTAATAATCGGCTGGAATTCAAAGAAGCAGACAGTGGTTGCCCTATCAACCTGTGAAGCTGAATATATAGCAGCATGCTCTACAGCTTGTCAAGCCTTGTGGTTGCTTCCTCTTCTCACTGAACTGAAGGTTCATAGTACCAACTCTGTTGTGTTACATCATAGACCTGGCCAAAAATCCAGTCTCTCATGATAGGAGCAAACACATAAAAACAAAATACCATTTTTTGAGAGATCAAGTAAGTAAAGGAGTAATACAGTTACAACACTACAGGACCAAAGATCAACTGGCTGACATCTTGACCAAGCCATTGAAAATCGAAAGATTTAAGTGTTTGAGATTAGCTTTAAATGTAGTGTGTTTAGCTTAATATGTTTAGGTGTATTTTGAATCACGTTAGTACGTGTGATTCAAAATATCTTATATACTTTCTGTTACATATTGGTTTACTTGATACTCTATATAAATACCAAGTCATACCATTTAATAAAACATATTTCATCTTTTCTCGATATTTCAGTGCCTTCATTCTTTATCTGTAATTTTCCAAGATGCTGTACAGTTCTAAATATAAAAGATAGAAACCTATTATAAAAAAAAAAAATCTAAACCGATCATATAATATAGGATATCAATTTATCTACATTGTGTGCTAATATTTTCGAAAGATATGAAAAACTCAAAATTATTTATATAGGTGTGATACAGTTTCCATTGATGAAAAGCAAATATCAATTGCTGTTTACATAAAATACAAAATTAATTATAAAGACATTTGTTGATATAAAAATATTATTGATCGGACAAAGATAATTCTTATAAAGTTTGAAATTTTGAATCCAGAGTAAAATGAGACTATTTAAATAGATTATTTAAATCCGACTAAAAATCACAAGACGTTTACAAAAACTATGCAAAATACTTACCATAACCTTCATCAGAATAAAGAAACAGTTATCAAAAACGTTATTATAATAGGGATAAAATTGTTTATACCAAAATAAATTTGCTATGTCTTACTATAATAAACACTTATTACACAGTAAAAGTTTAGTTATTATAATAGTTAATAGTAAAGAACAGTTTCCAAAACATTTAGGTAAAATTGTAATAAAATTTATAAAAGAAAGTAAAAAAGATTGATTTATTAATTATTAAAGACTCGTTATTTTTTATTATTGTTATCTATACCTACATATAGAGGATTTATTTTGTGTGTCTACATATTTATCATTTAAAAAATTTTAAAATTAAAGTGATTATTTTATTAATTTTATCATTTTTTAAATTTATTATTTATTATTTTGACTATTTTTTAAAATTAATTACTTTTTAATTATGAAACTATCTATAAAGCAAATAAAAATTATTTAATAAAATTATAAAAATTATTTATATTTAATTTCATAATTATCAAAATAATAAGTTTATTGAAAACCGAATACATGTGTATTTTCATTAGTAATTATAAAATCATTAGTGCAGAATTACATTTTTACCTCGTTTTATAGGCCTCGGTTGGCGAGGAACCGAAGCATATAATGGTATGGTGGCAATTTTGCAATTACAGGCAACTTTTATGTCTCGGTTCACATAAAATCCGAAGCCAAAAGTGGTTATCGCCCTCAGTTCAAAAAAAACCGGTGCCAAATGAGGTTATAGGCCTCGGTTAAGGAGGCCTGAAGCCAAAAAGGTTGCCAGAAATTTCAAAAATGCATTGACGTTGGGACTTATAGGCTTCGGTTGGGGAAAAGTCGGTGCCAAAAGGGGTTTTAGGCCTCGGGTGTTAGGGAACCGGGGCCAAAAGGGGTTATATGCCTCGGTTCTAAATTGAACCGAGGCTATATAGTTTAATTAGGGCTCAAAACTGAACCCCCTTTCTTCCTCGCGCGCTGCTCCTCCATTTCTCTTTGCAAATTTTGGCCACTCTTCTCTCTATAAGTTCCGGCCACTCCAACAACGCGAGCTCCGTGCTGCCACTGCCATCGTCTCCCGTGCTGCCACTGCCACCGTTGTGCTGCCATCGTTGCACTACCGTCGTCGTTGTCTCCTCCTCTCTCCGTGACTTCCGGCGAGACCACCACGCGAGACCTCCTCGCGAGACCACCACGCAAGCCCCCTGCCACCGTTGTGCTGCCGTCGTCTCGTCTCGCGTCCGGCTACGCTGCTCCGGCCAGTCGTCCCTCTCTCTGTCTCTCTGCAAGTGTTCTGGCGTCCCTCCACCACCACGCGAGACCCTCTTCTTCTTCCACCAACTGCCACTGAACTTTCGCGTCTCCAAGCACTCTGCTCCGACCACCGTCGCTGCACCTCCATTTCGTACGCGAACATTTTCCTTCTTCTTCCTTAATTAATTGTAACGTTGTTAATATAATGTAGTGTAATAGACAAACCGGCTCATATGAGTGCAGTTACTATATAATGCAATGGATGACAACCACTGTTCGTGCTCGTATTACAACAAATTGGGAAACGGTAATATATATTTGAATTAAAACGAATACTTTGCAATATTTCCTTTTTATATACTAACTTAACTTAATCAATTATTTTGTAGACATTCAAGAGTCCTGCAGCAATTCCCGCAAAGTCCATCAAGTTTGGTAGGATAGCATGTGCCAAATATATAATTGAAATGTACAATACTATTGATTAGGACATGTATCTTGATTGTAAATGATTTGTAATTGTCTTTTAAATGAATTTGAATTGTGGATGTGTTATAAAATATTATGTTCTGGTCTATTATGGTCTGTGCTGGGTGCTGAACAAAATTTGCAGGTTTAAATGTGGGAATAACACTAAAATAGAAACTGTATTAAAAAAACAACATATTAGGCCTCGGTTCATACCAGAACCGAAGCAAAAAGTGTACTTTTGGCCTCGGGTATAACCAAAACCGAGGCCAAAAGGGGATCGAATTTAAAAAAAAAAAGCACATATGGCCTCGGGTGCACCCAAAACCGAGGCCAAAAGAGGATCGAATTTAAAAAAAAAAGAAGCACATATGGCCTCAGGTGCAACCAAAACCGAGGCCAAAAGGGACCGAATTTATAAAAAAAAAAAAAAAAAGAAGCACATATGACCTCGGGTGGAACCAAAACTGAGGCCAAAAGGCTGGGCTCTATGGCCTCGGGTTCCATTGAACCGAGGCAGAAGAGGGCTCTATGGATTCGGTTCTTAACCGAGGCCAAAAGCTATGTTCTTTTGGCCCCCAATATGTTTTGATTCGGAAACTGGTGCAGAATATTAAAAACAACCACTGCCAAAACCCTTCCTACAATGGTAAATAATAATATTTTTTACTTTATTATGTGCTGTACGAAAAACAAACTAGATTAAACCGTACTAGGCGGCTTTGAGAAATTTTATGGAATAGGTGGATTGAAACCGAATTATTTTTATAAAATGTTTTAGTCTGGTTTATCTTTTTAAAAATATATATATTCATCTATAATTTATAATAACATTTAATAAATTTTCCTCACCGTGTATAATTAAATGTTTTATTATAATATAACTTCAATGAATATATAGTATATTTAATTATTTTATTTTCATATAATAACAAACCTTTCATATACAAAATTCATGTGTATATAAATATATGTTTATTAATTTATAAAAAAATTTAAGAGAATAAGAAAAGAATTCGGGCTGAGAAAGTGTTTAGCAACTATAAAAAATAATTAATCAAAATCAAATTTAACGAACAATTGGATTTAATTTCTTTTTTTTAAATATTTAATTAAAATTTAATTTTGTAATTTTTAATCAAAATCCTATTAAATTTTGTTGGTCTGATATTGTTTTATATTTTTTATTTGAGTTTCTTTCATTCAATTCTTTTATATTTTTATTTGAGTTTCTGTCGTTTATATTGTTTGTTTACTAATGACATAACTTTTATATTGTTGTATCATTCGACTTAATTGCCTGACTTGTGTTAAAAATTGAATAATAATTTTGTAATTAATATAAATAATATTGTAATTAAAAAAGTTACAAATAAATTTATTATTTGTATTGATATCTTATAGTTATACTTGTGATTTTTATGTCATATTTCTAAGAATTAAATGATTATTGAGATAAAATTGTTCAATTTAAAAAAAAAATTAAATTGATCAAAAATAACGAATATGAAGACTAATTTAAATATGAAAATTTAACCTGACATGTCGGATGATATTGTCTTGACATGTGCACATGTTCTTTAAAATAAAAATAAATAAATAAAAGTAAAAAATCTACAAAATGACATGTTACACTTTCCTATTAATTATTTTGATGGTGTTAGTTAAAAGACTAAATTAAATAAAATTGATTAATATTACGAACAAATCGAATAAAAATATATTATGATCGAATTGAAAAAGTCAAATAAATATCAAGAGAAAATAAGTATTTTAATCTTAAAAATATTTTTTTTTGAAAACAAACAATTTTACTTTTAATACAGACTGAAATAAAAATATTTAATAATTAATTTATGCGAAATTTGAAATTTAATTAAAATAAAAAACTTACACTACCTTCACCATGGTCATCACCGGGGGAGCATTCAAGCGTTGAAATAGCATAAGCCATCATCTTTACAACGATCCTCACAGGCGAGACGAAGCCATGAAAGGTGAAATCCATAGAGTAGCGATGTGTGCATCATGGCGTAGGAATAATTACTTGTGTCCAAACCCCACCGAGACGTGAGGGCAACCAGCTTTACATCACAACCAACTTCAACGTCCTTTGCTAATAGCTCACCAGCCATGGCGTATGTGTAACCTTTGGAGTTCCAATTCAGGCATCCACCAGTATCCACGTACTTTCGGTTACCACTCACTCCATGGCTACAATACAACTCAAAAACACTATATGCTGGTTAAGAAACTCATACCCAGGTAAATACCCCCGCGTCCGTAGATACCCCAGGATGTCCTCGAAGTAAGAATAATCAGAGAAATTGTACGGAGCGATGAAATAGCGAGGAAGGGAGGAGCAGTTTGTTGGTTGAAGTCCAGGATCCACCACTCGGACTGTGAAATTATTGTAGTTGATGGCCTCCACATGATATGCTCCAGAGAACAAAGATATGAGCGTTATATTGTTTTCACAAGATAGCGCAAACGGACCACACCCTTCTGGCTCTCCTTTCAATCGGAATGGGTAAGATATGTTCCTGATTTTGCCACAGGAAGAGGGGGAGCAACCATCTCCTCCATGAATTTGGTGGAGTAGAAGCACCAGCACTATCAATGCTCTCTCTATCCACATGCTCACGCCTATCTCTTTTCTATTTCAACAATTGTATTGCCAGCAGAATCTAAGCTTTATATTTAAAGGCCAATTCCACAGGGTTTCAGATAACTCGGTGGGGAAAGAGATCTAAGGTCTGTTTTGCACAAATTATCAGATAACTTTTATACAATTATATGCCAACTATAGATCGATTTAAACACAAGATAAATAAATACATAAGCTTATAAAACTTACACAAAATTGTAATTTTAATCTTTTTAAAATATAACTAAATAAGTTAATTAGTATCTTATTAATTTTTAGATTTCTTTTATTCTCATATGGACTTTCCCTTTTATAATTTTTCTTTTGTCTAATTTTTATTTTCTATATACCATTAGCTTATATTAATAAAAATTTATAGTATCAACTTGACCCATTCTAAATTCAATAATTAATTTAGTGTTTTCTTGAAGTCAATCTAGCACACTCTAAATTTTATTTATATTTAATTTTTATTTTCATAAAATTTATCATCCAACTAGAATTTATTAATCCACACTAAAATTAATTTAGTGTTGTGTTAGGGTGGGCATAGTCCGATCTAAATTTATTTAATATATTTTTATTTTAATCAATATTAGCGTCCAACTGAAACTTACTCTAAATTCAATTTAGTATTATATTAGAGTCAGTTTTGTTCGGTCAAAACTTTATTTAAATTTATTTTTTATTTTAATAAATGTTAGCATCCAACTAGAACTCACTCTAAATTTAATTTAGGCTTAATTAGTCAGAACATACTCAGTTGCGTTCCAAAGTTTCAAAATGGTACCCACTTTTAAGTTTATGTCAATTTAGTATCCAAATTTATTAATTTGTATCGATACAGTCCATTTTTTTATGTCGTTAAGTTGGATAACGTCTGTGGTATTAGTCATCATAATTTACTAATGTAGGTATGATGTGGCACGTTTGGGTTGTCTGATGTGTATTAGTGGTGGGGCTGATCATAAATGAAAAGTGAAAATCGCAAAAAAAAAATGGGGGGTTTTTTAGTGGCGACGAGAAAGTGAAGGTAGAAGCCGCAATTGAAGACAATTGAAGTTGCTATTGAAAAGGAAGTGGATTTCAGCTTCGATCAAAGGTGGGCAACTGTCCAATATTTGGTTTCTATGTTTTAATTGAAGGTTATGATGTTGCAATTATGTGGTTTAGGGTTTTTTTTTTCTATTTAGGGTTTGTGTGTTTAAATTAAAAATTGGAGATCCACCCAATGACCCACACTACCAACGAGGAGAAGAACAAGAATGACTGCGACCGTGATACATTGTCTTTAATGAATCCCTTGTTCTGCTCTGCAATAAAGATTAATAGGAAAATGGAGATTGGGGCAAAGCAAAGATTAAGGCAAAAAACTGAAGACATCCATTTAAAAACAAACCATTGCACACATAACACAAAAAATGGCACTGTACAATTAAGATTTGTGACACGTTTCAGTTATCTTATGCCACATCACCTCACTCTTAACAGCGCTTGTGAAAAATTAAAGGTGTGTACTACATTGATGCAAATTAACAAATTTGGGTATTAAATTGACACAAACTTAAAAGTGGATATCATTTTGAAACTTTGAAACAAAACTGGGTATGTTCCAACTAATTAAACCTTTAATTTAATTGTGTCAAGTTGGTACCCGCGTATAAAAAATGTCAATTGTGTTCTCATTTCTGAAAAAGTGTCTCAATTAGGTCTCTTTCAGAAAAAAAATAATTAACACCGTTAATGGCACGCCTCATGTCACTCTTTGATTTTTTTTATTTTTTTTTTCACAAAAATTTTTTGTTGCCACGTGTTGTGACACATGTCGCTATCCCATACCCATCCCCGTAGAAAAAATTCATCCTCATCCCCATACCTAAATCTAACGGGTATCAAACTTTTGTCTCATCCCCATCCCCACCGGGTAACAGGTATAATCTCGTACCCATACTCGTACTATATTAATTTTTATAAAATAATAAATAATTACGGTAAAGGAAACATAATATTATCAAATATTCAATATTAGGAGAATGATTGTTTCTTCAATATCAAATACTTTGAAATAAATTATAATTGTTTACATTCTACATTAAAATACCAAATAAAATTTCATGAGAACCAATACATTTATTAAATTTGCAAACATTAATGAAACCTAGTTGATAAAATTTAAAAATATTTTTAAAAAAATATAAAAGAAAAACAAATATTCAAATTAAAATATATTTTAAATGTTTGTTTACTTCAATTTTTTTAATTCTAATAAATCTCTTTTTTATACACTAATAAAAGATATAATACATCACTTGATCAAAATAACACAAAGAACAAATAATAAACATGATAATATTTGGAGGATGATTGTTTCTTCGATATCAAATACTTTGAAATAAATTATAATTTTTTACATTTTAGATTAGAATACCAAATAAAATTTCATGAGAACAAAACATTTATTAAATTTACAAACATTAATGAAACCTAGTTGATAAAATTTAAAATTATTTTTAAAAAAATATAAAAGGAAAACAAATATTCAAATAAATATATATTTTAAATGTTTGTTTACTTCAATTTTTTAAATTCTAATGAATCTCTTTTTTATACACTAATAAAAGATATAATACATCACTTGATCAAAATAACACAAAGAACAAATAATAAACATGATAATATTTGGAGGATGATTGTTTCTTCGATATCAAATACTTTGAAATAAATTATAATTTTTTACATTTTAGATTAGAATACCAAATAAAATTCCATAAGAACAAAACATTTATTAAATTTACAAACATTAATGAAACCTAGTTGATAAAATTTAAAATTATTTTTAAAAAAATATAAAAGGAAAACAAATATTCAAATAAAAATATATTTTAAATGTTTGTTTACTTCAATTTTTTAAATTCTAATGAATCTCTTTTTTATACACTAATAAAAGATATAATACATCACTTGATCAAAATGACACAAAGAACAAATAATAAACATATAAAAAATTTTTTACATAGATATTGCATCTTTTGAACTCTAATATATGTTGGATGATGATAAAAAAATATTCATGACAATTACATTAAAATTTTATATTGTAGTAAATAAAAGTTATTTATACAATTATAGTGAAAAAATTACAGTATGATTGGTAATAAGTTAGAAAATAAAAAATAATTAGGTAAAATATATCGAAATAGTATTATACATGATGAAAGTAAACAACAAATAAAAATATTAACAAATTAACAAATGTGTCTTAGAAACAATTTGAGAGACTATTGAAAGAAATCGCATAAAGAAAAAAATAAATATATAATTAAGGGTATGATAAGATGAAAAATACCTTAGTGATCTAAAAAATCTCTTCAAATATCAACATATATACTCAATGGTTAAGAAATAACGAAAATTATTTTAGCAAAACAAAAGAGTTCTTCAAATGAAACAAAAATGAATAATAATAAGTAAATAATATTTTTTTATATTACCTAGTAAATAAAAGATTTATGCTATTAAACACTTAAATTGAAAGTATTAAACATTCTCATGTGAAAGGGAAATATATAATAAATATAAATATTAAAAAATAATATAAATATTCAAATGTGAGACATAATTTTTTTTAATTGACATACATCATTTTAACATAATTACATAAAAGTTATAATAAGATGAAAAATATATTGAAGATGCAAATGAGTTTCATGACAAACCAAATAATTAGAAGAAATAAAAAAAAATAGAACGTGTGTGTATATATATATATATATATATATATATATATATATATATATATATATAGTTACTTAATTAATTATGAATATTTCAATAATTTAAATCAGGTCGGAGATATAACGGGGACGAGTATTATGGCGGGGATATGTACATATCCATACATACTCATCCTCATGCCCAATTGAAAAAGTCAAGGATTCTCTATACCCATACCTAGTCAATGCGGAGATTTCCCGTCAAAACGAGGTCGAGTTTATTTGCCATCTCTAATTGTACTGATTTCAATTTAGTATCCATATATACCTCATTGTTTCAATTTAGACCCCAATTTTGTGTCTTTGGTTCAATTTTGTCCCAATTTTTTTAATAATTGAAATATTTTTTAATTCACTTTTTATAAGAATAAAAGTAATTAAGTATAAATATTTTTACAAAATTAAGTACTGATATACATTAAAATTTAGTGGTAAAAAAATGTTATACTAATAGAACAATATAGTCAACCACTTTTGTTTTTTTTCAAAATAGAGCAATATTGTCTGTCTCCACTTCAAAATCAGATATATTATTTGTATAAATGTTATAGTAATATTTTTTTTTATTAAAAATCACTTTTTAGCATATTACATTATTGTATATTATTAACCCATATGTTGTCAATGTATTCTTTGACCACTAAATTTGAGTTATATATTTTTGGTCCCTTAACTTTTAGTGAATTTTGGAATTAGTTCATTTTGAAATTTTGGACGACTTTAGTCATTCATCTTTCGAAATACGTGGATTTAGTCATTTTAATCAAATTTTGTTAGGTTTATCTAAAATTTCGAAATAGTCTAATTCCAAAATTCACACAAAGTTAAGGGACCAAAAACATATTTAACCTACTAAATTTTAATGTAAATATCAGTACTTAATTTTGTAAAAATATTTATACTTAATTAGCTTTAATCTTATAAAAAATTGAATTAAAAAATATACTTCAATTATTAAAAAAAATTAGGACAAAATTGAATCAAAGACACAAAAGTGAGGACTAAATTGAAACAATGAGATATATATGGGTACTAAATTGAAATAAATACAATGACATTTGTCACACGTGGCATTACCCTAACACGTGACACTGACATTGTCACGTGTCACAATAGAGACTTGACACGTGGCAACACAAAATTTTTGCAAAAAAATTAATTAAAAGAAATTAAAAAACTAGAGAGTGACTAGGGATGTCAACGGGGTGGGTAGGGTATAGGTAGTAGCTCCCCCGTACCTTACTTGCTGGATAAATATCTGTCATGTACCCGTACCCATATCCATTTAGGCATAAATTTTTAATATCCACGAGTAATTGCGGATATTTATAAAAAACAAAATTAATATTTAACAACAAATTTTAAACATAAATTCAAATAAAAATACAATGCATAATATTTATAAATTTCAAACAAAGTGCAAATAACCCATTAAAATAGTGTTGAATGACAATTTAAAAATAAATGGAAATTTTCTAAAACCAATTGATAAAAAAAACCCATTCAAAATCAATGTGTTAATGTTTTAATCATTTTTCTTATTTTTTAATTTAATTTAGAATATAGCGGGTACGAGTATCCACGGGTACGAATACTATGATACTAGTACCCGCCTTGTTAATATGCAGGTATAAAAAATACTTGTATTCGTCATCTGCAGATATCCACTTTCAATATTCATTTCCTACCCGTTGTGGGTTTTATCTGCGGATACCCGCGGGTACAAATTTTATTTTACACCCCTAAGAGTGACATGTGGCATGTCGTTAACGACATTAATTACTTTTTTTTCGTAAAAGAGACTCGGAGCACTTTTTTAAAAGTGGAAATACAATTGACATTTTTATATTCGCGGGTACCAAATTGACACACTCTTAACAAAATGAATATTATCCAAGTAATTAAACATTTAAATAATTATTGTGTTAGAGTCGGACCTACTCTAAACTTTATTTATATTGGTTTTTTTATCTTAATAAATGTTAGTGTCCAACTAGAACTCACTCTAAATTTAATTTAGTGTTGGGTTAGAGTATCTTTAGCCCACTCTTAACTTTATTTAAAATTGTTTTTTTATCTTAATAAATGCTAGTGTCCAACTAAAACCGGTCTTAATTTAATTTTGTGTTACGTTAGAGTTGTTTTAAACAACTCTAAACTTTATTTAAATTTTTTTTTTTATTTTAATGATTGTTAGCATGTAACTGCAATCCACTCAAAATTTAATTTAGTGTTATGCTAGAGTGGGTCTAGTAACATTCTAAATTTATTTAAATTTATCTTTTATTTAAATACCACTCTAAATTTAATTTAACGTCGTGTGAGAATTCAATCTGCTATAAGTTTAATTTAAATTTGTATTTTTATTTAGTAAATGTCAACTAAAGTCCGTTTAGTCCATTTTAAATTTAAATTGGTTTTGTGGTAGAGCAAATTCTGAATTTTGTTTAAATTTATATTTTATTTTGATATATATTACCATCCAACTATATATATACTACTAAAAAAAGTTATATTTTCTGTCAATTTTGTTTTAAATTTTTTTAAGAATATTTATAAGTTTTGTTATAAAAAAAAATTGCAGGAAATTGGTGTCAATTTTTTTACAAAATATTTTGTAACACTTTTCATAACAAATTTTATAAGAAATACTTACTAATTTTATAATTTATAAGAAATAATTATACATGAAAAAATTACTTACCAATTAAGATTCTTAACAAAAATAATAGAAATATATCTTTTTTTCAAATTTTCTTAACAAATTTACAAGAAAAATCTCATGTAATTTTTTTTTATCTACTCTACACTACATTTATGGAAAAAATTATGTATTTGAGTAAATCTTAAAGATTTATCAATCGGTTAAGTGTTAAAGTTATATTTGTTAAGTAATTATCAACTATTTCTTGACAAATATTAGATTATTGTCTAAACACTATCAATAGGTCGATATTTGCAAGTATCAAAACAATTTAAAAATTACTATTCAACCCTCCCTTCTGTTTTTTCTTTCTTGTTTTCACATAGATATAGTTTAGAATGTTGAAATTAGCTTATTATTATTAAGTTCACCATTATTTTGAGACCAAAGAGAGAGTACTTACTAGTCTTTATGTATTTCTTGGAAGACTTCTGTTATTTCTTGGAACAAACTTTTGTTATTGTCACATGAGAGTTCATTAGTCTTTGGCTTGACTTTTCTGCATTATTACGAGTAAAAGATATAGGACAATGTGGATAGAAGGACTAAACGACTGGACTTGTGTGGCCGTGAATTTCGAAGAATTTGATAAGGTCTTGTATATGAGTGTGACTAATGAATTATTGTTTGGGGACTCAATCCTCGGGACTAAATAGTTATCCGTATTTATGACGCAGTCCTAATTAAGGGACTTCATTTTTCCTTCAACAAAATTGTGCAGACTTTGTCTTATGAGAAACCATAAGTTTTGTATCTTTTCTATGTGGCTTCTGCATCTGATTTCAAAAATAAACAATAGAAATTAGAAGTGTTAGCATAAACTAAAAGAGGCACCCAGCTTGGTTTGTTAAAAATAACAGCTAAGTAAACGAAATGACAAGTGTTCGTGATTCTGTATTGATGACGCTATTGCTACTGCTTCTTCTTATCAGAAATGGCAGCGCTCATAACGATTGCGACGAGAATTTGTCTTGTGGGAAGAACGAACCCCATATTGAATTTCCCTTCGAACTGGTGAAGGAGATGGAGGAGCCATGCACTTATCCCCGTCTTTGTCTTTCTTGTACTGAAAAAAGACAGACCATGCTTCTGCTTCCTACCATCAAACTCCGAGTCAATTACATAGACTACGAATCTCAGGAAATTTACTTAACTGACCCGGAAAACTGCTATTCCAACAAGTTTATGGAAGTCATCAATTTTATTCGAAGTTACCACTTAGAAGCACGATATGGTGAACCAGAAAATAACTTGATCTTCTTCAACTGTACTTCAGCTGGGCTTCCATACCTCAGAAACAACTACATGCGACAAGATATGGTCTCCTGTCCTATTTACATGGCTAATTCTTTTGAAAGTGTCCTCAGTTTGGATCTAACATCCTGTACCAAGATGTTCAATATCACTGCGCCAATCGCGGCGGTCCACTCGAATGCCTTGTATTTGAGATGGCCGAAACCAAATTGTGCTGAGTGCGAAGCAAAAGGCAAGAGATGTAAATGGAAAACCAATAACGACACAGAAGGAGACATCCAATGTTTTGAATGCAAACGGAAGGGAATTCACGTTCCTAAATCTTTTATTTTTGCTGCTACAGGTCAGATCAGACACTCTTACACGTTCGTTTTTTAATATACTTTAATTCCTTATTTCTACAATTTCGGATGTCAACAATTGAATGGCATTAAAAAGTAAAAGCGTAAGAGTTGAAACAAACACTAAAATAAGTAAATAAATCTTTCTTTCTTTTCTTAATGAAGTCTCCAACTGCTATTGTAGGTTCCATCTTTTTGGGGCTGGTGGTCATTGCTGTCTTTAAGGGCATTCTCTATTTTAGGAAAAAGCAAGAAGACCAAGAAAGGGTGGACAAGTTCTTAGAGGATTACAGAGCAGAAAAGCCTGCAAGATTCACCTATGCTGACCTTAAAAGAATCACCAATGGCTTTAAGGAAAACCTCGGAGAAGGAGCTCATGGGGCTGTCTTCAGAGGAAAACTTTCGAGTGAGATTCAAGTGGCTGTGAAGATCCTCAACAATACAGATGTTGAAGGGAAAGAGTTCATCAATGAAGTGGGAATTATGGGCAAAATCCATCACATCAACGTGGTGCGTTTGCTCGGCTTCTGTGCAGAAGGATTCCATCGTGCTCTTGTCTACAATTTCTTTCCAAACGGTTCCTTACAGAGCTTCATATTTCCACCAGAAGACAAGGACCATTTCCTTGGCTGGGAGAAGCTTCAACACATTTCTCTCGGTATAGCTAAAGGGATTGAGTATCTTCATCAAGGTTGCAACCATCCCATTATTCACTTTGACATCAATCCTCACAATGTGTTACTTGACGACAACTTCACTCCAAAAATATCTGATTTTGGCTTAGCCAAATTGTGTTCCAAGAATCCCAGCGTGGTGTCTATGACAGCTGCTAGGGGAACCTTGGGATACATTGCACCTGAAGTCTTCTCCAGAAACTTTGGGAACGTGTCTTACAAATCTGATATTTACAGTTATGGAATGTTGTTGTTAGAAATGGTTGGTGGGAGAAAGAATGTGGACATGTCTTCTCCAGAAGATTTCAATGTTCTGTACCCGGATTGGATCCATAACCTGGTTGATGGAGATGTGCATATCCATGTTGAGGATGAAGATGATGTTAAGATTGCAAAAAAACTAGCAATTATTGGGCTTTGGTGCATTCAGTGGCAGCCAGGGAACCGTCCATCCATAAAATCTGTGATACACATGCTAGAAACTCAAGATGAAAACCAGATTGCTGTGCCTCCTAATCCATTTCACTCAGCAACTTCCACTACAGTTAAGGGACCCACCTCCACAAGACGACCTTTGCATTTGGAAGTGATTGAAGAATGATTTACACCGGAAAAAACAATAATCTTTTAATATGTAGAAATATTATCGAAGATTATTTTATTAAATATGACGAAATCTATAACACCTAGTCCATTCGCGTATTTTTTTAGTGTAAGAAACTATAATGAGATGAATGGGATTGTTAAACTAGCGGTAAAGCATTGTTTACCAAAAAGAACGAGTTGGTATAATGAGATTTTATTTGTGATAGTCAAACATATATCTGTTAGACTTTTGTTTGATCTCGTGGTAAGTTGAGAATGGAGTCTAATGTATGCTAAATGTGGACTAGATTAAACTTTGTCGAAATATTCAATCTAATGAATAGGTATGTTAGCAAACCAAGTAAGCAACATTGCGAGCATTTGAAAAATATCTTGAGATATTGTTGAGACCACATAATACAAATTAACCATTTTGACAAAAGGTCTAAGTAGCATATTGATGATAACAAATACCGTATAGTATGAAGAAAGATCTGATTAGTTTCGATGATGATTATAATATTATAGTCTGATATTATTAATTTAAATAATTAAAATAGAAAATAAGTATAAAATCGTATTTATGATAATTCTTTTTTCTAAAATGCAGGAAAATTTAAAACATTTATTATACCACAATAAACTAAAATTAACAAACTAAAATCGTCGATTACAAATTTTGAATCTGGTAAGATAAAGGTTTACAAAATGTTTAACATTCATAAAACAAGAAAATATCATAAAGGCTTTTCCCTAAGCTAGTCCCTCTATGAATCTATGCTTCACCAGCAACACTTGCAACATCATCTGCTCCCGTGTAACACATTACATGATCATCGCCAAACACAAGCAAATAAGGTGAGCTTAACAAAATAAAAGTACACTACACAATATAATAAAATAATCATTCACTATTTCAAACACATCTAATACTCCCAAGTCTCACCACAAAATATACCATTCCCTCATAACCAACCAGTTTCCTTTCTTGTGCCCCAACGCCTCTTGGACGAGAATTTCTCCTCTTGCGTACCAACATCTTGTGGGAAAACAAGCAACAACCACTACAAAAAAAAACTAAAATTACCGACGGAATTTTACCGACGGATATACTTTTGTCGGTAAATTTGAATTACCGACGGATTTTTCCATCAGTAAAAGAAGCGGGAAATTTCTTGTTCAAATTTGAATTACCGACGGATTTACCGACGAAGAAATCCGTCGGTAAAAGAAGCGGAAAATTTTTCGCCTAAAATTTGAATTACCGACGGATTTGTCCGTCGGTAAATCTGTCGATACTTATATAACTCAAAATCCGTCGGTAAAATCCGTCGATAATTTAATTTTTTTTATCGACAAATTTACCGACAGATTTATCCGTAGATAAAAGAAGCGGGAATTTTCCCGCCCAAATCTCCTTATAAGAAGACGACGGCAGCATCACCTCCATTGGCGAAGATGAAAGACACCTTCGAATCTGCACTGTAGAACACGAATCAGTCGAGCCATCGCACCTTCGTTGAAGAAGACGACCATCGCGTCGCATGCGGTTTCAGCAACTACAAGCTTCTGTGAAACCCTAATTTGGGATAGAGAAGGATCTGCCATGTGTCATCTTCTCATTGCACAAACTGGTCAACTGGTCAATGGAGTAGTCAACTCTGGTCAAATTCTGGTCAAAACTGCAAAAAAGGTCAAACAAGAGGGGTAGAGTTGGAAATTGGACAGAAATTAAATTGCTAATTAATTAAATAAAATAAAAGATTTTAGCAACCGACAAATAAAGCCCAAAGTCCAGTAGAAGCCTATAAAAAGAGACCAAGGGGGAAGCAGAGAAAACAGGCTCAGCACGTCGGAATTGAGGAACCCTTAGGGGGGGCCTAATTTCTTTCTCTCTCTTTTCTTCTCTTTATTCTTCTCTCTTTATTTTGCATTCATGGAGTTCTAAACTTCTTATGTTGATTCCATTGTAATTTCTTAATTGAATTTTGAGGTTAGATCAATTAATTTCTTTGTTCTTTTTATTATTGTTGAGGTTTTCATTCATCTATGTATTTTATCTTTGAATCACGTAAGAAGTAATGATTTTAAATCTATATGCATGTTGGTCATATGAGTCCAAGACTTTTTAAATTGAATTGAGACTTTACTTTGATTTTATTTAGAAACTTTCATATGATTAAATGAGTTTTTACCAATAATTAAGACTTTACTTTGGTTAAAGGTATTTACTCTAACTACAATTAATTGAGACTTACTTTGATTAATTAAGCTTTTTATTTGGTGGGGAGATAAAAGAATAGACATGATTAGGCATAGTAAATTTGATTGAGACTATACTTTGGTTGAATTTACTATGGATAATCTAAAAGTTCTCACTTTTAATTGAGACTGTACTTTGGTTAAAAGTGAGAACGCCAACAAATTAATTCTGCCTTTATATTGATTAATTTGAAAATCTACAACCATAATTAATTGACCAATAATCTTTAGATAACTGATGATGAATCTATTTTGAAAATGCAATGGAATCAATCTATTTTCTTTACTATTGTTTTTATCCCTTTTTTTTCTTTTCTATTTCTTTCTTGTTTATCCTAATCCTCCTATATTTTTATTATTATTTTGACTAACTCTTTTGTATAGAATTTATAAAAACTAATTTGTTAAAAATCAATTTCGTCTTCGTTGGGAGACGACTTTGGGTTACTTTACCCTTTCTATTTTGTTGACTATTATCTTAGTAATACTGAAGTTGTTATAGTTTAGTAGTATTAATTTGAACGCGTCAACGACAGCGTTATCAAATTTGGCGTCGTTGTCGGGGAACACGGTTAGAATTTTTATCATTTTAGTTCTTATTTTTATTTTTCTTCTTTTGCTTTTATTTTTTATTTTTATTTTTTATTTTTATTATTTATTTATCACTAACATTTTCTTTTCTCAATTTTTGTTCTAACTTTTTTTTTTTATTTTCTTTAGTTATTTTATTTTATTTTATTTAGTTATTTTTTTAAGCATAATTTTTGTTTGAAGATTTTTGTTGGGAAATTTTTGAAACTAGTTAGTCAAAACTTTGGCTAAGGAAAGATAAGGTATTTAAGTTGTCCATTGAGACACACCTCTCTTTCCTGGAAGTCTACTCAACAAGCTTTCAACTTATTTCTTTTCAGAAAACCTCTTTCAAAAATGCAAAATAACTTTTCATATGAAAGTAATCAACATTGTAGTTTTCAAATGGATTACAATTACTATCCACAGCAACCAGTTGATTTTCAGCAACAAATTGTCACACCTACTTCTGCACCTGATATAAGTGGGTTAACTTTACGACAATTTAATGATCTATATCCTAGATCATCTTTTTTGGGATATGAGCAACAACCATATTCTGAGTGTCCACCTCAACAACCATATGTTCCAAATAGTTTTCAGTAACAATATGTACCACCACAGCAAGTTGAAGCAACCAATGGACCATCTTACAGGGAAGTTATGATATTAATGGGTGAAGTTATAGAGAAATTAGAGTCCATGGATGAAAGGTTGCGAGTTGATCAAAGATGCAAAAATATTGAGCAAGAGTGGTACGAAAATAAGCAAATATTGTCTTATATGTTGAGGGATGTAAGTAAGAACAACTTCGTAGAATTACTTGTAACTATTAATACCACCTCTCAACCCCATCAGAGATTTCTTGAAAATCCAGATTTTAACGAACTTCATCATGAAATCAAAGATATGCTTCTAAAGTTGGCCATCAGAGCTGACCAAATGTCTGAAGGTTTGAGTAAGCTAATGAATGATATAGTTAGAAAGGTCACTTTGGAAGATATGATGAATATGATGACTAAAATGATGAAGATGAATCAGACAGATCAGAAAGAGATGATGAATGCCGCCACACAAAGCTTGCAAAATCAGTCTGAAAAACCAATAGCAGAATCACATCACATTGATATATCTATTGATGGATATAATGATTTTCATAGCAATATGTCTACTGATGGACATATTATGGATGTTATTGAAGTCGATGAAGAAATTGAAGATTCCCACACTAACATATCTACTGATGGATATGTTGATAATGCTCAATGTGAATATAAAGTTTTATCTGTTGATATTTTTGAAGAGCAAAGTTGTGAGGACAATACAATAGAGGAACTAAGTGTATGAGGATTACTGATGATCCGCTTAACCATCTGAATGCACCTGATGATGCTCAAGTTGAATTGAAGCTACACACTCCACACATCAAGTTTGTTGATGTGAATGATGCAAATAAGTTTTCAGTGGTTATCTTTGTTGACATGGCTACAGAAAAAGAAGAAAGGTTGCTGCAACAGGTAAAAATCTTAGATTTAAATTCTTTTGAAATCATTGTTGATAGAAAAGTTAAATTACACGCATATTTGTTTTCTGTTTTTAATTTTAGTAAAAAATTTAAAAAAAAATCAAAAATATGTGTTTTTGTTTTTAGTTTTTATAAAAATAAAAATGTAAAAATTAAAAAAATGGTACAAGCTGATTTCTACTTTGTAAAATTAAAGAAAATAAATTTTGACATATGGCCAGATTGAGCCAGAAATCACAAATTTTTTCGTTTCCTCCCCAAAATAAGTCCATCAAGGACAATTTTTTTGAAATAAGTGTGGGGGAGACAAACTATAGGTAGCATTTTCCTTTTTTTGTTTTTTGTTTTTTTTCATTTAAAAAATTGTGATTTCTTTTTGAGAAAACTGTGAAAGTATTAACTTTTTACTAAGTGAAACTTTTAAACAATATGTCTCATAAGAAATCCACCAAAAATATTTTCCTACTTTCAATAAAACATATTGACATTGGATTTTGGGATTTGATTCAATAATTGGGATGATCATAACTCTGGAAAAATAAAAGTCATGTTGATATGAGTGGATTGTTTCTATGATTTGCTAATTGAGTTAATTTGAGAGTTTCTTGTTTATATGATTTGCTAATCTTTTGTGAAAGAATTTGACCTTCTGAGTCTTGAGCCTTAATGCAAAGGATGGACTGCCATGTGCCGTTCCTATTTTTTCTTGAGTGACTTGCTCATGTTTATTTATACTCAAATATTTAGCTTGATTCTTTTGTTTTACAAATTAGGTGAATATTCATGATTTGATATGACTGAGGCATTTCTTGTTTTTAGCTACTTGGCCAAATAAGCCCACCTTGATATTAATCCATTGGTAGCCCCTTTGAGGTTTAAACCTCTTTTTTCTTGTTTTAAGCCCATTGTAAACCCTTAAAAAGAAAAAAGACCATGTTTTTTCTTATCTTAGGAAGAAAGAAAGGAGCTAGTGGATTATGATAGGATTGGTTGAGGAATAAAGTGTGTGGGTGAGTACCTCATCCACAAATTAATAAAAATGGCAAAAGGAAAAACTGTTGATGAAAAAGTATTGAAAAAATTGCTTTCTAAAAAAAAGAAAGCAACAAGCAATAAACGAAAAAGAGTTGTTTTTGAAATTATGCTTCATTATTCTTCCTACATTACTATTTCAAAACCCCAAGAGTCCTAAAATTTTTCCTATCTTTGCCTTGGCCCCATCATAACCTGTGAAAAGTCCTCATGATCTTTGAATGCATGTTTTCTGAAAGTTTGTGAATATCAGAGTCTTGTTAAGTATTATGTGTGTTTACTTGCATGAGTATTTTGAGTGAAAACACAAGCCAAAACACTTGAGATAATTTTTGTGAGAAAATACACATTTAACTTGAGTGCTTTCTTTCATAATTGATTGTCTTGTGAATTCAAAAGATTAACTCATGTGTGAAAAATAGAATCTTTCCGTTTACTTATGCATGGTAACTTGATTTCTAGAATATTGATTAGTCTCAAGTAAGGTTCATCCTTTGATCCATTGTTGATGTGAAATAAAATACCTCAGAACAAGTTTTGAAATTACTCAATTTTGCCCAGGAGTGCAAAAGGATAAGTGTGTGGGTATGATGAGTGCGTATTTTTGCCCTCATTCAGTATTTAATTCCGGGTATTTAATTGAATTTATGTGCTTAAAGAGTGATTTAATTGATAATTCTGATAATTAGGCTATTTGAGCTTGTGTGATAAAAATGTGTTAAAAAGTGATTTTTAGCTACATAAATTATTTTTGGATATTTTAATGTTTGTTGATGCAGCTGAAATTAAAATTAAGCTCATTCAAGGTGGGAAAATAATTTGATTGAAGTTACATAACACCTTTAAATAAGTCTAAAATTAGCAAGTTCTGGAAAAATCACTAATGCACCCCCAGTTTTATTTTACACACTCCTCCTGCAAGTGGATCACAAAAACCTGTTCTGCACCCCCAAGTTTTACTAAGTTGCACTCCTCCTACCACTTAAACCATTTCAACCAGATGCTGCCATGTGGCAATCCTCGACTTTTAAAATTGGCCAACCAGAACAAGCCACGTGGCATTAATCCTTGCAAACACATATGCACCAATTAGACACTACCACGTCATCATCTTCCTCCATCTCACACATGAAACCCTAACCCTAATTTTTCTCTTCTCCCACCATCACCATGCCAGCAGCAGCAGCCGCCACCCTTCCATCGCCAGTCACATCACCGGCCACCGTGAGTTCTTCTTCCTCGCGCACCAACGATGGCAGCCCCACGCACCTAGACCAGCACCGTGCCTGCACCTGCGAGACCCGTCCACTGCCAGAAGCCACCATCATCACGCACTCGAAACGGCACCTGCAATGTAGATCTCCACGAAAAGCTTCACTCACCATTGTAAACGAGTCACTCCCACCACAGTTTCATCACCATCACGCACCTGCATCACAATCACGCGAGCACACACTAGAGACGCGAGTTCAGCCACCGTAGTTCTGTTCTTCATCTTGCCGGCAACACCCATCCCGAATCCTTCGCGTAGTTCCGTCATCAGCTCATGAACCTTCATGGCAGCAACACCTCCATTGGCGAAGATGAAAGACACCTTCGAATCTGCATTGCAGAACGCGAATCAGTCGAGCCACCGCACCTTCATTGAAGAAGACGACTGTAAGACCCGGGAAAATTAAATAGTTATTTAATTAATTATTTAATTAGGACGGGTAGCGAGAACATTTAAAGCAATAAATGCGAGGAGCTATGACATGGAAGAGTACTAGCTCAAGTGGTTGAGAGTACTTTATTGTGTGTGAGGACTTGGGTTCGAGTCCTATGTGTGCCACTTGGATGTTATTTAAATTATGTGTTTTTGTGTGCTTATATATTGAACTCGTATGGATGATGATAAACTCTTAAAATTGTAGGATTTAGCATGAAACATGTGTTGGTTGAGGGGTTTGGCCTTGGTTTGGTGTATGCATGAGTGTGGGTTCAAACCTTGTTGAGAACTAAATAGTTTTCTTTTTGCTAAATTTCCTTTGAGCATGAATATGAAAGGATTGGAAAACCTAGCAGATACTAGAGAGGTAATGTGGGGGGGAAGCTGAAAATTTATGGGTGATAGCCATTGAATGGCCTTAACCATATTTCTTTTAATAAATTTCGTTTTAGTAAAATAGAGAATAATTAGGGTACATTAAGAGTGAGAGAGAAGAGAGAAGGAGAGGAGAAAATCAGTCTGTGAGAGGTGCAAATAACTCTGAGAGTGAGAAAGAACAATTCTGGTGCGTGAAGGAAGGTCGCGAGAGAAGAATCAGAGTGGTTCTTTTAGCAAAGGGGAAAAGGTGTGCAAGGAGAGTGGGAATCTCAATTTGGAGCGCGAATTCCAGGTAAGGGGAGTTGCTTTCGAGTGTTTCTTTTTCATGATCGTCTTGTTATGCCTTGAATGATCATAAGCGTATGAAATTTTGCCTTAACTGTACTGGTTTTTCGCGTTTTCTGGGTTCTGCCCAGAAACCGCCTGGCGGGCATGCATGTGCCGCCAGGCGGTTCAACAGTTTGTGAGTGCATGGGCTTCTGGGTGACTTAAACCGCCTGGCAGGGATGAATATCCGCCAGGCGGCGTGACAGTGCTTGTGTTCTTTGTCTAATTTTTGATGTTGTTGTGCGAAAGGTCATTGTGATTTCTGAAATCATATTTTGCTGACCTGATTGTATGTGATGCTAACTTGAAATTGGATTAGAATGGCATGATAGCGGGACTTAGACCACTCGTGAGGAGTCGCTCATGATTGAATGCATGAGGGTGGAGGTCACGATTATATTATGATTTGAATTGCAAACTAGATCGGAGTCATCATATCTGTAACGTTGTATTTGAGTGCTGGTAGTCATAAGTCGGGATGATGGTAAGAGTTGATAAATATCGCAGGTGCAAAGAAAAATATTGGGGTTCCTGGGACAGCAGGAGCCGCCTGGCGGCACGTTGGTTACCGCCAGGTGCCATATCAGTGAAGCGTGGTGTCTGATTCGTGAAAAACGCTGTTTTTCGTACTTTTCGTGGAACAGGAACCGCCCGGCGCTAGTTCATGCCGCCAGGCGCCATCGATTTTTCTGGTCTGCGCAGTTTTCGAAAAACTGCATTTTCCGCTTCGTTAACCGTCTGATTTAGGTGAAATTTTGTAAGGTGTTTCACAACACGTTGTTCTTCACTTTGAACGGTGGAGATTTGAATTGGATGTCTTCAGCTAGAGATATACATCAGTCATGATTTGTTGTTTTAATAACTTAATAATATGATTACTAATGGATGATTAAGTGTTCTCAAGTGCTGGTATGGCCTTGATTGGTGAATGTATATATATAAATATATAGATGTGTGATTAATGAGTATGTTTTTGGTAGTGCTTGCTAAGACATGTTGACTATATGAACTTACGTATGTTAGCTTGAATGTATGATGTTATAAGTGTGTGAAAGAAAAAGCCACTATTGATAATATCACTATGACCAAGTGTTGCATGATCGTGACGGGTTTTGAGGGATGTATGGAGAGTCACTGTTGGGACAATGTTCTTATTATTTGGAGGAGTTGGACAAATGGATCTGTCAGATTAGTGTATAAACACTTGATTAACCACGATTGGGGTAGACTAACCACAGGGAGGAGTCCTTATTGGTCCATAAGAGTGAGTATGTAACCAAAAGTCTAGTTGAGGTACATGTATTTGTTTACATACGATAATTGTAGGTTCACCTATGTGAGGGTTGAGATTGGGGTTCTTATGCGATCTATGGAAGGGATTTAAATGGTAAACTGGATTAACTGGAGTGTCATAAACCAGAAAAGTGTTGTTCTGGTGTGGCGCCTGGCGGTCTACTGATAGCCGCCAGGCGATAGCCTTAGCGAGAGAGGACGCTGGCGACTGGCGGGAAGTGAATACCGCCAGGCGGTCTAGAACAGTTTCGCCTGGCGGCGAGTGGGCCGAGCCAGGCGGAGACGCTGATGTTCTTTGATTCCGGGTGCGTTGTTTTGACTGACGATGATGCTTTGCTTGGATCGGGAGATGCTGTGCCATGAGCGGGTAGGTTCATTGATGGTGTGACATGTGATGATATGAGCGGGGAGGTTCATATCAAGTTACTCTCACGTGGGGGTACGAGCGGGGAGGTTCGTATGTTCCGTGCTCACGTTGAGAGATGCCACGTGCGGGGAGGTACGGGGGCTGGTGGATCACATGTGTTGGACTACGGGCGGGTAGGTCCGTAGAGCAGGACTACGAGCGGGGAGGTTCGTAGAGGCAGGACCACGAGCGGGCAGGTTCGTGTGAGCATCAGATTCCCGAGTCCAAGGCTAACCAATTGTATGACTTGAAGACTGTTAAGTCTTGGGGTTAGGGTCTTGGCCAAGGTTTATAGATAATGTATAAGATGGGTAAATGATCTATCTTGTGTTTACATTCTTGTTATTTTATTTTCTCAGCTCACCCTTTCTGTTTGTGTGTGGCGATGATCGTGTAATTCGTTACACGGGAGCAGATGTTGATACAGGTGGTGCTGAGGATGCTCAGTTGGCGGAGTGAGGGCTAGCATGGGAGTAGTGCTAGGGCTTTGATAAATTGTAATTTATGTTTAAATACGAATTTTGGTAACTTGTAATCAGTTACGAATTTAGTTATGAGTTTTGGCGCGCTATCTTAAATAATTGAAATTTTCCCGCGTTGGGATTTTTATCGAGATAGCTATTTAATGCAATTATTTATTTTAATATTTATTTCTAAGTAATATTCCCTAGGGATGTTACATTTGGTATCAGAGCAAACGTTTTGATGCTTTTGGGGCAAATTGGGGAGTGAGCTTGTCGTGTTTCGGTTGCGAAACCGTGTAGGAATGAATTTGTAGTCTGTCGATCATACTATTGATTGCGGACTACGTAAAGTTGTGAAACTGGAAGCATTAAGAACAGAAAATTTCTTGGTAAAGTGATGAGGGTGCACACTCATGACTATATCAGAGATAGTTCCTTTCTTAAATCTAAAAATTTTGGTAAAAGAGAGGGAAGTTATAGGTTGAGTTTCTCTCCTATGCCTTTTCCTCTTTATATTTGCACTCATGTGGTATGTGTTTGTTATTTATGGTGGCAAAGGAATGCAGATTCAAGGTCAAACTTGACCTGCTTGCCTTGCAAGGGTTAGTGTGGGGCCTTTAAGGTAGCCTCTTGACCGAAGATACGAATATGCAGAAGGTTGTGTATCAGTGTACGAGTGAAGTTAAGTTGTGAATTTGTAGGCGAAAAACACTAAAGGAGTTTAAAAACATCGCGTTAAACTGAGGGCAAGAATAGGTTCTTGGAACGAATACCAAAAGTTTTGGGAGAGGAATCAAATTCAAAGGTTAGAATAAGGAGAAGTGTTCAGTGCATGCTTATGCAGCAAAGTTGAGAAGTCAAATCGGTACTACATCCTAACATGGGTCAATGGTAGGAGTGGAAAGTAGTGAAACGTATGAGGCTAAGGCTAAACCAAAAAGGGTCGAGACAAGGAAGTGAGAATCTCCAGCAGAATGTAAAGTTGAGGTAGAGCTCGAAAGATTAGGTCGACCAGGAAATGTTCTAAGAAAGGGGGAAAACCAATCACGTGGTAAGAATACCATATGTTCAAGGTTTTATGCCGGTCAACCTCCATGAGAGGCAGTCAAATCTTCTTGGCAATAACCTCAATTTAAGTCAGGAGTAGAATAGATGTTCTAAGTAAGGTGGCTCATGAGAGGGAAAGGTCTGACTTGGGGCATGAGATGAACAGTTTCAAGTATCGAAAGAAGCAGTACTTCATTAAGTTGTTCTTATGGGAATGAGGCAGATGGTAAGGTCATGGCCCAAGGGAGGATGAAAGGAAGAGAGAAAAGTCTTGTGCAGCTGAAGGAGTGTCTCTACTAATTGGCGTTGGATCGGTTAAAGTAAATAATTAAAAGGATACAAGGTATAAAAGTGGTGATTGGGGTATGCGTTTTGGTTTTAATCGAGATCAGATACTCCTTAGTATCGCCATTATGAGAATTAGGTTCTGGTTGTCAGTAAGAGGGAATTGGTAGTGAGATGTTGGTTTACTCTACAGTTGCGGCTAAGTGTGGAATACTTGGGTTTGGTGGTGTCTCGAGATGATCGAAGAATTCATACTCAAGGTTAATTGGAATTGACTCTTTTGTGAGAATGGGACATCAACACAAGAATGGATAGGTTATTTTCCAATCTCATGCTGGAACAGTGTGATACTCAACAAGGTAGTGTTCGATGATCCAAAGAGACAAATCGACGACGAGGTATCAATTGTAGGTAGATCAGAAAGGTGAGGACAAAATGTCATGTGAACTAGAGTTACTTAGCAAAGACCAGAGAAGAATAGATGTAGAGCATCTTGATGGTGGAAGAGTCCTAGACTCGTTTTCAAGTATATGCTAGAATTTCACTTTGGAGTGATGAAGTTCCTTATCGTATTAGTACCTGAGGAAGAGCTGGTGTCAATAATTTCTAATTGGATGGTGTCGTGGGGAATGGGAAGAAAGAGAAGAAGAGGAATAGATACTAAAGAATTGATGACAAGGACTTAGTGTAAACACTATAATGATTGCAAGTTTTACACTTGTGTGAGAGGAGGAAGACGTTCAGGTACGTGAGGATCTAATATTGTGAGTTGGATAGGGACTGAGAAGGGGAAAGACTACAGGCTTGGAACGGATGGTATCTTAAGGTTTAGAGACCGAGTTGGTGTGCCTGGGGATTTGAGACTGAGGAAACAGATTCTGGAGGAGGGTCATAAAAGCCGACTTAGCATACATCCAGGTATGACTAAGATGTGTCACGATTTGAAACAGTCTTTCTGATGGAATGGGATGAAGACTGACATTGCCGACTTCGTGACATTGTGCTTGGTGTGTCAGAAGGCCAAGATTGAACACCAGCGACCAGGGGGTACACTGGAGTCATTGGATATTCCTCAATGGAAATGGGACAGTGTAGCTATGGATTTCGTCACTCACTTGCCGAAGTCTGTGAAGGGGCACGACCCAATCTGGGTAATAGTGGACAGGTTGACAAAGTGTGCCCACTTCCTTGCTATTAATCAAAAGTGGTCAATGGACAGATTGGCTGAGTTGTATGTGAGGGAAGTGGTCAGGTTGCACGGCGTGCCGGCCAGTATAGTGTCAGATAGAGACCCGAGATTCACATCTCTTTTCTGGCAGTCATTGCAGGCAGCGTTGGGGACTCAGTTGAGGATGAGTTCTGCATATCATCCTCAAACTGATGGTCAGTCGGAGCGTACCATTCAGTCTTTGGAGGATCTGCTGAGGGCTTGCGTATTAGATCATATGGGTAGTTGGAGTGAGATGCTTCCCTTAGTGGAGTTCACATACAACAACAGTTATCACACCAGCATTGGTATGGCTCCATATGAGGCGTTGTATGGGCGGCGGTGTAGGACGCCACTGTGTTGGAACCAGGATGGGGAATCATTGGTGTTGGGTCCTGAGTTTTTACAGCAAACCTCTGTGAAGGTTAGGGTAATCCAGGAGAGGATGAGGGCTACACAGAGCAGACAAAAGTCCTATGCAGACAAGAGGAGGCGACCTCTAGAGTTCGAGGCTGGGGATCATGTGTTCCTCAGGGTGACACCAATGGCTGGTATTGGGAGGGCCATCAAATCGAGGAAGCTAACCCCGAGATTTGTTGGGCCTTATCAGATTCTGAGGAGAATTGGTGTTGCAGCTTATGAAATCGCCTTGCCACCACACCTGACGAATCTGCATAACGTGTTCCACGTTTCCCAGTTGAGGAAATATGTTGCGGATCCGTCACACGTACTGGAGTCAGATGATATTCAGATTCGGGAGGATTTGACAATGAGCACTGGGCCAGTGCGAATTCTAGACTCATAGGTGAAACAGCTACGGGGGAAGGAGATTAAAACTGTGAAGGTGTTGTGGGATGAGACTACCCAGGAGATGACCTGGGAGATGGAGGATCGCATGAAGCAATCCTATCCGTACTTATTCCCTGGTAAGTTTTATTTTCGAGGACGAAAATCTTAAAAGGTGGGTGTAATGTAAGACCCGGGAAAATTAAATAGTTATTTAATTAATTATTTAATTAGGACGGGTAGCGAGAACATTTAAAGCAATAAATGCGAGGCGTTATGACATGGAAGAGTACTAGCTCAAGTGGTTGAGAGTACTTTATTGTGTGTGAGGACTTGGGTTCGAGTCCTATGTGTGCCACTTGGATGTTATTTAAATTATGTGTTTTTGTGTGCTTATATATTGAACTCGTATGGATGATGATAAACTCTTAAAATTGTAGGATTTAGCATGAAACATGTGTTGGTTGAGGGGTTTGGCCTTGGTTTGGTGTATGCATGAGTGTGGGTTCAAACCTTGTTGAGAACTAAATAGTTTTCTTTTTGCTAAATTTCCTTTGAGCATGAATATGAAAGGATTGGAAAACCTAGCAGATACTAGAGAGGTAATGTGGGGGGGAAGCTGAAAATTTATGGGTGATAGCCATTGAATGGCCTTAACCATATTTCTTTTAATAAATTTCGTTTTAGTAAAATAGAGAATAATTAGGGTACATTAAGAGTGAGAGAGAAGAGAGAAGGAGAGGAGAAAATCAGTCTGTGAGAGGTGCAAATAACTCTGAGAGTGAGAAAGAACAATTCTGGTGCGTGAAGGAAGGTCGCGAGAGAAGAATCAGAGTGGTTCTTTTAGCAAAGGGGAAAAGGTGTGCAAGGAGAGTGGGAATCTCAATTTGGAGCGCGAATTCCAGGTAAGGGGAGTTGCTTTCGAGTGTTTCTTTTTCATGATCGTCTTGTTATGCCTTGAATGATCATAAGCGTATGAAATTTTGCCTTAACTGTACTGGTTTTTCGCGTTTTCTGGGTTCTGCCCAGAAACCGCCTGGCGGGCATGCATGTGCCGCCAGGCGGTTCAACAGTTTGTGAGTGCATGGGCTTCTGGGTGACTTAAACCGCCTGGCAGGGATGAATATCCGCCAGGCGGCGTGACAGTGCTTGTGTTCTTTGTCTAATTTTTGATGTTGTTGTGCGAAAGGTCATTGTGATTTCTGAAATCATATTTTGCTGACCTGATTGTATGTGATGCTAACTTGAAATTGGATTAGAATGGCATGATAGCGGGACTTAGACCACTCGTGAGGAGTCGCTCATGATTGAACGCATGAGGGTGGAGGTCACGATTATATTATGATTTGAATTGCAAACTAGATCGGAGTCATCATATCTGTAACGTTGTATTTGAGTGCTGGTAGTCATAAGTCGGGATGATGGTAAGAGTTGATAAATATCGCAGGTGCAAAGAAAAATATTGGGGTTCCTGGGACAGCAGGAGCCGCCTGGCGGCGCGTTGGTTACCGCCAGGTGCCATATCAGTGAAGCGTGGTGTCTGATTCGTGAAAAACGCTGTTTTTCGTACTTTTCGTGGAACAGGAACCGCCCGGCGCTAGTTCATGCCGCCAGGCGCCATCGATTTTTCTGGTCTGCGCAGTTTTCGAAAAACTGCATTTTCCGCTTCGTTAACCGTCTGATTTAGGTGAAATTTTGTAAGGTGTTTCACAACACGTTGTTCTTCACTTTGAACGGTGAAGATTTGAATTGGATGTCTTCAGCTAGAGATATACATCAGTCATGATTTGTTGTTTTAATAACTTAATAATATGATTACTAATGGATGATTAAGTGTTCTCAAGTGCTGGTATGGCCTTGATTGGTGAATGTATATATATAAATATATAGATGTGTGATTAATGAGTATGTTTTTGGTAGTGCTTGCTAAGACATGTTGACTATATGAACTTACGTATGTTAGCTTGAATGTATGATGTTATAAGTGTGTGAAAGAAAAAGCCACTATTGATAATATCACTATGACCAAGTGTTGCATGATCGTGACGGGTTTTGAGGGATGTATGGAGAGTCACTGTTGGGACAATGTTCTTATTATTTGGAGGAGTTGGACAAATGGATCTGTCAGATTAGTGTATAAACACTTGATTAACCACGATTGGGGTAGACTAACCACAGGGAGGAGTCCTTATTGGTCCATAAGAGTGAGTATGTAACCAAAAGTCTAGTTGAGGTACATGTATTTGTTTACATACGATAATTGTAGGTTCACCTATGTGAGGGTTGAGATTGGGGTTCTTATGCGATCTATGGAAGGGATTTAAATGGTAAACTGGATTAACTGGAGTGTCATAAACCAGAAAAGTGTTGTTCTGGTGTGGCGCCTGGCGGTCTACTGATAGCCGCCAGGCGATAGCCTTAGCGAGAGAGGACGCTGGCGACTGGCGGGAAGTGAATACCGCCAGGCGGTCTAGAACAGTTTCGCCTGGCGGCGAGTGGGCCGAGCCAGGCGGAGACGCTGATGTTCTTTGATTCCGGGTGCGTTGTTTTGACTGACGATGATGCTTTGCTTGGATCGGGAGATGCTGTGCCATGAGCGGGTAGGTTCATTGATGGTGTGACATGTGATGATATGAGCGGGGAGGTTCATATCAAGTTACTCTCACGTGGGGGTACGAGCGGGGAGGTTCGTATGTTCCGTGCTCACGTTGAGAGATGCCACGTGCGGGGAGGTACGGGGGCTGGTGGATCACATGTGTTGGACTACGGGCGGGTAGGTCCGTAGAGCAGGACTACGAGCGGGGAGGTTCGTAGAGGCAGGACCACGAGCGGGCAGGTTCGTGTGAGCATCAGATTCCCGAGTCCAAGGCTAACCAATTGTATGACTTGAAGACTGTTAAGTCTTGGGGTTAGGGTCTTGGCCAAGGTTTATAGATAATGTATAAGATGGGTAAATGATCTATCTTGTGTTTACATTCTTGTTATTTTATTTTCTCAGCTCACCCTTTCTGTTTGTGTGTGGCGATGATCGTGTAATTCGTTACACGGGAGCAGATGTTGATACAGGTGGTGCTGAGGATGCTCAGTTGGCGGAGTGAGGGCTAGCATGGGAGTAGTGCTAGGGCTTTGATAAATTGTAATTTATGTTTAAATACGAATTTTGGTAACTTGTAATCAGTTACGAATTTAGTTATGAGTTTTGGCGCGCTATCTTAAATAATTGAAATTTTCCCGCGTTGGGATTTTTATCGAGATAGCTATTTAATGCAATTATTTATTTTAATATTTATTTCTAAGTAATATTCCCTAGGGATGTTACATTTGGTATCAGAGCAAACGTTTTGATGCTTTTGGGGCAAATTGGGGAGTGAGCTTGTCGTGTTTCGGTTGCGAAACCGTGTAGGAATGAATTTGTAGTCTGTCGATCATACTATTGATTGCGGACTACGTAAAGTTGTGAAACTGGAAGCATTAAGAACAGAAAATTTCTTGGTAAAGTGATGAGGGTGCACACTCATGACTATATCAGAGATAGTTCCTTTCTTAAATCTAAAAATTTTGGTAAAAGAGAGGGAAGTTATAGGTTGAGTTTCTCTCCTATGCCTTTTCCTCTTTATATTTGCACTCATGTGGTATGTGTTTGTTATTTATGGTGGCAAAGGAATGCAGATTCAAGGTCAAACTTGACCTGCTTGCCTTGCAAGGGTTAGTGTGGGGCCTTTAAGGTAGCCTCTTGACCGAAGATACGAATATGCAGAAGGTTGTGTATCAGTGTACGAGTGAAGTTAAGTTGTGAATTTGTAGGCGAAAAACACTAAAGGAGTTTAAAAACATCGCGTTAAACTGAGGGCAAGAATAGGTTCTTGGAACGAATACCAAAAGTTTTGGGAGAGGAATCAAATTCAAAGGTTAGAATAAGGAGAAGTGTTCAGTGCATGCTTATGCAGCAAAGTTGAGAAGTCAAATCGGTACTACATCCTAACATGGGTCAATGGTAGGAGTGGAAAGTAGTGAAACGTATGAGGCTAAGGCTAAACCAAAAAGGGTCGAGACAAGGAAGTGAGAATCTCCAGCAGAATGTAAAGTTGAGGTAGAGCTCGAAAGATTAGGTCGACCAGGAAATGTTCTAAGAAAGGGGGAAAACCAATCACGTGGTAAGAATACCATATGTTCAAGGTTTTATGCCGGTCAACCT
This sequence comes from Vigna unguiculata, assembly GCF_037176805.1. Lineage (NCBI taxonomy): Eukaryota > Viridiplantae > Streptophyta > Magnoliopsida > Fabales > Fabaceae > Vigna > Vigna unguiculata. Next base: position 11,641,470 of record NC_140799.1, read on the forward strand.
CCATGAGAGGCAGTCAAATCTTCTTGGCAATAACCTCAATTTAAGTCAGGAGTAGAATAGATGTTCTAAGTAAGGTGGCTCATGAGAGGGAAAGGTCTGACTTGGGGCATGAGATGAACAGTTTCAAGTATCGAAAGAAGCAGTACTTCATTAAGTTGTTCTTATGGGAATGAGGCAGATGGTAAGGTCATGGCCCAAGGGAGGATGAAAGGAAGAGAGAAAAGTCTTGTGCAGCTGAAGGAGTGTCTCTACTAATTGGCGTTGGATCGGTTAAAGTAAATAATTAAAAGGATACAAGGTATAAAAGTGGTGATTGGGGTATGCGTTTTGGTTTTAATCGAGATCAGATACTCCTTAGTATCGCCATTATGAGAATTAGGTTCTGGTTGTCAGTAAGAGGGAATTGGTAGTGAGATGTTGGTTTACTCTACAGTTGCGGCTAAGTGTGGAATACTTGGGTTTGGTGGTGTCTCGAGATGATCGAAGAATTCATACTCAAGGTTAATTGGAATTGACTCTTTTGTGAGAATGGGACATCAACACAAGAATGGATAGGTTATTTTCCAATCTCATGCTGGAACAGTGTGATACTCAACAAGGTAGTGTTCGATGATCCAAAGAGACAAATCGACGACGAGGTATCAATTGTAGGTAGATCAGAAAGGTGAGGACAAAATGTCATGTGAACTAGAGTTACTTAGCAAAGACCAGAGAAGAATAGATGTAGAGCATCTTGATGGTGGAAGAGTCCTAGACTCGTTTTCAAGTATATGCTAGAATTTCACTTTGGAGTGATGAAGTTCCTTATCGTATTAGTACCTGAGGAAGAGCTGGTGTCAATAATTTCTAATTGGATGGTGTCGTGGGGAATGGGAAGAAAGAGAAGAAGAGGAATAGATACTAAAGAATTGATGACAAGGACTTAGTGTAAACACTATAATGATTGCAAGTTTTACACTTGTGTGAGAGGAGGAAGACGTTCAGGTACGTGAGGATCTAATATTGTGAGTTGGATAGGGACTGAGAAGGGGAAAGACTACAGGCTTGGAACGGATGGTATCTTAAGGTTTAGAGACCGAGTTGGTGTGCCTGGGGATTTGAGACTGAGGAAACAGATTCTGGAGGAGGGTCATAAAAGCCGACTTAGCATACATCCAGGTATGAACTAAGATGTGTCACGATTTGAAACAGTCTTTCTGATGGAATGGGATAAAGACTGACATTGCCGACTTCGTGACATTGTGCTTGGTGTGTCAGAAGGCCAAGATTGAACACCAGCGACCAGGGGGTACACTGGAGTCATTGGATATTCCTCAATGGAAATGGGACAGTGTAGCTATGGATTTCGTCACTCACTTGCCGAAGTCTGTGAAGGGGCACGACCCAATCTGGGTAATAGTGGACAGGTTGACAAAGTGTGCCCACTTCCTTGCTATTAATCAAAAGTGGTCAATGGACAGATTGGCTGAGTTGTATGTGAGGGAAGTGGTCAGGTTGCACGGCGTGCCGGCCAGTATAGTGTCAGATAGAGACCCGAGATTCACATCTCTTTTCTGGCAGTCATTGCAGGCAGCGTTGGGGACTCAGTTGAGGATGAGTTCTGCATATCATCCTCAAACTGATGGTCAGTCGGAGCGTACCATTCAGTCTTTGGAGGATCTGCTGAGGGCTTGCGTATTAGATCATATGGGTAGTTGGAGTGAGATGCTTCCCTTAGTGGAGTTCACATACAACAACAGTTATCACACCAGCATTGGTATGGCTCCATATGAGGCGTTGTATGGGCGGCGGTGTAGGACGCCACTGTGTTGGAACCAGGATGGGGAATCATTGGTGTTGGGTCCTGAGTTTTTACAGCAAACCTCTGTGAAGGTTAGGGTAATCCAGGAGAGGATGAGGGCTACACAGAGCAGACAAAAGTCCTATGCAGACAAGAGGAGGCGACCTCTAGAGTTCGAGGCTGGGGATCATGTGTTCCTCAGGGTGACACCAATGGCTGGTATTGGGAGGGCCATCAAATCGAGGAAGCTAACCCCGAGATTTGTTGGGCCCTATCAGATTCTGAGGAGAATTGGTGTTGCAGCTTATGAAATCGCCTTGCCACCACACCTGACGAATCTGCATAACGTGTTCCACGTTTCCCAGTTGAGGAAATATGTTGCGGATCCGTCACACGTACTGGAGTCAGATGATATTCAGATTCGGGAGGATTTGACAATGAGCACTGGGCCAGTGCGAATTCTAGACTCATAGGTGAAACAGCTACGGGGGAAGGAGATTAAAACTGTGAAGGTGTTGTGGGATGAGACTACCCAGGAGATGACCTGGGAGATGGAGGATCGCATGAAGCAATCCTATCCGTACTTATTCCCTGGTAAGTTTTATTTTCGAGGACGAAAATCTTAAAAGGTGGGTGTAATGTAAGACCCGGGAAAATTAAATAGTTATTTAATTAATTATTTAATTAGGACGGGTAGCGAGAACATTTAAAGCAATAAATGCGAGGAGTTATGACATGGAAGAGTACTAGCTCAAGTGGTTGAGAGTACTTTATTGTGTGTGAGGACTTGGGTTCGAGTCCTATGTGTGCCACTTGGATGTTATTTAAATTATGTGTTTTTGTGTGCTTATATATTGAACTCGTATGGATGATGATAAACTCTTAAAATTGTAGGATTTAGCATGAAACATGTGTTGGTTGAGGGGTTTGGCCTTGGTTTGGTGTATGCATGAGTGTGGGTTCAAACCTTGTTGAGAACTAAATAGTTTTCTTTTTGCTAAATTTCCTTTGAGCATGAATATGAAAGGATTGGAAAACCTAGCAGATACTAGAGAGGTAATGTGGGGGGGAAGCTGAAAATTTATGGGTGATAGCCATTGAATGGCCTTAACCATATTTCTTTTAATAAATTTCGTTTTAGTAAAATAGAGAATAATTAGGGTACATTAAGAGTGAGAGAGAAGAGAGAAGGAGAGGAGAAAATCAGTCTGTGAGAGGTGCAAATAACTCTGAGAGTGAGAAAGAACAATTCTGGTGCGTGAAGGAAGGTCGCGAGAGAAGAATCAGAGTGGTTCTTTTAGCAAAGGGGAAAAGGTGTGCAAGGAGAGTGGGAATCTCAATTTGGAGCGCGAATTCCAGGTAAGGGGAGTTGCTTTCGAGTGTTTCTTTTTCATGATCGTCTTGTTATGCCTTGAATGATCATAAGCGTATGAAATTTTGCCTTAACTGTACTGGTTTTTCGCGTTTTCTGGGTTCTGCCCAGAAACCGCCTGGCGGGCATGCATGTGCCGCCAGGCGGTTCAACAGTTTGTGAGTGCATGGGCTTCTGGGTGACTTAAACCGCCTGGCAGGGATGAATATCCGCCAGGCGGCGTGACAGTGCTTGTGTTCTTTGTCTAATTTTTGATGTTGTTGTGCGAAAGGTCATTGTGATTTCTGAAATCATATTTTGCTGACCTGATTGTATGTGATGCTAACTTGAAATTGGATTAGAATGGCATGATAGCGGGACTTAGACCACTCGTGAGGAGTCACTCATGATTGAACGCATGAGGGTGGAGGTCACGATTATATTATGATTTGAATTGCAAACTAGATCGGAGTCATCATATCTGTAACGTTGTATTTGAGTGCTGGTAGTCATAAGTCGGGATGATGGTAAGAGTTGATAAATATCGCAGGTGCAAAGAAAAATATTGGGGTTCCTGGGACAGCAGGAGCCGCCTGGCGGCGCGTTGGTTACCGCCAGGTGCCATATCAGTGAAGCGTGGTGTCTGATTCGTGAAAAACGCTGTTTTTCGTACTTTTCGTGGAACAGGAACCGCCCGGCGCTAGTTCATGCCGCCAGGCGCCATCGATTTTTCTGGTCTGCGCAGTTTTCGAAAAACTGCATTTTCCGCTTCGTTAACCGTCTGATTTAGGTGAAATTTTGTAAGGTGTTTCACAACACGTTGTTCTTCACTTTGAACGGTGAAGATTTGAATTGGATGTCTTCAGCTAGAGATATACATCAGTCATGATTTGTTGTTTTAATAACTTAATAATATGATTACTAATGGATGATTAAGTGTTCTCAAGTGCTGGTATGGCCTTGATTGGTGAATGTATATATATAAATATATAGATGTGTGATTAATGAGTATGTTTTTGGTAGTGCTTGCTAAGACATGTTGACTATATGAACTTACGTATGTTAGCTTGAATGTATGATGTTATAAGTGTGTGAAAGAAAAAGCCACTATTGATAATATCACTATGACCAAGTGTTGCATGATCGTGACGGGTTTTGAGGGATGTATGGAGAGTCACTGTTGGGACAATGTTCTTATTATTTGGAGGAGTTGGACAAATGGATCTGTCAGATTAGTGTATAAACACTTGATTAACCACGATTGGGGTAGACTAACCACAGGGAGGAGTCCTTATTGGTCCATAAGAGTGAGTATGTAACCAAAAGTCTAGTTGAGGTACATGTATTTGTTTACATACGATAATTGTAGGTTCACCTATGTGAGGGTTGAGATTGGGGTTCTTATGCGATCTATGGAAGGGATTTAAATGGTAAACTGGATTAACTGGAGTGTCATAAACCAGAAAAGTGTTGTTCTGGTGTGGCGCCTGGCGGTCTACTGATAGCCGCCAGGCGATAGCCTTAGCGAGAGAGGACGCTGGCGACTGGCGGGAAGTGAATACCGCCAGGCGGTCTAGAACAGTTTCGCCTGGCGGCGAGTGGGCCGAGCCAGGCGGAGACGCTGATGTTCTTTGATTCCGGGTGCGTTGTTTTGACTGACGATGATGCTTTGCTTGGATCGGGAGATGCTGTGCCATGAGCGGGTAGGTTCATGGATGGTGTGACATGTGATGATATAAGCGGGGAGGTTCATATCAAGTTACTCTCACGTGGGGGTACGAGCGGGGAGGTTCGTATGTTCCGTGCTCACGTTGAGAGATGCCACGTGCGGGGAGGTACGGGGGCTGGTGGATCACATGTGTTGGACTACGGGCGGGTAGGTCCGTAGAGCAGGACTACGAGCGGGGAGGTTCGTAGAGGCAGGACCACGAGCGGGCAGGTTCGTGTGAGCATCAGATTCCCGAGTCCAAGGCTAACCAATTGTATGACTTGAAGACTGTTAAGTCTTGGGGTTAGGGTCTTGGCCAAGGTTTATAGATAATGTATAAGATGGGTAAATGATCTATCTTGTGTTTACATTCTTGTTATTTTATTTTCTCAGCTTACCCTTTCTGTTTGTGTGTGGCGATGATCGTGTAATTCGTTACACGGGAGCAGATGTTGATACAGGTGGTGCTGAGGATGCTCAGTTGGCGGAGTGAGGGCTAGCATGGGAGTAGTGCTAGGGCTTTGATAAATTGTAATTTATGTTTAAATACGAATTTTGGTAACTTGTAATCAGTTATGAATTTAGTTATGAGTTTTGGCGCGCTATCTTAAATAATTGAAATTTTCCCGCGTTGGGATTTTTATCGAGATAGCTATTTAATGCAATTATTTATTTTAATATTTATTTCTAAGTAATATTCCCTAGGGATGTTACAACGACCACCGTGCCGCATGTCGTTTCAGCAACTACAAGCTTCTACGAAACCCTAATTTGGGAGAGAGAAGGAGCTGCCCTGTGTCATCTACTCATTGCACAGTCAAACTGGTCAACAAGTCAATTGGTCAATGGAGTAGTCAACTCTGGTCAAATTCTGGTCAAAACTGCAAAAATGGTCAAACAAGAGGGGTAGAATTGGAAATTAGACAGAAATTAAGTTCATAATTAATTAAATAAAAATAAAAGATTTTAGCAACCGACAAATAAAGCCTAAAGTCCAGTAGAAGGCTATATAAAGAGACCTGTAAAGAGACCAAGGGGGAAGCAGAGAAAACAGGCTCGACACGTCGGAATTGAGGAACCTTTAGGGGGGCCTAATTTCTTTCTCTCTCTTTTCTTCTCTCTATTCTTCTCTCTTTATTTTTCATTCATGGAGTTCTAAACTTCTTGTGTTGATTCCATTGTAATTTCTTAATTAGATTTTGAGGTTAGATCAATTAATTTCTTTGTTCTTTTTATTATTGTTGAGGTTTTCATTCATCTATGTCTTTTATCTTTGAATCACGTAAGAAGTAATGATTTTAAATCTATATGCATGTTGGTCATATGAGTCCAAGACTTTTTAAATTGAATTGAGACTTTACTTTGATTTTATTTAGAAACTTTCATATGATTAAATGAGTTTTTACCAATAATTAAGACTTTACTTTGGTTAAAGGTATTTACTCTAACTACAATTAATTGAGACTTTACTTTGATTAATTAAGCTTTTTATTTGGTGAGGAGATAAAAGAATAGACATGATTAGGCATAGTAAATTTGATTGAGACTGTACTTTGGTTGAATTTATTATGGATAATCTAAAAGTTCTCACTTTTAATTGAGACTGTACTTTGGTTAAAAGTGAGAATGCCAACAAATTAATTGAGACTTTACATTGATTAATTTGTAAATCTACAACAATAATTAATTGACCAATAATCTTTAGATAACTGATGATGAATCTATTTTGAAAATGCAATGGAATCAATCTATTTTCTTTACTATTGTTTTTATCCCTTTTTTATCTTTTCTATTTCTTTCTTGTTTATCTTAATCCTCATATATTTTTATTATTTTTTTGACTAACTCTTTTGTATAGAATTTATAAGAACTAATTTGTTAATAATCAATTCCGTGTTCGTTGGGAGACGACTTTGGGTTACTTTACCCTTTCTATTTTGTTGACTACTATCTTAGCAATACTGAAGTTGCTATAGTTTAGTAGTATTAATTTGAACGCATCAACGACAGCGTTATCAGGGATGAAATCATGCCACTTGGAGGAGGTCCAAGATAAGTGAGGAAGATCTGCCACTTTGAATCGGAGATTCAAAAATAAGGATCGGTGGTTCTGAGGAGAACCTCGAGACTTAAGAGAAAACTCAAATTTTCATATAACTCAAATCTGAATACAAATGTGTCTCACAAGGGCTTGTGTATTATGGGCCGAAACACCAAAAGGCCTAACACAACTAATGGTCCGATAAAGCCCAAACAAAAACATTACAAAAAATTATAAAAAAGTTCATATTATACGATCTGAAGCTAATCCGAGATTTCTTTGAAGCTCTTGGGCATGATTCCATCAACTACTCTAAAATCCCTATGACGATCCTAAACCATGCCTCCATCATATAGTGGTTTTTCATACGCCTTTAATAATGTCCATTTTTACCTCTTTTTGTGTGTTTATTGTCATGAATAAATCAACTCTTTCTTAACTTTTATCTTGTTATATCCTCAAGTTTAGTGTGTTTTGTATTGTTTTTTGTTTTAGTTGTTTTATGCTTGTTTTGCCTCTAATCTCGCTTTTACGTGTGTTAAATAAGTTAATAAGAAGCATTTGTGGTGGAAGAAAACAAGCAAGAACTCAAGGGAACATGATTGGACAAGAAAAGATTGATTTTGAAGCAAATACCCACGTCGGACGCCACTGGAATCACGCCCAATACTTCAAATACATAATGTTGTCAAACTGCCTGAGGCTGAACGATGGCGAACTAAGGCTGAGCGGCACAAGGTTGAGCGGTGGAAAGTAGGGCTAAGCGTCATTCAATTCCTAAAATCTGGCGCTAAGCGCTGATGAGACAAGGTCAAGTAGTGGCTCACTGACATATCAAAAAATGGGTTTTTAATCTTGTTTTTAATCTTATTTCTCATGAGGGTTTGGACCATTCCTTATTTTGCACAATAGAGAAACAATTTTGAGTGCTTGGAGAGCCTCTTGGAGGTTACTAGGGGTGTTGGGAAGCTCTCCCACTTCTCCTTGGGTCTTCTCCTCCATTCATGGTGGTTTTTCCCCCTTTTGGGGTTGGAGAGGAAGATGGGTTAGGAATTAGAGGTGTTGATGCAAAAGGGAGGCTCAATGGGAACATGGAGCAACTGCTAAGAACCTTGAGAGGGCTTGCATCTTCTCTTTGGTTTCCATCTCTTCCCTATCTCTCTAATTTGTAAAACCTAGGTTCTCCACCATGGAGAGCTAAACCTATTTGTTGAGATTAGATGTAATGAACTGAATTATTATGTATTTTGTGATGTTAATCTATATGATTTTCCATTTCTATGTTAGCATTTGATTTCCATGCTTAATGCTTGCTTCGGTTTGGCCAACCATGCATGATTTGTGGTTCTTGAAGTGTTGGAAAATATCTTTTGAACCTAGAACTAAAATTGAACGCCTAATGGAGCTTGTATCTAGGGATAGAACATGATTCATTAGTAATCTTAAGACTCTTGAACTTAATGCATGATTTGACTTGTTGTGGATTCAAGGAATTGGAACTTGATGTGTTATCATAGACTCAAAGTTGCTAGGAATAGGATTGAGTATTTTTGTGAGTTGATTTTGTCATGAAATTGGAATTGAGATGTTTGTGAATGCATGAGAATAAAGTGAATGAAATCTAATCTTGACAATTGTATATAATCTATGTTAAATTTCTGTTGCACACCAACTGTTTGATAAAATACCAAAAAGAGTTTCTTTGTGTTTTTTTGAGCTTTGTTATCTATTTGAGTTGTAAATTGTAAGAGTTGTCATGTGTTGCATAAGTCTCTGTGGAGAGAACGATATTTATTACTTGCTACGTGCGACCGATGCACTTGCCCTTTTTCACCTAACAGACTCCCAAACAAAGAAAGATATTTATGAAGGATTCTAACAACCTAAGAAAATACTACTTTGCCTTTAGCCAAATTAGACTCAAAACATTTACTTCATTTGCCTTTAGCAGTGCAATCATAGTCATTAAGATGTTTAGGTTTGGTGTTGTTACGTTTGGGCCTACTCCTTGCTATTGGGCTGCTCACTTGGGTTGCTACACTGTCATAATATTTTGTTGCCCTTTTTTGGGCCATGACATTTTCACATTCTGGGTCACCAGCCTCGTTTGCAAAGTGGCATCATGTTGAGCCAAATTCGGAACGAAGAAAAAAAAATGAGCTTGTGAGTGAGTTTACTACCTTCTAGGGCTTGAACCTGATTTTGATAGTGTAATCGACAACTCACTTGACGCCTATCATTATCTTCGTTGTGATTAGAGAAACTAAATATGAAGAGAAAAATTAGAATGAAATGGAAACCTTATTTGAAAAAGGGATCTTGGGTGGGTGCCCATTACTTCAATTAAAAGCCTAGAGTAGTGAAGCCATGACCGACGAATAATGGCCAATGACTCATGGTGGCTAACAATGGCCTACGATGGCTCACGGTGGCCGGTGAGCAAACAAATGATGGCTTGCGTCCCAAAACCTTGTGGTTTACGAGCATGGAGTACCAAACCTAAACGTTCAATTTTCTTTTAAAAATGAATGTGACGAGGTGTATTTTGTTAAAAGAGAAAAAACCAAAAATTAACTCGGGAATGCAACGGTGGGAGTAACGCATGAGGGAGGAAAATTGGGAGTGAAATATTTTTATGGAATCCTTACCTAAATTCAGTAGGTAACACAATCTATTATTCCAAAATATTGTTTTATGAAATTTGTAAATAATATCTATATGTAAATTCAATTTACGGATTAAAATTAGTAGGTAATATTTGTATGTAATCATCAATTTACCTATGGATTTGTATCCGTAGATAACAATCGGTAGATAAATCATGATTCTTTTGTTGTTGTGAAAAATACATCCAAGCATCAAAGCTCTTTAAATGGAAAACAAATGACGAACAAACAAAAAAACAATGAACCTAAACAGTAAACATCAAAAGACCTCATTAAACATGACGATGAGAACCTATGAATGAAGCAAGCAAACGAGAGAGAGAAATCAAGAAGAGAAAACCTGGAAACGAAAGGTTCGTAATTGCGAGAGTCTAAAAATGTTGTTGTAAGGAATTTGAGGAGTTTGAATATACAACAAAGGAATTTGAAAAGTTGTATGATGATGAAGATATTAAGCACTAGATGATTGTTCCAGACACTCCTCAACAAAAATGGAGAAAATGAGAGAACAAAACAATCATGGAGATGAAAAAATGCTCGTGGTTCGAAAAGGGTTTCCGAAGACAACATCGATTAAAGTAATACCTATGTTTTTCGGCACAACATGTTGCCAACCAATGCTTTCAAAGAGATATAACCTTTTGAAGTTTGGTTAGGTAGGAAAAATTTATTAAAATACTTAAAAGTTCTTAGTTGTGTTTGTTATGCCCTTATTCCATAGGCAAAAAAAAAAAGCTTGTTCATAAATCGTAAAAAAATTTTTTTGTATAATAAACACTTTAAACAATACCACTTTTACAAATTCTATATGCACAAGATCTTATTAGTAGGGATGTGAAGTTTGATGAGCTATCAAGTGGAATTAGGATCAAAGCAAGCAAAGGACCAATATCCAAAGTCTATCGACATTAGCACAAAAGAGGGTTTTTATATCAAATATTTTTTTACTTTTTATGTTAGGTAACACTCATACAAAATGTGAATGACTTGAATTTACATTGGACTTACGCCCTAAAGTAAAATGATCTCATGTATGTTGGACAATAGTGCATCAAACGTAAATATATGCTAGAGAAAGGGAAAAAAGTTAGCAAAATTTAAATACCGAAAATTTCCAATATAATATTACTCAAACATTTCAACTAAAAGTTCAATTGAAAAGTCTAATTGAACCTCAAAACAAGCTAAACAAGAAAATAAAGCTATCTACACTATTAATGCTAGAGAAGGAAGGTTTCCCACTATTAATATCTTAATTGTTAGATATCCTCCTCACAATGGAGATTGGTCATTAAAGATATAAAACATTTCACTTATTATGCAATACTTAAAACCTTAAAATATACTTCATTCGATGTTTGAAGGTGCTATTTATGGGTTAGTAATACCTTTCCAAATTATGGTTGTCGTCCAGTACATGATGTAGTACACATATTTGATTGATTCATCTTAGCTATTAATCTAAAGCGACAAAACTTAATTTCATACAACCTGGACATAAAATAATTATTGTGTGTAATAAAAGATGTTTAACCTCATGATACATGGATTAGTGACCTTGTTCTGCAATTTCCAATTAAAAGTTTTTAGCCAGCCACAACTAAAGTTAAGGTAGAGACATATGTTATTCAAAATTGTCTTATGCTTGTCCTATATAATGATAAATATAAATTTTACCCATGTAATAAGTTTTTCCTTTCCTTATTGGGTTTTCTTTAAATCAAACAAAATCATACTACTGTGTAATCCACATGTATAATTACAATGGGACCTACAATGAATGACAAATATAATTGGTTGTATAATTACCACAATTTAAAAAAAAAACAAACAATCATTAAAACTAACCTTTCAATATATAGAATCAAGTAAATATGTCTCTATGAGTTCCTCATCCATGTTTACCAACTTGTTGGATCCAGACCTCTATGTTCCTAGATTTCTGTTAGGATTGAGGCAAAACTCATCCATATTTTTTTTTCTTGCTTCAAACTCAATTTGTTTGTATACCTAACACTATGAATTACCAATTAAATGTAATCATTGTAATATGATAAACATATAACATAATATGAGTACATGACCATAACAGAATGACTTACATGGATGAAAGTAGGTGAATCACTCAACTAAGGAGAAAACTTATTAGTAGAAGTTCAAGAGGACAAAGGGAAGAAGTGATGGAGAAGCAAGGAAAAAGGGAGAAAGAAAAATCTATTGATTCATAGTGCCTTAGGTGGAAAGGGAACATTTCCTCTCTCATACCCCAACTGTGTTATGTGGAAAAATATTCAAAGAAGACAACTAAAGTCTATATATACTCAATTGACTAGGGTTAATCCATTGATGGGATCTTAAACTGTTGAGCAGATTACTAAAGTTTGCATTGTTAAGTGACACCACAAAGATCTCATCATCCAGAACAACATAAAATGTATCTATGTCTGCATCATTTATTGTCAAGGTGGTTTGATTTTCTAAGAAATCAATTGTTGTTGACAACATAATGGTGGAGCTATTCTTATTTTGAAGTATCTATATAAAGCTTGTAACTTACGATTATGGTTGAGCTTTCACCGGATGATAAAAAACTAGTATGTTTAATCCATAAGCTATAGGAACAAGACAAATTTAAATAATTTGGTGAGAAAAAGTAAAGGAATGAAATTATTAGTTAACTAAGAATGATGATTCAACTAGTTTATGTATATGATATGTTACACCTAAATGCACCAAACTCTATCCAAAACTAGTAAAATTGGTTAGTAAAAGTTGGCGTTGTTAATATGATATGGAAGATAAAGGTGATGTTTTTTATAATGTCCAAAACAAAGATTTGTACAAGTATGTGGTAGTTAATATTAAGTCTTATTTTGTTTATAGAATAGCTGCTAGAGTGTATTATATACTTGTTGAGTCTAAATGTTATGTAAAGCCAAGTAAAATCTTCTTCAAAATCAATTTAATCTGAACAATTTTGTTTTAATCGATTATATAATCAATTAAAATAGTCAAGACTTTCTACAATCATCAAAACTCCCCGATTTAATCGATTACATAATCAATTAATACAAAAACAACTTCAAGATTTCAAACATGAATGACATTAATCAATTAGATTATTTCCATAATGGATTAATATCATGAGAAAATAGATTTCTCTTTAAAAATCGACTTTCTTCTCATTCTAAATAACATTTTTGAATTCAAAATAAGAAAGAATTATAGAGTTCTAAGAGAGACTAGCACGAATTTTCAATTTTCCATCAAGATTTAAAGAAGAATGGATTAGTTCTAAGGCTTTCTTGCTCAGCCTAGGATTGAGATGAAAAATCTGCACATGATATAGGTGTATTCGCTTCATTTTATTTTTTTTTTGTATTTCCTTCAATGTGTAGGTGGTAGGTATAGGTACTTGTGTGTAGCATTATCTTGGTTGAAAATCTTGAATTGTATTTCAAGTTCTTATTTATAATTACATAAGAATAAGACAAAGATAGATAGAATATTCATCAAGTTAAAAAAATGATAACCAAGATATGATAAAATTATGATTGAAGAAAAGAATAGAAAAAGTATGAGTTGAGACACACAACAACTTATCAAATGATATAGAATAAAAGACCAAAAACAATTTTATACAACTTGTTGTTTTTGGTACTTGTTGTTTCTTTTCCTCATACAAATAATAGTATTTATAAGTAAAAGAGAATAGAATACGAATAAATTGTAAAAAATCTTATTAAACAAAATACTCATTGGTAAAAGTTTAAACCATTATAATCCATAAATAGCATTTATCCATAAAATAATAATTCATAAAAATATGAGTAAAAATAAAAATATGAGTAAAAGTAATTTTTTTTTTTAATTATATTATATGTTTTAAACAAAAAGTATGTATACATATTAATGAAATCAATAACACAATTAAATGAATTTAAAGTAAAATGTATGTACCTGCAATGGATAAAAGATAGAAAATTGGTACAAATTGGGAGAGCAATAAAAAAATAAAATTTAATTGATGATTATAGGTTACCTTTTATTTATTTACTTACTTATTTGTTTATTTATTTATTTTATTTTAATATATAGAAGATTTATGTTCTTCTATCTTACAAATGCAACCATGTAACCTTTTAATATTGAATCAAGTTTCCCAATTTTTTAAAACTCAACAATGTGACTTTTTATTTATTGAAATTGACGTCGTTGGATTTATAAATTGTTACAATACATTATTTATAAATTATATTATTCGTAAATTAAAAATGCAAGTATTTGTTTATTAATGGTTTACTGCAAATGAAAAATATCACGTTTATTATATTTTTAAAAGTTGAAGAACATGATTAACAGTTTATTAGTAATGAAATTAAATTGGGCAAAACAAATAAATATGAAAACAATTATGTAAGTTTTTAACAATTATTTGATATGGCCTATTAACTCCAATACGTAAATAGCAATTCCTGGATCAGCCAAATTATGCGGTGACACTTTGCATTTATGATGCATCTAACATTAGCAACTCCTTCATCACCAAATTAAGAGGTAAAACTCTGTAAACATTATAAAGCATGATGGTGAAATGTTGACATCATTGCAATTACAAGCACCCCACACTATTTCAACAATATTTCTCCACAGACACTTTTATCTTTTTCATTAAGCACGTTATATGGTTGATAGAATACATCTATACTTCTAAATAACTCTGAATTTGATAGGAAACACAAATTCGGATTCAAAGTTGAGACATGGTAGGAAATGTTAAAATTTCCTTGTTTGATGGTGAAAACCACTTTTATTTTATAAATATTTTTTACCAGAATATGTGAAAATCATACTCCATTATGTGTATTGGGTTTTGTTGGTCTTTTATTAATATTTTTTTATCTCATGTTCGATATTTTTGGTATGAAAATATATTGAAATTTTTACATCAATTAATATATATATATATATATATATATATATATATATATATATATATATATATATATATATATATATATATATAAAGAGTTTGGATATGTTTGACATCATGAAGTGGAGTTCACTTTCTTGACAACAATTAAAAATATGGATAAAGAGTTTGGATATGTTGACATCATGAAATGAAATTCGCCAATTTGCCAAGGACTTATGTGGTAGAAAATAATATTTCAAAATTAACTAGGCTCACACATACTTGAAGTTTTGGTAAAAGATAATAAAGGTAAAGCATTTTTCTCTTTCTTCCGTTTCTGAAAATTGGTTTTCCCTTTCGTTTTGTCTTTTCAGTGTGTGGTCTGTGCTGCTATTTGTCGTGTGGTTGGAGCGATTGATTGGAGTTAGTGTGTTTGGTTAGCGATATGGTGGTTATTAAGAAGTGAATTTTAAGCTTAGCTCAACCTTACATAATCGATTCCTAAGGTGAGATATACGTCTCGAGCATGGACTAGACATTAATGGATGATCCAATAATGGGTAGAACAATTGACTAAACAAACAACAAACTTTGCTAGGATAAACTCTAACTCATGGCTTTAATACCATATAAAAAAGTGAACTTTGCATACACTTACATATATTGTAAATTAGCCTTATTTCTAGTCAATATGAGACTTCCAACATATCTCTATCACATCGAGGCACATACATCTCGAGCATGAGACTATATATTAATTAGTGGTCCAATAGAAACCCAATAGCGGGTAAAATAATAAATCCAACAAACAACAAAATTAGCTAAGATAGACTCTAACACATGGCTTTGATACCATGTAAAGAAATGGACTTTAAGTCTAACTGATGGAATAAGCTCCTCCAAGCTATATGACTCATGCAAGGTGGAGACTCCAAATGGGTGGTGGTTTTCAAAAGCTTGATGGTGGTGGAAATATGGTGTGCATATGGTGGTTTTGATGAGATGAGATGATAACTCCTCCTCCAAGCTATATGACTCAATGAAGAAGGAGAGATAGTAGTGTTTGAGTACTCTTAAGAGATATTAGGCAAACTCTTAAGGAAGAGAGGTTGGGTCAACTCTTAAAGAAGAGTGGTTAGAGGAAACCTATAATAGGTGTTCTAGCCATGGTGACCTAAGATGAGTAGTATGGCATAAAATTGGCAGCATAACAATACTAAAATTCAAAGGTATCTTTTACATGGGGAAATACCTTTATTTATAGCCTAAGGTGTCTTAAAACAAGAAGCAAAATCCTAAAAGCCTTAACTTCGCTAACTTGGAGACCAAGGAAAAAATCCTCTCCATTAAGAGGAGAAGGACATGTGGCCACTAATCCTCTCCATTAGGAGTATGCCACATGGAAAGAACAAGTATCTCACAGAAGAGAACAACTTAGAGACCATTCTAGCTAAAAGCCCACAAGCTTCTACAAACTTTCCCCCATATGCACATAAGATGGCCCTTCTTCTAAAAAGTTTGCACTCTAAGCTGGGGATTTTTACCCTAAATCCATGTGTCTCCTTAGGACCCATCTCCTCTAGGCTCAAAACCTTACACTACAACCCTAGGCCCAAATACAAGACCCAAAAGAAATTATAGACTACTTGGTCCATTATACAAGATCCACAAGAAAACCCTATACTAGTAGGTCCATAATACAAGATCCAAATTAAACCTACTCCATTATGAACTCGTTCATGACCCATTATGATAAGAGTTTGGGTCCACCTTCCATAAATGACTCTAACTCTTTTTTAGTGTATTTAGTAATGGCTAAGAGGGGGTATGCCATCAGTAACTCAACCTTACAAAACAAACTTGTAAGTTAAGTTCGCAACCACTTATATATTATAAATTAGTTTTATCTCTAGCCAAAATGTGGGACATTCAACAATGGTCTTGTGTAGTGAATTCAACAATGGTCTTGTGTAGTGAGTGGAAGTTTGGTGTGTGGTTGACATTTCATATGGTTATAGTAGTAGGGCGAGTTGCTATGTGTATGTCTTGCATTGTGCTTTCCTCCTTCTTTCACTTCCTTTGATGTGTTTTCAGCTTTTGTGCTTCTTAGTTTGTTTAATTTCTCACTTTTCAAAAACTTTGCTAGTTTCTAAATTTGGTCTTATGTAATGACTAAAATGTTCTTTGCCACATCTTTTAAGTTTAGTCATGATTATAGCCTGGGTGTCAAACCTCCACCTATTGTCAACACAACATTTTTCATAGTTAAATTATAATTATAATTGGAGTACGAACTTACCCTACAAAATCAATTCTAATTCTATTGTACTAAAAGTGTTCGACAAGTGTGAGTTCCCCGTAAGCCAGTGCTTCTATTCTAGCTCCTCTCCCTGACTGTTTGTTACTGTCGGAATACTACGCTCCTTCTATTCTAGGTCTAGGGCATTCTCTTTCTTTGGAATCCAGCGCTAACAGGGAAAACGTCCTTTTTTTCATAAACAAAAGGGTGGAAGAGCTAATTTCGAGAGACAAACCACCCTTTTAAGTCTTATTTTTTCTTTCAGACCTGATGAATTACAAACCACCTTTTAGACCCACTATATTTATATGTTGGCACTATTGAAAATTCACATATTACATGGAATTTTTCTTGTAAATTTGTTAAAAAGAATTGTAAGAAAAATATTTTTTCTACTACTTTTTCTAAAAATTTTAATTGGTAAGTAATTCCTTCGTAAATAATTATTTCCTATAAAATTATAAAATTCATAGTATTTCCAACAAAATTTGTTATGAAAAATGTTTTATAAAAAATATTTTAAAAAAAAATAGGTAGCAATTTTTTGTAATTTTTTTTATAACAAAATTTATAAGTATTTTCTAAAAAAAGAATTAAACATAAAAAAAATAATTAAACAAAATCTGGGAGGAAATATGAATTTTTGTTAGTAATGGGGAAGTCCTTTTGTGAGAAGTCCTTTTATGAGAGTGAGTTGGGATTAAAGCTTATCCCAACTATGTTTCATGGTCCTATTATATCACCCACCTTTTGGTATCCCTGTATTTCAATGTTCGGCATAAGAGAAAGTGGTTCAGATCTCGGATAAAGATGTGATCAAATTATAGTACATAACAAAGATTCAATTTCCACTTTACAAAAGGAATGGTAAACTATGCAACAAGTTTAAATCGAAATCCTACTTTAAAATAATAATAATTTTTATATTAACTATTATTGTTGAATTTATTAAACTGTATATTATTAAATTGTTTTAAGATAATTAACAAATATTGTAAAGTATAAATTCTAACATAAAAAAAAGTGGTACTTTTGACAGAATCAGATAAGCCATGTTATAAGCAGAAAAAGGAAACAATACAAACGTCACATAAAAGAAATGGTGATGAAATTTATTAAGTACACGAGAACTGTAATCATTATGAAGTTTCAAGATACAACTTTTATTTTGGCACCAGAAAATACATGATATGAGGGTTGAAAGGGGTACCAAGTGATGAAGATGGAGAAAGGGTAACTAGCCTTAGAAATTAGAAGGCAGAGTTTCCTAGACAATGAAGGGAAGGAGGAGGGCACACACAAACAACCTCTCATCCTAAACCCATCTATAAACTTCCACACACCAAAATTATCTACAAAGGATTTAGATTCAAAAACACAATCCTTAGAAGTTTGCTCAATCAAAGCTTGATGAACGGCTCCACCTGCCTCTCAAGTAGTCCTCCAATGAGATGTTTTGCTCAACACTGCACATGGAGAGTGAGTCATCCTCCACATCACGCAGAGCAAGGTTAAGGTGTGACTGCAGATTCGAAGATGGAGGACAAGCTTCATCATCACCCATTTCTGCTGCTTCCACTGCATTCACTTCTAGTCTTGCCCACTTCATCACTTCACCATCACCTCCAAGGACCTTTTTGATCTGTGTGCTCCAATCAAACAAATATCACATTAACAATATTACAATGTTCAAATATCTCCGATGTGTTCGCGTATATATGTGTGTTTGTTTGTGTGTCTTTGTATATGTCTGTCTTTCTGTATTCGTGTGTATATGTGTGTTTGTTTGTGTGTCTGTATATATGTGTGTCTTCCTGTGTGTGTTTGTGTGTATATGTGTGTTTGTCTGTGTGTATGTGTATCTTTCTTTCGTGTGTATATGTGTGTATGTCTGTGTATATACCTGTCTTTCTGTGTCAGTGTGTGTTTGTGTAGTAAATTATAGTTTATAGATATCTCACAAGGCTCATTTGAGGTCTAGCTCTTGGAGCACGTCTGATACAAAGTGTAGCTGCCAAGACCATCCTTTCCATTTCTTCAGGATCATAGTTATCACCCAAACTAGGATCTAACAATTGTAACACCTTCCCACTATTTAGAATTGGATTTGCCTGCAAAAGGTTGTTATTTCCATTATTTTTCTTCCAATACATGTGAATATGTAAGAAGTATAGTAGCAGAGTAGGTGATAGACTATAATATTGCAGAGACATACCCACATGACAAGGCTCTCTTGACCTTTGGGGTAATCACTACTTATGGGCTTTCTCCCTGAAAGGAGCTCAAGAAGCACAACACCAAATGCATAGACATCAATCTTGTCATTGACTTTGCCATACATGAAGTACTCAGGAGCCATGTAACTGCATAAATGAGTGTTTATAGAATTTAGAAATTGGAACTATTTAAATGCAAATTCTGTCTGCAGCATTTGTGAAAGTACAAACCCAAAGGTTCCAGCAACATCTGTGCAGATTATATGTGATGATGAGGTTGATGCCCATTTTGCAAGTCCAAAGTCAGAGAGCTGTGTTAAAAATCAACAATGCAGCATGAGGCCTAACATGTGAAAAGATTCAAAACATGAAATACAACCAAATAGAAAGCCACATTACCTGGGGTTCAAAATCCTCAGATAACAAAACATTTGATGATTTTACATCACGATGGATCACAGATTGGCCTTCATTGTTATGGAGATACTCCAAAGCCTCAGCAACACCCATTGCCACCTTGTATCTCTCAGTCCAACCAAACACAAGTGGATTTTTCTTGTTACCTATTTTTCAATGAAATGAAAAGAAGAAATTAGTGAGATCACAAGGCCACATGGGTTGAAAAGAAATTAACAGTGACAAAATAAAGCAGTGTACCATGGATGTTCTCTTCAAGGCTTCCTCTTGATAAGAAATCATAGACCAAAAGAAGATTACCATCCTCAAAGCAGAATCCAAGAAGGGAAATAATGTTTTTGTGATGCAAGGTAGTAATGATTTCTATTTCTAGAACAAATTCCTTCATAACATCATCAGATGGCTTTAAGATCTTAACAGCAAGTTCCTTGCCATCAGGAAGGCACCCTCTGTATACCTGGCTACTTCCTCCTTTCCCAATCAAGTTTTCTGAAATCACACAACAAATCATGTTAAAAATAAACCCTGTTTTTTGTTGACAAGTTGATCTCAAGATTCAAACAAGTACAAGGTAAAATAAACACCTGGCAAGAAATTTGATGTTGCCAACACAAGTTCTTGGTACTTAAACAATCGGCAACTGGATGAGTATCTCTCATGAAGGCCCTCCAATTCCTTAGGAATGCTTCTAGAGTTGTGTTCAGGCACAGAGGGAGTTCCTATTTCAGCATCCACTGGAACAAGAGCACCACTCTTGCTATCTAGACCCAAAAACTGATCTTTATTTGGGCCACAGTTGTTTGTTTTTTGTTCAAGATGTGCAGCATATGAAAGATTTCTAGAAGGTAACTGCATTGCCCATTGTACCACAGAGATCTGGCGAAACAGCGATCTTTCAGAACATTTCCTGTCAGATGTAATTGTCTTATGGAGCAGTGGCCAACCTGGTTTAGAAACAGAATCATTGGTCTGCACAGACACTATTGCCAAAGGGTTCTCATCACAAGCATCACCACAAGACTCTTCTGATGAATGGTTACAACATAAACCAAACAGTGCCGGGTTTGAAGAACAAACAGAGCAACTCTTCTTCTCAATGAATTCTTTAGAATCCAGAAAAGCCTTAGCCAAACTGTGATCTGAAAATTGACCACTACCCTTACCATCATCATCTTGCACTTTTGAAGTCTTGCCAAGTGTCCTGTGAATCGAACTAGGCACCCCAGTTGCGTGGTTCTGATCAACTCCTGCAACAACACATCCACTCAGAACTCTACACATCATGAGACTCACAATCTCACACCACAGCACAGAACAAGGAAAATTCAATAAAAACCTTTCATGTCTGCTGCAGTTACTGGTGATCCATCCCTCTTGAACACAATTTTCCCATTATTAACAGCAAGAACACAACAATCCCTTGGTAGCTTCTTAGCACAGTACCTTGCCACAGATATATATGGCCGAATTCTTTGAAGACCTTGAGGACTTCCAACTATGATATGCGTTGCAGAATAAGCATTTGCTTCTCGAACCAGGATTCTCCTCACTGATGAACCCCGACATATTTTGAACTTAAGATCCACCTGAATAATAATTTCCACAAAAAAATTAAAGAAAAAAACTTAAAATTCACATATTTTAATCAAGAATTTCCCTCACCCTTTAGGCTAAAACATCATTTGTAACTCGAGTGACAACTTTAAACCCATGTCCCACATAACATAAAAATATGCAATGTTAAACAAGGTTTCTGGAGCCATTGCGATCACTATCAGAAACAGTGACAAAACCACCGACACAATTTAAAACTCCGAGAACATGACTGGGAGAAAGAGTTGGAGAGAGATGCTGAGAAACACAACCTGTTTCAAATTGCAGAACCCTTCGTAAACGGCAAGCACAGAGTCAAAAGCTTTGACAAGTGAAAACAAAGACGATTTCCCATCCCGATTAACAATTTCTGCAGCAACCCATTTCGCCAAAACGAGAAAAAAAACCTGTCACACTCCATGAAAGCCAAAAAAAGGAAGAAAAGGAAAAGCATCATTTGATGGGATGGTTATGTATATACCATCATTCCCAAGAACATGAAGAGCAAGCACAACATCACACGGCTGAGCCACTTTGAACAAAGCCCAAGTGAGCAACTCGGTGCTGTGGGAGTCCATCTTCACTCCCACGACTACCGTCCGGCCACCGTGGCTGGCCTCTCCGGCGGTGGAAGTTGGCAACATTTTCATGATTCAGTGCTTTACCGTTGTCCTGTTATTGTCGGTGATGGCATGAGTCATGAATGAGAGAAAAAGTTTGAAACTTTTGGAGGTTGTAACGAAGTTGGTTTGGTTTTGAAGCTCGTGCGTGAGTGTGTGTGCACACCAAAGTGGAAAACGAAAGGCGAAGAAATTATCAGTGCTATTATTATTTATTTATTATGCTGTTGAGTTGTGTTAACTAATGATACCACTGTAACGGTGATGCTATCGGATACGTATTTTTAAGCATGGGATTGTGTGTTATGATGATTTAATGTGCGCGATTTTGACCACTGGGTCCCACTAGTAAATGACATCATTGGATCTAAATCTTTTTCATTAAAAATATCAAAGAGTTTTTTTGTCTCGGGATTTGGAATCTACCACGAGGTTGTTCTATTAGGTCAACGTGGAAAGGAGTTGAGAAAGTAGTAGAATTATACATAGTTACATGAGTTTTATTTTATCATTTTTTTTTATGGTTGAGTATTGTTTCTGCTTTCTTTTTACTTTTTAACTTACCATGTTGAGATACTATTATAATTATTTATTGTATTTAAGGTATTGTTGATTTGAAAATTTACAGTTTTTTATAATTTAAAACTTTATTTTCGTCATTATAAATTGTGTTAATGTTTTAGTCGGTTCACATAGTATCCTTGGATTAAATAAATTATAGTATTTGAGGTATCGTTTATTTTAAAGCTTAGAATTCATGATTTTATCTTCACAAAAAATTTTGAAAAAATATATAAATTATTCTTATTTTTATTTTTAAACAATGTAGATTATTGATTTTTTTTTTACTTTAAATTGTCATTATCATGATTAGTGAGGGTATGTTTCATTTGAAAAAAAACAGAGAGTTTGTGAAAGAGTAAGTTTTACTTTCTGAAAGTTATGGCAATTGAAGTGTTTGGTCTTTGAATAATTATTGTAAGGGTTGGTTTTTACACTTTCTTTTAAATAAAATTAATTATTATTAATTACAATATTTAATTTACTTAAGTATAAATATGATCTCTTGATCTACGTGGATGGAGACTAAAATAGTTCATAATAAAAACACTTATATAGTCAAAGTATCCACAGAAATTTTACGGGTGATCAATTATGGGTAATTTCTATTTCAAAATAAATTCTTTGAAAATGTTCTGGAAAAGCATTTACCTTGGGGAAATCTTTACCAAAAAAGATTAAATTGCTTCAAAATATTCACCATATGACAGTATAAATTGATAAAATTTACGTCATAGTTTAACATAACTTAATCACAACTCTCAAAATATACAAAAGAAATGTTCTATAAGGAAAAAACGAAAACAAAAAGAACAATAAATGATGCAGAATTTTTCATTATGTAATGAACCATTAAATACAAAACTCTTTCTAACCTTTTCCAATTTTGACACAAGGACTTTGATATTTGTAAACGTAAAAATTAGCATTAGCATTTCGTTTTCCAATAACACACAAACACACAAACGTGTGAGAGTTAGTACACGTATGCAAATAAATAAATAAAAAATATCATACTCTTTTTTATTTATATTATATATATATATATATATATATATATATATATATGAGATACTTTAATAAATTAGATATTAATGAATATAGATAATTACATGTAATATTTATACTCGCTCTATTAACATGTAAATATAAATAATACATGTACCGCAGATATCTATTTATAAGATTATTTTTTATCTTTTGCAGATTTTATTCTTGATTCACATGTATAAATTTCTTTTACATTCCTAATTACGAATGTGGGTTTAAGACAATGGGGTAAATGTTGGTGTATTAAAGAGATATTCTTACATTCGTAATGAAAGGGTTTTGGGATTTCCATTTCTGTTTTTTTTTTTTTACTTACATGAAGGACTAACTCTAAGATCAACCGATTTTTTTCTTATTGAAATACAATACACTTCCTCTTTTATCAGGAGACCATGCCTAATTAATTCAATACATACATCACTATCCTTATTTTATTTGTCTTTTTTAACTTTACAATTCTCCTTACCGTAGTAAAGAAGCTAGGACAAATACAAAGTATAGTGTTTTCTAGTGTGGCAAGGGGAGCAAAAGAAAACAATAGAAATTAATTATCATTTCATATTAATCTCAAACTTATAAAATAACATAAATAAAAATCAAATAGGAATAAAAATCAAATAAAATGTAACAAAAAATATAAATCTTTTGGCTTTTATTTTTATTTTTGTCCCATAAAGATATTGATCTTCCATTTAAATGATGAAATACGCCCTCTAATACGTGCCACCAAATCGATTAATTGAAGGGTTAACATTATCACTAATGGAAGATAACATGCCCCAAAAATATTTTAGAGATAAAAATAGTTCTTTACTAGCATTTCGTATTTGACTCCATTCTGCCCAAAGTTGATAAGGACCTCCACTTTTAAGGTCCTCTTCTATGCATTTCTTCCAAGTTTCCCTTACTTTCTCTTTTCATAAAAAAGTACTTTAATATAAACTATCCAAACATAGACCAAGTTAAATTAAACTTACTTTTCATTAAACCTTAAGTTACGACGTTAAGTTCAACTAATTTTTTCTTTGTTTTTTACGATAAGCCAAGCACAATCCTTTCCACAACTCATTACAAACAAACTTTCACAAAAAAAGACGTTCGTAACAACCATTCTTTAATCGATTGAAAAAAGGAACGTTTTTTTTTCTTCTTATCTATCTGGGTGTGCATGCCCTATTGAGTATGAGAGAAATAAAAAGGAAAAAAGAATTTTAAGAAGGATTAAAAAAAAGTAGCAACTTAGCAAGTGAGATATGTACATAATTTTAATAAGGATAAATAAATTAAGGGAGAATATATAATTTCAAAAAAAAGAAAAGTATTGTTGATAAAAATCTCTACATGCATTTCACAAAAGTAACTTCATATTTTCCATAAAGAAAAACTTAGAACTTTTTTTCTTTTTCGCGAAATGCATGCATAGTTGCATACGCAAAAGACCACACGGAACTTTCTTGTGTCAGATTAGAGCCATTTTTGTTGGAATTACTTTTACTATGTTTTCCTTGTCATGTGAAGAACATCACACTTTAATTTTCTTTGTTTTCAATCTTTTAAGTTAACATCTACATGATCAATCTATATCAAAGGTTGCTTTTGAATAAATATGCATGATGTGTATGTTTTTGTTTTAATCAAAATTCTGAGCTGTAAAGGCACAAAAACTAGTGATTGGTCACCTTATCTTAATGCTACATTCAATTTTTTCATAAATCAATGAACGATGTGTATATAATTTGCAAGGAAAAATCGATTCCATCAAGGTAAAAAGGTTATTATTATTGCAAAATCAACGTTTTACATTCTTATTCAATTGAATATTGATTTAGTCTTTATCTTTTTCTCTTCCAATATATATATATATATATATATATATATATATATATATATATCAATATTTTAGCTGAAGGGATTAGGTTACTTCCTTTTGCAAATAAGAAATATATAATTATGGAGACACGTATTCATTCATATGCATGCAATAAGTGAAGAACACGAGTGCTTTTTATATAGGTTTCTGTTTATAACTTTAATTATTACCTTTTTGACAGATTTATAATTTAATTATTTTTCGAGCAAAAGCTGTCTGCGATTATAGGAAATTGAATTACGATTATAGCCGTCGAGTACCACTGAAAGTTATTAAACATAATATTCTATTTTTGTTAAATTAATCTAGATAAAGATAATGATAGAATTTAAGCTAGAAATATTTAGTTTGTATTTTTTTTTCCTAAAGTTAGATGGAAGAAATTTTATAGATTTGGGTACGATTAATGACAATCTTTTCTTATAGATAGTAAGATTTGTGGATCAAGAGACATTACTTAATTTTAAATTTTGCTTTAAATATTGTAGGACCAGGTTTCGCTAAATTTAAAGCAATGTTGATCATTTACTGTTCCTATTTTTTTGAATTCAAACTTATTTGGATAAAATCTTTCATCTTGTCTAACCCACAACAAAAAATAGTTCAAAAAATAATTTAAGTGACAATCTACCTAATTAACAATTTAATGATTTATCTATATTCTGAATATTAGTTCACATAAATCAATAAATCCGTCCCGTACAAAAATAAAATAAAATAAATAATATTTTATTTCTATGTTTCATATGAAACACTTATACCTTTTCTAGTTATCTTTCACATGAAGATTTGTCCAATGATTATCATACAAGAAAAAGAAAATACAAGAAAAAAAGGGTTAATTAAAAATTTATGTATTAAATTTTGAAAAAGGGTTAATTAAAAAACATTAAATTATATAATTAGTGTAAATTATATCTATAGTTATTATCTTCCTACCTACTTCGAAACTAGTATTTCCCCTTATTACTTCCTTTTATAACATTTTTTTAAACAATCCATCATTATTTAATTACTTGTATCTACTATTTTTTTTTCTTTTTAAATATGGGAACATGAAATGGTATTTTTGTAGGGAAATAATAATAAGAAGAAGAAGGAAATATAAGTGGAAGTTGGAAGTGTAAAATTGAATTTAAAAGTGAAAAGAGAGAAGTTGAAATATCTGGTGAGCGGTGGAGTTACCCGTGATGCCTTTAATCAATCACCTACTTCCAAAACCTTTCTCAATTTTCTCGCAGCCACGTAGCACTTTAAATCCTCGCCCAATCAAATGCTATCCACGTCCAAACTCTTTTTCTTTTCCTAAACATTTTTGTTTAGATTATTCCATTATTATTATGTTGCGAGTTTTATTTTGCTATATAGATTTTGATGAAACTTTTTATAAAATTGATCTTTCGATAAATATTTAATTAAAAGTATTTTTAGAATATAAAAATAGTTTTTCTTTTTATTTTTGTACTAAAATACTAAATTTATTAAAATTTATAAATATTAGTCATTAAATTTATAATACATTTAAATATTATCAAAATAATTTATTATAATTAAAATACTGTTTATTTTTGTCTAAATACTTTTTCTTTAATTTTATTGTTCATGAGATGCTATCGTTATTGTGTCTTTAATTTTTCGATCAATTCCATATTTTCCTTTTCAATCTTCTTCAATTTTTAATTTTTATTTTTTTTTAAACCGAGTTAACTGAAAAATTAAAAAAAAATAAAAAATTGAATTACTAGTACCTTAAAAATAAAAAGACAAAAATGATAACCATATCTCATCATATTAATAGTAAAATCAAACATAAAATACTAAAAAGAAATACAAAATATTTTAAATATTTAATAGAGTAAATTTTTTAATAAAAATATTTAAATTTACGATATTCTTAAAACTTAATTAAACAAATTTATATGATTTATAATATAGATGCACTATATTAAAATAAATTAATCTAGTTCATGAAATTCTCATAGTGATTAGTCCTACAAGTTGTCGTTGATCAATATCATGATTTTTAACTTGTAAATATAGTGGGCATCCATTATTGAAACCTATTGGATAGGTGGCAACTCATTTTACTTTCTACTTGCACCAAATCTTCTCACACGTGCACCCAATGCAATACTCACTTTTTTTTTTGGGTAAATATTTATAACTATTCTACGTAACTCTAAATTCTACTCGTGATGGTTGACTACAACGTACACTGAATTTGAACTTACTGAATTTCCTAGAAAGAGAAGCCAAACATTTCATGATGCTCATGTGATGTGTTCTTTGTACACTTTTGGTAGTTTCCATTTTGTACAACTTAGTCAAGGACACCACAATTATAAGCTAGAGAAAAAGAAAATAATACTATCATAAGAAATGCATTTGATGAAGAAAATAATGCATGTATTGTGAGTAAAAATTCTCTAAATAAAATACTTCTCAACTCTTTAAAATTAGGTATAAGATTAGGGTTTTATGAGTTTCATCGTTTACATAGTCACTTAGACATGTTTCCTCATTTACTTTTCACTTTTAGTTTTAATAAATTGTTTGGTCGTTTTGAGGTCTAAGAGTTTTTTAATGAGATTGTTTCTAACTCAATTCCATTATTCAAGTTACAAAAAGTGTAGATAGAAAGGTATGGTAAACCTTTGGGATTACAAATATTTTTCATTAATGAAGCTTGTTTATAGCAAAAGTGAAGGTGATGTTGACTTGGTTAATCAAAAATCGAATAAGTTGTAAGTAATAAATGCAAACAGTTATTCATTTTTGTCTGAGGAGCAGAAATAATAGTAGCACAAAACATTCATAAATACTATAGTTTCTTTCTATAAAAGTTGTTAGAGAAACTACATTCACGAAAGATAAAATACCTTTCTTCTCTCTAATCTCTCTTGAATAGCTCTCTTCCTCTTTCATTCTTTGTGGCATAGAGTAGGTGTGTGTCCTGCAAGGAGCAAAGCTGTGAATGAGTAACCTATGAGCAAAACGTGGCTTATAGCAAAAGAGAAAGCAAGAAAAACATAACTGACGTGTTTGTAAAGAAGCAATTGTGTGGCAGAGGAAGTTTGGTGAGTGCGGAAGCTTCGAGACAATCTATAGAGAAAAGATATTTTTATCTTTTTGTGTAAGAGAGAGAGAGAGAGAGAGAGAGAGAGAAAGAGAGAGAGAAAGAGTTAACAAATAGTGGGGTAGTGGGCTCGTGTGTGTTGATCAAGGCCCAACTGAGTGGTATCAGAGCAAGGTTCAAGAAAGGGAATCTTGGGAATATTGTTGTGTGTTCTACTCATGGCTAGTGGAGATTTGATCCCAGGAAGCTTACCCATATTTGATGGAAAGGGCTATGATGATTGCTGTGTGAAGATGGAGGTTATTCTTGGATTTCAAGAAATTGATGAGATCATGAAAGTGGGTTTCAAAGAACCACCCAAGAATGCTGATGAAGGAGCCAAGAAAACATACAAAGAGATGAAGAAGTTGGACTGCAAGGCTCATGTATTGCTGCATCAATGTGTTGCAACCCCTATCTTTCAGAAAATATCAAAAGTTGTTACAACAAAATAGGTTTGGGAGATCTTGCAAAATGGGTATGGAAATTCTAGGAAAATGAAGAAGGTGAAACTGCAATCTCGTAGAAGGCAATATTAACTTCTCTTTATGACAGAAAAGGATACTATGGCAGAGTATTTTTACACCAATTGTAGAGAAAGTTTTGAGGACTTTAACCCCACGGTTTGACCATGTTGTGATGGCCATAGAAGAGTCAAGGGATCTTGATGTTATGAAAATAGAAGAACTGCAGAACTCTCTTGAAGCACATGAACAGAGCGTGAATGAAAGGAAGAATGGTGAGAAGGTGACTGAACAGGCTCTACAGGCCAAGGTGAGTTATGGAGGTAGAGACAAATCTAGAGGCAGAATAATGAGTCTGTTTGTAGAGGCAGATACCAGAATAGAGGAAGAGGAAAAGTTTGCAGGGGACCATATGATAAAAGAAGAGTTCAGTGTTATAATTGTAAAAAATATGGGCACTATTCTTATGAGTCTTGGCATGAGCACACATCAAAGAAGGGGCAAAAAGGAGAAGAAGCAAATATGCCACAAGAAGAAGGAAATAGGTTTGATTTAGACCAAGTACTACTAATGGCGACAATAGGCAGTGAGGAGGATAGCATGTCTTGGTACTTAGATATAGAGTGCTCCAATCACATGACTAGAAACAGGAAATCGTTGATTGATCTTAACCCATGTATGAGAAATAATGTTAAATTTGCAGATAATAGCTCCATTGTGGCAGAAGGAATTGGAAAAGTGATGATCACAAGGAAGGATGGCAAGGTGGCTTACATGAATGATGTTCTATACGTCCCAAGCATGAAGAATAATTTACTCAGCCTTGGACAACTTTTAGAGAAGGGCTACACCATGAATATTAAGCAAAAATTGATTGAGATTTATGACTCACAACAGAGGCTCATGATTAGGGCACCACTATCCAAGAACAGGACGTTTAAGGTGAATCTAGAAACTACTAAAATACCGTGCCTAGCAGATGCTAATATGGAGGATGAGAGTTTGTTGTGGCATTACAAATATGGTCACCTGAATTTAAAAGTCTGAACCAACTCAGTAGCAAGCAGATGGTGGAAAGGCTACCACAAATCTAGCTACCAGCCAAATTTTGTGAAGGGTGTGTGATTGATAAACAACCCAAGAAGGCATTTATAGACTCTACACCCAAAAAGAGCCAAACAAGTATTGGAAGTGGTGCATTCTGATGTGTGTGGTCCCCTAGACACCCCATCACTAGGAGGAAATAAATACTTCCTCACATTTGTAGACGAGTTTTCGAGGAAAATATGTGTGTACTTGATAAAGGAGAAAGGATAGGTGTTTTCTGTCTTTGAAAAATGTTGTGCCCATGTTGAAAGACAGAGTGACAGCAATTTAAAAATTTTGAGGGCTGATGGAGGTGGTGAATACAAGTCTAGAGAGTTCAATAAGTTTTGTGAAGAGAACGAAATAGTGCATGAGGTGACTGCCCCCTATACACCACAACACAACGAGCTGGTTGAGAGGATAAACAAGATGTTGGTTGATATGACAAGGTGTATGTTGAAAGGAAAATGCATGTCATATGGCTATTGGGGAGAGGAAGTAACTACTGCTACCTACATTTTTAACAGGTGCCCAACCAAAAGACTAAAGTTTGTGACACCAGAAGAGGCCTGGTCTGGTGTCAAGCCATATGTGCAACACTTAAAGATTTTTGGGTCAATATGTCATAGACATATTCCATATGAGAAGAGGAGGAAACTAGATGACAAGAGTGAGCCCATGATCTTGATTGGGTACCATCCAACAAGTGCATACAAGCTATATGACCCAGAAAGGCAAACAATTGTGATTAGTAGGGATGTGGTAATAGATGAGACAACCAATTGGAGTTGGGAAGAGAAGGAGAATACGGTAACACATACTTTATGTGTTCTTGAGGATAAAACTGAGCTTTCAGTTAATGTTTCAGACAACAGAAGGACTCGGAGGATGAGGTTTCCTTCCACTAGGCTTGCTGGACATGAAGTTTATGGAGATGGTGTAATTACATGAACCAGGCCATACACTCTAACAAGTTGTTTCTAAGGCAGCTATGTACTCTGCTTCGCATGATGACAAGGACACAACATTTTGCTTCTTTGAGCACCAAGAGATTGGTTCACTCAAATATCTTAATAAGTACCAATAGGTACTTCTTCTCTCAACTCTATCTCTACACTAGTCTAAGTTCGGAAATGCCTCAAGCACTACTCTATTCTGGTCATCAGCCTTTTGGAAGAAAATTTCCCAATCTGTAGTGCCTTTTATGTACCTTAGGATGTGTTTAGCAACTTCCAAGTGGGGTGTTCTGGGGTCATGCATGAATCTGTTGATCAGACCTACTCCATAGCTCAAATTTGGCCTCCTATTACACAAAAACTTCAGTGAACCTACTATTTGCTTGTATAAAGTTCCATCTACCACTTCAGCCTCCTTTTCTTCAGTCAATTTTACTCCGGGCAACACTGGAATTATAGCCTCATTGCACTCTTCCATCTTGAATTTCTTTAGAATCTCCTATGCGTATTTCTTCTAGTGTAAAAACACTCCACTATGAGTGTGTACAAATTCCAGCCCAAGAAAATAATTTAGTGTTCCTAAATCTGTCATCTCAAACGCAGCCTTCAATTTTTCTTTAAATTCTCCAACCTCTACATCTTCATTTCCTGTAATGATTAAGTCGTCAACATACAAGCACAAAATGAGTGTATTTGTATGACTTGTGTTTTTCACATAGACACCAAATTCAACTGTGCATTTCCTAAATCCTAGCTTTGCTAGAACTACATCAATCAACTTGTTCCAAGCTCTAGGGGCTTGCTTGAGCCTATATAAGGCCTTTCTTAATCTTTACACAAGGTGTTTTCTCCCTTCCTTCTCAAAACTAGGTGGTTGTACAATGTACACCTCCTCTTCTAGTGGGCCATTAAGGAAGGCTGACTTCACATCCATTTGAACCATCTTCCAGCCTTTAGAACTTGCTACTATTGTAACTAGTCTCATGGTTTCCATCCTAGCTACAAGGGCAAATACCTTGATGTAATCAATTCCTTCCTGTTTTAGCTACCAATCTGGCCTTATACTTGGCCACACTCCTATCAGGTTTCAGTTTTAGCTTGAAAACCCACTTCACATCAATAGGTAGTTTATCTCGTGGCAGTTTAACTAATTTCCATGTTCTATTTTTCTCAATTTCCTCCAACTTTTTTTTTATAGCATCCCTTCATTCTCTCACCTTTAAAGCTTCCTTCCAGGTTATGGGTTTTGTGTCAGTCATAGCTTAATATAATATGTTAAAAAGGTTAAAATATATCATATAACATATTTCTATACTACTCTTTTAGGAATCATTCTCGTCCAATACTATTATCATTCTCAACTCCTATCTTTATTTCTATATACGATAATTACAAAAGAAAATAAAAAGTAAAACACACACAAAAATTGTAAAAGTAAGCTAATTATCACAAAAATAAACTTTAAAAAAATAAAAATTTCACAAAAAGCAATAAAAATAAATTCTTCAAAAGTATAACAAATAAAATTAATTAACTAAATCCAAGCATCAAACTAAAAAATAATATTTTAGATCCAGTCTTCCGAAGTTATATCTTGACTAAGAGATATAATTTTTAGTCTATTAATAAATATTTAATACAATAATTAATATTAAAAATAAAGTCACGATGAAGTTGATTTTTTGATTTTTTTGATTTTTAGTGAGGTAAGTGTTTATTGAAGAACGAAGAAACATTTTGAAATAAGAACAAAGTGCACACAGTGCACGATGCACTACTTTAAAACGCTAAGTAAATACTGTGTTATACATGTAATCATGTTTTAAATTTATTTATAGTCATATAATTTTTAAGTAATATGAGACCTTAAATATAATTTTGTAATAAATTGAGTTAGGATATAATAAGATAATTATTATTTCTTTAATCAAATGTATCTATTGATAAAATATAATCTGTTAGTACTATTTTTCTTTTTAATTGAAGGTGTAACTTTTTCTTTTAATTTTGAAAGATGAGATATGAATCATTGGCCATTTTTTTTTCTCTTTTCCTTTCATCATTTCTTAATATTGTAAGTATTGTTATTATTATAAATAAAAATTTATCATTATTCTGTCATCATTATTATTATTATTTTTATTGTTACTAATATTAAAATTTAATAATTTTTATATGATTACTACAAGAAAAAAATATTTTAGTCATCGAGGGGCTAAAATGTTAAAAGCGATCGTGAACACTCTTTACTACCAAATTAGCCATTGAAATTTAATGGTGGCAAAAATCCTAGTTGTAAAATCATTAGCCATTAATTTCAAAATCAGTTTAAACTCTCACCAATATTTTAGTGGTTAATGAGTCACTAAAATTTTGTCCACCTTCAAATATTAGAGACCAATTTAGCCACTAAATTTTTCGTCTCTAATTCAATCGCTAATTGGGACAAATTTTAATTTAATAAAATGATTTTTGGTTGCTAATTCGATGGCTAATAAGTACAAATTTTAATTTAATAAAATGATTTTTGGTTGCTAATTTGATGGCTAATAAGTACAAATTTTAATTTAATTAAAATATTTATCGGTGGATAAATCGGTAGTTAATTCAATGATTAAACAAATGTCAAATCGGTAGCTAAATGGTGACTAAATCAATGACTAAATCAATGACCAAATCAGTGGATAAATCAGTAGCAAAAACTATAAATATTTAGAGACCAATATAATTTGGTTCTAAATAGCCAATTTTATATGCATGATTCACTACAACAAAAGTCACTTTAGACAACAACATAAAATTGTTATCTAAATTATAAAAAACATGGTCTAAAGATTATACCACATTTTTTTAGGCATGGTATAGGTAAGTGTGGTTATAGATGCTACAAATTTAATTATTCTAAATAACAATCAACTATAATATATAATATACTAAAAAGTAGTACAAAAATTCATATTACATGATCAGACATAAAATCAAAATGAAAATTGTTCTAATAAATATGCAAGTTTTAAAGTTGTCATACAATTTAACATAACTAATTTTGATGTGGTCTACCATCACAAGAATCATCTACTACATTATCTCTATTGTCTGGAAGATCAAAAGACCCTTACATAACATTCTTCAACTAGATGTGCTATAAAATAAATTTCATTTGCTTATCTTGTTGGCATATGCATTTATTTTGTGTCTTCATGAACTACTCCATCTTTTCTTCAAATGTCCTTTCTTTTAGAAAGAGAGAGGGCTTAAACTATGCTTTGGTCAAATAGTGAAACTTTGGTCAAAGTATGGTTAAAAAAAGGGCTGAAATGTAATTGCATTCTATAAAAGACTATGCTTCAAGGGTTAGTTACACTGTAATTTCTTAATTAGATTCTGAGGTTAGATGAATAAATATGTTTGTTCTTTTGATTCTTTTTTGTGACTTATTTTAATCTATGTCTTTTAGTTCTCAATATAGTAAAAGTAATGATTTTTACATTGTAGCAAGTTAATGCATTGTTAAATCTACATAACTTAACAATCATATGAGTCCAATAGTTTTTAAATTTTAATTAAGAAGTTACTTTGGTTAAATTTAGAAACTTTCATTTGATTGAATGAGTTTTTGCTAATAATTGAGAAATTACTTTGATTAAAGAAAAAAACTTTGATTAGAATTAATCAAGAAGTTACTTTGATTAATTAGCTTTTTATTAGATATAAGAGGTAAAAAAATAGATATGATTAGACATAGTAATATTTAATATTTAATTGAGAAGTTACTTTGGTTAAATCTACTATGATTAATCTATAAAGTTCTTACTTTTTTTATTAATAAGTTACTTTAGATAAGGGTGAGGATGCCAACAAATTAATTGGGAAGTTATATTCATTAATTTGAAATCTTAGACAAGAAATCAATAAAAATAATCTTTAGAAAACCAATAATGAATCATATTTTTAAAAAATAATGGAATCAACATATTTTCTTTAAAATTGTTTTTATCTCTTTTTATCTTTTCAATTTTATTTATTTATTTCATTTATTATTTTATTTATCTTAATCCTCTTATATCTTGATTAACTCTTTTGTATAATTTTTATAATAACTAATTTGTTAAAAAAATGACTTAAAATTAACTTTATTTTTTTTATTTTGTTGATTACTTTGTAAAAAATATTAAAGTTGTCAATGATAGCGATATAAACTGTACAATCTAGTCGTTTAAAAAAAACTCGCCTCATGATGTGTGCACAAGTCATTCATCTCCACGAATAACCCTTTACCATCAGCACCGGACCATTCCTTCTTAGCATCCACAATTATGAACTCCAACCGAAATGCAAAAACCTTCGATGTATAAAAGGTTTTTCAACCACTATCGAACACAATCGCTACGGATTAAAGTACAAATGCTTACCTTATTTGTGCATTTCAACCTCCGAGATAGCAACTGGCAAAGAGGATAGAACGAAGGCGAGTTTGCAAAATGAAAGCCTGAGGAAAGCAATTTCGCAAAACGGAGAATGAAAAGATGGAAGCTTGAGCTCGAAAATTGAATGTAAAAGGAAGAAAGAAAATGAAAGTAGGGATAACTTTACACTGTCATTAACTTCAATTTTATTTTATTTTTTATAAAACGCAAGTATCGGTTCTTGCGTCGCTAAAATTATTAACAATTTTTAAATTAATATTTAATATAAAATTTTACTCAAAGTGTTATTAACCTCCTCTTAATAATTTTTAAATGAATATATAATAATAATTTTTAAATGAATATATAATAATAAATTTTAATACATAATATATCTTTGAAAATTTGTGAGAGTCTTGGTCGTGTAAATTAATTTAGTTTTTTTTTTTAAATTGTTACAGACAGGGATGTCAAAAAAATCCGTACCGCGGGTATCCACGGATAAAACTCGTAACAAGTAAAAAATAAATATTGTAAATGGATATCCGCGTGTAATGGGTATCAGTATTTTTAATACTCACATGTTAACGGGGATGAGTACGGGTATCATAGTATCTGTACCCACTATACTCTAATTTAAATTAAAAAAAAATGATTAAAAAATATTAACATATTGATTTTGAATGAGTTATTTTTGTATCAATTAGTTTAAAAAAAATCATTTCTTTGTAAATTGTCATTCAACACTATTAAAATGGGTTATTTGGACTTTGTTTAAAATTTATGAATGTTATGTATTGTATTTTATTTGAATTTACGCTTAAAATATGTTGTTAAATATTTATTTTATTTTTTTGTAAATACCCGCAGGTACCCGTGGATATTAAAAAATTATGCGGGTATCCACATAACGGATACTCGACAGATATAGGTATAGGTACGAGGCAGATATTTATCCAGCGGGTAGGGTACGGGGGAGCTACTACCCGTACCCTACCCGCTCCGTTGACATCCCTAGTTGCAGTAGAGTAGGTCTAACCCATATTATATGCACTCTTAATATTTTTTTAAGTTAAAATTTTAATTTTTTTTATTTATTCGAGAATATTATAAGTTTATTTATGCATTTCCTGATATTTATATATTTTTTTAAATGGTAATGTAATATTGGAATGGGTTTAACCATCTTTAAATTATATAATTTCTTTACGCAATGTTCTTTTGAGTTGATGACACTGTTTGTGTGTATTGGCGTGGACAGATTTGTGGCTTTGCATGTGTTCTTTTTCAACGGATCTATAGTGATTTGCAAGAGCCGATTTGCGGGATGTAGCGTTTATTCCATCCACCCATATATGAGCTGATTTGAGTGTATTATGTGTAACATTACCAAAGTAACCCTGTTATTTTACCAAGCACGTGAGCTAGTTGCTCTTTTCCCAGGTGGTGAGTGGTGATGTTATTACGTCCGAAGAACATCAGTGGTGTGTGGGTGAAGTCAATCATTGGTGTGGTGGTGTTCTTTAATTGCATTTTGCACCGATGTGAGTGAATGCACCAGTATTGGTGTGTGGTGTGGGTGTGTGAGTGCAGGAAGACACATGGATTGTAAGTGAGGGGAGGAAGATGGCTGGCTGAGTGAAGGGATGTGCACCGGTTACATAACAGGTGCAATGATGTGTGTGTGTGGCACTGGTTATGTAACCGGTGCCAGTGCAATTGGAATAGTGACACCGGTTACGTAACTAGTGTCGTGTGTCGATTTTTTTAAACTTTTTTTGTATAATTTTTTTTTATTTTAAAATTTCATATAATTTTAATATTTTTTAATTCATATTAATTATTTGTAATTATTTTTATAACATCAAATTACAAAATCATTATCTTTTTCTATCAAGGGTATTTTGGTAACTTTCTAATTCTATCTATTTTTACAATTTATTTTATTTATCACATCAATCAAATCTTTCACTAACTTTCATAAAATTTATCTTCAAATCCACTAACTTTAGCCTCTAAATCCACTGAAAACAACACACATATCCATTCACTCAAATTCATATTCACATTTTCTCTTAAATCTATCCACACAAAGAAACACACCCTTATGTAGTGTTCCTTTCAACAAATACTACTGTTTAAACTGATTTGAAAAAAACGGATTAAAATATAAAATGTTGTTCGTTTGAGAAGATAAGCAAAAGAAAGCGCAAATGAATTTGAGAAAATACATCACATTTCAATTTCACCACAAATATGAGGATTTACAATTATATATCAAATTTTACACTTTTCTCTCACATTTTATTATCATATAATACATTAATAATAATAATTATTATATTAATTATTAAATATATTTTATTATATATATATATATATATATATATATATATATATATATATATATATATATATATATATATAACCGATTACATAACATATATATCTTATACAATATATTTATACAATATATATGTTATGTAACCGGTTACGTAACCGGTTATATATATATATATATATATATATATATATATATATATATATATATATATAAAATAAATTATAATAATAAATAATATATATTTAAAAATAATTATTAATAATATGTATAATAACTGTAACGTTCTATCTGGAAATTATTTATTTAAAATTAAAATAAAAAAAATAATAATAAATTACATTTATAATTAAAGTATTTTTCCTAAAATGCGAGAAAATTGAAACCTTAATTTATATGCACAAAAAAACCAAATCAACGAATGCGTTCAATGTCTACAAATG
Source organism: Vigna unguiculata (assembly GCF_037176805.1). Taxonomy (NCBI): domain Eukaryota; kingdom Viridiplantae; phylum Streptophyta; class Magnoliopsida; order Fabales; family Fabaceae; genus Vigna; species Vigna unguiculata. The sequence goes on from NC_140799.1 coordinate 11,679,368, forward strand.
TAATTTAATACATAATAACTGATGACAAAATGCGTTCAACATTATTTCGCACACTCCACTGGACTTCCAAAACCAACAAGCTACAACCTCGAGTGACCGCGTGTTATCCCAATACAAGTTGCACTCGTAACTGGGCCCTTAGCAAAGCATCGCATCATCACCTCCATCTAAAGTTAGGTAGAAATCCTCCTCGCGTTCCAACTTTGCCCCCAAAAACGCCTGGAGCACCACTCACGTCGCTTGGCGAAACTTGGTTCTAGACTGCCAGTCTTCTCGCGTCGCCAAGTGTAAGATCCGCTAAATTTAACTAATTAAATAAATAAATAATTAGTAAATGCGAGTAGTGGGAACCTTTATGGCATTTAATTTTGACTTGTATGATGTGGAAAAGTACTAGCTCAAGTGGTTAAGAGTACTTGATTGTGTGAGAGGACTTGGGTTTGAGTTCTATGTATGCCATTTATGTGCTATTTAATTTATAATTATTTCAATAATGTGTTGGATTATGATGAGTAATAACATAATTATAGAATTATATGAATTATCACGAAATATAAATTGGTTAGATGGTTTGCATTGATTTGACATTTGTATGGTTGTAGGTTCAAACCTTGGTAGAATCAAAGAAAACTTTCTTTTTTCCAAAATTCTTTTTGGCATGGAATGGAAAGGTCATAGAAACCCTAGTAAATTGGCCAATTAAGGGGAAAAGAGAGAGGTTTAGAGGATACCTTTGTTGTGCTCAGAGCAGAGGAAATTCAGAGTGAAATTTTGTGCCGATTGACAAATTGGAACTGATTTGGGAAGGAAGAAAAGGGAGGACATTAGTGCTAAAGGAAATACTCATATTTCAAATTCTAAGCAAAGGAATTCCAGGTTACAGGAGCTTTGTGCGTTCTATTTTACGTTTAAGTTTGAATTGCATGATATATATTGTAAAATGCATGAATACTTCTCGTTTTTGCTTGAATTTTCGAGTTTCTGGAAATTTTCCAGAAACTGCCTAGCTGGCTATGCATAGCCGCCAGGTGACTCATACGTTTTGGTGTGTTTTCTGGATTCCCGCGAGGAACCGCCTGGCGGTGAAGCCCTGTACCGCTAGGTGACACAATTTTGATGTTTTCTGGGTTCTAGGGTATTCTGATCAGTGGAAAGGGTGTTAAAATCATTGAGGAGATTAGAGGAGAGTTGATGATTTTGATGTGTTCTCGAATTAGAGTTTGAATAATTGAGGAATCTTAGGTTTTGGAATCAATTGCAGCGTAAATTGGATTGATCGTGAATGGTTTTATGTTAATATAACATTAGAATTCATTTGATTTTAGTAAGCTTGAGTAAATTGGTAAAAATGGTGATGAAGAAGAGGTTATAGTTCGTTAGGTGCAAGGAGGAATTCTGGTTTTCCAGAATTTAGTTGCACCGCCTTGCGGTAGGCTATGTGCCGCTAGGCGCCATCGCAAACTTTGGAGAATTGTGTGGCTATTAGGTGCAGTGAGGAATTGGGCTCTATTTCTGTCTCGAGTAGAAAGAGAAGAATGGTTTTGAATGATATTTTGAAGGGTTAATAATAAGACCCCAATGCATGAATTAAAGTAGTTAGCTAAAATTTAGAATTTGATGGATTTAGTGGCAAAGTGATTTGAGGGAGGTATAAATGAGGTTAGGGAATGAGGACTGAGAATGATTGTTGTCTAATCTGATGTGGTATTAGTCATTCTAAGACTTTGCTTACATAAAGTGTGGCATAGTGCAAATTATGGATTTGGTCAAGCTATTTGAAGGAGGTTCAGAAACATGATTTATTCTTTGATTTGGTTCAAATTTATGCGGGAAGTGTTGGTAAACCCTTAGGTAGCTGTGAATAGGAAATTAGATAAAAAGCTAGTACTTGGAATATGAGTGGATTGTGGCATAGGAAGAATGAATAAGGTTAACTCAAGGGAAGCATAATTGAGTATTATTGGGATGTCGCACTTAAATGAAAGTAGGAACCTTGATAATGGGTTAGCCACTTGAAAAGTGACACAAAAAAATTGGGATGACTTATCGTGAGCTTGGACGTCTTGAATGAGGAGTAGAAAGGGGTCTGTAGGGCTTTAAACCAATACTACGCAGGTACTGATACGACGCCTAGTGGTGGTGTTAGACCGTCAAACGATAGTTGCCAATTCAGAGAGGTACTAGACGCATGCGCCTGGCAGTGAAGGTGGTTTCGCCAAGCGACACCTGCAGGCAGAGGCGCTTGGCGCCTAGCGGTATGTGTCCCCTCCAAGCAGTCTAAAAGCCTGATGCGCCTGGTGCCTCGTGTGTTGTGCCAGCGATACCGTGGAGTAAAGACATTTTGTTTGCTTTGATGTGTGTGGTCTACAAGGCTTCTAGGATATCTTAAAGGTCAGCTTGTTGGGGTTCCTTGAGTTGTGGCTCGGAACGTATCCCTTGAGTTGTGGCTCGGGATAGGGGTTAAGCACGTGAAATTCCTTGAATTGTGGCTCGGAATAGCATTTCTTGAGTTGTGGCTCGGGATGGGGGATGAACATGAGGAACTCTTGAGTTGTGGCTCGGGTTGGCGAGTGTTGCCGGTGTGAGTGTGCACGTAGCGGTGTGTACGGATGGGTCTTGTGAGATTTCCCTCCTCAGTAATAACTGACGAGTTTGGTAGTCTTGGAACGTACGAATGTTATTCGTATTAGAAACTCCACCTGGCGTTACAGTGTATTATTCGTAGCATGGTTTCCCACATGTGCTCTATCGGTTGTGGCCGATAGGTGTGGCAACAAGACATCTTTAAATATTCATAAGAAGATGTAGAACATGGTTAACATGGTTGTGGCCATGTTGTATGGTATCAAAGGATGGAATTCCTCTGGTGTGATTGTGATATATATATCGATGTGTGTTTTAAGTATTTAGCTCACCCTACCTGCTTGTGTATATATGATTGTTTTAAGTATTAGCTCACCCTATCTGCTTGTGTTTGACGATGATCGTGTACGCGGTACACGGGAGCAGATGATGTTGCATGTGGATCTAGTGATGCGTAGAGCCGGAGTGAGGCTAGCTTGGGAGATTTTATTCAAAGTTTATTGTTTTCGAATAATTTGTAATCCTTTATATTATCATGCTGGGATATTGTATTTAAGTTTTATAAAGTTTGGATTAAGTTATTTTATGATTGAATAAAGTTTTAAATTTCTCGCGTTTTTGTTAAATGAAGTTTCATTAATTGACTTCTATTTTCTATTTCTTTATTTTATTATTTAAATCTGTAATATTCAGTCGGGATGTTACACCTGGCGACACGCCTTCTCAATGCCTCTGACAGCAAACTCCGCCTGGCGGAGCCTCCCCTGCCGCCAGGCGCCACGCGAGTCTAATGGCCACTGTCACTGTTTTGTATTCCTATCGCTTGGCGGCTCGTACCACGGCACCAGGCATCATACTAGTAGCACGAGTGTTACTGGTCTTTTGGCATATTGGACAGGTTCTAATGAACCTCAATCATACAACACACAATCCAGAACACAATTACTATTATCTAATCATAGTTATCTGTCTGGATCATAATTCAACTCATTCATGAATTCGCATTTGAAATGATACATGTATTCAATTAGGATGCCAACAACAGTATGCTCATTATTTTGCCAACCATTATACTACAATTAACTTAAAACAACATCGTAATATGCACGTAATCTGAAGATATACACAATAGGCATTATAATCATCACAGTCACAAAACATTACTCTCATACTCTTTTTGGGTCCCAATCATCACTTGATCATACACGTATTGAATTTAATTACATAATTATGTTTTCTCTCTGACACATCTACCAATTATCCAATAATGTACACATAACTCCCTTGCCCATCCACCCAATTCACAACTCGAACAAAAACCAAGGTGCTATTCTACACCTGATGTGTTGCCTGACGGCAGTTCATGCACTGCCAGGTGGTGCATACAATTCTGGGTTCTGCCCAGATTTTTCCTGTATTGTGCGAACCCTAAAACCCCCTTAATCACCCATTTTCAACAAGCATTTTGACATAATTGAAATGTTCCAAACATCATATAGTATTCATGCTTACTCACTTTACGATTAATTTCATAAGACACATCATAATCATAACAGAGAATCGCTGTTATTCATCCCCAAATCCCCAACATGAACCCTAACTTCCCACTCATCCAAGATTCATGAAATTTTCAACAATTAAACAATTGCAAATAATAAATCACCCTGCCAATCACATGCGTACATACATAATCTCAATCCACACATCACCACACCACTTGACACAAAAAAACAGAAGAAACTGGGCAAGCCAGTTCTTGTCGCCTAACGGTCAGCACATAACCGTCAAGCGGTGCATAGAGAAACCTAGAAAAATGGTTTTTGGAGGTATAAGTCACCTAGCGGGCCTTCAACGCCACCAAGAGGTTTGTTGAAAATTCCAGAAACGCTTAGAACATTAGACAAAAAATAGTAGGAAATTGCACCCCAATCATCAAGTTTCACACGCAGTCATATAGTTAAAATGTAAAGCACAAAGTGGAACTCCCTTAACTAGATTCCTTGCTCCCAAAAATGTTCTAGCTTTCACCTTGATCTCAATTGTCCTCCCACTCTCTCGTCCTTCAAATCACTCTCAGTTCTCTATTTAATCTCCTTAATTCGTTCCTAAGGCATAAAAAATAAAGCTTATGATTTTTCTATAAACAAGGTCTACAAACGCACAACCACCCCATTCTCAAGTCAATGCACAATCATTCAATCAATTCATGTTTCATGATAGCTCCTATAAATTTAGGAATGTATGACTTATCATGTTCAAGCATATCATAAATTAATACAATCAAAATAATCACACCATTGACATACATAGGACTCAAACCCAAGTCCTCTCAACACTGTATTTTCAACCATTTAAGCTAGTATTTTTTCATATTATAAAAGTTAGCATTTAATATCATAAGACTCCCACTGCCCTCATTTAATAAATAATTATTTAAATTCCTTGGATCTTCCAATAATCATTATTAATTAAAATATTTATAACTATAAATAAAATAATTAAAATATTATTAAAAATATTATGATTAATATATTAATATATAATAACTAATAATGTATATAAAATGGTTATCATTATTAATTAATAAAAGCATACAATAATTAATAATAATTATAATATTGTTAAAACTTATAATATATGTAATTATTATTATTAATATATATATATAATAATAATAATAATGATAATAATAATAATAAATATATAAAAATATAATTAAAATATTGTTAAATTTTAATATTTTTAATTCATTGAATTATAATTTTATTAAATTTTTATTATGAAGGGTATTTTGGTAAATTTCAAATTTTATCTATTACAATATTTTTTTTTAATTTATCACACTAATCAAATCATTCACTAATATTCATAAAATTTATTTTCAAATTCACTCGTTCTATCATTTAAATTTATTAAAAAAAAAACACAGATATTCATCTCCTTAAATCTACACAAATTCATTTTCACACTCTCCTAAATACATCTCACCAAACCAACATACTTTAGTGTTGGTTAGAAAGGATGAAACCCACTCTTATAGCGTCTCTTTTTGTAGTGTCTAACTAAAGTTTTCTTTTTTCTTTAATAGTTAAAATACTTTTCATTTTAAAATTATACACTTTAGTTATTCACTGCGATATTATGCGTTGTCTATCGCATTAAATATTTATGTTAAATATTTAAATATAAGGAGAAAAAAAGAAAAAAAATTGCGATTGTAAATTAAAGAAATTACGCAACAGAGTAGATACAATCGAAATCTAAAAAAGAAAATAAAAATATAAAATATAAAAAAACTTAAAATTTATACAATTTAGTTTATTTTCTTAAAAACAATAGAAAACAATAAATTCCGTCTCACTGATTAATGCTGTGTTTTGTAGTGAACCGACCATAGCAGGTTTCAACGAGGAAAGCATTTTTTTTGGGACACTTAATGTCTGTGACAACTTTTGTCTTTTTGTTTATTTTCTTAAAAAGGAATAAGGGATCTCACTCCACAGTCCTAAAGTCATCTTCTTTAAAAGTATGTCACCCATTTCCATTTTTTTTTCAGCCAAAATTGATATAATAAAAAAATAAAAATGATAATAATAGAAAATTTAATTAAAAATTCCAAAAATTTAAAAATACGGAAAAGCAGTGTAATAAAACGGATTAAATATGTTTTTTAAATTATTATAAAAAATTATGTTAAAATTTTAATTTTAATTATAAAATATTTTATATTTGTAAAAGTTAAGTAAAACATTCTTTTCACTACATATAAAGATTTTATTAAAATTTTGTCACGTAAAAAAATTCTATACATTATTTGTTAAAAAAGAGATTTCATATTAACTTCCATAAAATATTAAAAATATTAAAACTAAATATTATATATTCTAATTTAGAGACAAAACATATTTTTTTATAATAATTTTAAAATTAAAAACCTATTTTATTTTAATAAATTTTAAATTCAATAGTTATTTAGTCTATTTATCTTGATTTTTTTTAATTTTATCATACTATTTTAAATATTTTTCATTTAGCCTATTTCAAAAAAGAAATTAAATATTGTGTCCTTGTCATTGATAATGATGTTATTGTAGTCAATGGTTGATATTTGTTTGTGATCGACTATTTCAAATATTATTTTATTTTATTTTTATTTTCTTTAAATCATTTGATGAGTGTCGGTGGTTTGATGCATTATGAAATTAATTGGGTATATGAACCTCTAGAACTTCAACCTCACAAATTAATTGGATATATGATAAATTTGGATACAGATCTTCTACGGCACAATTTGTGGACCCTTCGCATCAATTGAACGGTAGACATTAAGAGGCTTACGAAGTAAGCTTTTTACTTAAGTTTTTTTTTTTCTTGTTCTTATTATTATCATCATCATTTTATTTAGTTTCTTTATTAATAAAATATTCAATTATATTTCACGATTTTAAAACGTAACACCAGTTTGTTACGGGTGGCATGAATTTTTTTAAGTAAATTAAAATAAACAATTAGATGAATATAATTAATAGTTTGAAGATAAAAATATTTAATAAAATAGATCAATTATACAAACAATCCAGAAAATAATTCAATGTTATTATACCATTTTGTACTTAAATTATTATCTTAAGTTATATCATTGTGTATGTTATAAACCCTAGATAACAAAATTTGAACCAAATATCAAGTATGTTTCAATAATTCCTTAAAAAAAATTCTTAAATAAAAATCAGTTTTAGTTACAAAAAATATGTTTAAAGACTAATTTAGAGATAATTTTTTAATTAAAGACTAATTTAGAAACTAATTCCTTTGATAATCATATTGGTAACTAATGTTAGTGACTAATTTAAAGTTCAATTCATAATAAAAATTATTTTAGTTACTAATTTAGACGTCAATAATTCATAATAGAAACTATCTTAGTTATCAATAATTTTTAATTTATAAATTATCTAAATTAGTCAATGTAGTAGCTAATTATTTTTATTCTCTAAACTTGATCATTGTTTAAAGATTTTTTTTAGTGATTAGTAAGGTATATTAATGCTATTAATGTTAGGGTTATAATTTTCTTACTTTTACATAAACTTTAATTGTAAAGAGGAATGAATTGAATATATAAAATATTTAATTATCTGTACTATACTACGCGACCAGGAGCGACTGGTGGCATGACTAACTATTTGGTCCCACTTGCCAACTTATAGTCCTACATAGAGGGAATCATTGATTAACTATACGAAAACATAATACATACATAGTAGCTAAAGGGACATACCGGCAAAGCCCACCTATTTTAAACTTAGGAAATAACAATTGAATTTACGGAATCCAGTCACAAGCCTGATGATTGGGCCTTGGTTAAGCCCATACAAGCCTAATAGAGGCCAACCCATGAGCCATGTAATTGTGATTAATGTTCTATAAATACAGGTGGACCCCAATAATTAAAGGTACGCAATTCATTAATTATCTAATCTATGATTTGACTTTTGAGAGTTCTTGCTGACTTGATCATCAGAGTCTTTTCTATAGGTAACTCCAAAAATGTCCAATCCGACAACATTACAAGAAGACGTATCCAACAGAACCAAGGAGTATCCATCTTAGGAAATCAAGGATTAGGTAAAACATAATTTGTGTTCCCTGATATTTTGTTATTGTTTCCACAAGAACAATTGGTGCCCACCGTGGGACCACGAGTTAGTGTCTCACCAAAACAATTTGAGAACCTGTGAAGATGGTTTCAATACGTAGCAGAGATAGTGTCTCAAAGGAGCCGAAACAAGGCCTAAGGAGGTTGTGACAAATGAGTTGGACTTGGCTGCCATCTTGAAGGGTAGGCCAAAATGCAGCAGGAGTTCGTTGACTTCAAGAAGCACAACGCTGATGAGATAGAGGCACTAAGACAAGAGAATGTGCAGCTTAGAAGGAAGATAGAGGCAGATGCCACCCAGAAGGGCAAAGAAAAGGAGGACCCCAAGACTCATGTATGTCAGCCAACTAAGGAAGAAATGAGTACAACCCTACCCCTCACACCTTCACCACGACCCACCACACAACCACCCTTCCCACCCACCATACACCCACCCTCCCCACTACCCATATCCTTCCACATCATCACACCACAACCTTCCCAACCATTATTTGACACCTCATACCAGCACATTTGCACAAACACCGCCACCCTTTCATTGACGACATCATAAAGACCCCTCTTCCTAACCAATGGGAAGCCTTTACATTGAAACGCTACGCCAGGGACACAAACCCCGATAAGCATGTCAAGATATATGTCACGCACGTCGGATTGTACATGAATGAATATGTTGTCATGTGTAAGGCCTTCCCCACCACCCTTGAAGGACCGACCTTGGAATGGTTCGCGTCCCTGCCTCCGTACTCCATCTACTGCTTCGACACTCTATCCCACCTTTCACAACCAAGTTCTCCAAAATCCGCCCTCACCAAGCCACCCCTCTATCCCTCATCAGCGTTAGGCAAGAAAAAGACGAGACGCTAAGAGCTTTCATCGATTGTTTCGAAAAGGCAGCCCTTCGAATGAAAAACCTAACACAGGAAATGATCCTTCAGTGTATGGCTCTCGCACTAAAGCCTGGACCATTCGTAGATAACGTCTATCTCCGACCCTAACCACTATGCACGAACTCAAGCTGTGTGCGGCAGATTTTATACGGATGGAAGAAATGAAAACCTTGCGGACCAGATTTTGGACTGACTTCCATCCCGTAGATCGAAAAATCGACAAGCTACCCACAAAGGAAAACTCTAGGCCTAGGGAGCCTAGACCCCCCCGATTTTTGAGATATGCCTCCCAAAATGGCCCACGATCTCGCATCATTGACAAAGCCTTGCAAACGGATCTTATCCCTCCACCTTGCAAAACCCTTAACCCACCCAACGCCGACATGACCAAATACTACAAGTACCATCGCAATAACGATCATGCTACGAATGAGTATAAGACGCTACAAAATAAGATAGAAGAATTGATACACGCCAGACACCTTAGACGATTTGTCAAAAGAGAAAGGAAACACAGCTCCGGACCAGCTAGACATCACGACTCAACCCATAGCCGTCAAAATGACCATCGCCACCATGAAAGCAAGTGTAGAAATCACCCTTCAGCCCACACCGACATCAACTGCACGAAACCACCCAGTTACTCAACACTATAAACACCATATCCGGAGGTTTTGCAGGACGAGGATCAACTTCATTTGCGATGAAAGCAAGTGTAGAAATCATCCTCCAGCCCACACCGAGATGAACTACACGAATCCACCCCAATTACTCAACACTATAAATACAATATCTAGAGGTTTTACAGGAGGAGGATGGACTTCATCTGCCAGGAAAAGGCACCTTAGAAGCATCCAGTTTGTTAACGTTGTCACTCGCTCACACAGACGTCAGAGAATATTGCCAATAACTTTCACTGATGCCGATTTCTAGGGTGTAGACCAGGAGCAGGATGACCCTATGGTCATCACCATTGAGCTTGAGAACTTCGCGATCAAAAAAGTATTAATAGATCAAGGAAGCTTAGTAGACATCTTATACTAGGCAACCTACCAAAAATTGCAACTTCCCGTCGAGGTTATGGTACCTTATGATGAGCCTATTTACGGATTCTCAGGTAAAAGAGTGTGTACATGGGGATACGTCGATTCACATGCAGTGTTCCGCGAAGGGCACCAAACCAAATGATCCTTGTTCGATTCCTAGTAGTTGAAGCGCAAACATCCTGCAACGTCCTTCTTGGGAGTCCTTCCTAAACACACTAGGCGTGATAGTTTCCACACCCTACCTCGCTATGAAGTACCCGTCTACATCCGGTGACATCATCACCATCCACGGTGACCAATGGTCAACACGAAAATGTTACATTGCAAGCTTATGGCCAAAAAAGTCGATCCTCATTGCCAACAATATCGAACAACAACCCGGAGCCGGCCCTACCTTAATCGATGAAGATCTTGATCCAAGGATAGGGTGTGACTTGCGCATTGAACTAGTAGAGAAAACCAAGACATTAGAGCTATCGACAGGGAAAACTCTCAAACTTTGTGCAAGCTTGAGCCATAACGACCAAGACTTGATCAAAACAACGTTGAAAAGTAACGTGAATTTGTTTGCCTGGTCTATGGCAGACTTGTCAGGCGTTGATCCCCCAAGTAGCCGTCCAGAAGTAGTAAAACTTCTGGAGGTCGGATTCATCATTTAGGTCCATTACACAACTTGGCTGGCCAACATCGTCCTATTAAAGAAATCCAACGACAAGTGGCGGATGTGTGTTGACTATACTAACCTCAATAAAGCTTGCCCAAAGGACGCATACCCTTTACCCAACATTGATAGACTAGTGGACGGAGCAACCAGAAACTACGTACTAAGCTTCCTCGACGCCTACCCTGGATATAACCAAATACCCATGCCTCCATCTGATATGATTAAAACTGTTTTCATAACCGAAGACACTAACTACTTCTACAAGGTGATGCCGTTAGACCTCAAAATGCAGGTGTCACCTATTAGAGGCTAATGGATAAAGTGTTTAACCACTTGATGGGCAAGTGTGTTGAAGTATATGTAGACGACATGGTTGTCAAATATCCAAGTCACCTGCAAAATTAAAAGGATTTAGTTGAAGTATTTACGACACTATGAAAGCATAACCTCAGACTTAACTTTGAGAAGTGCGTATTTGGTGTTGATAGCGAAAAATTCCTTAGCTTCATGCTAACACAATGTGGAATCGAAGCAAACCCTAAAAAATGTAAGACCATAATAGAAATACACAACCCAATGAATTTAAAGGAGGTACAATGCTTAATAGGCAGCCTTACAGCCATATTGTGATTCCTACCCAAGTTGGCAGACAAAATGTGACCCGTCATTCATCTCCTTAAAAATTCCGCAAAGTTCTCCTAGGGTGAAGAGTGTGAACATATATTCAAAGATCTAAAAAGAATCTTGGCATCCCCTTTAATCCTATGTAAACCAAATGTAAATCTCCCACTAATAGTGTACATTACAGCCACAGAAAATACGGTCAGCCCTGTCCTAGTCCAAGAACCGGGTAGTGTTCAGTGCCCGATATATTTCGTCAGTAGATCACTGTAGGATCCAGAAACCAGATATTAATTGGTTGAAAAACTGGCATTATCATTAGTTAATGCGACAAGAAGACTTTGACCCTATTTCCAGAACCATCAGGTCATTGTGAAGACAAACTACCATATCCAAAGAATCCTCCAGAAACCTAATTTAGCAGGACGATGTTAGCATAGGTCGTGGAGTTATCCAAATTCAACATTCGCTACGAACCACACAGACCAATCAATGCCCAATGAATCTGGACTTCGTCAACGACCTCTAACAAATGCCACAAGAGGAACAATAGACCTTATATGTTGATGGTTTCTCTAACCAGAAAGGAGTAGGTGCCAACATCGTCCTAGAAAGCCTAAACCAAATACTCATCAAAAAATTCTTGCACTTCGCCTTCAAAACTTCCAATAATCAAGCTGAATATGAAGCCATCCTAGGCGGACTCTAGTTAGCACAAGAAGTCAGAGTGCACATATTGACGTGCAAAACTGATTCCGGATTAACAATAGGCTATCTCAATGACGAGTTTCAGATTTAGGATGCGAGACTCCTCCAATATTACCACCTAGTCTGCCACATCATAAACTCCGACTTCGATGAAGTAAAAATACAACACATACTAAGAGGAGATAACATGCGAGCAGACACCTTATCTAAGTTGGCAAGTACAAAATAAAAGGAAGATACAAGTCCTTATTACAATAGACACTAGTGGCACCTTCTTTAAGACCCGTGGAATTTAATTAATTAAATAAATAATTAATAAATATGGGTGGGAAGATAATTTATGACATTAATTTCTGATGGGTATGATGTGGAAAAGTACTAGCTCATGTGGTAGAGAGTACTTTGTTTGTGTGAGAGGACTTGGGTTCAAGTCCTATGTGTGTCAAATTGTGTGTTTTTAATTATTTATTGTTTTTAATAATATGATTGATCATGATTCATATGATATAATATATGAATTATATTAGTTAGCAAGAAACATGAATTGGCATGATGGTTTGACATTGATTTGGCATTTGCATAGTTGTGGGTTCAACTTTGGGAGAACCCAAAGGGTTTTGGCAATACTAGAACTGGTACCAGAAACAAAGCACGAAAATTGGTAAGATTATTGAGTGTTGAGTGAGGTTTGGGGCTGGTTGAGTGGAAGCCAAGGGAAAGTCATTGGTGATCGTTGGGAGCTCTTAAGCATTCCAGTTTAAGCGAAAGAATTCTAGGTTAGGGGAGTTTTCCACGTTAAATTGATGTTTTGGTATGAGTTGTATGAAAATTTTATGTTAATTATGTATGAACTTTGTTTGTTTGTGATGGTGAGAAATTCTAGAAATTTTCCAGAAACCGCCTGGCGGGCTATGCATAGCCGCCAGGCGGCTCATCCCATTTTTACGTGTTTGCTGTGTTTTCTGGATGCAACGCTTGGCGGTGAAGCCCTGTACCGCCAGGCGACGCAAGACTGTAGCCCATTCTAGCTTTTTCTTGATGAACTGCCTGACAGCGATGAATTTCTGCCAGGCGACGCAAGTCTATGGCTCGATTTTTGTCATTTTGGTTGCTTTGACATGATTCTGATCGGAGGAAAATCAAGGGTTAATGATTTAGAGATGATATAATGTCGTATTTTATTGAAATCCAGTATAAGTGATAGGTAAAATTGATGGAACAGTGTGAATGAAACTTTAGGGTTTCATATTGGTTTGTTTCTTTGATAAAACTGAACGTAATAAGTGTTAAATATAGTATATTGGTTGTTAGAGTTAGTCAAAATGATTAGTGTGCCATATTTATCATGTTCTTGGGAAGCAACGACTGAGATAGGTAGAGGAGATCCTCGGAAGGGAGTGTGGGATGCGTTGTGGGTGCTGAGAGCCTAGGATTTTGCCAGAAATACTTGTACTGCCTAGCGGCACGGGGCCTGCCTCGCAGGAGCAATGAGTTTGCGTGGCTACAACTGGAGTATTGGTTTTGGGGTATTTTGATGTTCAATGAAGGAAGGAAATGGAATTGGAAGATGTTAAATGGAGAATGGGAATGTTAGCATATGGGTAATCTTGTTAGGATCGTGACTTTATAATTCGAGAGCTGAATAAGTTGAAGTCTTATGGATTTTAGAACTTAGGGTGTGAAAAGATTATAGGTATAGACTGTGTACACTGGACTTTTGTAGAAAGGTTGGGTTTGAAATTATGTAATCCTATGGACTTATTGATATAAACATGTGAGGGCTGGGGAGCCAATTGTTAAACTAGAATATAGTGAGAAATATAGCTTACAATTGATTTATAGATGTTGTACTGAATTGTAAATATGGAAATTGTAAAATAGGAGAAATCAAATATGTCGGGATCAAACGGGATAGATCATAAGCACAAGTGTGGGCACTGCTATATACTGTGGTTATAACCTTGGACTTGGTTGAGTGAGTAACAAGGGATGGACGCAAGCAACAACACCTAAATTCAGACCAGTACAGTGAAAGTAGTGATACTGGTATGACGCCAGGCGGTGGGAGTTAGGCCGTCAGGCGATAGTGAGGGAATAATGGGGTCCTGGACTTGGTGGCACCTGGCGGAGGGGAAGGTTCCGCCAGGCGATAGCGACAAAAATAGTAGCTCCTGGAGCAGCGTCCGCCTGGCGGTGTGGACGGTCCCGCCGGGCGGTAGATGCAGACCTTGTGATTTTTAAGGCGCTTGGCGGTACGTGTCCCCCGCTAGGTGATTTGACTGCTGTAAGTCCTAGTTGTTGGACTATTAGGCGTGATCTACAAGGCTTTTAGTGTTGCTTCAAAGGTAAGATTGCTGGGTTCCTTGAGTTGAGCTCGGAACGTATCCCTTAAGTTGAGCTCGGAATAGAGGTTAAGCACGTACATTCCTCGAGTTGAGCTCGGAATGACATCCCTCGAGTTGAGCTCGGGATGGCAGATGAACACGAGGAACCCTTGAGTTGAGCTCGGGTTGGCAAGTGTTACCGGTATGAGTGTGCTGGTTGTGGCCAGTACGAATGGGTCCAGATAGATTGCCCTTCTCAATAAATAGCCGATGAGTTTGGTAGTCTTGGGACGTTACGAACTATGTTCGTATTTGGGAACTCCACCTGGCGTTACGATGTATGATCCGTGGCATTGGTTCCCGCACGTGCTCTGTCTGTTGTGGCCGATAGGTTTGGCAGCAAATTACCTTGGGGTAATCACTAGAATAGGTAAAATACGAAAGATCTAGTTGTGGCCAGATGATAGAGAATAGAGAAAGAGATTGTATTTTGGGTCTTTGCAGATAATATAGATATATGGTTGTTTATATGTATATTACTATGATGTATGTTGATTTCATAAGCTCACCTTATCTGCTTGTGTTTGGCGATGATCGTGTAAGCGGTACACGTGTGCAAAGGAAGTTGATGCAGGTGGTGCCAATGATGCTTAGACTCAGAGCGAGGCATAGCATGGGAATTTATATCTATGTTTTTATAATTTTGGTTTTGAGATACTTATGTAACTTTTTGGAAGACATTCGAATATTATTTCAGCTTTATAAATTATGGACTCCTGTTTTTATTACATGTTAATAAAAGTTTTAAATTTCCCGTGTTCTGGGAAATGAGGTTTATTCATAAATGCGACTTTTTTTATATTTATTTATTTTATTTATTTTAATCAGTAATATCCGGACGGGGTGTTACACCTTCAACGGCGAACACATGTCTAAACCTAGACAACATCGACAACTAGATGTCACCATACATACATTACTTGAAAACTGGAACCCCCTAGTAATGCCAACAAGGGATGGGTATCAAAAGCAGCACGCTACACATTAATTGCTGATGACCTATACAAGCACGGATATGGTCAGCCTTTGCTCAAATGCGTTATGAAGGAACAGGCACAATATGTGATAAAAGAAATTCAAGAGGGGATATGTGGTTACCATTTCGGATCACAAACCATGACAACTAGAATCTTAAAGGCTGACTACTTTTAGCCAACCATGAAGGTAGATTGCCACGCCTTTGTCAAGAAATGTATACCATACCAAAAAAATGGCAATCTTATTAATAAAAAACAAGGGGAATTACATTCCATACTCTCCCCGTGGCCGTTTACAAAATGGGGGATGGATATCTTGGGGTCATTCACTCCTTGGAAGGGGCAAGTCAAGTTCCTCATTGAAGGGATTGATTACTTCACAAAATGGATCGAAGCTCAACCACTAACCACAATCACGACACAACAGGTTCAACAGTTCGTCTGGAAGAATATAATATGCCGATACAAGGTGACACACACACACAATCATAACCGATAATGGATGACAATTCGTAGACAAAGAGTTGGCTAAGTTCTATACTAGCCTAAGAATCAAACATATTACCAATTCAGTGAAACATCTGAAGACTAACGGACATGTATAGGCCGATAACAAGGTAATATTGGTTGAGTTGCGCAAAAGATTAGATGGACTAAAAAGAAAGTGGTCGAAAGAATTGTTCGAAAGGTTGTGGGCATATAGGTGTACTCTGTAGTCTACCACAAACAAATCTCCCTTCAGCTTGGTATACGGAACAGAGGTGATGATACTAGTCGAAATTGGGAACCTTCCTTCAGAAGATAAATGTATGATGACGATGCAAACCAACAAAGTCTATGCACCAGCCGTGAGCTACTAACATAATTACGAGAAAAGGCGTAAATCAGAAACATGGCAGCAAAATAGAGAGCTGCAAGAAAACATAATTCCAAGCTTCGGCCACGAGTATTCATGAAGGGAGATTTGGTATGGAGAATGGCTAGTAACGCAAGGAAAAAATACGGGAAGTTTTCGACTAATTGGGATGGTCCATATAGAATACACGAGAATGTAGGTGGAAGCGCCTACAGGTTGGAGCAGTTATCAAGAGAAGAGATACCTAACACGTGGAACGTGTCTCATCTCAAGTTTTATTTTAGCTGAATCCAAGAATGTAAGAGAAAACACAATATGTAATCCTAGGTGTACTCTTTTTCCTCACCCGACATTTTTTCTCTAGGGATGATTTTGGCCGGGGAGGTTTTAACGAGACACCCAAAATGATCAATAAAACAAGAGTTCTTTACAAAATTATCTTGCATTTTAAAAGTTCTCTCCCCCTTACTAAAGTAAGTGGCCCAGGTCGAACATTTCATCATTAAAAAAAAAGATTTCTTACGTTTCACCACGCTTACTAAAGTAAGCAGCCTGTGTCAAATACATTCCCAACAAAATCAAGTTCTCTCCCACTTACTAAAGTAAGCGACCTAGGTCGAACACACTCTTGTCAAAATCAAGTTCCCTCTTGCTTACTAAAGTAAGCGGGTCGGGTTAAACACTTTCTCACTAAAGAAATACTTGTGTTCCTACCATACAATAAAGTAAACGGTCTGGAACGAAGACACACCATACTCGATCCCCTAACTAAGCAGCATAATATCATAATTCACAAAAAAATCCTAACACAAGTAAAATAGATGCAGACAAAATATCATCACAAAAATTTAGCTAAGACAGATGGCAATAAAAATAGTAAAAAGTACATAATATCCAGAATATGCGTGCAAATACACAAAGATAACAAATATATTCAAGATGGTAGCAGTCATGTTCACAAAGAAACAAGTGTGAAAATTATTACAAACTTGGGCTCAAAAGCCAAAATGTTATCAAATTAAAACTAATTAGCAACAGGGTCAATCTACACTTGCATAGTGACATCTTCCTCAGCTGCAAGACCCTAACCAATAGCCAGCACCTCCTCGACTTGCTCCGTACTCAGATCCTCCTCATCCATCAGGCGACCATCAACAACATCTTTGTTGACATTGTACTTTGAATTTGTGGCGTCCACCTCTTTACAGAAGAAGGGTGCCTACCTTAGACCTTTATTGAAGCCATTATTGTGTTCCTGGATGATGTGACTCTTTAAATCTTCAAGCTCACTCTCAATGCCAACATATTTCTCCTTCAACTCTTTGTTATCTTCCTCTAGCTCTTTAATCTTAACATTCATCTTTTTCTCCAAATTTAAACACTGGACTTTCCATGAACATAGGCACTTCCTCTCAGACGCCCATTCTTGCCGCTCCTTTTCCTAGGCCGCCTTCTCCTCTTCATGCTTAGCCGCTTGAGTTTTCAGCTCCTTTTGAAGTTTTTCCACCTTGGCCCTCCTTCCTTCTTTCAATTCCATCTACAAAAGGGTACCTACCCTACGACCCAAAATTAACGCCTTATTGTTAAATTCAATCAATGTTTTAATCATTGCATTAGGTTCCATATTATCCATGGAAAAAATCACTAATTCTAGCAAGTAGATGTCAATATCATGGTGCATAATTGTTTTGGGCAATTCTATCAGATAAGCCTCAAGCTTTTTTGTTCCTGATGTAAACTTTGGCCCAAACCTTCTTCAAGTCTTTTCCAACACCCTTTTGAACGGGGATGGATGCTTTCCTTTTGGACCCAGTGTGAACTCAAACCTCAATCAAAGGATCTTGCAAGTTGGGAACTTTAAAGTTTCCCACGTTTCTGGCCTTTTTGGCCTGTTCCTTGCGTAATGTCCAGAACAAGTTCAGGTTCTTTTGCCCCAACTAGGCCATGTGACCTATAACACGAATATAAACGGTTACCTCTCTCACATTAAACAATGCGGAAAAAACAAAAAAGAACACCTTCTAAATCAACAAGTGGATGCATTGATAAATAAAATCTAACTAAGCTCTTAGTGGACAATTTATTGCTAAATTTCCCCAAAATTTCAACAACTTGTCTGTCCTCCATCGACAACTCCCCTTTCTTCATATCCTTATATCACCGAGGATTGTTCGTCCAACTAAATGCGAACTTAGTACTCCCATCTTTGTTGTAAAAAGGCAATCGACCTACCTCTTTCACGACAACCTTGAAGAAACCATCCTTGAAATGTTTAAAAGATTGTGAAAAAACATCCAATATGTTTATGCTTGGCTGGCTCACCAACGACAACCAAATAATCAAATTGTTTGGACGAGTATCATAAAAATATAAGAAACATTGAGGAGAAGGCTAGAGATGAAATGACCAGCATAACACTCGAAACGCCTAAAGATAACCCCAGTTATTCAGATGCAACTAGGTAGGCGTAATGTTCAGTAATCGTAACACCCCCATTGTAAAATCGTCGAAGGGTATTCGCATGTGCAACTACGAAAAATTACATATATATACGTAAAAGAATCCCTCTTCAGCATCTCCTTGGCCATGGCAAACACATTCAACAATGCTCACCCGCTTCAACGACACAATATATAGGGAAATGCCCTTTTCAAAAATAGGGATACACTTTAACCATGAACTAAGTAACTAAGACCATCTAAAAAGGGAATGTTGAGTTCTCATGTATGTGGCCACCCACTCGTATCTGGGCTTTGTCGGCAAACTATTTTCGGCTACCTCCTCAAGAGGATCCTCCCTAGTTTCAGGAATAACCTCCATTTGAACTCCCCCCTCGTCAAAGAAATAACCACTACCCTTATTCACTCCTACTACCCGACCCTGATGTATAAGAACTATCACTATCACTAGACATAACTTATATGAAGGAAAGTTGACGACACAAAGAGGGAAGATATCAGACAACACTCAATCGTAAGTGATGCATATTTCTTAGAAGCAAGCAAATGAGACAGTGTACACAAATTCTTTTCCAAGCCCTTATTTATAAGATGAATACCAAACCCCAAAAAGTTGTCCCGCTCAAACCCTTGAAAAATAGGGCATCACAATTATTGATGAGTATACAACTTCTCCTTATGCAACCCTTGAGATCTTAAGTCTATTCATTTGCCATGTCACCTCTGACAAGTCTTAGCAACGTTTCCACTTCACAAGACTGGGGGACTACCATACCCCAAGGGAATACCAAGAAAAGAGGAATTTTTCTTGTAAAAACAATAACAGCAAAACAACATAGAAACCTTTGGCATGGCACATCCTGTCAAAGGCTCAGGGACTGATGTACTATACTACGCGGCCAAGATCGACATGACTAACTACCCAGTCCCAACCGCCAACTTATAGTCCTACATAGAGGGAATCATCGATTAACTATACGGAAAGACAATACATACATAGCGGCTAAAGGGACATACCGGTAAAGGCCGCATATTCTAAACTTAAGAAATAACATTTGAATTTACGGAATCTAGTTATAAAAGCTTGATGATTGGGCCTTGGTTAGGCCCATACAAGCCCAATAGAGGCCCAACGCATGAGCCAAGTAATTTGTGATTAATGTTCTATAAATACAAGTCGACCCTAATAATTAAAGGTACGCAATTCATTAATTCTCTAATTTGTGATTTGACTTTTGAGAGCTCTTGCTGACTTGATCGTCAAAGTCTTTTCCATAAGTAACTCCAAAAATGTCCAATCTGGCAACATTGCAAGAAGATGTATCCAACAAAATCGAGGAGTATCCATCTCAGGAAATCAAGGATTGGGTAAGACATAATTTGTGCTCCCTGATATTTTGTTATTATTTCTGCAGGAACATTATTAATTGAAAGAGAAATTTTTGTTCGGATTCTTCCTAAAATTATTTTTATGTTTTATTTATTGTAGTTTTATATGTTATAATTTCTATTTTTCAATGTTTCAAATTTTAAGGTTCATCAGTAATAATACTAATAAGAACATCTTGTAAATTTCGTATTTCTTCATTAAATTTCGGTGAATCATAAATTGAGATTTACGAGGTATTTTTCAATGATACAAGCCAAAATGAATTTTTATCTCAATTTGGAGTCATCTAATTATGAGTTTTATAGTATGAGTTATGTCTATGCCTTAGTTTCAAACTCAATGATCTTTAAAAAAATCTTCATCATTTGACATCAAGAGATTATTAATAGAGTTCATCTTGGATGTCAATTTAGTGAAGAAGTGGTTTTTCTTTGGGATGTTGTTTATGTAAAAAACAATCCAACAAGAAAAAAAAAGAAAGATTATTTCTTCAATGTCCTAAGACCTAATTTGAATGAACTAAATTTTTAATTAGAGTTGTTTGGAGGTTGATGTAAGTATTAAATTTGTAAGACCTACAATGTTTTGTCTCTTTTGGTTAGGAATTGTGTCTTATTTTCTTACTTTATCAATTGTACATTTGATATCCAAACGTCCAAACATTTTCGGTCGTTAATTAAATAATATTTTAGCGACTAGAAACATTTTTGGTCGCTAACTGCAACATTAATGATATTTTAGCAACCATAAATTTTTGGTGGCTAGTACAATATTATTTCAATTGCTAACGTGGTGGTTAAAATATTATATTTAGTGACTAAACATTTTCAATTGCTATTTTGGTCGCTATAGCAATAAGGTTAAAATACCTTTTTTGTCCCAATTTTCGTCAAGTTTTTTCAAATAAGTCCTAATTTTAGTTTTGTGTTCAAATAGGTTCCAATTTTTGTCAATTATGTTCAATTGGGTCCTTTTTTGTTAACACCGTTTAAATCATTAACGGCCATGAACAGTGACTGCTACATGTCATTTCGTGATTTTTTTGAATTTTTTTTATTTTTATTTTTAATTTTTAATTTTTTTTTAAAATTTGTTTAAATTTTTTTTAAATGTACACGTGTCAACCCAAGAGTGTGCCACGTGTCACTTTGTAGTTTTTTTGAATTTTTTATTTTATTTTTTTGAATTTTTTTGAATTATTTTTTAAATGTCCACGTGTCAATCTAGTAGTGTGCCACGTGTCAAAGTCAATATTCTATATTCAATTTGGTCCCTATATTTGTTATTTTTGTTCAATTAGGTCCTAATTTTTGTTAAGATTAACCAATTTGGTCCCTATAGAAGATGTGACCAAATTTAATTTTTATATCAAAGCTATAATGATGTGAATTTTAATATATTAAATAAAGATATTTAATAAAAAATATGAATTTTAATATAAAAATTAAATTTGGTTTTAATTTGGAGAAGGACCAAATTGGTTAATGTTAACAAAAATTGGGACCTAATTGAACAAAAATAACAAATATAGGGACCAAATTGAATTTAGAACATTGACTTTGACACGTGGCACGCTACTGGGTTGACACGTGGACATTTAAAAAAAATTTAAAAAAAAATTTAATTTTTTTTTAAAATTCAAAAAAAATTCAAAAAAACTACGAAGTGACACGTGGCACACTCCTAGGTTGACACGTGTACATTTAAAAAAAAATTAAAAATTATTTTAAAAAAATTAAAAAAAAAATAAAAAAATAAAAATAAAAATAAAAAAAATTCAAAAAAATCACGAAGTGACACGTGGCAGTCACTGTTCATGGCCGTTAATGATTTAAACGGTGTTAGCAAAAAAGGACCCAATTGAACAAAATTGACGAAAATTGGGACTTATTTGAACACAAAACCAAAATTAGGACTTGTTTGAAAAAACTTGACGAAAATTGGGACCAAAAAGGTATTTTAACCTAGCAATAAATATTACTATACACTGATCTAGTTATTATTTCGGTCACTAATTTACGATTATTACTATGTGATGGCTATTTCAGTAACAATTTGTGACCAAATTATTTCGGTGGCTAATTTTTATTTCTAACTTGCATTTTTCTAGTAGTGAGTGTCAAATGTCTTATCTAATATATATTTTTCTCTCATAAAATTTATGTTTGTTTTCTTATTTGTCGATAGTGAAATTATTCTTTGCTACTTGGTTGGTGTTATATTTTTGTTTTAAACCTTGTAAGTGCCACTTTTAAAATTTATTCTTGATTATTGTTCTTTGCAACTTATAATGATGTATGCAATTGTTTATTTTACTGAGAAACTAAATGGGGATTCCTTTAACTATCCAACATATGATGAGAAGTTGTATGCATTAGTTAGAGCATTGCAAACATGGAAATATTATCTTCTACCTAAAGAATTTGTTATTCATAGTGATCATGAATCTTTGAGGTATTTGAAAGGACAAGGTAATTTGAACAACTAACATGCCATATGGGTGGAGTTACTTAAATTCTCATTTATCATAGGTTTGAGTTGGGTCGAGTTGAAAATTGAACTTTTCAATTATGAGTCAAAACAAGTTCACCTCACTTAATCCCTTTGGTATACAAATTCAAGTTGGTTATGATGACCTAGTCCGCAACTTACTTATATTAAAAAAAAGCTATCTTCCATATTGAAAAAACCCTAATTTATTTGCCTCCAAATCTAACCCTTTATGTTATTATAGAAAAAACCCTTTGTGGCTTAACCCTAATGATTAAATGTGAGATGCCAAATGTAACATCCTGGTCGGATATTACTAATTTAAATAAAATAAAATAACACGTAATATTAAATCAACAATTAATAAAACGTCTTTCCCAAAAACTCAAGAAATTTAAATTTATTAAATGTGCCATAGTTCAAAATTTAAATTAAAATAGCAATGGTTCCAAGTTTCCAAATCATAAAAGCCATAGTATTCGGAATACATAAAGTAGTGTTAAAATGTTCTCTATATAATCCCCATACTAGCCCCGCTCCGGCTCTACGCATCTCCAGCACCACCTGAAAAATCATTTGCTATCGTGTAATGACTTACACGATCATCGCCAAATACAAGCAGATAAGGTGAACTCAAAGAATAAAACATAATAAGCATCACAATATAAACCTACATCCCAACTTATTAAACTAACATGTCTCCCCTTCTGTGGGTTACCATCCATGGACACTAGTATTCACGTCCCCCACCGTGTTCATCCAGATTCTACACATTCTGATAATGTCCTTGAGATGATACTTGCTGCCATGAGCCACCACTCGTGATTCCACCTCTACAAGCCACTGCCCGTAGAACACACGCGAGAATTATCACATTATGAACCGCAATCCGTAACCCAAGTGGAACTCCCCAATACGAACCACGATTCGTATTTTCAACACGAGAATACCAACCCCACCGGCTACTACCCGTGAGAGCGCAATCAAGTGGAACCAATCCATACGAGTCACAACTCGCATGCTCACACTATAATTCTAATACCACTAGGCTACAACCAGGATCACACATGTTTAACCCCCATTACAAGCTATAACTCATAAACGGGCCCCCAACAAGTTCATACCCAAAGGAATTATTCAAAGTCGTGTAAACCATGCCTCACAATCCCAAAATTAGCCCTGCCCCTACGCTATCGTCAGGCGATAAGTCACTGCAGGCCACTTGGCTGGCACCACATGTCGCCAGGTGCCACGTGCCCTAGAAGTCTTTGTCTTTGCAGTCATCGTTTGGCAAAACCATCCTCACTTCCAGGTGCCATGCGTTCCAATGGCCACTACCTACACAACTATTGCTTGGAAGAATCATCCCCACCAAGAGGCGCTACGCGCTCTAGGGACCCCTTTTTTTTATAGCTATCGCCTGATGGTTTAGACCTCATCATCAGGCGCTACACCAGTACATTGAGTTTGACTGGTTTAGGCATAACAAAACATATTTTAGCACACTCAAATCATCAAAAGTACACTACAAAATTGCCAAGCTACATACATCCCATGAACAGGTCTTGAAATCCACACCTCTTATGTGTTGTTAACATACTTATTCCCACATGTATTCACCCACTTAACTATGCCATCCTTTAGAATTAACTAAAACCAAACCATGCTCCTTAACAATATACCACAATCACCCAATCATAACTATATTCCATCATTGTCCCAAACATTACTGCAATTTCCAATTAATCCAATGCAACATACCAACTACACTTTAGCATCACCACATGTTCATGCACCTATAAATAAGACCTCATTAATTACCAATCAAATCTAGGAAAAAGAGGAGCAGGCTTATGATTAGGACTTAGACCAATCACTACAACATATTATGACTCATGCCACCCCATACTAATATCAGTCATCCTGCACTAATTTCCTCAATTATTATCGCATTCCACATCTAATTACTCCATTTTCCCAATCATGTTTATTACTTAAGATAGACAAGGTACCAATGATTCCATTTTTACCTATTTTCCCATATCTAATTCCACTTGAACCCCCAAAGGAACCCCTTAACTCGAGCCCCACAGAAATTAACCACCAAGACTGCTATCACTAGATGTCACATGGCATCAAGCTTTGTCCTACCAGGCAGTGCAACACATTATGGGAAAATCCCAGATTGCTATTGCACCTGCGCAAACCCTAACTTCCCAAAATCCATTCTACTCGCCCAATTTCCCTTACCACCATTCTTTCACGCGTTCAACTCCACATATAATTGATTGACATTCAATTGCAAAGAAAAAACACAACCCATTACAATCCAAATCATGCTACCAAAAATTCCCAAATCATGACAAATCGTCATACTCATGAAATCATCAATTCATCCCATTGTTGTAAACACAGATTCATATCACACAATTAGTCTATCAACACATTTACCATAGGTATAGGAACCCCAACGAGTCCCTAACATCCCCAGAAAACCCACGAAACATAGAAAATAGACTACACCTTATGAGAAACCCAGAAATTGGGTAATTTCATCATGAGTCGCTTGACGGCTTTGAAGGCCTGCCAAATGGTTTCTGGAGAATTCTAGAAACATAAAAGAATTCCACAGCATTGGCAGAAATAGAACCACACAAGTATCCATACATTATGCAATATACATAATTAAAGTTTAAAGAACTCAGTGCAACTCCCCTAACTTGGAATCCTTGCTCAAGTTGAAACCATTAGTCCTTTCTTGATCCCAAACACGTCCACGCTTTGGCTCCCACTACTTCCCACTCCAATTGACCTTCTAATTCAATCTCATGTTTTGTTTTCAATGCTGGTGGCTTGTCTCTATGCTATCCTATTCCTCTCCTTAACTCACTTTTATTCATACCTTGCAGCTAATTAATTTTATTTAATAAAATTAAAGCAACATTAAGGTCCATTATCATGGTGGTTCCTACACTATAATTGTTCAACTCTTATCTCTATAGTTTCCCTAACGACTGCTATAATCCCTAGGGTTTCTCCATTTTAGCACACAAAAAAGATAACGTAAATGAAAAGGACTATAACACACTAGCCAACATTCAAACTCACATCCACCCCATTACCAATAGCTTATGCCTTTGAATGACTTTCCATCCATACTTGTGCCTTTGAGATGGTTCTTGAATGACTTTCCATCTGAGCTTGTTCCTTTAAGATAGTTCTCAAATGACTTTCCATTTGAGCTTGTGCCTTTAAGATGACTCTCGAATGACTTTCCATCCGAGCTTGTGCCTTTGAGATAGTTCTTGAATGACATTCCACATGAGTTTGTGTTTTTGAGATAGTTCTTGAATGAATTTCCATCCAAGTTTGTGCCTTTGAGATGGCTCTCGAAGGACTTTCCATCCAAGCTTATGCCTTTAAGATAGTTCTCGAATGAATTTTCATCCGAGTTTTTGCCTTTGAGATGGTTCTCGAATGACTTTTCATCCGAGCTTATGACTTTGAGATAATTCTCGAATGAATTTCCATCCGAGTTTGTGCCTTTGAGATGGTTCTCAAATGACTTTTCATCCATGTTTGTGCCTTTGAAATAGTTCTCGAATGACATTCCATCTGAGTTTGTGTAAGCCACAATTTTATGCTTTTTTTCGCATTCTCGAACCCAATGTGCTTTGCTATGAATTTTGCAGCGCTCACATCATCGACTATGGTGTTATAGGTTTGCATGTCATCATTGGATACTACTCTTGGAATTGTCAATAGGTGTGGCAGTCGCAAGGAGTTCCAAAGGATGAACTAATATATCTTAGATTTTAAAGCATGCACGAAGCAATCCTAGTACACGTGTTCTAAGTTTTGAGGGGTTGTTTGTCTAGGTGGAATTGAAATAGTAGTTTCTTAAAAGCGATTTTGATTTCCTCCTTGGTCACAATTTGATGTAACTTGAGACCCTTGCAATTATCCATTTTGTTGGACATAGTGCGATGCAACATAGGTGGTATTATTAAGCTTGGTGACCCTTCCATTGTTTGGAAAAGATGCAAGTCACGATCCGTCCTCAATGGCCAAATCCAACAACAAAAACCCCATATAAAATAGTATTTGTGCTTTTACATAAAAGAAAGCAATTTATTTAAAAAGGTAACTAATTTAATCTTAAAATTCTACCACATCAATCATGACATGTGAAAGCAAAATAACAAAATGTGGAAAATGGTTGCCTTGTACGTTTTATGTTAATGGTAGTATGAATGGGACAATTTCAAATTGTAATGGTCTCAAGTAGAGATAATATAAATTGTGGAGGTAAGAAAATGTTTTACCTCAGCCCAACAGTAGGCGTCAATTGTTCTTACCAGGATTCTGAGCGTGGACCTTTGTACAGGTGGCAAGATCGAAGTGGTGACTTAAAAGTAATGTAATATTAACCAATTTCAATAAAATAACAACTTAATAATAATAATAATAATAATAATAATAATAATAATAATAATAATAATAATGTAGTACCTTACTCGATATACCAAATATTCTATAAATATTTGGTATGAAATCAACTACCGAGATTTGTCATAATTACTGTTAATATGTAAATATTTACTCCAATAGATATATCTTAAAATATTTTGTAGTTTTGTTTTTTGGAAATGAGGCTATTTAGACCTTATTTGGCCGAATTACTTAACATTATCTATTGAATTGAGCGGGTAATTAATTATCCTATAGAGCTATGTTTCCTGTAATTAAATTTTTGTTCAGGTTAATCAATTACCATAGAAGATTAATTTATTTTCCAGACTTATTGAATATTTCTTATCTTTTTCTCTAACACATGATGTTTTACATGGTTCTTGTTATTATTTTTTCGTTAATAATGACCCAAGGTAGAAAATATGTGCATGCTTCATCTTGGAGATGGGTTTGAGATGAGTTTTTCTTCTTCTTTTTTTGGTACTCTTAGTCTCATCTCTTTGATTTTTTTCCTTGTATTTAGAGCAAAGGGGATATTTAATCTTGTGTTCTTTTTATTTTGATTATTGTAATACCCAAAATTTAACAATACAATACTTTTTAAAAAAAATACAGAAGAGTTATATTATATATATTTCTTTTACTAAAGAAAAAATAATAAAAACATCAAAACATAATTAATAAATTAGTTGTAATAGTTATAAATAAGCCTTCAATAATAATAATAATAATAATAATAATAATAATTATTATTATTATTATTATTATAATATGAAATAAATATTAATTAAGGAAAAGATGTCTTGTAAGTTATATATATATATATATATATATATATATATATATATATATATATATATATGTATATATATATATGGATGTATGTAGGAGAGATACGCTGTAAGAGGAAGTTAAAAAAAACAAGAGGTTGGGAGAGACAAATGACTTACGGATGTAAAAGAAAATAGATTTGAGTTGTGAGAGTCAATCTTATCAGCAAAGATAAAAATTGAAGGTTAGAAGATTTGACTATAGGAATCTAAGCTGCAATTGTAAAAAAAAATAAAAAAATGAGAGAATTAAATGTAGTTATCACACACTCCGCTCTATAAATACCAGTCCTGTGCAGTAATAAACCAAAAACGAAATTGAAAGAAGTGGGTCACTTTTCTCCGTGGAAGCTGCAAAATTCTTGCAGAAGAAAAAGAAAATAGGGTAATGGAGGACACCTTTATTATTTTGTGTATTTTTTTACTACTATTGTGTGGGGGTGTTTCTAATCTTATGTTTTATTTTTCACTTACTATTTTTATGCTATTTTATCGTGTATGGTGTTTTAACTCCATCTTCTTAATTTATTTTATTCCCATGTATATATAAATATGTTATATTATGTAAATAACAATTAAACTTATAGGCCTCGGTTACTGTGGGACCGAAGCCTATAAGGAGGCGGTGGAATTTTTAAAATTTTTCTAACCATTTTGCCGCGAGTCCAAGTTCAACTGAAGCATATAACCGGTTTTATGCTTCGGTTCTCCATCAACCGAAGCCTATAACTCGTCAATGGCCCCTAGTATTACAAAATTGCCACTGACAGCGGATGATTTGGCCTCGGGTAGCAAAGGACCGAGGCCTATAACAGATGATTTGGCCTCGGGTGGCAAAGGACCGAGGCCTATAACACTTTATGCCTTAGGTGTTTACAAAACCGAAGCCATATCGTTTATTTAGGTTCCCAAATCGCGCGAACCCATCACTGTTCATCTTCTCTCTCGCGAACGCAAAGCTTCGCTCTCCGCCACCGTGCCCTCCGTCACGATTGCGCCCTCCGTTGCCCTCCATCGCCGATTGCGCATCCGTCCACGAAGCTAGCGTCGCTGGTCTTGCTCCGCCATCAAACAAAAGGTGAAAAGGAAGCAGATTCTGCCACCGTTGCGCCTCTGTTGCGCCCTGGTTGCGCCCTCCGTCGCGCCACCGTTGCGCCCTCCTACGCGCCACCGTCACCCTCTGTTGTGCCCTGGTTGCGCCCTCTTTCGCGCCTCCGTTGCGCCCTCCACCGTGCCTCCGTCGCCCCACTTCGCCACGGTCCCCCACAACTACCACTTGGCGATAAACGTTGCGCTACTGCTCTGTGCCACTGCTCCGGCGAGTATCTTGCGCCTCCACCATTTCCAGCCACTGTCGCACCGCCAATTCTCCCCGAGGTAAATTTAAAACGCGTTATTTTTTTTTCATTTTGTATATTTTTTTATGATTTAGGTAATTGTTTTGCATTTTGATGAGGTTTTTGGTTGATTTTTGCGTTGGTTTTTTGCTATTTTTATGGTCTCTTATTTATTTTATTGTCTCTTATAGCTCTTAAAGACCTCAATATCGTGGGTGTGCATCATCTTCCATTGTCATTCAATTTTCACGCTCCCAGGTTCCTAATTCTATTATTTTGTAAGATTTTGTTGTCTATTATGTATTAGTAATATGTTATATATATGTGGTTTATTATTTACTTAAATATTTGTTTGATTTGTGAGTTAGCCTTAGTTTCCCGTTTGAGATTCAATACGAAAATTATGTATTGTCCCCGAGTTTTCATTTTGAAAAGACTACATTTTTTCTTAAATTAGATATAAGGGGATACAATACTAATAATTTTAATGTATTGAATCTTGAATTGTCCGATTGGACAGTTTAAGAAGATTAATCACTTTCTAGTATTTTATTAGTACATATATATATATATATATATATATATATATATATATATATATATATATATATATTTAAAATACATATCTTAAAATTCATGAATATTTGTGAATTGGGTTTTGTAATTGATCTTCGGGTGCATATTTGATTGTGGTTTATAATCACTTTCATTTCGTGTATCCTGAAGGTCAATGCGAAATGCAAGCAAAATTTCGTGAATTTTAAGATATGTATTTTAAGAGTAATATGTACCAATAAAATAAAGAAAGTGAATCTTCTTAAATGGGATAGGGTCACACCTTGATTACGACGTGAACATTGATTCAAAGATTACGGAAATCGTTCACGCAATTTCAGTATGGATCGAGATTTGATTAATTTACCACGTATTAGCGCTGAGTATGAGAATGGAGTAGAGAAATTTATAAAATTTGCGCAACGTTATGAGGGGAGAAGTGATGATGAGGTGAAGTTCTGATGTCCTTGTGTCAACTGTTTGAATGGAAGAAAATTGAATGCAACTCAAGTTAGGGAACATCTTATTTGTGATGGTTTCCTTAGAAGTTATACAATATGGACATGGCACGACGAATTAATACACATTCTAACTGTTTCTCGGACTGAATATCTTGCCAATTCCTCCATGAAAGAGCGACGGGAAGAGCGATGTGAAGAACGAGTAGAAGAAGACAATATGGAGGACATGATACGGGATGTTGGCGCAGAAGCTTTTGCCCAAGCGCATGTGTATGAGACAATGTCTCACTAGTGCAAAATTTACTTTTTACCTCGCCTTATATGCCTCGGTTGACCAGGAACCGAAGCATATAATGGCGCGGTGGCATTTTTACAATTTCAGCCAAGTTTTATGCCTCGGTTCAGCTAACACCCGAAGCCAAAAACAGCTATAGGCCTCGGTTCACGCAAACCGGTGCCAAAGAGTGCTATAGGCCTCGGTCCAACAAGACCCGAAGCCAAAAAGGGACAACATTTTTGAAAAAGCTTTTGTTTAGGGTATGCGAGGCAGAAAGCGGAAGGGGAAAGGTTCTGTCTAGGGTTTAAAATTGGGCAAATATATCATCTTTTTCGAATTTCTCTTCGCGAGCCACTGGTTCCCTCTTATCTGCGCTGCTGTTTCATCCTTTTCGCGTGGCTCCCGTTGGCACCGTTGTTCTCCACGTCCATCGCCGTTGCTATGCACGTCCATCGCAGTTACCGTCATTGCTACTGTGCGCGTCCACCGCAAGCCGTCGTCGCTACTGTGCGCGTCCACTGCCGCTGCTGTGCGCGTCCACCTCGCTGTTGTGCCGGTCCACCGCAACTGCCGCCACCGCTACTGTGCGCGTCCGCCCCTGCTGCTGTGCGCATCCACCGTAGCTGCCGTCGTCGCTGCTGTGCGCATCCACCGCAGCTGCTGCCGTCGTTGCTGTGCGCGTCCACCTCGCTGCTGTGCCGGTCCACCGCAACTGCCGCCATCGCTGTTGTGCGCGTCCGCCCCCGCTGCTGTGCGCATCCACCGCAGCTGCCGCCGTCGCTGTTGTGCGCGTCCATCTCGTTGTTGTGCCGGTCCACCGCAAAGAGTCAAATTCTTGAAAGGAATTCATGATCTGTAAGAGAAGGTGTTCTCGGATATTTGGATCTGCGATGTTGTTTGTCACTGTTCGGGAAAGGGTTTGTTGTTGTTTTTTGTTCAGTGACTTTGCGTGTTGGATCAATAAGGAGGGTGTTCAACAGTTGTGGAGATTGAGGTGTGTAAGGAGGAGAAGGAAGAAAATCTCTAAAGAGTATAAGGCATGGAAGCACAGACCCCCACTTTCACTCTCGCGCTGCAGCGGCGCACACGTGCTGGAATTCCTTGGTGGAGGAGGCACCTATGGTTCCGGCTCATGTGAAAGTGGCTCCGAGGAAGAGTAGGAAACTGTTGGACAAGGAAAAGTGGGATCTGTTGGGTTGTAGAGTGATGAAAGTATTCAGTCCGTATTTTTTTTTATAATTTTAATCAATTTTCTGCCTCGGTTTCAATTATACCCGAAGCAGAAAGTCCAGTTCTAATTTTTTTTTAATGTTCATTAGGCCTCGGTTGTTTATAGAACCGAGGCAGTAGCTGTTGAATATGTCTCGGTTTTCAACCGAGGTAAAAAAGTGACTTTTTTTGCCTCGGCTTTATATGCCTCGGTTTTGAAACTGAGGCAGAATTGTAAAAATAACCGCGACCAAATCCCCTGTTTTTACTAGTGTCTGCTGATGCAGAAACTCTGTTGTATGTTGGTTCAACTAAGTTCACGCGATTATCAGCGGTTTTAAGACTTATGAATTTGAAAGCGACCAATGGTTGGACAGATAAAAGCTTCACAAAATTGCTCGTGCTCTTGAATGAAATGCTTCCTGAAGGAAATACTCTACCCACTCGAAACTATGATGCCAAAAAAATTCTTTGTCAGATGGGTATGAAGTATAAAAGGATACACACATGTCCTAATGATTGCATATTATACAGAAAAGAATTTGAAGATTTGAAAAAATGTCCAAAGTGTGGGTCAGTACAAGCAGAAAAGAAGCAATGAAGATAATGGTCAAATAGAGAAGGAAGGATATGCTTTGAAAGTAGTCTGGTACCTTCCAATCGTGCCCCGACTTAAGCATTTGTTTGCAAATCCTAAAGACGCTAAAAACCTTAGATGACATGCAATTGAGAGAAGATGTGACGGACTCCTTCGTCATCCAACTGATTCAATGCAATGGAAAAATATTGATCAGGAATTTCCCAAGTTCGGTGAAGAATGTAGAAATATTCGTTTTGGCTTAGCTACCGATGGAATGAATCCATTTGGTAATTTAAGTACAAACCACAATTGTTGGCCCGTTATATTATTCATTTACAACTTATCTTCTGGACTCTACATGAAGAGAAAATACATGATGTTGTCTATGATGATATCTGATCCAAAGCAACCTGGAAATGACATAGATGTATATCTCAATCCTCTAGTTGAAGACTTGAAGTTGTTATGGGTTGATGGTGTTGAAGTATTTGATGTTGTTGCTTCTGAAACTTTCATGATGCATGCAATGTTATTTTGCACCATTAATGACTTTCCAGCTTATGGTAATTTGTCAGGGTACAGTGTCAAGGGTCATAAAGCATGTCCTATATGTGAAGAAAACACAACATCTCATCAGTTGAAAATTGGAAGGAAAACCGTGTATCTGCGCCATCGAAGGTTTTTACAAGCTAATCATCCTTATCGAAGGTTAAAGAAAGTATTCAATGGACATCAAGAGAATGACAAAGCACCAACTCCATTAACTGGCATTCAAATTCATGAAAAAGTTAATAAAGTGCATCATGTATTTGGTAAAACGTCCCAAAAGTCATCTACATCGAGCCCTTGGAAGAAAAAATCAATATTCTTTGACCTTCCATATTGGTCGAAGTTAGAAGTTAGGCATTGCATAGATGTCATGCATGTAGAGAAGAATGTGTGTGATAACTTGATTGGTACACTACTTAACATTCAGGGAAAGACAAAAGATGGAGTAAATGCTTGTTTGCACCAAGGGAGGTTGGTAGGCGTACTTATTTGCCCCCTGCATGTTACACTATGTCCAGACAAGAGAAGATAAATTTTTGCTTATGTTTAAAGAGTGTCAAGGTACCTCAAGGATACTCTTCAAATATTTAGAGTTTAGTGTCCATGCAAGACTTAAAGCTTGTTGGCCTAAAGTCTCACGATTGCCACATCTTAATGCAACAATTGTTACATGTAGCTATTCGTGGAATTTTACCCAAAAATGTTAGACAAACTATAACGCGTTTGTGTGCATTCTTCTCTTTAATTTCTAGCAAAGTCATTGATCCTTTAAAGTTAGATGAACTTCAAGCCAAAATTGTTATCATCTTGTGTCAGCTAGAGATGTTTTTCCCTCCATCATTTTTTGACATCATGGTACATTTACTTGTTCATCTGGTGAGAGAAATCAAATTTTGTGGACCAATATACGTAAGATGGATGTATCCCATTGAACGTTACATGAAGATTTTGAAAGGGTATGTGAAAAATCAATATCGTCCAGAAGCTTCAATGATCGAAAGATATATTGCTAAAGAAAGTGTTGAGTTTTGTTCAAATTACATGACAAAAGCAAAACCGATAGGAGTTCCTCACAGATCATGGTTGAACAGGTGTTCTATAAGTCACAACATTCGAGGTGTGAGTGTGGTTACCAAAGATCACGAAGAGTTGATGCAAGCACACCTATACATATTGAACAACACAAATGAGGTAATGCCTTACTTATCTACACACAAAGTCATTGTGAAAGAGAACAATCCAAGACAATCAGAGAAATGGCCTTTGATGGAGCATAATAGAACATTCATGCCTTGGTTTAAATCTGAGGTTTTGAAAGATTCGTAATGCTTTGAGACTTTGATGTGGTTAGCAAATGGGTTGAAATTTGATGTCATCTGTTGTACAGGTTATGAAATCAATAATTGCACATTCTATACAAAGTCTCTAGATGATAAAATAGATGAATCAGGAATGACTGTAGTGGATTTTCGAAAGGTGGGTTATCGAGACGAGCCATTTATCATGGCACAACAAGCATCTCAGGTTTTCTATGTTAAAGATCTTGCGTCTGAATATTGGTTTGTCGCTCTTCATGGAAAAAAATAGATTGATCCCAATGAAGAGAATATGAGTGATCTTAATATTGCTGTCACCCACCCATTTAGAAGAACGATAAATGTTGATGAAATTCATCTAGTTGATGATGTACATGCAATTCGAGAAGATCACGATGAAGGAATATACATATGACCAATCAATAACTTTATGTATGAATTTCATATTCTTGTTAAAATTGAGGTGTTTTGTTAAATAATGTTTTATATATTATTTTATATGTTGCTTATTAATGTTTTTTTATGTTTTCATTTCACAGATACATGGCTGAACATTATACTTCATCAAAGGATGAAGCACCTACTAAGAGACCCACTAGAGGAGCCACTAGGTTGAGAGAGCTCTTAATTAGAAGAGCTAAAGGTTAGAAAACACATGTTGATATTAACGTCGACACTGGTGAGCATAGTGGTCGTTCTGG
This sequence comes from Vigna unguiculata, assembly GCF_037176805.1. Classification (NCBI taxonomy): domain Eukaryota; kingdom Viridiplantae; phylum Streptophyta; class Magnoliopsida; order Fabales; family Fabaceae; genus Vigna; species Vigna unguiculata. The sequence goes on from NC_140799.1 coordinate 11,714,383, forward strand.
GGACGTCTTCAAAATCTATTTAGGAATGTTGGCACGAAAGAGAATATCAATCCTTACACCATCTTTTGATCATGTCACTGAAGTTGATCGGGAAATGATATGGCAAGATTTATTGGTAACTAATATTAATGTTATTAACGTTATACTTTGATTTTGTTGATAATATGATAAATATTGTTGATGACATTTTCTATATTGCAGCTAACATTTGATATTCCAAATGTGCTGACGCTTAAACAAAAATGTTTGTCATCGGTGGCTCAGAAATTTCGTGGTTTTAAGACCAAGTTGACGTCTAGGTATGTCTTTGGACATAAAAAGAATGAAAATCCATTATTGAAATACACTTGGATTGATGAAGACACATGGCATCAGTTTCTTGAGCTTCGGACATCTGAGGATTGACAGGTATGTTTATTTGAAATCATCAATAGCACAATTGATAATTATGCAAAATTTTAACTAATTCATAAAGTGGGTTTTATATGTTACATGTAAAAGGGAAAAAGGCTCAAAGCATAAGTGCTCAAAATAAAAACCCGCATATATTATCTCGTGGTAGGTATAGAAAACTTGAAGAGAAGATAATGACAAAAAAGAAAAAATCTAGGCCCCCACCTTCTGAGGGTGAAGATACTGAGCCTCCTTCACCACCATCACGTCATCAAAAGTGGAAGTTAGCCCGTTTACGCTCATCAGGCAACTACACTTCTGAATCTGCATGAGAAATCTCTGAGAAAATTGTAAGATACAATTCTTATCTAAATAGCTCGTTCATGTTTTATATTGTATTTTTTTTATATAAATTTTTTTGTTACATTGTAGGATTCGTTGGTTGACCAGACCTCCCAAGGAGGATTCATTCCAGAAGGTCGTCATGACATACTTGCTACTGCAATTGGACGACCTGAGCACCCTGGACGTGTGCGTGGTGCTGGATCAAGAGTCGGCATACACCAATTTTTTGGTTCCTCCTCTTGTTAGTCTTGATGCAGTCATGGTGCTGATTATGAACAAAGACTAAAGGAAATGATCACGGTACAGGTGAGAGAAGAACTAATGCACCAATTTGAGCATTATGGCATTCGTTCGCCAGTGGATCATCCGCCAGAACTAGACCCATTTGTGCCTCCCACGGGTAAATTTTTTTTCTATAAGTTATGAATTGAATAAATGATATTTAATAAAGTAATTGAATAACATTAATAAATCGTTGACTCTAACAGGTAGAAGCGGAAAGGGGAGTTGTTCAGCTCCACCTGGGGATGACATGGATGACACTCATCCATGTCAGCTATATAATGGGATGGTACAAAGAAGACACTAGTGGCTCGTGGAAAAGTATTTGAGGCAGACAGAGTTTTTCATGGCATGGAGTTATCAGAGGATGAGGTTAAGGTCACGGTAGAGGAGGTTCTCATGCCGTTTGCTTTAGTTCTTGTGCCAACAGATGAGGTGTATACTGTGGCACAAGCATTCCAGTGTTTCCTCGCCTGGCCTAGAGATTTGGTTGTTACTGGCCCCCTGGTAGAGACTCTTGAACCCACAAATATACTACATTTTTAAGTTTACATGTTTATTATATTCAAACTTAAATTATATTCCATTTTAACTGAAATTGCATCAATATAGGAAAAACCTCAATCAAAGAAGATTCTTCTCTCTTTGGACGATCATCTTGGTGCATTGCTCCAACTTGCAAAAATCATAGCTGATAAGCCGATGCAGGTTCCTTGGGATGCTAACATTTTTGGGAGAGATCTTGACATTCCACTTTACTTGCATTCCCAAGATTTCTTGGAGCTTGCACGGGGACAAGAGGAACTCAATATTACCATTATTCAGTTATGGATGATGTAAGTCTTTTAGTCATTATATATAGTTATTTGATATGTTTATCTATTTACATATATCAAATCAATTTTTGGTTTAGGCATCTGTTTGGTGTCACTGAAACTATGGGGCTGAATGATCTATATGGGTTTATAGACCCCCAACTCACCCATGAAGGCAACAAGTTTGATGACATCCAAGCATATGTGACCAAATGCTTTCAACGTGGAAAAGAAATTTATTTTGTCCCTTATGTTGTTGGGTAAGTCATTTTTGTTAACTTATGAATATAATCAGTCATTTTAATGCATAACAATGAATTTATTTTCTTATCAAGCGTCATTGGCAATTACTTGTGGTTTCCCTAAGGGAGAACCTTGCTGTGTGGTTTTGCTCTTTGCATCGCCCTCCCCCCAACCATCTTAGACAAGTGATAGATTGGTAAGAACCTCAATATCAATCTTATGAATATGACATGTTATATAAAAATATCCTAACTTATTCCCTATATCATAGTTCAATTGCTACACATAACATGTTGTTAGGGAGATCAACGGCTAAGGCAAAAGGTCTTGTATGGTGTTCTCTCCAGGTTTGATATTTCTATCCATATCTTTATAATTGTTTGCTTGATTTTCTTCCTTAATTAATTGTAACGTTGTTGATATAATGTAGTGTAATAGACAAACCGGCTCATATGAGTGCAATTACTATATAATGCAATAGATGACAACCACTGTGCATGCTCATATTAAAACAAATTGGGAAACGGTAATATATATTTGAATTAAAACGAATACTTTTCAATATTTCCTTTTTATATACTAACTTAACTTAATCTATTATTTTGTAGACATTCAAGAGTTCTGCCGCAATTTTCGCAAAGTCCATCAAGTTTGGTAGGATAGCATGTGCCAAATATATAATTGAAATGTACAATAGTATTGATTAGGACATGTATCTGGATTGTAAATGATTTGTATTTGTCTTTTAAATGAATTTGAATTGTGGATGTGTTCTTATAAATGATTCTGTTCTGGCCTGTGTTGGGTGCCTCGGCCTAATATGCTTCGATCCTGGAACTAGTGCAGAATATGAAAAATAACCACTGCCAAAACCCCTTCCTGCACTGGTGCTTCTATGTTGTCCACTGCCAAAGTGTCCTTTCTAGATGTGTGGGATGATCTAGGCGGGGAGCCTTCTGTGTTGCCCACTGCCGAAGTGTCCTCTCCAGGTGTGTGGGATGATCCGAACAAGGAGCCTTCTGTGTTGCCCACACCTGAAGTGTCCCCTCCAGATGTGTGGGGTGAACTGGGCGGGGAGCCTGCAAAGCCACTCTAACGCTCAAGTTAGATATATAATCTAAGTAGTGATAGCAGTAATAATGAACATGTTTTTTACCTCGTAAAGAGTGCCTTATATACTACTTAAATGGGTCTGAATACGTGGGCTTGGGGTTTGTGATGTCCACTTGCTTTAGGACCTTCCTAATTAACATTTATCAATCTAAATCCTTTTCTTATTTATTAATTTTGCCAACGAGGATATGTACTTCCAACCACCTGTCGTTATACTTACATGGAGCGTTATTATCCCCTTTATGGTGGTAGATACTTCGACCTTCATTTATAGTGTGTGTGACGCCGAGGTATCCTCTCCACTTTTTATTTAGACATTAGGTTCCCTTTGATTCTTGTTCATGCCACATTTCTTGAGCTGAAGCATCTTCAACTTTTTGGTTTGAGATATACTCCATGGTCCAGGGTCCGAGGTGTCTTCTCCTACTTCTGAGTTGTCTTCTCCTATCCACCACGTAACACTAGTTCCCACGAGTTCAGATTGTATTGTCGAGACTCTAAATGTGCTTTTAAAGATGTTTTTGGTTTCAATGCGTTTTGCTTTTAATATGCCGATGAATTCCCCTCCTCCTGTTGTTGGGAAATTTCCAGCTTTTAAAGGTCTTCTCACTCGAATATCCTACGAGGGAGTTTGAGGGTTGTAGGTAGTTTTAGTGGGCTTGGGCCCTTTGATGTGACCTTGCATAAGGAAGCGTGACGGTTGCCACTACACAACCCTTGGATCGTTTTAATCTAACAGATGGGGTGAGGTTGGCTCTGACATTTCCCCTCTTATAAATAGCCTTAACCTCCTGAGACCCCTTGTGATCGTATTTGAAGTTGAGCCATTGAGATCGTGATTCAGGCAGGTATGTCTTTGTCCTCTTTGTTTAATAGATCAGCTACCGAGATCCATTTGGATCGTGTTGGGGTGTCTTCGGCCTTACCCTCTACTAGCAGTAGCATAACTCTTCTGATGAGGAAGGAGTGATAGGTTTACCCTCGCATTCAGCATACTACTCGTCCTCATCCATTCGCAAGTTTGCTGAGGCATACGCGATTTTGGATGAGGATAGTATAGACGAGGCGGTGTCCCTAGATCGGGTTGGTCGTAAGGATAACGCATGTGATGGGCGAGGGGGTATTCTGATGAATTCTTTTTTATGTATTATGTGTTACTGACGAGCCTGCATGTTCGACTGCCTTTCGATGAGTTTACTGTCAGGGTATTATACATCTTAAACGTGGCGCCTTTCCAACTTCACCCTAATGATTGGGCCGCTTTGCAAGCCTTTAAGTTGGTTTATATGGTTTTAGGATTGAAGCCCTCAATCCGATAGTTTTGCATTACTATAGTACTCGACCCAAGGAGCCTGTGGGGTGGTTATCTTTGTTTGGGCAACCTAGGATAGGTTTGCTGGTTTCTTATTCTTCGTCTTTTAAGAGTTAAAAGAACACCTTTTTTATACTGGTGGTGAATCCTCCTGGTCAACCTTATTTCTTTGACGATGACGGTCCTAAATTTCCTTTCTATTGGACACGTAATCCCCTACACTATGATGACTGGCCTTAGACTATGTTGTCTGTTAAGGATTACGAGACTCTTAACTTGCTAGATTCCCTTCCTCAACGACTTCCTACTAACCGTATTGTGGCTATATTGAATTCTCCTCGTCCCCGAAGGGACATGTTAGGTATGTGTCAACTTTTCCTGCTTTATGTTCTAATGTTAACTTATCTTACTTTGCATTTGTCTTTGCCAGCTTTGATGGCTTCGCATAAGGGCGTGGGTGCTGGTCAAAAGAGTCGTTTTCAACTACTTCGCGAGAAGGTGAATGCTCACAAGAAGAATGAAGATGCTCTCATAAGCTCTAGTTCTGGTGCCGCTGGAAGGAATAGTGAAGGTGTGGGTACTCCTCGACCTCCACCCCTTACAGAAAAGAAGAGGAAGAAGACTTCCTAGAAAGGTGGGAGCTCGTCTTGACATTCCTCTCCTAAGCGTAGTCGAGTATCGAAAGACGCTTCTTACACTCGTTTAATGGGGACCGAGATTCAAATTTATGATGGCATGAGTATTACCATCTCCCAGCAAGAGGCTGATATTATTACTAACTCTCCCTTGCCGACCTTGATGAAAGCTTTCGCTGAATATCAGTCTCGGGTGTTAGTGATTGGGAGGCATATAGGCCATGAGTTAGACAAATCAAGCCATGTGGAAGAGCTTGAAACGGAGGTATCATCGTTGAGGGTTGAAAAATAAAACTTGGTATCTGAGGTGAATAATTTGCGAAACCAACTGAGCCCAACTCTCAATGACAGGAAGTCTTGGAAGAATCACTGTCTGGAGACCAAGGAAAAGGGGAAGAAGAGCCTCGAAGAGGTGGAGGAGCTGAAGATTACCAATGCTGAACTAGATAAGGAGTTATGGGAGTTACGAGAAAACGTGATTGAAGAACATGAATTAGGTTTCAAGAAGGCATTGCGGTAGGCTGCTCTTCTGTTTAACGTGCCAACAGATGATCAACATTTTGATGTTGGTAAGGACGTGTATCAAAAGTCTTTCGTTTGACTTGAGGATATTCCCCCTTGTCCTGAACATGCCGAGGATACCCCCTTTGGGGAAGGTCGCGAAGGTGGTGGTGCAGATGGGAATGAGGGAAGAGACTAGCTTGTTAGCTTGACTTTTTTATGTTGTCACTGGCTTTATAAGCCCTTTTTTGGCCAGATGGTGTGTAACTTTGGGATATTTTTGTATATGACTTACTAGGTTTAACTAGTTGATGATGCATACTGACCTTAATCATTTCTGTTGTTTTGACTGGGATATGTATTGCATGTTTATGACTTGCTATTCCAGCTTAGAGGGCTTAACCATTTGCCTTGACTTTCGTTTTATTTTGTATGCATATAGCAATATGCCAACTTTGGAGTTTAAGCAGCCCAGCCTATCTTGGTTCAAGACATCGCTGGATTGCCAAAGATGTCTTCACTAGTTGCTTGTATAATGTACTGAATCCGCATGCATTTTGCGTTTTCGTAGTCTGTGTAAAGGAGAGAGTGAGGTTGTTATTTATGGCTGGAGTTTGCATTCTTCTTTGTTTCGCAGGTTTGCTTACGTCATTTGATTGCACGACTTTTAATGCTTGATTTTTTAATATTGGTATTATAGTGGCTCGACCATAATATCTTAGGTCGCTAGCAATTATTTCTGTTCGTGTACACGCTGTGGTGTGTGTAATTGACTTTGTGTGGAAGAGGTGTTATACTAGGGTCCTTCTAGGCTGATAGTCATGACAAGTTTTCCTTAATGTGAAATAAGGTCTTGCAAGAGTCGACCTTGGTTGATGGGTTGTATCAATAGGGACTTGTGAGAGATGGGGTCTTAAGAGAGACCTTGAGTCAATCTTGGTTGATAGGTTGTATCAAAAGGGACTTGTGAGAGATGGGGTCCACTATTGATACAACCCATTAACCAACCCTTGCCTGCTCACCAAAACCCGGCAAAAGCCCACCCCTTACCTGCTCACCAAAACCCAGTAAGAGTGTTGTTTTCCCTAAGCCTCACAAACACAACTCTTGTCTGTTCAACAAAACCCGACAAGAGCCCCACCCTTACCTGTTCACCAAAACCCGGTAAGAGCGTCACTTTTATTTTTCTAAGCCTCACAAGCAACATTCATTGCTTGCTCAACAAAACCCAGCAAGGACACTGTTACTAAGCTTAGACATATAGAGTTAAGCACTAGAACTTAACTACAACACACAAGTTACAAACGAAACGTGTCAAGCTCACTCCCCAAGGCCCAAAAATCTTTTGAAAACCATTGCTCTGATACCAAATGTAACATCCCGACCGGATATTACGGGTTTAAATAATAATATAAAATAAGAAAATAAAATCACATTTATTATAAATCCATTTCCCAAAAACGCGGGAAAATTTAAATAATTTATTTCATAATAAAGATAACTCTAAGTTCAAATCTTCTCAAAATTCAATGAAATACCAAAACAGTCTCATAATAGATTACATTCTTATTCCAAAACCATAAATGATAAAACTCTATAAAACTGTTCCCAAGAGTTTTCCGCACTCCGCTGCTAAGCCTTACCAGATCCATCTACAACATCATCTGCTCCCGTGTACTGCGTACACGATCATCGCCAAACACAAGCAGATAGGGTGAGCTAACAAAATAAACATATATATATATGGCACAAATATACCAATCACACAATCACACCAAAGGAATTCCATCCTTTGATATCACATCACATGGCCACCACCATGTTATTCGTGTTCTACATCTTCTAGTGAGTACCTCAAGGTGCCTTGCTGCCATACCTATCGGCCACAACCGATAGAACACATGCGAGAAACCATGCTATGGATCATACACCGTAACGCTAGGTGAAGTTCCCATGTACGAACATAATCTGTAACGTCCCAAGACTACCAAACTCGTCAGTCAACTACTGAGGAGGGCAATCTATCTGGACCCATTTGTACTGGCCACAACCAGCACACTCACACCGGTAACACTCGTCAACCCGAGCTCAACTCAAGGGTTCCTCGTGTTCATCCGCCATCCCGAGCTCAACTTGAGGGATGCCATTCTGAGCTCAACTCGAGGAATGTCGCATGCTTAACCCCTATCCCGAGCTCAACTCAAGGGATACGTTCCGAGCTCAACTCAAGGAACACTAGCAAGTCAACCTTTAAGATATCCTAGAAGCCTTGTAGATCACGCACATCATAGCAAGCATAACACCAATTTGCTGCAGCAAAATCGCCTAGCGGGGGACATGTACCGCCAAGCACTGCCGCTTCCAGATCGCTTGGCGGGGGACACGTATCGCCAAGCTCTAAGCGCCTTAGTCTTCTCTACCACTACACTTATCGCCTGACGGGACTTCCTCTACCCTTAGACGACACGTTCCTTAGTATTTACCGAACTGCAGACTCCGCCCGGCGCACCCCACCTTACCGCCAGGCGCCATCGTAATTCAGAACCCCCCTGTTTCTACGTTGTCGCTTGGCGAGTCAATCACCACCACCAGGCGGTACACCAGTACTTACGCAGTACCGATTTTAGTTCAGGTTCAAGCACACTTCACACAGGTTGCTCTCATTTGCTCACATTCTAGAGTACACCTAATGAAAAGCATTGCCTTATATAATGTTCCAAGCCTCGTAGCACCTCACATGTGCATTCATCCTCTAGTCATATAGACCATCCCAAGCATGCTCAAACAAAATATAAGCAACATCACTCTAACAATTTTAAGCACATGATCTTATGCACCAATGCAATTTAATATGGACACCCATGCCTTCACCAAACCAATTCTCCACATGTGACTAACCCAAAGGAACATTCAAATTGATAGAGACACACCACATAACCCAATCATGCTTCATTAGAAGTTACTTGAACTTATCAAGAGGTTATTCATGCATTTTAACAACTCCAAAATCAGCAATATTGAGTAACGTATATCTCTTGCTACTAACCTCCGAATCCAATCTCCACCGTTCAAAGTGAAGAACCACATGTCAAAATTTCACCTAAATCGAACGGTTAACGAACCGAGAAATGCAGTTTTACGAAAACTACGCGAACCAGAAGAACATGGTGGCGCCTAGCACCCAGAAATGAGGATGTGGCGCTTGGTGGGACCAAAATACCGCCCGGCGGTTCCTGTGCGCGAAAAGTACGAAAAACAGTGTTTTTCGTGAATAGAACACCACGTGCATCGCCTGGTATGGCGCCTGGCGGCACCCATTTGGCCGTCAGGCGGTTCCTGAACCTGCGAACCTTACCCCCTTCACAACAACTTTGATTTCCATCAATTTCTGACTCCATAGGATACGAACCCAGTTATTGGGACTACAGTTCATTCCTAACGCTTCCCATTCACGAATTCATTCACATTTTCCCCTTAGATTGCTACTACTATAGAAATTCCCAATTAGGAAACCCTAAAATGTGAGTATGTCTCATTCCCCCAATTTTTATGCTTATCACACCCCAAATTTCACAAGTTTTCACTTCGATTTGGTTAATTAATAATCTTATTACACTTCCTACTAGTCCAAATCTGCCCAGAATCCAAAAAAAACATCAAAATCAATCCTAATGGCTCGCGTCGCCTGACGGTTCAATCAATACCGTCAGGCCCTTCATAAAAAAAACCCAGAATTGGGTTGAAATATAAGCGTCACCTGGCGGTCCCGTTCGTGCCGCCAGGCGGTTTCCCTTCGCAACCAGAAATGTAGTTGAAATGGTATGAGTCGCCTGGCGGAAATTCATCACCCGTTAGGTGGTTTCTGGAAAAAATTCCAGAAACACGATTCTCAAGCAATGCAAGGGATAAATCATACATAATGAGTTATAAATCATGCAATTATTCATAGAACTACAATTAAACACGGTATAACTCCCCTAACCTGGATTCCTCGCTTTAAAATAGATGATTCTAGAGTTCTTCCTTGACCACCAATTTCCTCCCTTGGCTCCAACCCAATTTAGCTCCTTTGCTTACTCTCTAATCACTTTGTTTCCACCGAATTCGTGTTCCTTACAACACTCTAATTTTCCAGTCTCAAAAACCCTTCCAATTGATTTAGTTTGCCTTTTTATTATGGTCCTTAATTGTGGTTAATGGCCAAAAACGAAAATGGCATTAAAATGAATGTAATTACCATTCAAATTCCATTATAAGTTGTTTTTCAATCACTTTTGGCTGCTCTTTGGCTAGCTAGGGTTCCTATGCCCCTTCACCTTCATGCCACAAGAAATTTTGGCAAAAAGGACGCTTAAAATGGTTTTACCAAGGTTTGAACCCATGACCATGCTAATGTCAACTCAATACACAACCATTTAAACAATTCATGTTTCATGATGATTAATATAATTCTATGATTATATTATCACTCAACATGATCAAACATATTATCAAAAATAATAATAATTTAAATAACACACAAATGCATACATAGGACTCAAACCCAAGTCCTCTCACACAATCAAGTACTCTCCACCACTTGAGCTAGTACTTTTCCACGTCATAGCAATCCGCATTAAATCCCTTAAAGGCTCTTACTACTCGCATTTATTAAATAATTATTTAATTAATTATTTAAATTTCTCGGGTCTTACAAAAAGGGCATTGCCAATTGGCGGGGAACTTTCCTTTTGTTTGCCTTGCATCATTATTCATTCTTTAAACCAAGTCACCTAGGTGGAACTTCCTTGGTTTGACCTTAGAGTTTTATCTTCGTGACATGCTTTGTTTTGTAGTTGCATCTTGGATTCTTTTAATTCTTTCATTCGCATGTATTTTGTCGCTCTTTGCCTTAACTCAGCCATACTAGTTGCTGGTCTTTTACATAGACTATCGGCAAAGGGTCTGCTTCTTAGTGCGTTAATCATTTGATGCAAGGCTACCTTTGGACTCAAGTTATCGATGCTGAGGGATAGCTTGCCAAAGCGCTCCACGAACATTCTCAAGGATTCCCCTTCCTCTTAGCATATATTGATGAGTACTAGGGAGGTGAGATCGTGTGATTTTGACGTAGCGAACTACGCTCCAAATTGGTATGGTAAGGTGTCAAAACAATCTATGGAGAATGGGGCAAGACGAGTGAACCAACTGAGGGCTGCACCCTTGAGGGATGTTGGGAATACTTTGCAAAAAATTGCATCATCAAAGGTGTAGAATCCGATCTGAGTCAAGTACATATGTATGTGCTCATCTGAGTCGGTAGTTCCATCATATTTGTCCATGGTCAAGGACTTCCATCCTCGGGGCAAGGGTGTTTCCATTATGCCATCCACAAAGGGGTGCTTGTGCGCGCCCCGCCGTGGTGCCACTATATTTGTTGTGCCTTCCTAAGGGGTAAGAGTGTTTTGTGAGCTTTCTCCTACTTTTTCCATATGTGTAGGTAGGGAAGTAACATGAGTCTTGTTTGGACGTTGTTGATCACCCTCACCCTCTTCCTTTGTATTTTCAAGCTTTCGTTTAATTCTATCATTCTCTTCTCGTAATTCAACTAACTCTCGTTGTATGGCTAACACGGTTGTTATCTGACTGCTCTCTACGGTTGCTTGGTTGTTCTCTGCTGTTGGTATGTATGGGTTGTTACTTGTCATGTTTCTTGTGGACATAATGCGTACTAATTCGCCTCGGTCCCACGGTGGGCTTCAAATGTTCCTACCAGATATATACTAATACCCAAGAGAATACAATATATTCAGGCCAAGGAGTATTGAGATCACACGTGTCCTCTCCAAGTGTGTGGGATGATCCTGACAAGGAGCCTTCTGTGTTGTCCACTGCCAAATTGTCCTCTCCAGATGTGTGGGGTGAACTGGGCGGAAAGTCTGCAAAGCCACTCTAACGCTCAAGTTAGATATATAATCTAAGCAGTGATAGCAGTAATAATTAACCGTGTTTTTTACCTCGTGGGCAGTGCCTTATATACTACTTGAATGGGCCTGACTTCGTAGGCCTAGGGTTTGTGATGTCCCTTTACTTTAGGACCTTCCTAATTAAGATTTATTAGTCTAAATCCTTTTCTTATCTATTAATTTTGCCAATGAGGATATGCACTTCCAACTACCTGTTGTTATACTTCGACCTTCATTTATAGTGTTATTACTCTCCACTTTTTATTTAGACATTAGGTTCCCTTTGATTCTTGTTCGCGCCACATTTCTTGAGGTAAAGCATCTTCAACTTTTTGGTTTGAGATATACTCCAAGGTCCGGGGTCCAAGGTGTCTTCCGAAGTCTCTTCTCCTATCTACCATGTACAATATATATAATATATTGTTATTAAAAATATATGTATATATTATAGTAATTAAAAAGGATATATGCAAACTTATTATATATATATATATATATAAATAAGTATATGTTGTTATCATATTATAAATTACACTAGTTAATATATAAATAATTATTACTTATTCTATTATATATTCTTAAAATTAAAAAGTATTATTTCATAGTTATTCATTTTATTCTTTATTCTTTCAAGTTAAAATTTAATTTGTAATCAAAGGTTTGGTCTTGAGAATCTAAATGAGTAAACTTTATTTTAGATGATGTTCTTGATTTATTGACTATGGTAAAACTCATTTATCTTGACTAACCATTAAAAAATAATTTATATTTGATTCATTACAAATAAAACAAAAGTTAGATATGTGTATATAAAAATGTTGTATTTTATTTATATTATTTGCATGATATTTGTTCTTCCTCTGTGTTTTGTTTTTTTCCCCTAACTATAATAAAATGAATATATAAATAATATTTGAATAAATACATATCCTTACATTGATCAGTTTAATGCTATAATTCAGGTAACTTTCTCTTATATGCAACGGACTATAGATGCCCAAAATAACACAATGACTTTTAAAGGTAAAGGATCGTCAATTTTGTCTCTTCTAGACGGCTCGTCTCCTATCCCTTTGACAGGACCTATTACTGTTACATTTACCATTCCGGCCACAACTACCCATGTAAATCCTTTCTATATAATGTTAATCGACTAGCTTTCACCAGAGAAATATAATAATGAAGTTGTATAATTATTAGGAAGGAAATAAATCTAATAATTGTAATATAAGTATAATATGTATAATTATGGTTTGCATGTGTAAAATATCATCTTTATAAATAAAATAAATCTAGTGAAATATCATGATAAATAGTGAAGTTATTTAATATTTTTCTACTATAGGAAAAGTAATTAATTTAGGACGTAACAATTATTTTACGGGGACATCGTTTTTTACTAAGTTGTTGGAGTGTTCTAGTTTAATCCTTTGACTGTTGAGGATTTGATTTGGTTAACTTTTCTCTTAGCGTGATTCAAGGATAGGATATATCCTCTTGATTGTATTCAGAAGTTAATCTTATGTTTGTTGTTTTTGTGTATGTTTTGTTTGTGGTAAGTGCTTATATAAACATATAAAGATAGTAGATTTCATAAGTTATTCAAGTTTGAATAATTGAGACTGGATGTAGGACCAATAGTAATTTGAACCAGTGTAAATTTTTATATCATCTTTCTTTTCCTTTATCATTCTTATTTCATTGATCGTCAATATTTATCAATCTTGATTTCTAAATTAATTGCATTTAGTTTTCTTATTGAAATAGAATTCACACGAAAAAAGGATCAATATTTTTAAAATGTCTACAGAACCAATTCATTCCCCCTCCTCTTGGTTTAGCTTAGCTTAACATTCTTTTCCAACAAGTATGAGTTATTGTGATCTAACTTATGTTGGTAATTTAACCTTATTATAATGCATGCAAAGTGATAACTCATGATTTGGAATTATAAAGAGAGATATGTAAAGTGATATTTTGAATTAATTTTGATAAAAATCATTTCATGATAGTGATTTGTTAGGAATAAAGTTTAGTATATTAATTTGTTTTGTTCTTATAGATTGAATTATGAAAAATATATAGAACATGCCTTTACAATCTAAAGAATAAATTTGGAAAGTTTCTCTTATGATTAGTTGTGATTAACTTACTCAACATATTAGGATCCATAAAAGTGTCTATCTTTTTGACAAACAAAAATATTTAACTGTTCATAGGGACATTACTATATTTATTGCTTATAACATGATGCTTAATGCTAGAATATTTATTGTATAACAGAAATTGGATTTAATAAATATTCATTGACTTTGTTAATAAGGAATGAGGAATTGTTATATAGTACTTTTAGAATCATGTTGCATTAATATTTGATGGTAAGTGTTTTACTTGTTCTCATGAATGCTTATTATGATTGAGATATTTTCAATTCCATAAAATTATATAGTTTTAATTAGGTTTAATTACTTGGATATTCCCTATTTTGGGAGTAGTGTGTCAAATTAGTCTATTGGGTACCCCAATTCGTTTTAAGTGCATCAATCAAATCCTATTATTTTGACGTCGTTAAAATCATTAACTTTGATTGATTGAACATGGTTTTTATGCAGCAACTTTGGCACACGTGGCTCATAACCATTTTGTGACGTGGAATTTTGGTGTGATAAGTTAATTAAAAAATGAAAATTAACGAATGAAAATCAAAATTTCAAAAGAGGAAAAAGGAAATTTGAATTAGGCTTTTGTATGTGGTAGGAGATAGTCATGATGTAAGACCCAGGAAAATTAAATAAATAAATATTTATTTATTTAATATAAATGCAACTAAAGGGATCTTTAGAGTAATTAATGTGGAGGGGTATTTAACAAGGAGCAATGACAGCTTAAGTGGTTGAATGTATGGAGTGGTGTTTAAAGGATGTGGGTTTGAGTTCCATACTAGGCTATTAGTATGCTAATTTTATTATTTCATTATTTTGCATGCATGCGTGGTTGTGGGATACCAAATTATAAAGTTTTGTGCGCATGAAATGCCATGAAACATGAATTGGTTGATTGATTGTGCATTTGTTTACCAATTGTGTGGAAGTGCGTTCAAACCTTGATTATAGCAAAATTATAATGATTTATTTTAGCATTAGTGGCATTTTGGGTTGGTGAAGAGCTGAAGGTAGGTTCAATGAATCTGGATGCAGACAAGGTGTTTAAATTTTTTGAATATAGAGAAACTCTTAGAAAGAAAGCAAGAAGGGGTCATCCGAAATTTTATTAGTATTGGAATTTCAAGTAAGGAGAGCTAACTAGTCTAATCTTTTAAAATGGCCTTGGTTTAGAATTTTGAATTGTAATGATGATTTCGTATGATATAATTTTCATTTAAATATTAAGCTTGTGATCGATGAATTTTAGTAATGTGAAATTTATTATAGCATAAATGTGTTGGATTTTTTATAGAGTTTTCTTTATTTGGATTTTCTATATATAGTAGAGTTTTCTTTATTTGCGGATGGACGATGCAAAGAAAATTTGGGGTTTAAGTTTTGACAATGGGTATTAGAAGTGAAATTTTAATTTATGGAAAGAATGGTGATGTACGTAAAAGGTGCAATAGAATTGTATTTTATTCATTTTTTTTATTATTTTAAGATAATATTTATGAAAGTTAAAATAGGTTGATATGTTGTTTAGCTTTTGTGTGGTAGTTGTACATGAATGAAATATTTAGTTGACGTGGCTTTATGGATGAAGGTAAAAAAGAAGAAATTATGGTACTGTGTTTTACGAAATTTTATAAAATGCATCAGAGTTATGTTGTTTTTAGTCATAACAGGTTGTTTGATGATAATTATATAATATATTATATTTACGTCATGCTAAGATATTGTGGTTGTGACATATACTATGTAGGGATGTCAACGGGGTAAGTAAAGTACGGGTAATAGTTCTTCATACCATATTCGTTGAATAAATATTCGTTTTGTATCTATATTCATATTTGTCGGATATTCGTTATGCAGGTATCCGTCTATTTTTCTCATATTCGCGGGTATCCACGGGTACCCGCGAGTATTTACAAAATTATTTAAAAAATATATATTTAATCATAAATTCAAATAAAATACATCACTGTCATAAATTTTAACTAAAGTTCAAATAAACTCAAGTTCGTACACGCCCAAATAATTATAAAAATAAATATAAATTGACGTTCAAGTTCAAATATAAATTGACGTTCGTATACACCCAAATTCTCTTATTGATTTTGAAAAATAAACGAAATAAAAAAATAATAAACCTCAACTGCCACGTGTCAAGTATTCTTATATCGATTCCATCATTTAACAACAAGCATACCATAAACGTGACAGTCTATATAGGGCTTGATGTGTAAGCCCAATTTCAAAGAAAGGAAAGAGAAGAATGTCAATGGGTGTAATTGGAAGAAGACGTGTCAATACTTGAAGTTGGAAGACTGAAGACAGAAGACAAGACAAGATGTGCAACTTAAAAAAAATTAGGTCATAATGTTTATATATATATATATATATATATATATATATATATATATATATATATATATATATATATGAGGGTATTTTTATGAATTAAAGTTTAGCGGGTACGGGTATCCACGGGTACGGATACTATGATACCCATACCCGCCCCGTTAACATACGAGTATCAAAAATACTCGTACCTGTGGGTAACGGATATCCATTTTTAATATTCGTTTCTTACCCGTTGCGGGTTTTATCCGCAGATACCTACAGGTATGGATTTTTTTGACATCCCCAATACCATGTGAATGAGTGGAGAGAATATATTATTATATTAGTTTTAGATAGGTCTCAAAAGAGATTAAGGAAAGTATAGGATGGAGATATATATATATATATATATATATATATATATATATATATATATATATATATATATATATATATATATATATATATATATATTAAGACTGATGTTAGTTTTAGTATGATAAATATACCATGTTATGTTATTAATGTGAAAGTGGTCTTTCCTTTACAGGATTGGGCAACTATTTTTTTTATTATTTCAAATATGTGGTTGGAGGTGTTTGTAACGTCCCAATTAATTAATGAGCGTAATTAAAAGAAAACGTCGCACAATTATAATATAACAGCACAGTCCTAGAGTTTAAACATAAAATCTTACAACCAAGGCACACTATGGTGCCACCAAAAATTAAAAGAACATGATAAACAGTCTGCTGGAACCACAAAGATATGTAAAGACTGACAAATACATAGGCCATACCCCTAAAGATATCCCAAGAAAACTAAGCTGCAGAGTCGCCTCTTCCCTGATGACCACGATTATCCCTCGCATCTGCTCCCATCAATAATTTGATGATCATCGCAAGGATAGAAACACAACATACAAAGCAACCAACAAGAAAAGGGTAAGCTAGAGCCAATAATGTTTTTATCACACAATCGAATATACCTTCACCATCCAATATACATACATCATTCAAGCATGTTATGACTCTTCAATCAATACACTAAGACTCGACTCGACTCATCCGGATACATATAACCTGGTCAGATTCAGCGGATGCTTGCACTTGTGGTGGATACCTCTGCTCACCCTAAGCTGCTCACCCCCGAGCTATGTGTTACAAGTGTTATAATGAATCAATTTTCCCTCACCACGAGGTTAACCCTTAATGAATTTCGGGTCTCCTGCTACTCTCACCACAGGAGTCAGTCTGCTCTAAGTGAGACTAACTGACTCCTTAGAGTGTCAAGATGCAAACAGCCAACTAACATTTCTCATACAACATATATATAAAGTATCAACCTTTATAGCCAGTTCCTTTCGTGTTCCAGACCAAACCCATTCCAATTCCTCATAATCCATACTGGTATACAGTTATATCAATTCCCCTCATCATCGTGCCATTTTCATAACCAATCATTCCATATTCATCACATGCCAAGAGTCATTCAAGCTCACCACTCATAACTCATACATCCTCCCCCACATGCATAACCCTTTTCCCTCGTACCATCATACAATAAACAAATTTAATGTAAGCCATGCGTTCAAGAATAGAGAAATTGCCAAACTAACATGCAGTCTTGCCCAACTCGTCGCTCAGGCTGAAGGGCCTCGCCCAAGTGAGAATGACTCTCACTTAGGCGAGCTCCCTTCGCCTAGGCGAGAGCTCGACACACCAAGCAGGGGCCCTTCGCGCATTCTCACTTAGGCGAGACTTCCCTCGCCTGAGCGAGATGTTCACTCGCTTAAAACCTGAGCGGGTCGCCTGGGCGACCCTTCGCACAAAAAGTTTGGGCGAACCTAAGCTCATCTCGCCTAGGCAAGATGGACTCGCTTGGGCGAGATTATCACACCTCGCCGTTGTTTCCTTGTGATAGCCACTCAAACCAAACCAAAACCACACACTAGAACCAACCAAACATCCACAACATCATATCAACCATAAGTTCACAACACAAGATCGAAAATAGTCATAAAACGCATTACATAAGTGGGTTCTAGCTTCCCTTACCTGGAAAGGGATTAAAATGGGGCTTTGGCAGCCAAGCGGAGAGAACACAGCAGCTCAAGGAACGAACGAAGGAGCTGAAAAGATAAAGAAGTAGAAGCACGAGATGGGTTACTTGGAAACCTGATGAAGGATTAACTTGTTCCTTTTTAAGATTATTGAATATGGTGTGAGTTGATTAAGAAAGCTAAGTGAAATCCCCACTGGACATTAAGATAGCAAGCTATCTAGATGTGAAGGTTCCTTTCACAAAGCTCAAGAGAAGAAGATGATGGATTGATTCAAAACAAAAATGAAATGGAAAACACATAAACCATAGAAAACCAAGAACAAATTAAAGGAAGAAGAAAACATAAAATGGAAAGGAAAGAAATGGTAAAAATGTGAGAAGCACGCCACTACAAGGCTAGGCTAGAAGCCATGGCAACCTTGAAGATGAGTGGATGTGTGCCGCCACTTGCTATGCAAGATAAGGCTTAAAAGTATTCATTCCCAAGGGAGGAAACTCTCACAAATGGTTGAGACACAAGAGTGTTTTTACTTCAAAATGTTCAACCCTTTTACATGTCTAGGAGCACCCCTTATATAGAAGAGTTTAGGGGCCTCTAAGCAAATAAAAGATACCGAAGGATGTCTCTACAAAAACCTAACCCTAGCTTCTAGAAACTAGGTCAAATAAGGTTACAAAAATGAGAGACAAAAGAGCCAACTATGATGTGTGCAAGGCTAATTTCGTTCTAGCACAAAAGGAGACAAAGAATATGTCTCATATATCTCCAAAAAGTGGCCAAAGTGTGCTAAAAACAAAGGAGACCAAAGGTACATAGGTACACTTGCTTCATGCCTTTTACTTTATGCTTTATGTCTTTACTTTACTCTCTCCTCCACATCATTTATGCTCCCAAATCACCATGCGCCACCTAGCATTGCTTTCTTACTCCTAATTAACCTACAAAACAAATAAACATAGATTAGCATGTTGGCTTAAGTCAAGTCAACTATAGTCAACAAGGCAAACCTAGTCAAAGGTCAACAAGTCAACTAAAGTTGATTCAACTAAGTCAACTTAGGGAATCAAAAATAACAAACACAAATGAAAGGGATGAAGGATTAGTGAACTTCCTTTCTAAACATGCTTAGTCTTTTTAAGCATGTGCCTCCATCCTTGGTTGGGGTCAATCCTTCATCAAAACCCTAATTGGGAAAAGCGAAAAGGAACAATGGAGACGAGTATGGGCTAGTAACAATACTTACATGGAGTAGGAATCAGCTTCGAGCTAGCTTGTAGATGGCAGGAACCTAACCCTAGCAGAGCTTTCTGTGAGAGGGAAAAGAGGTGACTATTGAATCTGTGAGAATGTGAGAGTAGGAGCGTTAGGGCAACTGCGGACCAGCTTTATCCTTTGGGCCAGCTCTTTGGCCCATCAGATATTTGGGCAGCCCTTTTTATTAAGGGTTATAAAAGAATAAGGCCTTACATTCTCCCCAACAACAAAAATTTTTGACCTCGAAAATTAAAGCTTACCAGGTAAAAATATATGGATGTGATTTCCTCATGTCCTCCTCTAACTCCCAAGTCGAGTCACCTGTCCTCCGATCCCAGATCACTTTAACAAGACTGACCGCTTTTCCTCAGCGTTCTTCGACCTTGCTCTCCTCTAGAGCGATGGGTGGTACTTCCATGGTGAGGTCTTCCTTGATCTGTATATCCTCGGCTTCCAACACTGAGTCGGGTCAAACACATACTTCCGCAGCTGTGAGACGTGGAACACAAGGTGAAGATTTGCCAACTACGGGGGTAAGGCTATCTTGTAACCCACCGGCCCAATCCTCCTCGTGATCTGATAGGGGCCAAGGAATTTAGGAGAAAGTTTCCTTGAGCAGAGAGCCCTTCCCACTTCAGTGGTTCGGGTCACCCTCAAGAACACATGATCGCCAGCTGCGAACTCCAAAGGCCTCCTCCTACGGTCTGCATAGGCCTTCTGCCTACTCTGAGAAGCCTGCATTCTGTTCCTCACCATTCGCACCTTCTCAGTGGTCTGCTCTACCAATTCTGGTCCAACCAATACCGTTTCTCCATCCTGATACCAACAGAGAGGAGTCCTACACCTCCTGCCATAAAGAGCCTCGTATGGTGTCATGCCAATGCTCGCATGAAAACTGTTGTTGTAGGTGAACTCGATCAAGGGCAACACCTCATCCCAAGCCCCTAGGTGATCCAATATACACGTCCGTAATAAGTCCTCAAGTGACTGGATGGTCCTCTCTGATTGGCCATCATTCTGGGGATGGTAGGCTGAGCTCATAGTCAACCTGGTCCTCAAAGCTTCCTGTAAGGTTTGCCAGAACCGAGATGTAAATCGTGGGTCTCTATCGGAAACTATGCTCGAAGGTACTCCATGCAACCTCACGATCTCCTTGACGTACAGCTGGGCCAACTTGGCCATGGACATCCTCAAGTTCATCGCCAAGAAGTGGGCACTCTTGGTCAATCGATCCACTATCACCCAGATGGTCTCATGTCCTTTAAAAGTCTGTGGCAAATGGGTCACGAAGTCCATCGAGATGCTGTCCCATTTCCACACTAGTATTTCCAAGGGCTGTAGAATCCCACTGGGTCTCTGATGCTCCACCTTCGCCTTCTGACATGTCAAGCAGGCCGATACAAATTGAGCAACATCCCTCTTCATTCCCTGCCAACAAAAGGTCTCCTTAAGATCTTGGTACATCTTAGTCATGCCAGGATGCAAACTAAGACGACTCTTGTGTCCTTCCTCCAGAATTAACTTCTTCACCTCGACATCATCAGGTACGCATACTCTACCCTGAAACCTCAGTATACCGTCATCACCTAAAGCAAAGTCTCTAGCCTCATCTGACCCATGCTGTTCTCTGACTCTGTTCAGACTGGCATCCAGTAACTGCCTCTTTCTCACTGAGCCCAAGAAGTCACTAGATATAGTTAGGGTACTACATCTAATGAACTCAGATCCCACCTCCACCTGTAGCTTCATATCTCAAAATTTCTCTAGTAACTCCACCTCTTTGACCATAAGGTGTGCAATATGTAAGGTCTTCCTACTCAAGGCATCAGCCACCACATTTGCCTTCCCTGAGTGATATAGAAGCTCGAAGTCATAATCCTTCAAGAATTTCATCCATCTTCTCGGTCTCATGTTCAGCTTCTTCTGGTCAAAAAAATACTTGAGGCTCTTATGATCGTTGAACACGCGAAACTGAGCACCATAAAGATAATGCCTCCAAATCTTCAAAGCAAACACTATGGCTGCCAACTCTAGGTCATGGGTGAGGTAATTACGCTCATGCACATTAAGTTGTCTCGAAGCATACGCCACTGCCTTCTTTTCTTGCATCAAGACACAACCAAGCCCGAGATGATACACGTCGCAGTAGACTTCAAACGGTTTCCCCACATCCAGAATTATTAATATAGGGGCACTCGTCAACCTCCTCTTTAGCTCCTGAAAGCTCTCCTCACAATTATCCGTCTAAGTGAAAGGTTGGTTCTTCCGAGTAAGCAAAGTCAGAGGCACCACTATCTTGGAGAATCCCTCTATGAACCTCCTATAGTAGCCCGCTAACCACACAAAGCTCCTGATCTCTATGCTCGACTTAGGACTTTCCCACTTTACCACTGCCTTGACCTTTGTTGGGTCCACTGCAATCCCCTGGGCGGATATCACATGCCCCAAAAACTGAACTTCACCCATCCAGAACTCGCACTTGGACAACTTGGCGTACAACTGCTTCTCCCTCAAAACACCAAGTACCAACCTCAGGTGTTCTGCATGTTCCTCTTGAGTCCTGGAATAGATAAGGATGTCGTCTATAAAGACTACGACAAACTTATCTAGGAAAGGCCGGAAGATTTTGTTCATGTAGTCCATGAACACCGCTTGAGCGTTGGTCACACCAAAAGGCATAACCACATACTCGTAATGGCCATATCTGGACCTGAAGGCCGTCTTCTGTACATCATCAACCATTACCAGAATCTGATGGTATTCTGACCGTAGATCTATCTTCGAGAAAACTGATGATCCATGCAACTGATCCATCAAGTCGTCGATTCTCGGGAGCGGATACTTATTCTTGATCGTCATCTTGTTCAGTTGCTTGTAGTCCACACACATGCGCGAACTCCTGTCCTTCTTCTTCACCAACAATGGTGCTCCCCAAGGCGAGGTGCTGGGTCGGATGAACTACTTCTCCATTAGTTCCTCTATTTGTTTCTTGACTTCCACTAACTCTGCCAGAGCCATACGATACAGACCCATCGAGACCGGGCCCGTCCCTGGCACCAGATCAATAGAGAACTCCACTTCTCTACTGGGGGTAATCCCGGTACTTCATCCGAAAATACGTCTTCAAACTCATGCACTACCGGTATCATTGAAGTTCCCTCTCTCTCCCACCTCTATACGGGCAAAGATTATGAAGCATTTCGCGCCACTCTGGATCTCCTTCACCACTCCCTGAGGAGACACCAACTCCAGTTCCTCTGAGTCGGGGAACAACAATCTTTTCTCCCGACAATCTATCAGAATACGATCGACAGAGAGCCAATCCATCCCTAAGATTACCTCCAAATCCTGTAGAGGTAGACAGATTAGATTTACCTTGTACCAGTGTCCCTCCACCTCCACTGGGCACCTAGAACATAAGGACGACGTCCTGACCAGACCCGATGACGGGGTAGATACTGCAAGTTTACACTGCAGCTCGCGCACCGACAGACCCAGACACTCTACACAAGCAATTGACACAAAGGAGTGTGTCGCTCCAGAATCATATAGTACACACAAGGATTCACCAGCTATCATGGATCGACCTATAACAAGATTACCTGAGCCTGCAGCCTCTGCTCCGGTCATGGCATACACCCTGCCTGTCGCCTGAGGCCTGTTGCCTCTATCTCTCCGCTGGTGCTGGTGAGAAGCCTGAACTGGAGGGCGTGTTGCTGCCCTAGTAAGGGTGGGACAGTCCTTCCCAAAATGGCCCTCCTTGCCACAGTTGTTGCATCTGCGATAGCCTTCCATGCGCGGGCAAGCACTCCTCAGGTGAGGACCTCCACAAATATAACAGTGGACTCGACCCTGCTGGGGAGGAAGAACCCCGGATCCTTGAGGCTGATGGTGAGGTCTGTCGTATGGTCTCCTCCGCTTGTCATGTTTGGGCTTGGACCCAGATGGCCCACCAATCCTCTGAGGCTGCTAAGATCGCTGGCCCTCCACCTCATTTTTCATCTTTTCCATCACTCTGGCCTTCTCCACCAGTGCAACAAAGTCCTTGATGGAGAGAGGGGCTACCATCAAGCGAATGTCTCCCCTGAGGCGGTTCTCAAATTTTTTGCATCTCCACTCCTCATCAAGCGGCAGTGTATAGAAGCGACTGAGGTGTTTGAACCTCTCAGCATATTCTGTCACAGACTTCCCTCTTTGAGTGAGCTGGACGAACTCCACCTCCTTAGCATATCTGACACTATCTGGAAAGTACTCGGAGAGGAATCTCCCCCTGAAGGCCTCCCAAGTCATAAGCTCTCCTCGCTCCTCCATGATGGACTTCATGCTAATCCACCAATGTTCAGCCTCTTCGATCAGCATATAGACTGTAAATGCCAACTGGTTATCTGCCTAACACATCTTCAAATCAAAAATTCTCTCCAAGTCCTTCAGCCACTGATCGGCTGCATCCGGGTTGGTCTTCCCGTTGCATTTCACGGGATGATGCTTCAGGAAGTCTTCCAAACTCCACTCTCTAGCTAGCAATCGTGGCTCAGGACCAAACACAGGGGTAGTTGTCCTATTCTCCTCCAGCTGACAAAGAGCTTCCATATGTTGTCGGTGAGCATCCTCCGTAGCCACCCTCGCAGCCTCCATCTGCTACATCACCAACTGCTGTTGCTCTAGTGACACTGTCTGTCGCTGCATAGATGCCTCGTGTTGCTGCATCATGGCTGTGCTCTGCTGCATCATAGCAACTACCATCGCCTCTATTGCTTGGGCGATATCGGGTGCGTCTCCTTGGGATGATTGAGAAGTCCTACGAGGAGGTGCCAAAGATCACTAGCACACAAAAAATCACTTGGTTAGGCTTGATAAAGGCAAGAATTTAACTAAGAACACTCAGAAGACACAAAGAAAGCTAAGCGGACATCAAGGCCACAGACCTAAGGAATGACCGCTCTAATACCATAAATGTAACGTCCCAATTAATTAATGAGCGTAATTAAAAGAAAATGTCACACAATTATAATATAACAGCGCAGTCCTGGAGTTTAAACAAAAAACCTTACAACCAAGACACACTACGGTGCCACCAAAAATTAAAAGAACATGATAAATAGTCTGTTGGAACCACAAAGATATGTAAAGACTGACAAATACATAGGCCGTAGCCCTAAAGATATCCCAAGAAAACTAAACTACATAGTCGCCTTTTCCCTAATGACCACGATTATCCCTCACATCTGCTCCCATCAATAATTTGATGATCATCGCAAGGATAGAAACACAACATACAAAGCAACCAACAAGAAAAGGGTAAGCTAGAGCCAACAATGTTTTTATCACACAATCAAATATACCTTCACCATCCAATATACATACATCATTCAAGCATGTTATGACTATTCAATCAATACACTAAGACTCGACTTGACTCATTCGGATACATATAACCTGATCGGATTCAGCGGATGCTTACACTTGTGGTGGATACCTCTACTCACCCCTGAGTTGCTCACCCCCGAGCTATGTGTTACAAGTGTTATAATGAATCAATTTTCCCTCACCACGAGGTTAACCCTTAATGAATTTCGAGCCTCCTGTTACTCTCACCACAGGAGTCAGTCTGCTCTAAGTGAGACTAACTGACTCCTTAGAGTGTCAGGATGCAACCTTACCTTGAATCCTTACCAGACCATATAGATGGGGCACCACCATGGACACCCACTATCAGGGGCTCTGGAATTACGTCCCGACCACTAAAGCGCGACACTGGAGATCTCACCTAGAGATCCCAAGGAATTACGCACTAACATGGACCAAGAATATCCAAACAGCCAACTAACATTTCTCATACAACATATATATAAAGTATCAACCTTTATAGCCAGTTCCTTTCGTGTTGCAGACCAAACCTATTCCAATTCCTCATAATCCATACTGGTATATAGTTATATCAATTCCCCTCATCATCGTGCCATTTTCATAACCAATCATTCCATATTCATCACATGCCAAGAGTCATTCAAGCTCACCACTCATAACTCATACATCCTCCCCCACATGCATAACCCTTTTCCCTCATACCATCATACAATAAACAAATTTAATGTAAGCCATGCGTTCAAGAATAGAGAAATTGCCAAACTAACATGCAGTCTTGCCCAACTCGTCGCTCAGTCTGAAGGGCCTCGCCCAGGCGAGAACGACTCTCGCTCAGGCAAGCTCCCTTCGCCTAGGCGAGAGCTCGACACACAAAATAGGGGCCCTTCGCGCATTCTCGCTTAGGCGAGACATCCCTCGCCTGAGCGAGACGTTCACTTGCTTAAAACCTGAACGTGTCGCCTGGGCAACCCTTCGCGCAAAAATTTTGGGTGAACCTAAGCTTATCTCGCCTAAGCAAGATGGACTCGCTTGGGCGAGATTATCACACCTCGCCGTTGTTTCCCTGTGACAGCCACTCAAACCAAACCAAAACCACACACTAGAACCAACCAAACATCCACAACATTATATCAACCATAAGTTCACAACACAAGATCGAAAATAGTCATAAAACGCATTACACGAGTGGGTTCTAGCTTCCCTTACCTGGAAAGGGATTAAAAAGGGGCTTTGGCAGCCAAGCGGGGAGAACACAGCAGCTCAAGGAACGAACGGAGGAGCTGAAAGGATAAAGAAGCAGAAGCACGAGATGGGTTACTTGGAAACCCTAACTAGAAAAAGCAAAAAGGAACAATGGAGACGAGTATGGGCTAGTAATAGTACTTACATGGAGTAGGAATCAGCTTCGAGCTAGCTTGAAGATGGCAGGAACCTAACCCTAGCAGAGCTTTCTGTGAGAGGGAAAAGAGGTGACTGTTGAATCTGTGAGAATGTGAGAGTAGGAGCGTTAGGGCAACTGCGGACCAGCTTTATCCTTTGGGTCAGCTCTTTGGCCCATCAGATTTTGGGGCAGCCCTTTTTATTACGGGTTATAAAAGAATAGGACCTTATAGTGTTTAGGTCAATTGTAGTTTAGGTTGTTAAATATATATATATATATATATATATATATATATATATATATATATATATATATATATATATATATATATATATATATATATAGGTGAAGATTTAAAAAAAATGGTACACGGGAGAAATGTAGATAATAATATTTTATATTATTGCTAGGATATGATACATCGTATTGATTACAATAATTTATATTATATGGATGGAGAAAGTCACATGCTGTATTTTATATATTTGTATATTTGGTAACTTTATTCATATAAATGTGTATTTATGTATAAATAATATTTTATTTATGTGGATGAACTTTTACTTGTTAAGGATATGTAACATCAATTATATAGTCGAAGAACTTAGCAATTATGGGTAGGAATTTGCTTTATTTATATGGTTCCAGGTGTGGAACTTTAGTTTATTAACTTGTGTTACGTGGTGGCAACATTATATATTTAGTGGTGTTGATACTTTAACTTTTATTATGTTTGGGTTTTATAAGGATTTGTCAGTTCAATGCAGTGTTTTATTTTGGACATAGTGTTTCATTTTGGAGATATGTTGTGTTTTATAAGGATTGATGGGTATGTTTTTGGTAGTACTTGTTCAGTCATGTTGAATATATAAATCTATATATGTTAGCACGAATGTATGAATTTATAAAAGGGATGGATGTCTGCTTATACTAGAATGATGCATGTGAGTTGTAATGTTATAAATTTGAGTATATGAAGTATATGAATGCATATTTTGGTTTTTGGATGTTGTAAATTGAATTGTTGGATGTGAGGAACTGAATTAGAGTACCTAAAACCAGTAGTGTCACATTACTAGTGTAGCGCCTAGCGATGTGTGTGTGTGTGCGTGTGTGTGATTGATGAGTATGTTTTTGGTAGTACTTGCTGAGACATGTTGAATATATAAATCTATATATGTTAGCACGAATATATGAATTTATAAAAGGGATGGATGTGTGCTTATACTAGAATGATGCATATGAGTTGTGATGTTGTAAATTTGAGTATATGAAGTATATGAATGTGTATTTTGGTTTCTAGATGTTGAAAATTGAATTGTTGGATGCTAGGAACTGAATTAGAGTACCTAAAACTAGTAGTGTCACATTATTGGTGTAACGCCTAGCAATGCAGAGTGAACCGCCAAGCGATATCAGGAAATAAGGAAGCCTTGTGAGTCGTGGCGCCAGCGGTGTTGTGAAACCACCAGGTGGTCTGCACTGCCATTTCACCTAACAGCGCTTAAGCTACGCTAGGCAATAATGCAAGTGGCAGGGTGCGTTTATGATGCATTTTGCATGGCTTGTTGTCTTGGTTCTAGTCTACGATATGCTTAATCGTACCATGAACGAGTAGGTTCGTGATTGATGTTGGAACGCGTGATTAATATGAATGGAGAGATTCATATTAATAATACTCTCGTGTGAGGATACGAGCAAGGAGGTTCATATGTTCCGTGCTCACACTTGAGAGTTGCTGCGAGCGGGGAGCTTCGTAGCTGGATGGATCACGTGTGTTGGGCTACGGGTGGAGAGGTCCGTAAAGTTGGACTATGTAATGTCCCTACTTGAAATTACTTAAATAAAACAAATAATTTAGGTTTAATTACTCGGATGGTACCCACTTTGGTACAGGTGTGTCAATTTGGTACCCATTTTAAAAAAAAATTCAATTGCATCCCAACTTTTGAAAAAGTGCTTCAATTAGTGGTAAAAGTCATTTTATTAAGTCATTTTTAATAAAAAAAAATTAACTTAACATTCATACAAATAGAAATTTTTGTTTAAAATTAGTAAAAGACAATATTGTTCTATTTTGGAAAAAAAAATAATAATTAACAAAACATGAGTACTTAATAAAAAAGTAATTAATAAAAAATATTAGTAAAACATTTATACAAATAATAAATTTGGTCTGAAATTGAGAGAAATAATATAAATATTAGTACTTAATTTTGTAAAAATATATATACTTAATTAGATTTAATCTTATAAAAATTGGATAACAAAAATATTTTAATTATTAAAAAAATTGGGACAAGATTGAATCAGATACACATAAAGTAGGTACTAAATTGAAACAAAAAGACATATATAGGGACTAAATCAAAATCAACACAATGGCATCTGATAGAGACACTGACACATGGCATTGCAATGCCATGTGTCACACACAGGGACCTGACACGTGGCATTTTTATTTTTTTTTCAAAAAAATTTAAAAAAATAAAAAAAATTATAAAACAATTATAAAAAAACACACAGATTGACATTGTCACGTCGTTAACGATGTTAGTCAACTCCGTTTAAAAGGGACTTAATTGAAGCACTTTTTCAAAAGTTGGGATGCAATTGACACTTTTTTAAAGGCGGGTACCAAATTGACATACCTGTACCAAAGTAGGTACCATTTGAGTAATTAAACCAATAATTTATAATTGAAATTCACGATATAATTATTTGTTCCAAAATGCGGAAAAATTTGAAAATTATTCAACGTGCTAAAATTTAAATAAGTCAAATCGTAAATGTACTACAAGTTCCAATAAACCAACTGAATTGTTTTGAAAACACATAAACTGCATCACTAGCCAAAAATCCCATGTTAGCCATCTCTCCATCTCTAGGCATAACCAACATCACCTGGAATATCATTTGCTCCCGTGTGACAAGTCACACAATCATCGCCAAACACAAATAAAAAGGGTGAGCTCATAACAATGTAAACTTATAATTTCATAAAATAAAGATTCACCCTAGAACACTTTATTTCAATTAATACTCAGCTAAGAAACCTTAATGCCCTAAGGTTTTCCCAACATACAAGTGACCCAATTACTTGACCATGGACCCAAGATAAACATGCTTCTACAAACCTGCCCGCTCATGGTTTTGCCTCTACAAACCTCCCCGCTCGTAGTCCAACTCTACGGACCTCCCCGCTTATGTTGGTGTCATAAACTTCAACTTAATTTTGTGTCCCTCATTCCTCAAATAAAGTGAATGTTCATCAAGATTGAGTATTTTAAAACGAAGCCATGACCATCCTAGAAGAAGATGACAAGAGTCCATAGGGGTGATATCACATAATACTTCTTTCACACATTGCCCTGTACTGAATTTGATCCATGCTTGATTCGGATGAAAGCTTGCCGGTAACTGGAGTTTCTTCTCCATTTTTTGGTTCACAACATTTTTGTCGCTTCCGTAATCGTATGCAACTAAACATGGTTGGCCTTCAATTAAACACCTTGTATAATAAACTTCCATTGTTATTCTAATCCCACAACTAGGCTTCGAATACCAAATGATGAGAATCCATAGGGGTGAATTCGTTTTACTGATCTATCTAGGTTGAAATGCTAATAAGCAAGAAATTTGAGAAATTTTTTAAAATAAGAAAACGGAAATAGATAAGAAGATAGAGTGGAAATTGATAGACGTCACCCTTCCCAGGATGGAAGATAAGCCTAAGAGTTTAAACACACAAAGGTATGAAGGACCTTTGATAAAACTCATAAATTCTTGAATCACTCAAGAACTTAGGAGAATCACTCCCACTAAGATAGAAGAGATAAACTATAATATTTTCTTAATAAAACTCAACTTCATTTTAATGATAAAAATGGTTCAGCTTATATAGGAGCTTTAACCATTAGAATTACAAAAGACACATAAATTTCAATTACAGCCCACTTAAAGCTATTAATGATATACTCAAGCTAATAATGATTCACTACTTAATGGATGAGTGTAACTGAAATTAAGGCAACCAAAAGTCATCCATAAGCATTCAACAAAGGTCCTCTTGGTCTTTCAAAGGCTGGTTCTTAAGTTGGCAAATGGGCCCTTATTTGACTTGAAAATAAAGAAAAATTAAAGCTCATTAATTGGTTAAGCCAAGACATAATTTGGTCAGCCAATTTTACAAAGCATTGGACCTTTATTTAAATAAAAGAAACTGCATCAATGTGGCGCGTTAGTCCTCCTCCATTTGGGCCATGATGCAATTCACATCATACCCTCCTTCTTTGAGAAGATTCGTCCCGATTCTCAAGGCTTTATTTTTCTACTAGTTTTAATTAAAGTTTATTATGTCCTTGTAAAGAACTTTATTTCTCCATAGCTTGAAATTATTTCTCGTCTTCCAAGATCAAATACAACTTGAATAAATTTAGTTTTGTTCCTCTCCAGTGGTTGTAATTCGTGGAGCACCTCTCTTGCCAACACTACCCCGACTTCATATGTAATAACAAATAACTCCATACATTGTGTTTGAAAGCTTTGTTCTTCATCATCGTACTGGATGCATAATAAAGCACTATGAACAAGCTTCCTTTTCAAACATGGAAGTTGGTGTATTGCCTTAACATGCCTATCCTTTTGTTCCTGTAAAATAACATTACAAATTGTAGAAGAAAATCCATTGACAAATAAATTTTTCGTCCTTGTTTGCTCTGCTTCCTTTTCTTTTTCTTCATTTTCCCTTCTTTCTTCACTCCCTATTGCTTCTTTTTCTATTCTTTCATTTTCTATCTTTTCCTTCAGCCTATGTTGATCCTTACTAACTTGTGTAGGTGTCATAAACTTCAATTTAATTTTGTGTCCCTCATTCTTCAAATAAAGCGAACGTTCATCAAGATTGAGTGTTTTAAAACGAAGCCATGACCATCCCAGCAGAAGATGACAAGAGTCCATGGGAGCGATATCACATAATACTTCTTTCACACATTGTCATGTACTGAATTTGATCCATGCTTGATTCGGATGAAAGTTTACCGGTAACTGGAGTTTCTCCACCAATCTTTGGCTCACAACATTGTTGTCACTTCTAGAGGGACAGATTCGTTTTACTAATCTATCAAGGTTGAAAATTCTAATAAGTATGATATTTGAGAAATTATTTAAACAAGTAAATAGAACTAGATAAGAAGATGGAGCAGAAATTGATAGACATCACACTTCCAAGGATGGAATATAAGTCTAAGAGTTTAAACACACAAA
Source organism: Vigna unguiculata (assembly GCF_037176805.1). Lineage (NCBI taxonomy): Eukaryota > Viridiplantae > Streptophyta > Magnoliopsida > Fabales > Fabaceae > Vigna > Vigna unguiculata. The sequence goes on from NC_140799.1 coordinate 11,745,789, forward strand.
GGTATGAAGGACCTTTGATAAAACTCATGAATTCTTGAATCACTCAAGAACTTAGGAAAATTACTCTCACTAAGATAGAAGAGACAAAACTATAATATTTTCTTAATAAAACTTAACTTGATTTGATTGATAAAACTATAAAATGGTCCAAGGTTTGTCCACCTGCTTATTTTCAACAAGACATTTAGGAGTGTATGGTCCATTAACAATTGCATCCCAAATCCCTTTGTCTATTGATTCAATAAAAATTTGCATTCTTATTTTCCAAAACTAATAGTTTATGCCACTAAACATAGGTGGTCTATGAATAGAGACACCTTCAGCAAAAGGGAGTTTATTTTCTGCCTTTTAAAATATTTGTTTATCAAACTTGAATAACTCTTAAGAATCTTGGTCTAAAGACCAATTGTTAGTTTGAAATGGTGTAGCTTAGAGAGAGAGAGAGTTTTTTCGAGTGATGAATAACAAGTTTTCAGGCTCAAAAAGTCAAAAAATGTACCTCTGCTCTCGAAAACACAACTTATATAGTCTAGTTTAAGTGAAATCAGTCGGTTAAATTTTCCGTACAATATGTTGATTTCACTTGACTTAAGTGAAATCAATCGATTGAAAAATAATTCAGCTGATTGAATACATTCATACCAGAAACTATATACAACAAGTCTTTTGACCTGTTAAAACTCATTTTAACAGATTAAAAAGGACACACTAAGACTAACAAGACATCTAACTTATGTCATATAGCCTACCAACATGATATAACATTTAATCATTACATTTAACACATTATTTCCATATTTAATACACTAGAAACATAATGTTCAAGTGGATCTTCATTAATCACATGAGATTTTCATGCACTTAGCTTTATCAAATCTTTGCTTCATCAAATCTTTGCTTCAAGCTTGCTTGTGCCAACAATAACTACCAAAAGGTTTCTCAAGAACCTTCATAGATACAATTCAAATATCAAACACTAATTCCATCATGAATACCCACCTCAATTGAACTCAGATGCACAACAAAAACAATAGTTATTCCCCTTTGAGCAGATAAAAACCTAAATTTTCATAGATTCCACACAACATTTCTCAATCTAAAATTCATATATCAAAATACAACATAGAATGACCATTCATTTCATAATTCTGACATGTATTAGTTTTAAAATAACATAACTAGCTTCCCTATCTGTGAAACAATGCAGACAACCCAACTCGAGTTAAATCCCTCTTTAAACTTATCAGAGATCATAACTCAACCTGAAAACAACAATAACATGATCAGAAGACATCGTCAAAATCATTTATCAATGGAGAATCATGAGAAAATAATCGCATTCATTAATTTGAAAAACTTATCCATTCTAAACTACCATTTTCTAGGTTCTCACAATATATTTTTATTTTTATAATTTTTTTTCTATTTTCTTGAAAGAGAAAATTTGATGAAAATTCAGTTTCAAAAATTGAATTCTTAAATGAAGATTAAAATTCGACTATTTTTTTTTATCTAGAAAATACTAATACAAAAATATTGTGAGCAAAGTGCTTATTGAGAATATTTATTTGATACGGTGCCAATTGTGAGAAAAACTTAAAAATTTACATTATTCTCCAATCAACAGTAGAGAATTGATTGCACTACGACGTGATTTTCTTTGTCGGAGATCTTGGTGGAGCCACCTCCGAGAGAACCTTCCAAAGCCGTAGAAGAAGCAACATGATAGTATTGTGTTTCATAATTACTATTTTTCTATATTATTGAATTAAAGAAAAAGAATTTATCATAAGCCACGTTGCAAAGTTTATTATAAGGAAATATTTTCTGTCTGACAACCTAAATAAAATAGTAATTTAATAATTAAATAGAAATCAGAGAAAGGGTCCAATTTGTCGAGAAATTTTGACGATATCTCACTATCACTCAATAAAAGGTTTGTTAGATATTTATGAATTTTAATCCATTGTGAGTAAAATCGAGAATATTGTAACTAAACAATTTATAAGTACTTCTATGAACATTTGAGGTTTATTACGATGATGTAAGTAATACGTTTACAAATCATCTAAACTAAATATTTTAAAAAGAATTAAATATATTACATTCATTAAATTTAGAATAGTTTTTTTATTATTATTTCAAATTTAAAATTAATTCTATAATTTGTTAGTTTAAAAATTATAATATATATATATATATATATATATATATTATAATTTATAATTACTAGTAGCTGAAATGAACCATTTAGTTATTGTATTAAAAATAGATATTAAAATTATTTTTTTAATTTATAAAATATGAATTAATATATTTAATTGTACAAAGTTATGTCTCTTTCGTTCAGTTAATGTGTACATTTTATTTTGAGGATACATGTGTGGCCATGATCTTTTGTTGGATCCTGTTTGAGAAATTTTGGGTGGGTATGTTGCAAGATACCATTTCAGTGTCACCCAACTCCTTCCTGCACCTTTCATTCAATGAAAAAATAAACAGAGATTCAACAGGTCAAAACACCTCTTCAAGACTAATTAGTTCAGCTGTGATTCAAGCAGGATAAATGAATTATTAAATTATAAATAAAATAACATTAATAAAATTTAATATTGTAATTTAATAATATTTAAAATAAAAATAATACTCTATAAAAGTTTTAATATTTAAAATTGACGCAAAAATAAAATAGTTTATAATTATTAGATTTAAAGTTAAATAATATATAGATATATCACTTTTTATGAAATCAAGATAAGGTGATATATTATATAATAATCGAAGGTGATATATTATATAATAATCGATCATTAATTTACGACCATTATTATTATTATTTTAGTCAGATGGTAAATAAATTTGTCTTTATAGGTATTGTTCGAATTTGTCTTTGTTTTGACGGAAAATATTCGCATTGACTCGGTATGAGTACGGGTATGGAGAATTTCCGACTTTTTCAATTGGGTATGGGGATGTACATATCCCGCCATAATATTCGTCCTCGTCATATCTCCGTCCTCGTTTAAATTTTAAAAATATTCACAATTAATTAAGTAATCTTTTATATATATATATATATATATATATATATATATTCTATTTTTTATTTCTTCTAATTATTTTGTTTGTCATGAAACTTATTTGCATCTCCAATATATTTTTCATCTTATCATATCCTTTATGTAATTATGTTAAAATGGGTTTTTCTACATTTCAAGGTCAATTTGATGTTAAATTTGTAAAATAAGGTCCGTTGAAATTTTGTTTGCCAAACAGAGTCAAGTCATGAGGGTAGAGGACCACATCACAGGTGAAGTCGTCATCCACCCAACCGATTTCTCCTTTTTAAAAAAAAAAACAAAAAAACAAAGTCATCCTATGTGAAGACGGTTTCTGTCTACGTGAAAAGTGAAGTCATACTCTAAGATGACAAGTTCACCTTTTCTTTTTTTTAAAGTATTTAACTCGTATACAACCTCTTTGCCAAGTCCTCCAAAACCATCCAATCCCCAACTCACTCTCTTCACTTCACCCACCTCTCTTTTCTCACCACCCCTCTCACCTACAACTTAGTGCTCATTTCTTCAAACTCTGCCTTCATCTACAACTCCGACCACCACTCCTAGAGGCACTTCTAGGGATTCCATGCTTTCTTCAATAACAGTTGCCTCCAGCTGGGTACTTTCTTCCAGGGCGGCTTGTACTTAACCACCCTAGAACCATTCTTCGTGGTGCGTTTCGATTTGGAGAGTGGCAAGTGGAACAACGACGTGGCTAAGTTGCCCCCACAACTCACTTCTCCAAATTAATTAATTAATTAAATGCTTAAAAAAAAGAAAAAGTGAAGTCGTTATGTTAGAGTACGACTTCAATTTTCACGTAGACAGAAATCGTCCTTACATAGGATGACTGTGTTTTTGAAAGAAAAAAAAAAGAGAAACCGGCTGGGTGGAGGACGACTTCACCTATAATGTCGTCCTCCACCTTCACGACTTGACCCTGTTTGGCAAAAAAAAATTTAACAGACCCTAATTTACAAATTTAACATCAAATCGACTCTCAAATCCAAAAAAAAATCGTTAAAATGATATATGTCAATTTTATGCCTCACGTTTGAATATTTCTATTAAATTTTACTATGTTTATTTATTATATATTTTCCTTTCACATGAGAATGTTTAATACTCTCAATTTAAGGTAATATAAAAAAATTTCTTTACTTATTATTATTAAATTTTGTCTAATTTAAAGAACTCTTTTGATTCGTTAAAATAATTTTCGTTTTTTTAACCACTGGGTACATATGTTGATATTTGAAAAGTTTTCTTAGATCTCTAAAGTATTTTTCATCTTATTATACCCTTAATTATACATTTGATTTCCTTTGTACGATTTCTTTCAATAGTCTCTCAAATTATTTCTAAGACACACATTTGTTAACTTTTTAATATTTTTATTTATTGTTTATTTTCATCATGTAGAATAATATTTTGATATATTCTATCTAATTATTTTTTATTTTCTAACCTATTATCAATCATACTATAATTTTTTCATATAAATAATTTTTATTAACTAGAATATACAAATTTAATGTAATTGCCATGAATATTTTTTTGTCACTATCCAACATATATTGGAGTCCAAAAGATACAAAATCTATGTCAAATTTTATTTATTATGTTTATTATTTATTCTTTGTGTCATTTTGATCAAGTGATGTATTATAACTTTTATTAGTGTATAAAAAAGAGATTCATTAGATTTAAAAAATTAAAGTAAACAAACATTTAAATATATTTTAATTTGAATATTTATTTTCTTTTTATATTTTTTAAATATTTTTAAAATTTTATCAACTAAGTTTCATTAATATTTGTAGTTTGCAAATTTAATAAATGTTTTGGTTCCCATGAAATTTTATTTGGTATTCTAATAAAAAATGTAAACAATTATAATTTATTTCAAAGTATTTGATATGGAAGAAACAATCATCCTCCTAATATTGAATATTTGATAATATTATGTTTCCTTTACCGTATTTTTTTTTTATAAAATTTAATATTGAAGTAGTTAGAAAACGGGTACGGGTATGTGTACGAGATTATACCTGTTACCCGGTGGGGATGGAGATGAGACAAAAGTTTGATACCCATTGGGTTTGAATATAGGGATGAGGATGAATTTTTTTATAGAAATAGATATAGGATAGCGAAACCCGTTCCTGTCCCATCTGTTGTCATCCCTATTAGTCACGAATTACGATTAACATCGCTGAATTGTAATTTTTTGAGTGATAATTTTTATTGGGAATAATTAGACTATCCATACAGTTCTATATTTTAGAGATTTTCTACTCTTATATTTTAGTCAAGTTTATCATATTTTATTAATTTAAATCTACTTTCGAAAATATTAAAAGAGTTTATAAGTTTTTTTCAAAAGAAGAGTAATAAATATTTTATTTTAAGTCTTATTAGAAAAAAAAAATCTTTTTGTCAAATCGGTTTGAATTAATTATTAATTTATTTTTAACAGGTTCAATAGTTTTTAAAAAAGATTCATCTTGAAGTTGATTTATGTTGTAAATGGTGTTTTATTAAGGAACAACCACTAAACAATATATTGTTATCCCTCAAAGTTGTTAGTGTTCTAAATTCTTTTATTTATTTATTTATTTATATATATATAATATAAAATTATATATTTTTCAATTTTAGTATATTTTATATATTTAATACCTTCTAAATATTTATGTACTTACGAAAAAAAATGAGTACAGTCAAAATATTTTCTAAAAATTCACCACTTTTTGTTCATATTTACATTGAACTCGATCCTATCCATTTGTTCTTACACTAACAATGACTAGTTGTCAATGGAAGCATTAAAATCCAGAACTTTTTGTTTTTCTTTTTCCAAAGTGATAATAAATCTAGTTAGAATAACATTTTCATCCACAGCTCATCAAATTAACACGACCTTACTTTAATTACGTTCAAGACATGTTAACCAACATGTCTCATTTTCTTAATTAGTAGTGTAGGCCACCAAGTTAACAATCACTAAAGTCCCTTAATTAGCATTAGTTGTATTTTTCATTGAAGAATGCAAGTTCAAGCAACAGGTAAGGAATCCAAGAACACAGTATTGCTAAGCAAGAAATTACTTCATAAATTATTGTGTGACAAAAATTTATAAAGTGAGTTGAATAAAAAAAAACTTGTAGTGTGACAAAAAAAAATTACATACATAATGTAAAAATGAAGAAAGTGAGGAAATTTATTGTGTTTTTTATTTCTTCAAAATTATTTTAAAGGGTGTTTAAAAAGAAAGGAGGAAGAGATAAATATATGTACAAGATGTATAAAACATAAATGCCTATATGGTGAATTTAATCTATTTTATGTTGAATTTATACATTTCCCTTCTAGGAAAAAGTAAACTAGATACGTTTCCAAATTGTTAAAGTATAAAAACTACTTTTTATATTTATTTAATAATTTAAAAAAAATTGATGGTGTTGGACCAATTGTAACTATTCTAAGTAAAGTATAATGGAGTACATATTACGTCTTATTTAGGGCCTTAGAACATGGTTTGGACATTGTTTGTCACCACTTCCCAAATACCAACAACACCCACACCATTTTAGATACACGTAACTTACGGTCCAAACAAGTCCTTCAAAATAATCATGCTTAAATCCTAACTAAGAAAGCAAGTTGGAATCTACTTCCTTCCTTTCTTTTAGATAGTCCAATTTTTTAACAATTTTTTGTTATTTTGTAGATCTCAATATAATATAATTTTTTAATTTATCTAATTAGAAATATTATTTAATTAAATAAATTTATAAGATATAAATATCATAAAATGGTTTTTAGTATATATATTTGTCACCTGTATAAAATCCAATATATACTTGTATGCTTTTCTCTCGAAAAGAAAAAAGTTTTTTTTTAATAGAGATGTTTGCTTTTTGTTTGCAATTGTAGATTGCACAATGAAGAGAATCTTAAGTAGTGCATGGGCCAAACTAAAAGCACGTGGTTTTGTACTTAGGATTTGGAGTGTTCTCAGAAAAACTTCTACAAATACATTTTATTAAAAAAAAATTAACAAAACTAATTATTTAATATGTAACTTGAAATGATGTTTGGGAAAGTACAATTTAAAGCCAATTGCAACCAAATATGGTGCTTATATAATAATGAAATGGTGATAGGTATAACAATATGTGTTGGCAGGGAAAACAAAAACAAAAACCTTGATTCTCTTGAATTAAATTTGATGTAACTTTGAAGCAAAGAGGGAGTTTGAAAATGGAAGGTTGGTGGTTATATTTGATTATGAGATGTTATTTATTTTGAATTTAAGAGGAAAGTTTGCGGATATGTGGAAGAGATAGAAGTGGTGATGTGAGTGATTTAAGGGCATTGGTTTGGGTTAGTTGGATGTGACATTTATGTTGAAGATATATATTTGGGTACCACAAGTTGGTACCATTCTCACTCCTTGCATGTGAGATGCTTTTGATATTTTGGTTCTTTTTTTATTAGGCTGCCATATATGTTAGATCAAAACACTTTTCCATGTTTGACAATGAGAGCCACTTATAGTGTGTTATGATGACACAAAAAACTTCATTTTACTTTACAAAATCTGGGTGATGTTATAAAAAATAGGTGAAACGATTGTTTATTGTTTTATTTTTACAATTAATTATTTATAATTATGGAGCAGATTCACATATAATGTTAATGTTGTTTTTGTGTTACAAAATAATGTGAATGGTATTAAGATTTAATTAAATTCCAGTCTTTTATAAATTTAAATGCCTTTAATTAAGTTTTTTATTAATATTTTTACATATTTTAAGTATTTTAAAATTTTTTATTTTTTATTTAAGTTGTAACATTCTAATTTTAGGAGCTTAAAACTAATAAAATAAAATATTTCACCTTAGTATTCAAAACAGATAAATCAATGTATAAAGTATATTAATACAGTCTTACAAAAGATAGGATTATATAAATATATCAACTATACAAACCAACTAAAAACCAACAACTCTAGCTCTAAACATAGACTAATCACTTACAACAACTTCCCACTGAGACCTTCCACCAACCTAATAGATGGCTCCTCATCCTTCAAAGGTGCCTATGAAATTGCAACCACATTTGCTCCTACCAAGTAGGTGATCATCGCAAAAGAAAAACAAACAACACAAGACAGAAACTCAAAAGAAGGTTAAACTAATGTACACTATATATATATATATATATATATATATATATATATATATATATATATATATATATTTCAAATACCATTATTATTCGGATATAGAAAACATACAAAGTTTCTAAATTCAATTAATTGATATATGTTCAGGATCTGACATACTCGCCCAACGAATGTATCCTTTCGCTAGGTGAAAAGACACTTTTTGACCAAAAACCAAGTTATTTGTGTTAGGAACAAGGCAATAAAGGAAGAATAAATGAGAGAAAAATAGACACAGAGAATTTAACGTGGTTCGGCGTACAATGTGTATGCCTACGTCCACGACTACACTAGGAAGTATTTGTATTTCTGGTGTATCTTAAAGCTTTACATAGAGTCTCTTATATAGTAAAATAGAGAACCACATCTCACTATTCTAAGCGATGTGGGACTAAATCAAGCACCATAATTCTAACAATTCTCCCACTTGGGGTTTGATTTACATTACCACCTAGTGTAGTGCCTTCATCATCAATTTTCTCGAAGGCCAGTCGAGGCAATGCAAAGCCTCAACTTAGTTGTTGTGACAGTCTTGGTTAACATATCAGCTGGATTCTCTGTACCTGGAATCTTCAACAAAATCAAATCTCTATCATTTATCAAGTTTCTGATAAAATGATACTTCAATTCAATGTGTTTGCATCTGGAGTGAAGAATTGGATTTTTAGCAAGACAAATGACACTTTAACTGTCACTGAACAATGAAGGTTCATCTTGCCCTTTTCCTAATTCTTTTAGAAGATTCTTCAACCATATCATCTCTTTTGTTGTTTCTGAGATAGCTATATATTCAGCTTTAGTGGTTGAAAGGGAGACTCTTCCTTGAAGTTTGGACTTCCAACTGATAGCCGTGCCACCCAACGTAAAAATATAACCTGTTGTGCTCTTTCTACCATCCAAATCACCTCCCAAATCTGCATCAGAAAACCCCTGTAAAGTGAGATTACTTCTTTTAAAGGACAAATGCATCTTTGAAGTGCCCTTCAAATATCTCAATATCCACTTCACGCCTTCCCAATGCTCCTTTCCAGGATTGGATAGAAACCTGCTCACAATTCCCACTGCATGTGCTATATCAGGTCTGGTGCAAACCATAGCATACATCAAGCTCCCTACTACAGATGCATATGGCACTTTAGACATGTGATTTTCTTCTTCCTCTGTCTGAGAAGATTGTCTTTTTGAGAACTTTAAGTGAGTTCCCAAAGGTGTATTCCTGGTTTTAGCATTTCCAACATTGAACCTGCTAAGCAATTTTTCTATATATTTTTCCTGAGATAAGTTTAGAATACCTTTAGATCTATCCCTGGAAATTCTCATACCAAGAATTTGCTTGGCTGGACCAAGATCCTTTATTTCAAAATTTTCTGACAATTGTTTCTTCAACCTGTCAATTTTTGCCATATTAGCACCAGCAATCAACATGTCATCAACATACAAGGCAAGAATGATATAACTATCAACATATTTCTTCACATAACAACAATGATCTTCTTCACATCTGTGAAATCCTGAGTTTCTCATAAACTCATTAAACTTCTTATACCATTGTCACGGTGCTTGTTTCAACCCATACAAACTTTTATGAAGCTTGCATACAAGATTCTTTTTGCCTTGTACTTCAAAACCTTTTGGTTGTGCCATAAAGATTTCTTCCTCAAGATCTCCATGTAGGAATGCAGTTTTCACATCTAACTGCTCCAGATGAAGATTTTCTGCAGCTACTATACTCAAGATAACTCTGATGGTAGTCATCTTGACAACAGGAGAGAAAATTTCTGTGAAGTCAATTCCTTGTCTCTGTTGGAACCCTTTCACTACGAGTCTGGCCTTATACCATTTGCTGCCATCTGGTTCTTCTTTTAACCGATAGACCCACCTGTTTTGCAAAACCTTCTTTCCTTCTGGAAGCTTGGTTAAAGACCATGTCTTATTCTTCTGAAGAGACTTTATCTCATCTTCCATTGCTAGCTCCCACTTAATAGATTCACCTCCCTGCATAGCCTCAGCAAAATGCTCTGGCTCACCAGCATCAGTCAACAACAAGTAATGCAATGAAGGGGAGTACCTTTGTGGTGCTACAATTGTTCTGCTAGACCTTCTAGTCGGTAATTCAGGAGTTACTGACTCTACTATCTGTTCAGGTTCTGACCCAAACTCTGACTCGGGCTCTGACTCAGGCTCTACTTCTGTATTTTGCCTTTTGTTGGCTACATCACTTTCTGAAACTTCTTCTAATGATACCTGCTATGGCTTTTTATTTGCATTTGTAAATTCTGCAGTCCTGTCCTTATAGAACATGTTTTCATTAAAAGTAACATTTCTACTTCTGATAATTTTCTTGTTTTGGTCATCCCAAAACCTGTAGCCATACATGTCAGATCCATAGCCAATGAAATAGCATCGCTTTGCCTTAGGGTCCAATTTATCTCTACTATTAGAGTTCAACAAAATATATGAAGCACAACCAAAAACTTTCAGATGTGAAAGGTTTACCTCATTTCCAGACCATACTTCTTTAGGTAACTGATAGCCTAAAGGAACTGATGGTCCTCTATTTATGAGATAGGCTGTTGTGCTTATTGCATCTGCCCAAAATACCTTGGGTAATCCTGACTGGATTCTCATACATCTTGCTCTCTCATTCAAGGTTCTATTCATTCTTTCTGCCACACCGTTTTGTTCTGGTGTTCCTGGAACCGTCTTAATCATTCTGATCCCATTCTCTGAACAAAACTCCTTGAATTGATTACTGTCATATTCTCCACCATTATCAGACTTCAAACATTTAATCTTTAAACCTGTTTGAGTCTTAACCTCCTGTTTCCACCTTTTAAACACAGAAAACACATCAGATTTATTTTTAAGAAAATAAACCCATACCTTTCTTGTAGAGTCATCAATGAAGGTTACGTAATACTGTGAACCTCCAAGAGATTTCACTGGAGCTGGCCCCCAAACATCTGTATGCACTAGTGCTAGTCTTTCAACTTTAGACGACTTACTTGTTTTGGAGAAGCTAACCTTTTTCTGCTTTCCAAAGATACAATGTTCGCAAGGTCCAACGTCAACATGCTTCAAGTTAGGTATTTTACCTTTTGAGACCATGAGCTTCATTCCTTTCTCACTCATATGCCCAAGTCTCTGATGCCACAAAGAGGAACTATTGCCAACTTCTGCAACTGATGTCATATCCTCATCTGCAATCATGTAAAGAGATCCTCGCTTCTTTCCACGAGCAACAACAAGATTACCTTTCATTACTTTCCAGTGTCCATCTCCAAAGGTGGTGTAATGTCCTTCATCATCCAACTGCCCTATAGATATTAAGTTTCTCTTTAAGGCAGGAATATGTCTGACATTATTCAAAGTCCACACACTTCCATTAGAGGTTCTGATATTGATATCACCTCTTCCTATAATATCAAGAGATTTCCCATCTGCAAGGTAGACCTTCCCAAACTTTCCTGGAACATAATTAGATAATAGTTCTAAGGAAGGTGTAGTATGAAATGACGCACCTGAGTCCATAATCCATGAGTCAATAGAACTATTTAGACTACATAATAGTGCATCTTCAATTTCATCAGTTGCTGCATTTGCTGATTGATCACTATCTTGCCTCTTGTTGTTGTTGTTCTTCCTTGGAGCCCTACATTGATTTGTAAAGTGACCCCTTTTCTGACAATTCCAACAAGTGATATCATTCCGGAATTTTGGTTTTGATTTCTCTCTAGACTTTGATCTGCCTCAGCCTTGATTACGACCTTTCTGGCTACTTCTTCCTCTAGTTTCAGTACTCAATGCTGAACCGGAACTAGAACTGGAAGATTCCCCTGAACTTTTCCTACGAACATCTTCGCTTAAGATCAAGTCATGGATGTTATCAAGCTTCAACTTACTATTACTTGCAGAATTACTAACTGCAGTAACAGTTGCACTCCAACTTTCCGGAAGAGATGATAATAAAATTAATGCTTTCACCTCATCATCAAATGTTATCTGCACTGATGTCAACTGCGCAATAATTGTATTGAATTCACTAATATGATTAGTAATCGAGTTACCTTCACCCATTTTTAGGTTGACTAGCCTGCGAATCAAATACACTTTATTGGCTGCAGATGGCTTCTCATACATATTTGACAATGCCTTCATCAAATCTACGGTTGTGTTCTCGTTCATGATGTTGAACGCAACATTCTTGGCTAATGTCAACCGGATCACACCGAGTGTCTGTCGATCTAACAAATCCCATTCTGCCTGCTCCATGTCAGTTGGCTTCTGCCCTGTTAAGGGTAGATATAACTTCTTCTGATACAGGTAGTCCTCTATCTGCATCTTTCAGAACCCGAAGTCACTGCCATCAAACTTCTCAATCCTCACCTTCCCTTCTTCCAATGTCATTGCTCTTGCTGCTTTGACGAAAGCTCCTGCTGCTTTTGACTAAAGCTCCTGCTGCCTTTGACCAAAGCTCCTGCTGCGGCTTTTGACCAAAGCTCCTGTTGCCTTTGACCAAAGCTCCTGCTGCGGCTTTTGACCAAAGCTCCCACTACTTCTCTAAACTGAGATCCCCAAGAAGAAAAAAAAAGAAACCAAATCTTTTTTGATGTGGAAGATCAGACAATGCTGCAACCACAGAGCATACTAAGAAAAATGGCTCTGATACCAATTGTTAGGAACAAGGCAATAAAGGAAGAATAAAGGAGAGAAAAATAGACACAGAGAATTTAACGTGGTTCGGCGTACAATGTGTATGCCTACGTCCACGACTACACTAGGAAGTATTTGTATTTCTAGTGTATCTTAAAGCTTTACATAGAGTCTCTTATATAGTAAAATAGAGAACCACATCTCACTATTCTAAGCGATGTGGGACTAAATCAAGCACCATAATTCTAACAATTCGCCCAACGAGTATTTCACAAAGAGTCTAGAGGAAATGTTCCTCAATAATTCGCCTAGTGAGTGGGGCTCGTCCAACGACTCACAAATCAGTGAACTCCTGACTGATAAATCGCCCAATGAGCTCCTACTTGCCCAGCGACCTCATAACTATGTGAGCCCCTGACATGTAACTCGCCCAGCGAACACATACTCGCCTAGCGAATCTAAATAATTCTGCATATCAACATTCTGCATAATCATGTTGATTAGCCCCTTCCTTCGAGTTCACCCAAAGAGTAATGCTCGCCCAACGAGTCTGCATAATTTTGCAGAATCTGATTTTTGCATAATTATGCATACTCAAGCTAGTCCTAACAATCCAAGAACCTTTCTGGAGATACCAATCACATATCAAAATCAAGTATAGTACAAACATCAATACCAATTGGCCTCAATTGCAATACTAAACATCAACATTTCTATACAAACATAATTTAAACACTTAGATCTCATAGCGTTCACATATCACAAATCATTCAACAATAAAATAACCAATCATAGTACAACCATACAATCTATAATTCTAACATGTTTATAACTTAAAAACAATGAAATTAGCTCTCTTTTCCTGTTATCTTTCTTAGACAACTCTATAAACGCCAAAACACATCTAACTCCACAAGATGCTCTATCCACACATAGAAACATCACAAGAATGATCAGGACATATCATTATGATCACTGATCATTAGAGACTCATATTGATGATTAAAACGACACATGCAATGGAAAGAGAACTCACATGCAACATAAAATAAAAATAGACCAAAAAGAGGATGAAAACTTAACTTAAACGAATGGAGAAACTAATCGGTCCAACTTGAAGAGCTCACCGAAACTATTAATCCTACAATCTAGGTTCTTCAATCAGACAACTAGAGAGACAAAATTCCAAGAGAGAAGTGAGAGAATTCTATAAAAGTGATTTCGTGGTTTCTAGAAAGATAATGTGCTTTAAAAAAATAAAACTCGTTTATAACAATTCTATTTATACTAAAACCTTTTAGTATTAAAATAATTGAGTCTTATTATTCTTAAACCACTATCACTTTTAAAACATCATTTTCTAAGGCCATAAATGTCATTGAACTTTTTAAAGTTAATTAGATAATGTAACTATTATATTATTATGTTATCTTGCATATTTATGTTGAGAAATGTAAATTATGTCCGTAAGATAAAATAATATTATAGTTAATTAAAATAAAACAAAATATGATCATTTTTATTAAAAATATATTAAATAATGAAAACTGAGTGATAATATTATAGGTGGTATTATAGAAATCATTAATAGGATCTGATTATCATTTTTAATAAAGAAAATAAAAATTAATTCATTAATTTACATTAAAGGTAATATTATATTCCTATTAACAGTAGAATCTCATATCTCTTAAATAGATAATAAAATAACAAAACAATAAAATATATTTGATAAAAACATAATTCAAAGCAAACCTTTCGTAACTTTGGTAAAGATATCTGCAACTTGAAGATCAGTGGAGATGTAAGGAAGAGAGATGACATTATTGGTCATGGCTTCTCGAATATAATGACAATCCACTTCAATATGCTTGATACGTTCGTGAAAAACTGGATTTGCAACAATTTGAATAGCACTTGTATTGTCTGCATGAAGACGTGTAGATGTAGGTTGGGAAAACCCAAGTTGGTCCAAAAGACTACGTAACCACACAAATTCAGCACAAGCATATGACATTGAACGATATTCAACCTTAGTAGAAGATTTAGAAACACGATCTTGCTTCTTACATTTCCAAGAAATTAAGGTATCACTAAGAGATATACACCAATCGGTAGTAGACCTACGAGTATCCGAACATCCTACCCAATCAACATCACTATATGCCATAAGTTGTAAAGATGAGGTTTTGGGAAAGAATAACCCATGTGTAGATGAAATTTTAAGATATCGGATAATACGACGAACCGCAGCGAAGTGAAGATGACGAGGAGAAGACATAAATTGACTGACTTGGTGAACAATATATGAAATGTCAAGTCTAGTAGTGGTGAGATAGATAAGACTTCCTACTAAACGACGATAGAGAGTGGGATCAGGCAAGAGATCTCCTTCATTTTCATGTACTTTGCATTTACTTCCATAGGAGTATCAATTGATGTAGTTCTAGCTAAATCCGCCAATTTGATTAAATCTTGAATATACTTCTGTTGGTTTAAAAAAAATGCCATTGGATCGATGATGAACCTCCAATCCCAAAAAATATGTGAGTTGTCCAAGATCTTTCATGCGAAATGTTGCATGGAAATCAGTTTTCAACTTAGTAATTAACTCATGATCAGTTCCCGTAATAATGAGATCATCCACATAAACCAAAAGGAGAACGATACTGGCGGTAGACTTGTGAAAGAAGAGAGAATAGTCATATTGACTTTGTGTAAAGGAGAACTTAAGCAGAGTAATATGAAACTTCTCAAAACAAGCCCGATGAGCATGTTTAAGCCCATACAAGGAACGTCGAAGTTTACAAACATCAAAAGAGGAAGAAGGAAGCATGCCAGAGGGAAGTTTCATGTAGATTTCTTCTTTGAGATCACTATGAAGAAAAGCATTCTTCACATCCATTTGATGTAATGGCCAAGATTGAGAAGTAGCAATAGCAAGGATAGTCCGAATTATAGTCATCTTAGCAACAGGAGCAAATGTCTTCTCATAATCAATCCCATACTTTTGTCTATTACCAAGAGCAACCACTCGAGCTTTATAGCTATCTAATGAGCCATTAGATCGAAGTTTGATAGAGAAGACCCATTTACTTCCAATAGGTTTTACCGTGGGAGGACAAGACACAATATCCCATGTGTGATTTTCTTGAAGTGCCTGTAGTTCTTCTTGCATTGCCTTTTTCCAACAATCATGTTCCATAGCCTGGGTATAACTAGAAGGAATAGAAATAGATGGCAATGTAGTGGATAAAGAAATAGGTGTAAAGAAACCATACCAATTAGGAGGTTTTGATGATTGAGTGGACCGACAAAGAGGTATAACAGATGTGACAGGATCAAGTGCCGGCGGAGGGACAAAATCAAGTGTCGGAGCAGAATCATGAAGGGTACTAGAAGGAAGATGGCGTCTTGTATACACCAAACTAGGCTTGAACCGTTCCACAGTGTGAGAAGAGTCTAAAAAATGTGGCATAAGATGAAGATGATGGTGCAACATAGAGGAAAAGAAAAACTAATTTTCAAAGAACCCCACATTCCTAGAAACTCTAATGCAACGAAGTTGTTGATCATAGCAAACATAACATTTTTGATTAATATTATAACCTAGAAAAGCTCACTTAAGAGATTGATTAGTGAGTTTGTGGCGTTCATGAAGAGCAAGATGCACAAAACAAACACAACCAAAAGTACGAAGATTAAAGTAAGAAGGAAAATACTCAAACAACTTATAGAAAGGAGAAACATTATGGAGAGTAGGAGAAGGTAACCGATTAATTAAATGAACAATAGTGGAGAGAGCTTCACACAAAAAATGAAGAGGAATTGAGGATTCTAGGAAAAAAGTGTGAACAACATCAAGAAGATGATTATTCTTTCTTTCAGCAACACCATTTTGTTGTGGTGTGAAAGGACAAGAACACTATTATATAATTACCTCATTTTGAAGAAAACTTTGAAATGCATTAGACATATATTCATCTCCAGAATCTGATCTTAAAATTTTATGTGAGCAGAGAATTGAGTCTTAAGGAAAGAAACAAAACGTTGAAAAACAGAGAAAACTTCTGCTTTAGACCGAAGAAAATATACCGAAGTAAATTGACTATAATCATCTATGAATGTGACAAAATACTTATATTCTACATGAGATACAATAGGAGAAATCCCCCAAACATCACTATGAATAATGTGAAAACAATGATTTGCCTGAGATGCATTATGAGGAAATGATAAAGTTTCACTTTTACCAAGTTTGCAAGTAGTACAATCAAAAGAAACATGGGAGTTTTTATTGCCCAAAGAACAAGATTTAAAAAAGGTACTAAGTACATGAGAATTTGGATGGCATAAACGATTATGCCACATTTTATTTAGCTGTTTATCATTAACATAAACTAGAGAAAAAACAGCACCATATGTGGAAGGCAAGATGCATAGTGGAAAGAGTCGTCCCACTTTAGGTCCCTTCATAATCATTTTCCCTGACACTTGATCCTATACAACACAACCAGAATGAGAAAATTGGACATTGTAATCATGATCAACTAATTGGCCAATATATATGAAATTTGTAAAAAGATTATGAGACACAAAGACATTAGGCAAAGAAGGAGAAATATCACCAATAGCACTAATAGGTAAGGAGTTTCCATTAGCTGTGCAAATTTGTTGATTGCCATCATAAGGTTTCACATTGGATAGGGACACAACAAAATTTTTCATATGGTTAGACGCTCCAAAATCAAGATACCAAGGTTGAGAAGAAACAGGAGTATTACCTGAAAGACCAAGGGCAGAAAAGGCTGACACAATCATTTGTTCTACCATTTCTGGAGTAAGAATGTTTGCAGGAGGTGTAGGAACAAAAGTTGGAGCAAGCAAAGTAGTAGAACTTGAAGCACCAACAAAGACATGATAAGCAGTGTCTTGTTTTTGTGAAGGGCAAATAAGACAAGTGATGATAATATGCCCCCTTTATTTGCAATAGTTACAGAATTTTTGTGAACAATCCTTTGTAAGATGACCAAATCCCTTACAACTGTAGCATTGGACAGAACGCATATCTCTGGGCTTATTCTTTTCTTGGGCAGCATAGGCCACACTAACCAAAGCAGTAGAATTCATATTTTGTTCCATAACATTGTGCGTTTTGATTCGTTGTTCTTCTCGAAGAAGCTCACTTAAGCAAGCATCCAAAGTAGGCACTGGGTAACGATTCATCAGATTGATCGAGTAGCGTCAAAATCAGATGGTAGCTTCATTAAAAATTGATTTCACTTGCTAGTATGGTGCACTATTTGGACAGCTGATAGGCTTTCACCAGAAATACCCGTAAAAATCATATTTGAGTATTTAGCCCAAAGATTTTGAAAACTAGAATAATATTCCTCAATCGATAGATTTCCTTGTGTGAAATTAGCCATCTCATACTCCAATTGAAACCTCTAAGCTGCATTGGCTTGATGATAAACCTTTTTCAAATAATCCCACATATCCTTAGCAGTGTTGTAAGGCCGAAGATTAAGGATAAAATAAGGCTCAATAGAGCTAAGAATCCAAGTTATGAATTGGGCATCTTTCATTTCCCATTTCCCCAAATCTGTTGCAGCCGTCAGTGCGGGAATTTTGCCATCAATATGACCCCATAATTCTTTTCCTTTGACAAAGAGCTTAAATTTAAAATCCCAAGCAGCATAATGTTTCCATTAAATCGAACTAGAAAAGAGTCGAGTTTATCCGAGGCCATGATGAACAAGGATGCAGAGAATGGGTTTTCAAAATCAAAACCAGAGAATACGATAGAGGCGTGACGAACGTCAAACTAGAACAAAATACTGTGAGCGGGAAATAGCACGGATGAACCGTGAGAATGAATCAAAGCGAACACGA
The DNA here is from genome assembly GCF_037176805.1 of Vigna unguiculata. NCBI lineage: Eukaryota > Viridiplantae > Streptophyta > Magnoliopsida > Fabales > Fabaceae > Vigna > Vigna unguiculata. The sequence continues at coordinate 11,764,629 of NC_140799.1, forward strand.
AAATCATAATAATACAAACGAGAGTCAAAGTCGCGAACAAGAACAAATTCAGAAACCACCACCGAAAACGAATTGAAACGAACCAAGAAGCTAACAGGTTGAAAAACTCCCACCGATTGCTAACGTCAATCACAAGTTTGAAACCAGCGACTGCGAACAACGTGACAAAGATGGAGGCAGCGGAGCTCGATAACAGCGTATCAAAAAAGAAGACCAGGATGACAGCGAAGCTCGATAACAGGTCGAAGAAGAAGACTAGGATGGAGAATACGAGTGATCCACGATTCAGAGTTGTAGCTCTGATACCATGTCACGATATATGAAAACATACTCTAATACTTAAAAGTGTATCTTAGAAAGGCTTGTTGTTATTCTATAGCCCCCTTTTCTTCAATAAGCACTATTGAATATATTTACATTAATATTCAATAAAGGGGAGGGATTATAGGATATTTCCTATTTACAGGGAGTAATTGACAATCCCTAATAGCAATTGGGAATCCCTAATAGTTATGTATTAAATATATAAAATAATCTATTAAAGACAGAATAAACTATATTTATATGCATTAACAGTAGTCCACACAATACTAGTCAGTGAGAAAAAGAGTAAAGCATATAAGAGAAAAAAGTAAAGCATAAAGTAAATCATGAAAATCAATGTGCCTTATTTCTCTATTACACGTTAGGATTGAAGCATTAAGACTTTCTCTAACAAAAGGTTTAACTGCTACTTGGACACATCCTATGTGTAAAATACTAGTATTTTCTTGCATGTTCAGCAACTAATTGCTTTGTGAGAAGATGAAATTCTTCTCCAACTTCAGGATCTAGCTAAATTTTTTTTTTCGTTGTTTGGATTATATAATCTAAATTTCGAACTGGTTTGCTTTCTTCTAAGATATATAGTTCATCCTGTGAAATCTTGGTTTTTCTCGGTTATTTGTTGCTTGGTTAATATCTTTGAAGCAAACTTCTTCTTGAAAAATATTATTTAGCAATCATTGAGATTATTTAGCAATTGATTAAATAAATCCATGAAGAAAATTTCTTTAAGATTATATGATATTCTAATTTATTTAATCTGAAGTTATATTTTGAATTATACAATTTAAAATTAAAATGTGAATTTTAGTTATATAACTTAAAATATATAATTAAAAATTTAAAAATAGTTTCAAATTTTCTAATTTATAATATTATTTTGAAAATGTAATTTTAAATTATGTAACCCATATACTGTTACTAAACAATAATTAAAAACTTCCGGAAACAAAATCAAAGCATCTTAACGAAAAATATTAATTGTTATTTTAATTACATTAATTAGTTTATTCTAAACAAAAGAAAACTTGTTTTAAGTTTAACTAAAAAATTAAGATTTATTTTCCCTTAAAATAATGTTATCATTATAATTTACTCAAAAATTAATAAACAAAAGATTTAAATAAAAAATTAAAAGAAGATTTTAATAAGTTAACTCAATATATTTCACCTCCTAAAAGATACTCGTGCGCTAAAGGCCCGAAGCTAACTTCAGTACAAATTTTCTACTTGCACCCATAAATTTTAGCTGCACCCTTTAACTTTTTAAAATAACTATTTTATTTTTTTATAAAAGTGACTTTCAAATTACTTATTCTCAGCATCTTTCTTTATAAGATTTTTGAAATTTTAAGATATGATTTTTAGAACAAAAGTTTCAGATCACGTAAAATGCTTTATAAATAAAACAAAATTTTTAGAATAATTTTTTTGGAAAATATATAATTTCTTTTAAAGCGAGTTTTTCATAATACATAAAATACATTTTAAATAATTTTTATATAATATATTTTTCCCTCTTCTTTTGCAACAGCCACGGTGCAGCAATGTCGATGATAGAATCAGCGACTGAGGATGTGTCTTGCAGTGAAAGAGGACATTTTACTTTTTGTCGATTAGATATACATTTATAAATAATATAGGTGCAGGAAGAAAAAGCCCTGAAGGTTAGGCCCACAACTCATTTAGCTTTTTGGTCTCTTACCCAAAAATGACCGACCAAAAACTAACAAAAAATGAAGCTCCAGTTTCTTCTGTTTTGTATCCACCACTTTCCCAAAACTTCTACATAATACTTGCAACTAAAAAATGAAAAATAAAACATTGAATGTTTGGGATATAGGAAAATTAGTATCTCTAAGATTTAAAATTAATCTATTAAAAAATTAAAAATATTGTTAAAAAGAATATGGAAAACTTCAACCAATTATCTTCTAATGTGAAGTTGATTTCATTTTTTTCCATCTTTTTCTTCTAATGTAAAGAACGATCTATAAAACAAATACACAATCTTTTCTTATAAAATTGGTTTATAATTCCTAAATAAAATTAATTATCTTGAAACTACTTTTCAACAAACTTATACAACGAAGACTAATTCAAATTATAAGATATTAAAATTATATATATATATATATATATATATATATCTATATATATTAAAATAACATAATCTTACACTAAATAATGAGAAATGAAAAAAAAAATCCAACTAATGTCTCCCTAACCTATATTTTTTGGTTGAAAAGAAGAGTATGTGTTTTTTATTTGAATTTTATTCATTAGAAAATTCATTCCCAAGTCAATAAAACATTTACATTACTTCTAATCTATGCATTAGAAACTGTAATTTCCCCGTTAACAATGCATCAAAAGATATCCAAACATAACCTAATACTTAAAAACAAAGAATTTCTATTGAATAATGAATAAGGAAAAAGTAAGTATTATATTTAAATGAGTTTGATTCATTGTAGAACAACTACCCTTTTCTCTCCCCTGTTTTATTTTTCTTTTCGAAAAATTTCAGTGATTCTTGTGCATTAATAGTGGGATTGGCTTGAGTGTTTAAGATCATTTTAATAATAAAATTTATATTAGCATTCTCAATATTTGTTCTAAGACGTACAAACATTCTCTAAAAAAGACAATGTAATAAAATTCATATTAGTACTATCCTTTTTTATGCCTAAGACTCACCAAAATTCTAAGAAAAAAAAAAATCTTATTTCTCGAAACAATCATAATATGGTACGCAATGATAGGGAACACAGAACGACAAGTGAGTTACAATCACAAAATTTACACCGAAGTTCCCCCGAGTGTTATTAAAGTTGAAGTGATCCAAAATGGATTATAAAGAATTCAAAATGATACGTGATTAAACAATAAGAAAACCCAATTATTTTTGTAACAAGAACACGACTAACAATTTGAGAAATTTGAATTAGAAGAAAAGAAAACTTTTTATTTGGATTATTCTAAACATTCTATATAAGTTTTATGTTGGATGTAAATTTACTCATATATAAACTCTAAAATACCAAATTTTGTTGTACTTTTTCTTAAATCAATTAAAAAATCTTACCTATTATTCTACAAAATCTTATAGGCAGTCACTTTATTATAATCACAGACCAGAGGAGTTTAAAATTTCTCAATGAGCAACGTCTCTTGCTTGAAAAGCAATTTAAATGAGCTTCCAAACTATTTGAGTATGATTTTGAGATTCGTTTTAGGCCAGGAAAGGAAAACCAAGTGGCTGATGTCTTGTCACGTCGAGAATATTTTATGGTTGTATCCTTATTTTAAACAGAAACGGAAGGCATGGGAAAGAGAAGTCCAAAAGGACGAGAAGTTGACCTCTTTAAACAGGATTTATTGGTGAATGGAGAATTCACGATGGCTATGAATTAGTGCATGGAAGACTATTTTATCAAGGGAAATTGGTTCTACTCTAAAGGTATTCTCGCATTATCATTAAGGAGATGCATGAGTCTCCATTACACGGTCACAATGGGTATACTTCGAAAATATAAACGTGGCTGGGGTGGTTTATTGGGAAGGCACGAGGAGAGACATTAAATAGTTGGTCATGCAATGTAATGTGTGTCAACGTAACATAATAGAAACATTGGGTCATGCGGGTCTTTTGCAACCATTGCCTATTCCTACTCAGGTTTGGTATGATATATCTATAGACTTCATTGGAGGGTTACCAAAGTTAGAGGAAAAGATAGTATTTTTGTTGTTGCGGATCGACTTACAAATTACAAAGTATGCTCATTTCTTTTCCTTGACTCATCCCTACACTACAGTAGAAGTGTGGCTTAGTTATTCATTAAAGAGATAGTGAAACTCCATGAATTTCCATCCACAATAGTTTCAGATCAAGATCAACTACTTTTTACTAACTTTTGGCGTGAATTATTTCGCCCAGTGGTTACTAAGCTCAAATTTAGCACAACCTACCATACTCAAACGAATGGTCAAACAGAGGTTGTCAATCATTGTTTGGAAACTTATCTCTATTGCATGATAGGTTCTCAGCCTCAGAAATGGCCACAATGGTTGCTATGAATTGAATTTTGGTTTAATGCCAATTATAGTGCTTCGACAAAGATGACTCCCTTTAAGAACTTGTATGGCCGTGATCCTCCCTTGATTCTTAAGGGTATAACTATTCCTTCTAGGGTGGAAAGTATTAACCAACTTCAACAAGAACATGGTGAGATATTAAAGGAGTTGAAAATGAATTTTTGTAAAGCCCAAGATCAAAATCAAACTCAGACTAACAAACACAGGAGGGAAGTGGAATACCAAGTGGGAGATTAGGTCTATTTCAAAATGCAGGCTTATAAATTGAAAGCAAAACGACACAATGAAAAACATAGCCCTTGGTTCTATGGACCTTACAAGTTTGTTGAGAGAATTTGGATTGTGGCATTCACTCATTGTAGAATCCACCAAGTGTTTCATTTTTCTCACCTCAAAAGAGCTGTCCAGCCAGATACTGTAATCCAAGATCTACCCCCACTAGAGATGGCAAATAAACCCATTCTCGTGGGTATTGCCCGTCCCCATTTTGATGGGAATCCCCGCATTGACTGGGTATGGGTATGGGGAATCCCCGACTTTTTTCAATTGGGTATGAGGATGGGTATGGGGATGTACATATCCCTGCCATATTACCCGTCCCCATTTAAATTATTAAAATATTTCTAATTAATTAAATAACCATATATATATATATATATGTTACTTTTTATTTATTCTAATTATTTGGTTTGTCATGAAATTCATTCGCATTTCAATTATATTTTTCATCTTATCATAATCTTTATGTAATTATGTTAAAAATATGTATGTTAATTAAAAAATTTTATGTCTCAAATTTGAATATTTCTATTATTTTTTAATATTTTTATTTAATGTATATTTTTCTTTTACATGAAAATGTTTAATACTCTCAATTTAAGTATTTAATAGCACAAACATTTTGTTTGCTAGGTAATATAAAAAAAATCATTTACTTATTATTCTTATTATTACTTTTTGTTTCATTTGAATAACTTTTTTATTTCACTAAAACATTTTTTGTTATTTCTCAACTACTGAGTATATATATGTTGATATTTAAAAAGTTTTCTTATATCTCTAAGATATTTTTCAACTTATCATACCCTTAATTATACATTTGTTTTCCTTTGTGTGATTTCTTTCAATAGTCTCTCAAATTGTTTGTAAACATTTGTTAATTTTTTAATATTTTTATTTCTTGTTTATTTTCATTATGTAGAATACTATTTCGATATATTTTATTTAATTATTTTTTATTTTTTAACTCATTATCAATCATACTGTAATTTTGTCACTATAATTGTATAAATAACTTTTATTTACTACAATATAATAATTTAATGTAATTGTCATTAATATTTTTTTATCACCATCCAACATAATTGAAGTTCAAAAGATACAAGATCTATGTTAAAATTTTATTATTATGATTATTATTTGTTTTTTGTATCATTTTGATTAAGTAATGTATTATAACTTTTATTAGTGTATAAAAAAGAGATTCATTAGAATTTAAAAGATTGAAGTAAACAAACATTTAAAATATATTTTAATTTGAATATTTGTTTTGCTTTTATATTTTTTTAAAAATATTTTTAAATTTTATCAACTATATTTCATTAATGTTTGCAAATTTAATAAATGTGTTGGTTCTCATGAAATTTTATTTGGTATTATAATCTAAAATGTCAAAAATTATAATTTATTTTAAACTTTTATTATGATTATTATTTGTTCTTTGTATCATTTTGATCAAATGATGTATTATAACTTTTATTAGTGTGTGAAAAAGAGATTCAATAGAATTTAAAAGATTGAAGTAAACAAACATTTAAAATATATTTTAATTTGAATATTTGTTTTTCGTTTATATTTTTAAAAAAATATTTTTAAATATTATCAACTAGGTTTCATTAATGTTTGTAAATTTAATAAATGTGTTGGTTCTCATGAAATTTTATTTGGTATTATAATCTAAAATATAAACAATTATAATTTATTTTAAACTTTTATTATGATTATTATTTGTTCTTTGTATCATTTTGATCAAATGATGTATTATAACTTTTATTAGTGTATAAAAAAGAGATTTATTAGAATTTAAAAGATTGAAGTAAACAAACATTTAAAATATCAATTATGTTCTTTGTACCATTTTGATCAAATGATGTATTATAACTTTTATTAGTGTATAAAGAAAAGATTTATTAGAATTTAAAAGATTGAAGTAAACAAACATTTAAAATATATTTTAATTTGAATATTTGTTTTTCTTTTATATTTTTTAAAAAATATTTTTAAATTTTATCAATTATGTTTCAATAATATTTGCAAATTTAATAATTGTTTTAGTTCTCATAAAGTTTTATTGGTATTATAATATAAAATATAAACAATTATAATTTATTTTAAAGTATTTGATATCGAAGAAACAATCATCATTCTAATATTGAATATTTGATAATATTATATTTTCTTTATCATAATTTTTTTATTATTTTATAAAAATTAATTAAAATTAATATTGAAGTAGTAAGAAAATGGGTATGGGTATGGGTACGAGATTATACCCGTTACCCGGTGGAGATGGGGATGAGTCAAAAGTTTAATACCAGTTGGGGTTGAGTCAGTGGCGGATCTTGACGAAAAGTGTTGGAGGGGCCAAAGTAATATAATTTTGAGATCATTCGATTCGATAATTAGTATAATGCTTCAAAAAATGACTTCTCTAACTGAACATTTTTTATGATTAGTATAATACTTCAACATATGTGAAGAGGTAGAATCTATCTTGTTTTAGTCAATAATTTCCTTTTCATCACTCTTAAACGATTCATTTATTCTTCCATTCTTTATCAATATACCTTTTTTGTAAACAATACTAAAAAATAATTGATCATAATCTAATAAAAATTAAGACATGTAATCATTAAAACAAAAATATATTCATTATTATTAATACATAATACATTATTATTTTTTCTATATTCATAAAAAAAATGAATATACAAATAGCTCATTAGATAAAAAAAATAATGTTTTCATTATTAAGACAAGGGACGAGAAAGGAAGAAGATAAATGAGAAAAATAATGAGTTTATGTCTATTTTTTTATCTTTAAAAACAAAAAAAAAAAGACATATGAGAGTGAGAGATTATTACAATTTGTGAAAAACTAAAAAGACAATGAAAAGGAAAATAAAAATTATGTCAATAAATATTTGGTTTAATTACTCTTTTGATTCATGCTTTCCTTTACAAATGTTAAGTTGGTCCTCTAATATTTTTTTAATCTCAATTTGGTTCTGATTTTTGAAAAACTGATGTAATTCGGTCTTTTACGATAAATTTCGTTAAATTCCTTGAAACAAATCAATGATCTTTTCATTAAAATTGAGATTCTTAATATGAATAATTTACTTTGTTGGTGTAATTAACCTAATCCTAGTATCAATTTTTAAATAAAAATAGGAATCAAAAGAAAAATTAAACCTAAATATTTTTATTTTTTATTATATTTAATTTTATGTTTTATTATGTATTTATATTAAATGTTATGTTTAAATAAAAGAAATAAAAAATAAAAAATATAATTTTTATTAATTTCTAATATGCATTACCTACAATTTTAAAAAAAAATTATATTATATTATATATATATATATATATATATATATATATATATATATATATATATATATATATATATATATATATATATATATATATATATATATATATATAAACTGAAAAAAAAAGAAAATTTTGGGGGGCCAGGGCCCCTCCCTGCCCCCATGTAGATCCGCCATTGGTTTGGGTATGGGGATGGGGATGAATTTTTTTTACGGGGATGGGTATGGGATAGCGAAACTTATGCCCGCCCCGCCTCGTTGCCATCCCTACCCCCCACATTCACTGAAGAATTAATTTTGGATGTCTAACCAAAACAATTATTAGAGACTAGGACAAATAGTCAAGGAGAATTGGAAGTTTTAATCAAATGGTAGTATCTTCCAAATTCGAAATATAGTTGGGAAGTCTTCAATCAACAAGGAGTTTCCAAATTTTTACCTTAAGGACAAGGTAAAACTTCATGGAGGGGGTATGATAGGTTTGACATTGTCTATAATAAAAGGAAAAGAGAAACATGTCAGGAAAGACAATTATGTAATAATTGTCATAGGCATTGATAAGGAATTTTCAAGTGAGACGAATTTTAGGACAAATTCTTTTTAAGAAGGAGGGTACGATAGAGGACTTTTAGTCATATATTGAATTTGATTTCATTAAAAAGAGGATTCTCTTTGTTCTCTTCTCATCTGTGTGTTATGTGCTTTGTTTTGAATTTTATTTGTTGGTTGAATTGTGAATTTGTTGTATTTTTTTCCTGTTCTCTGTTTAAATTGTGTATTTCTATATTTTATTCGTGAAAATTATTTGTTTTTGTGTTTGGGATTTGCAAGTGCACTTACTTTTATTTACATGATTTTGAGGGTTTGAAGGAAAAATTGTTTAGTTTTTTTTTGTTGAACTCCAAAAAAAAAATTGTGGATCAAAGTCAAAAGGAAACAAATATATATTGAAAAGAAAAACAAGGATCCAAAAAAAAGGGGAGTTCAACACAACCTTTTGTTGCAATTTTATTTGTGGTTTATTGATTTCTACTTACAATCAGTCTTTCTCTTAAAGTCTCTATGTTGTCTCCTTTAAATCTCTTTGGTAGTCTTATTATTTTCTAATTTTAATTTTCTTGTTTTTGTGTTTTTAAAATTCCTTGAAGTTTTGTCTAGTGTTTTGTATTTTTCTTTAACCTCTTGAGTCAAGACTTAGATCTCGCAACGCTTTTCACTTTGTTTGTTCACTCTTTTCTTAAGCTACTAGAGTTCTTTGCCAAGGCCTAAAGGAAATTTGAGTGATAAAAGGCAAGAGAGTACATTAAAAAAAACCTATAAGTGTAATACATGAGTGAGAATTTGAGTGAAACACTTAGAAGAGTGGTGAAGTCATAAATATATTTTATTATACTAACATTTTCTTGCAGGAACTAGTAATATTGAGTAATGCAACATGTTTCCACATAAGCATCCTTCTGGAACTGGTTTAACATATGGTTTAAATTATCAAAGTCCTAACTAAGATCATTTGGTTAGAGGACTTGAACGTATCAAGAGAGTGACATGTAGAGATACACCCAGTATTTATGAGACATTGGGAGAGGATGTCAGTGCCTTGGAATCCATAATTATAAATTTAAATGGTAAGATTTCTAGTGTTAAAAAGAAGCACAATCTTGATAGAAAAGTTTTGCCAAAGACAAGTGCATTAAGATGTTCCAAATGTGAAGGCAATGGGCATAAAACTCATCAATGTCCTAATGGGGATGCAAGTCCCATGACTCATGAAGACCTCAAGAACTACATTTCATACTTGAGAGAGGAGGAAGAAAGGACAATGCAAAAATTATATGTATTGAAAAGAAGGCAAGAGGGAAAGCTAAAAAGAGCCCATGAGAAGAAAACAATTGTAGAAAATTAAGCAAAGGAAAAGAGAGAAAAAGACGAGAAAGAAAAGAGAGAAAGAGACGAGAAAAAAAAGAAAGAAAAAGAAGAGAAAGAAAAGAGTAAGAGAGAGAATAAAGAAGAAGGAGAGAGAAAAGAGAAAGAAGAACCAAAAAAAGAAAAGAAACAAGAGAGTAGAAAAAGAGAGAAGGAAGAAAAGAGAGAGAAAGAGAAAGAAATAAGATAGCATTATGAATTGCCAATGAAAAACGGTACTAACTTTCCTCTTATTGTTTTATTGCCTAGGGATGAATTATTCATCAAAGAGTAATGGCATCAACAATGGAAAGAAGAAAGGATACTTAGGAAATACTTGTTCATCAAACAACAAGGAGATCAACAATGGGAAGATGAAATGATGATAAAAAAAGACACAAGCTTAGAAATATATGCTCATGAATTAGCTTGTTTATCCATTTCTAACAAACCTATGAGTGATCAATGTCATACCTATAATTTGTTTGTTTGTTTGCGCAATATTCCCTTCTTTTCTTTGAACATTTTATCTTTAATTTAAAATTGCTTGATGATTTGTGCAGGTGGGTATTTGACCCTAGAGGCAGACCTCCAAAATCTTTGATAATAAGAGATTGGCCTCTTCTAGGATCCAAATCTCCTTTTAGTAGAATTTCTAATTTTTTTTATGTTTATGTTTGTGCGTAGGACCTTCTAGAATTCGAGTCGAATTCTCTTCAAACAAGAGAGAATGATAAGGAATTTTCAAGTGAGACGAATTTGAGGACAAATTCTTTTTTAGAAGGGGGGTATGATAAAGGACTTTTAGTCATATATTGAATTTGATTTCATTAAAGAGAGGATTCTCTTTGTTCTTGGCTTATGCCTTTGGTTCTTATCAAAGATTAACATCTTTGTGGCGAATCTTCACTTGACTTATCAATCTGCTACATTGTGGCGTCCTCCATCTCTGTGTAATTCTACGTTCTTCTCTGATTTATTCGTGTCATGTCTCTTGAGAATTCAAATTCAGAAATGATCATACTCTTTCCTAGATAGGATCATATCAGCTGTTATACAACAATTATGTTATAATTGTCATAGGACTATAAAACTGTTTTGTTTGAGGTAGGAAGGGATATTTGAATCTTAGTTTTGAGGAAAGGTTGTGGAGAGTGAGGTCTCTCAAAATACCTCTATTGTAATAGAAGTTTGGTCTAAATCCTTGCTTCATTGGTACGAAATAGACTAGTGGAATAAAAGTGTATCTTTCTATGTGAAATACCTTTCTAAACCAATCATTGATAAGACATAAAGGTAATCATGATAAAAAGTGTAGTGTAAGGAATTTAACAAGGATAGGCTCTAGGATGATGTTTTGGAGAGGGACATGAGAAGAAGTTATATGACTGTGAGTATGTTTGTATCATCACAGTTAACAACGGATGATCTGTGCATGAGACTATACTACCTTGAAGATAAAGGTATGGCTTTCACTTGTCTTTGTCATTTTTTTCCATGAATATTGAGTATGAGTTGGACGTTTGAAAGTGTAAAAATCAGAAATTATTTTCTGTTGTTTAGAAAAATACATATATTGGTACAAAAATAAGGGGTTATAGATTCTAATGCGAGCATCTCAAACGGGGAGTTATAGAAAAATAAGGAAATGAAGACCTTCAATAAAGATCTGTGTTCAATCAAATGAAATCCTTTTAATTATATTATCAGAGTAACTAGTTTATTACTAATATATGGTTAGGCCAACAAGTTGTCATAGTAAGTAGTTAAAATTTTCAGTGTGAGACTATATACTAATGGATGGTTCAATAATTGTGTGTAACAATAGACCCAGCAAAAACTAAACTTTGTTAAGATAGTTTCTAATTCATGGCTTTGATACCTGTAACTTCCTATTTAATAGTGAAACCACTAAATAAAGGAGTCCATAATTAATAAAATAAAATAGATAAATCCACATACTTATATAGTATATTTATACAATCATAAGAAGAAACTTAAGGATGAAACCACTAAGGGTTTCTATCAAAACTTTGCACATCTCCTATTCAGCTAACTCAAGCATCAAACTGAAGACTTCTTCACATCCACTGATTCATCAAGGACTACAACATTCTCTGCTCATACCACATTGGTGATCATAGCAAAAGAAAAGAAGATAACATAAGACAAACAAAGAAACAAACAAGGTAAACTAGCTAAATAAAACAATACAAATGCATTATAAAATAGTCCATATGCATATAAATTTCCAAATTCAAAATATACAACACAACCACACAATATGTCATATTAGTGAAGCCATGCACATGTAGTGATATAACATGCTCTAGCAAGCTACCACACACATGGTTAATCCCTTTTCACAAACATAAGAATAATGGAACCATACTTATGATAGAACCTCCAGCTACTCTCACCACCTTATCATTCTCCTCTACATGAGTGTGAATAGTTAATAGAGTTCAGGATAGCCTCACAAAATGGAATAGTATTGACTATCAAGACACACCTTAGTGAAACACATTACCACTGGGATTTCCTTTCTAGGAAATACCCTACGGTTGCTCAAAATATACCTTTACTTCGTATACAAACCAACCATTTCATGGGTAGTAATTCACATTAGCCACAAGACATCAAAATTAATCATAGAATAACTACTAGACTCTTATACACTTACTCAACAAAACCAACCTCCCGCAAGGTGAAACATGCATAATTGTCCAATCATCCAACGACCAGATGGCACATGCAACGAGTGAATCATTGGAACTCAAAGAGGAAAAATCCTTCCAAAATTTACATAACAAAGGTGTTCTCGACTAGCGACTACAAATTCAGTAACTCTTTGACTTTGAGTTTGTTGAGCGAGTAGGTACTCGACTAGTGACTCCCAAGTCAGTAAGCCCCTAACTTTGAATTCGCTCAGCGAGTGGATTCTCACTCAACAACTCCCAAGGCAGTGAGCGTCTAACTTTGGATTCGCTAAGCAAGCTCGCCCTCGACCAACGAGTTTGTATAATTATGCATATCCTGATTCTGCATAATCCTATATTTTCAGCCCAATTTAAGAAATCCAATAGTGTTCTATATACCAAAAGATACCATCTAAAATTCACAACATTCATCAACCTAATTTATCACATTTGAGTGTCAATCAAACAACATTTCAAGACTTCATCATACAACCGTAATTATGCAAAAGTTGAGGATTTAACTCCCGGATTTAACTCCCATTTTAAACAAGTAACACTCATCACATAGCTCAATCATTCAGGCAATTCGCAGTACAATCACACAATTAGTAATTATAACATGTTTGTAACTTAGAAACAGTACAACTAGCTTATCTACACATAGAAATACCAGAAAAATGATTAGATCATATCTTATAATCATTAATCAACTAAGAACCAAGCAGAAAACTAAAGGAGCATATGCGTCTTCAATGAGAGACGCATGCAAAGACTAACAAAATTATACAAAGGAAGAGTTGAAAATCAACTTACTCAATTTGAGAAATTGATTGGATGAACTTGAATATCTCATCGCGAGGATCACATGGGCGATCTCCAATCTTGAAAGAAATAATCACACAATCAAAAATTGTAAAGAGAAGGAAGATAGCTCTAGATAACAGGCTTTTAGAGAGAGGAAATGTTTAAAGTAATGAAACTCATTTATGAAATTTCTATTTATACTTAAGTATTTTATTATTAAAATAATTGAGTACCATTATTTTAAACACAATACCAATTCTAAAATATTATTTTCTATGTCGCTACAATACCATGCTAAGAAGTAAACTTGAATATTAACTCATCCTTACAATACTTAGTACTAGTATGATTGTAGATAAAACATAATTTTACAACAAGTTTATTATCACACTTGAACTTTTATTTTGGCTCATATTTTTGTAGCTAGCATTTGTGTATGGTAATATCGGAGCCGGATAATGAAAAACTTGGTAATAGGAAGTGGAGGGAGTGAGGTTGTTGTTAGGCATGTTGTAAAATGTAAGTTGTTTGATTAATTGTGTTTTTAAATAGGTTTCCTCATTAATATCGTAATCAATGAAACGAAGGTAATGATGGCTTTCAGTGTATAAAATTATCAAGGAGAATTGTCTCATGACTTTCTTGTGCTTCATTCATCATCGGTAATATTTAAATCTTTAATATATATATATATATATATATATATATATATATAATGTAATAAATATTACTAATTATGATTATTTTTTATGTATGGTATCTGACCAAGGAAGTGTTCCTAATGAAGAAACTATTGATTTAAATTAATATTGGTAATTGAAGAATATTATTAAAATTTTATTATGCTTGACTTTGTATCTATACGAACAAAGATATTGTAATATTTCACTAGTTTGAACGTTTAAACTTCATCATCTACTTTGAACTTATAAACAATATTCCTTATTAATTTTATGAATATTATATTTAATTATAAAACATATCAAATAGAATTTTTGTTTTTTATTTCATGTTTTAGAAATTATTTGTATTAAAAAAAATGTAACAAATAAAATTAACAGAATTTGAAACACCAAGTAAAATCATCAATAAATAATGAATTGCATTGCAATAGTTAAAAACACTGAAAATGAGATTTTAATATTGTCAAACTATAGCAGGAATTTAAAACTGTTAGTAAGTAGAATGTTTGCAAAATTCCCACAAAGTTCAAGTGATTTTAGAACCACTGACAAGTAACACGTTACTCGAGATCGCTAGTAATCTTTTAATGTTGTTTATTTCAAAAAAATAATTGCACATTTTTAGTGTAACATTTTTAATGGTGTTAATACTGTCGGAAATACTAAAAGTAATCACATTTAAAAACTAATTCTCTTGTAATAAATGTTTAAAGTATTAGAAAAATTTTACTAATTTGGGATGTTGCAAATTTACATAAGGACACATTAAAATATTTTAGAACAAATTAAATGGTTAAAACTATATTGCTATATATAATTGGTAAAAGTGAAACTGTCCTTTTTATTCTAATTGTAGGTAGAATTTCAAAAAGTATTCCCTGCAATCTTCTACAAAATCAGTACGATATTCTCAAGTCCTAATAAGTTGTGTCACTTCCAAGTTATCAATCACAATATATATATATATATATATATATATATATATATATATATATTTTTGTTACTGCAAAAAACAAATAAGATATATTAGGCACAAGTGTCACCTTACCCATACAGTCCGTTATCTTCTCAGTTGGCCTCTTCCCAGTTGGCACATGTCTGTTTGGACCCGGGAGGGGTTACCTGTAGAAGGGAAGCTTAAGTCAACGAAGGCTCTTACAAAGTCAAATCAGGCGATTAATGAAGTAATGAATGCGTACCTTTTATTTGTGAGATCCAGGTATATTTATAGATTTATTAATTGTGTTTGACCATTCTATGGGCTGGACCCCGGTTTGGGTCATAGGTGGGCTTGGGCCCTGGCCTAGGCCCTTAGTTCTGACCATCGTGGGCTTACTATTTTTTAGGTGTTTTGGCTTCGTCAAATATTTTAAAGTGGTCGGTGTAGTCCGATTTCTTCTCTAGTTGGTTTATGTCGTCATTGTTCGCATGTCGTCCTAGGTTGACTATTCCTTTAGCAGCTTTGGTTATGGGTTTAGGCCGGTTAAGCCTAGGTCGACCTGAGTCAGCTACCTGAGTTGTTTTCGATATAGATGTGGTGATTATTTATTGTTATTATTTGGTTGAGTTGGCTAGATACGTGTGTGTGTATATATATATATATATATATATATATATATATATATATATATATATATATATATATATATATATATATATTTCATGTTATATATTTGATTATAATTTATTCATAATTTATACTTTAATTGGACAAATGTTATAATTTTAGTATATTAAAATACTTTTACATTGTTATGGATTGGAATCATTTAAATATATTTTTCTTTCTTAAAAACGTAAGAGAATTTTAGATTTTAAAAAACAGACAATACACAATAATTAATTTTATCAATATTATCTCAATAATTTGAAGTCGAAATATAATCTTATTTGTGAGAAAACAAATAATACCTTAAATACATTAATCGATCTTAATCATATTATTTTTAAGATTTGAGGGAAAAATGATTATTAATTTAAAAGCGTATAATTTTAAGTTATTATCTTATTGTATATGTTTTTAAAAATTAGGTGTAACAAATGAATCATTTTAATTTTCTTTACTTTTAATATTGACTAATTATACAAGTATACTAGATGCTTTGATTATTTTTCTTTTGCGATTAATATGATTTTATTCTTTCTATTTTCGTTCAAAAATAACTTTCATATTAGCATATAATTACTCACCAGAGCAAGAAATTTGACCCACGTGTCCAAAACCTAACAACAGAACGCATAGACCATGGTTTTCAATTACCCAATATTAATAATATAATATACATGATCTAAAAGCAGCACAAGTTATGGAAGTTTCGCACTTTGCATATTTTTTACTCTTCACTTTGTAGTTTAGTTCAAGCCTTTTCAGCTTTTTATTCTTGTCTCCTGCAAAATTCTCCAAAAGCCCAACTCAACGCTAACTTGTTCCTTTCCCTGTTTTTCTCTTCTCTGCTTCTGGGTATGTCATTCTCCTCAACTTTAATTTCTGTTATCACACGATGAAACACCATTTACCTTGTCAAATTGATGTCTGCTTATGCTTATTTTGTCCCAACACTTTCATTTTCTTTTTTTTGTGAAATGGGTTGCGTTTGAGTTTGCATAATTCCAAGTTATTTATCTGTTGTTTGCAATATTTATGTTTCTTTTTGGTCTTCTTGAAGATGGTTGGGAGTTTTGATCACTATTGGTTCTTTACAGCTAAGTTGATTGATTTCTTTGGGAATCTGAGCTTTGGAATCTTGATCTTCCAAAACACCTTCAATCCTCAAACCCCCATTACCGAAATGGGTCCTCGTGTCTTGAATATTTTATTTGATTTTGTGCTTGGTTTGCTAGTACTTACCAAATTACATAGTCATCAAATTTTGTGGTTTAGTGACATTTTAATGGAGTGTTTATCGGCTGATAACTAATATTTATCTGAAAAATGTCCTTCCATATTAAGTGAGGTATCTCCTTTCAATCATATTTTATCCGTCCAGACTCAAAACTTTGCTTAAAGGTTATCCAAAACATTGCTTAAAGGATCTGAGTTTAGTTTCACTTAAACAAGCACCGTATTGTTCAAGAAGTTGTATTAGTAGTAGTAAGCATCCAATCTGGTTCTGGTTGTATCCAATCGAGATTGTATGATGTGTGGCTTTAATTTTCTATGCTATGCATTAATTATGGTTCATGACATGAGGCTTCTATAACAGGTTAGCACTAATTTGGGTGAGCAAAGGACAATGGTGAGTAGTTAACCAGTTACTAATTGTTCTCAAGACAATTTTGTTATCATTGTTTTGCAGCCCTGAATGCCATCTCAGTGGTTCCTGTATGGTTTTTGGTGTTAGCACACTACCTGCAAGAAATATTGCCTGAGAAGAAGATGCAGCTATATCATCATCCGTTGGATTTGGACAGCCAGAGGGTGAGAATTTCATTGGAGGAGGAGGGTGTGGATTATACATCTCACCATGTCAATCCCATTACTGGCAAGAACTTGGATTCTTCTTTCTTCAAGATGAATCGCCGTGGAAGGGTCCCGGTTTTCCAAAATGGTTCTCATATCATTTACAACACTATTGATATAATCCAGTATGTCTTATACTTCTCACCCTTCTTGTATCATTCTATTTATTTCGACTTACATATATAAATGTGCATAAACAGAACCATTTTTGTAAAAACTATTCCTATGTTGCTCTTGAAATTGAAATTAAAACGAAAAAGTAGTTGAAAAATTGGTTACTGACCAAGTCCTCTCTTCATATACATCACTACTCCAAAACCAGTTCCCTCCAAGTGGCAAATAGTATAGTCATGCATTTCAGATATGAACTGCTTTGTATTGTTTCTTGATAAAGCTTAATTATTTGCACACTAAGAGTGAAGAGTGTGTTCAATTTTGAGTTTACTTTCACACCGTTATGTTACAAACAGAAGTTATACAGTTGGGCTGAATGTTCAGGTACATCGAAAGAATTGCTGTGGTTTCCTCAGGGGCTGACAGTATCAGTACCAGTAACAGGGAAGTGATTGAATGGATGCAGAGGATACAAGACTGGGACCCCAAGTTTTTCACACTTGCACATATACCTGAGAAATACCGTGTTTATGTTTCCAAGTTCATAAGGCAAGTGGTGATTGCTCGCATGTCTGAGTCACCTGAATTAGCAGGAGATTACCATAGGAAGTTGAGAGAAGCCTATGAGACCGAAGAGAAATTGAAAGAAGCAGACGTTTTGAGAAGGAGCAAAGAGCATTTGGTTAGATTGCTTGATGAGGTGGAGAGGCAACTGTGTGAAACACCTTTTTTGGCAGGTCAAGATTTTACCATGGCTGATGTGATGCTCATTCCAGTATTAGCTCGTTTAAAACTCTTGGATTTAGAGAATGAATACATAACTGGAAGGCCAAACATTGCTGAGTATTGGCTTTTGGTTCAGCAAAGGCCTAGTTATAAAAGGGTGATTGGTAAGTACTTCAATGGTTGGAGAAAGCACAAAACACTCTTGAAAACATGGTTCTTGGTTCGTATTCGAAGTTTGCTGAAGAGGTACTAGTGCAACAGGTACTAGTGCAACACTTGTATATCTGTCAGGATTTCCAAAAGGGGGTTGAACAAATCAACATAGGAGATAATCATTCTGTGTATGGTGGGGCAAGGGAACTTATGTCAGACATTGTACTTTATTTGTTCTACCTTTTTCTTTCAACACTTTTTTCTTGATGCTGGAGGAAGATCTGCAGTCAAAGTGGGCAGCATAAAAACATCTTTTGGCTGAGTATTGAAACAATTCATTCACTGCAATATTCATCCATTGAAAGAATAATGTAAGGGAAAAATTGTTCATACTGACACTGGAATCACAGGGTTGCTGCTGGTTGTATGTACATTAATTCTGATACTTGTAAATGTAATCAAAGAAACATATATAGTGTAATGGTATATATACATTTTCTTCTTTTGTGAACAGCATGTTGAACTACAAGTTGCAGTTTGAACAATGGACTAGAGACACTACATCATCTACTCTCAGACTATCTGTTTCTGTTTATCATAAAATATCAGTCTTTGATTACTCTGTCACTCAATGAGTTATTGATTGTTTACACTAATTAAACTATATTAAATAAATAAATAATTACATATATGATAAAAAATTATTTTGCTTTTAAATTTGTCAATTCAATAACAGACCTAGGATAAGCATGCGTAAGGACGACGATTTTTTTTTGTTATTGTTGATATTTGTGATTTTAGACAGACTTGCCTTTTTTATGTTTCATCCAAAAATCTTTATATCTAAGCTAAATTATTAATTTGTTTTTCTTAGGCCTGAATCATATTTTATGATAAATAATATTCTATGTAATTAATGAAAGAAGTATTATTACATATCTTCTAAAAGTTATACTTTTTAGGAGGTTAGAAAGATTTGAGACTATTAACTCATACAAAAGTATAATAAATTTGTAAGGTTATCTAATTATATATTATTTAGTTTATTTATTTTTTTTATAAAATATGAAACTTCCAATTCACAGTTGAATTGAATTTTTTAACAAATATAGGAGATATAAAGTTTGAAATCCTGTTGTACTAATTGCAATGTTAGAATTCTTTCAATAGCAGGTGGCTAATTGTGTAGCAGAATTTTATTGTTTTCAAAATTAACGCTACAGCGGAGGAGAATTAATTTCAACATTAACGCTACATTTAGTATTTGGATTATTTATTGGATTTTGTTGTTGTGAGACCACTTTTTATTAAAATACTATTTTGAGAAGGGGTTGGGCATGACCTTTTTTAGGCCCAAAGGTCGACCCATTTTGCGGACCTCCAAGATCTCTTTTCAGCCCTAACATCTTTTATTTGTCACCTTTTCTAAAAACAGTTCCATCTCCTTCCTCCAACTCTTGAGCAGCAGCTCTGTTAGGACACCAATTTTTGTCTCGTTGAGTTAGTGAATCTTCCTTGTTCGGAACTGCCTGAGCTCACATCTCCATGTAAGTAGACCTCCACCATCTTTTACCAGCTGTTTTGTTGTGGCCCTGCCTAGGGTTCGTCTTAGTAACTCTATTTTGTTTCGGGTGTCAATATTTTCAGCCCCTTAATCTGTTCCTGGAGCTGTGGTACTCTTCCTTGGGGTCTTGTTTCGTTTGACTAAGTTTTATTAAGGTAAGGGGATCTACACCTTGTATTCATGTTATTTCTATTTTATGTGATTAGTGTTTTGTGGAATGAGACAATATTGGGGAAAACGTTAATTTTTGGTGTATTTTCAAGTTAGGGCTTCAAATATTCATGAAACGGTGATATTTGACGTTATTTTTCGTATTTTAGAAGAGTCGGGTGGTCGTTGGGCGAGTGCCTTGGTCGCTGGGCGACTATGTCTTTTTCTGATATGCGCAGTTTTAGTAAAATTGACTTTTCCGACTCATTAACTGTTGAATTGAGCTCAAATTTTGATATTTGGTTCATACCTTCTATTTTATGGTTTGACCGGTTGGATAATCGATTAAATGTCTGTAGCTTGAGAAATGTGTCACACATTACTGTAGTGATTTTGGTTTTGTGATAATAAATTTTCTTAGGAATTTTGGTGTAAGAATTATGGTTGTGTGTTGTGCTTGATTGTATGGAATTGCATGTACTTAAATGTTGGCACTCACTTATTTGAGATGAATACTATTTTGTGATATATGTATGTCATGGTATGCATTTATAAAGTATGAGATTAAGTGAAATCTTGTTATATTGAGTATGAAATGGAAAAAATAACTTGTTTTGTTGGTGGTGGATTGGCATGAGACTTGAATGATTGAGATGACATGTGAAAATTATTGGTAAAAGAGTTTCAAAGGAAACTCTTGGTGATGGTGGTTAGTGTATACCTTGATATATAAGATATCTAGATAAATGAAGGTATCCTGATTTATGTGGTGAGAGTGGCAGGAGGTCCTAGTCTTGAGACATATTGGGCCCAAGACATTAGAGGATTAACCCTGTGTGTGGTTGGGTGATAATCCCTTGCGTCTAGACTCTGCAGAGTGTAGAAACCACCACAGGCGCATACTTCCTTTAGAATTCTATATCAAGAGTATGATCCGGATAATCGAGTCAAAAAGTCCTGTATTTGTTTGCTTTAACATTATTTGGGTGCCTACTGCTTCATATGATTTTAATCTAATTTAGCTTTTATTTGCCCTGTAACATGATTAAAAAATTTTACTCTAGCTTAACCTGTTTGTTTGGTTTTTCCTTTTGCGATGATCATCAATTAATTGGTGTGAGCATATGCGGAAACCCCTGGTGGTCATCAGGATGATGGGAGTGTTGCGGTTTAGATGAACCATGCTTTGGTGCTAGCTCATTAATGAGCCCCTTTTTGGAAGAACAATAACTGTGTTGTAATTCTCTGTTCTATGGGCAGTTCTTTTGCGTACTGTTAGCTTTTATATTTTGTTACTGGTCATTATTTTGTGCCTTAACTTTTATTCCAAGTATATTTTGGATTATTGTAATAGTTAGTACATGTATGCTTCATGTCGTGTGCTCTTTTATATTATAATCATGTGATGTTTAATTTTAGTAGATTACTCTATTTAAAATGGGATGTCACAGTTGTTATCCCTTTATTTTATCTTATTGTAAAATATTAATTTTTTAATATTAGAATCAATATATTTTGAAAATATACTATGTAGTATGAAAACTCAAACAAAGAATCTATACTTGAACATTAATTATTTATTTTGATTAGAATGGCTTCTAATTTCTACTCTTAAATGTAATATTATAAGTAATAGTCTACTAATGGCACTTTTGCATATAATTTATAAATATAAATATATTTTGTTATGAAATTTATGGATGTCCATTGAGTTGCTAGCAGTTACCTATGATTGATTGCTATTGATGTTATCATTAGTATTGTAACTATTGAGTTGTATCCCTTGGGTTGCCTTTTGTATCTATAAATAAGGACTTCTCCTATTGATACATGACATACAAAAATCAGTCTCTACTCTCTATTTTCTTTCTCTCCTTTATTTTATAACACGTTATTAGCACGAAAGTTATCCAATTGAGTTAGTGGAGATGTTTCCTCTTTAAGGACAATGCTCTGCGTACATCAATCCAGACTCTTTCTAATCCTTTCCTTATTGATAATTTTGTTTTATATTTTTATTTTTTGTGATAAAAAACTATTTTACTTTATCAAGTTTCATATTTGTCTTATTATCATTATTATTATTTTTATTATGATGATGATTATTTTTATTATTGGCTATATTAATTTTATAGTTTCATAAATAAAATTTGATTATTATCAATATTTTATGAGCCCGTTTTAAACGAGTTAAACCTTACAAAATTTGAATTTGTGAATTTTGATATTACAAGAAAAAAATTACTCATATTTTTGAGTATTAGAGACTGAAATACATCTAGATGCAATGAGTCTTGATGATGCTCTAAAAAAAAGGAAGGAGGAAATAAAGCTTCTGAGTAATAATTTACTCTTGTAACAACAATATCATGAAAAAAAGTATTTCACAAATATTCTCAAATTATTTTATGCCTTCTTATAGCTAAACAAAACAATGAGTTTTTGATGAAAAATCATGAGACTAAATTGGTTATGCTTCATTCCCAGAAGTGAATGCAGCAACATCCATGAGACTAAGTTAGTTATGCTTCATTCACAGAAGTTAATGCAACTACATCTAATCCATATTTTTGTGATCATAAAGGAAATTTCGAAGAGAATCAGAAGTGGCACAATAGTATGAAAAGGAGAAAAGAAAAAGATGAAAACAATGATAAATAATATGAAAATATAATTTATCACTACGGTGGTAAAGACCATTTGGGTCATACTTGTCTTATATCAAAGTATCCTAAGAAACAGGGAGAAGAACATAGAAACACACTTTGTGTTTATAAAGATGATGATTTTGATTTTGGCCATATAAATGTCACTCATCTTGATATTATTATTTTTCTTTGCTAAACTAAATGAAATGGAAGATGGAAACATTAATCACCTCGTTGGTGATGGAAGTATTAAGAATTTGTATTTTTTTATATAAAATAGTAGAAGAAGTTTCTATGTGACAGTAAAAAATATATTTTTATATATTAAATTATTTTTATTATAATTTAATTAATCTAAGGTGAATTCTCTATGGTATTATTACTATATAATATATGCATGTTTGATGTTGGTTATGTATAAGGAAGAAGAATCAAATTTTCTTTTATATTATGAAATGTATATGTGAAATGAGTGTATAATGAACATTTATTATTATTATTATTATTATTATTTTATAAACTTTATCCTAGTAAATTATTTAAAAAATAAAAATAATTCAATTTATAAGTAATTGAAATGTTATATTTTAATTTCTTAAGATTACCAAAATCTCTCGCCATATTCATGTTGTTAAGTCTTTGCTTCTCTTTTATTGCATTGGCATTGAGATTATTCTTATAATTTCTTAGTACCTCTCATTTTAGTACACCTTTGCAAGTTGAGTGTTGCATGGCAGAAGAAGAAAGCCAATGGAGGAAAGGGCTATGGGTTACAACTTCTAATAAAGAACATGTGTTCCCCATTAGCCACATTTGGTTGTATTTTCCTTATTCCAATACTCTCTTCGTTGTTTGTTAACATAGCTTTTGTTCCTCCATTTCTCTCCATTCTCCTATTTCGATGTGTTGGATTAGCCTGATTAGTTAGCCAAAGTTTATTTACATTACTGTGTTGTCTTCATTAAATTATGCAATCAACTACGATCATTATATAATCATTTGTTTATGTTTGAAAAAATAATTCCCTTAATTGACTACACCAGTGTAGAAAAGGGTTTTTGCCGCGGTTATTTTGGTCATTTGGCCTCGGTTTAAGACCCGAGGCATATCTAGCCGAGGTAAAAAAGTCCACCTTTCTGCCCCGGTTCTTACCCGAGGCATATCTCATCATTACTGCCTCGGTTCTGATACCAACTGAGGCATAAAATACGTTAAAAATTTAAAAAAAAAATCTGAAATGGCTGGAACCTGCAAGAACACAAGAAAGCAAAAATGCAACTCCGCCAGTTCGCAAAACCTCAACACCTCGCGCGTCCAAAATCTCGTGCCAACAACCATTAAATCAACCATTATGTGAAGTTCACCTGCACCAAAACGTGAGGAAACACAGCAAGACGAACCCCAACCCTACAGGAAAAACACCCAAGAAAATGGATTCAAATCGCAAAATGGAAACGCAAAAAATACCCCAATGTGCGGACGAAGGTAAGCTGTTGTTCTCGTCGGAGGAGGCACAGCGTCGACAGCAAGTGGAGAAGGCGGGCATGGCGGCGGATCTGCGATAGTGGGTCGCGGGACTGAACAGTGAAGATGCAATCTGCAACAATGGTGGCGAAACGGCGTGGAGGCACAACGCTGATTTTCGAAGGTAGAAGATGCATCTACAGTGCAGCGGACTTAGGTTTTTAAAACCTAACTGGCCTTACTGCCTCGGTTGATTCGAAACCGAGGCACATACTCACGAAAAAAAAAATCAGCCACGTGGAAAAATTCTGGCACTGATAGGCCTCGGTTCAGTGGGACCCAAGGCATAAAACTGACCAATTATTTTTGAATTTTAAAAAAAGCGGGAAAGTGTGAGTTTCTGACAGCGTTACTGCCTCAATTGAATTTATAACCAAGGCATAAACATTCATAGGCCTCGGTTGTTTAGTTAACCGAGGCATAAAAGTTGTTCGAAATCACAAAAATGCCACCGCGTTCTTATCCACCTCGTTTGCGCAAGAACCGAGGCATATAGGGCGCTGTCTAAACATGAAACTGCACTAGTACTATGTGCATGCATAATCTTAATATTTATTTACAATCTTAATATTTCAAAATATAAAATACATGTGAAAAATAAATTAAAATATATTTTGAAATATTTATTTTCATAATATTTATAATAACTCATATTTTCTAAATTTTAAAAATTTCAACGTCCATACAATAATATATCTTTTTATCCATACTAATAGAATAAATATAATTAAATATTATATATTGGTATAAAAATGTATAATGAATATTTAATATTAAATGTATAAGGTGATTATATATATATATATATATATATATATATATATATATATATGTGTGTGTGTGTGTGTGTGTGTGTGTTTTTTTTTAAGGTTTTGTTAGATATCAGTATATGTGGCATTGTATTTTATTTGGATTAAATATTTGATACAGTGGATTTTTAATAAAATATGGATTTGATGATTTTTAATATATAATGTTATTTTATTTGACTCATGGTTTTGATTCTATATATAAGGTATTATTATATTACGATTTTGTGTTTATATGGATATATGTAATTGAGTTTTAGTATTATTATATTATATCTATACGAATCTTTTAATATATGAATATTGTTTGCCTCGGTGGTTAAGGAAAATATTAATATTGGAATTCAAAGTTGATTTATAGTGTTAGTTTAGACAAAGATGGTTGTTGTTGTTGTCTATTTTAAATATATATATATATATATATATATATATATATATATATATATATATATATATATATATATATATATATATATATATATATATATATGATCATTTTGATATGCAGTAATATTGGATAGACTAAATATAATGTATTTTGTTGATAGTGCAAGAATTAAACTCTAAAGATTATTAATTTATTTTTCTCTTATTTGCTTATTCGAGAAGTCAATATTAACATTATTTTTATATCACAAATAATGTTTTAAAGGCTCCAGAAGAACTACTACACTTCTACAAATAAGTCTAATAGAAACTTATTAAGTTCTAAAAATATTTGTTTAAATAGATATCATATTGAGACAAACAATGAAGAAGATATGAAATATCTTTATATCAATGGACTTGGGTTGAATAAAAATAAATAAAATGTGTATTGGAGAAATTATCAATCTTTCCTTATGGCTTGTACTAAACATATATTAGTACAATTGAAATGCATGTCATTGTAAACCTGAAGTTTACGAATCAAAAAGGGATTTCTTGTTTGGCATGATCAGTTGGGTCATCTTGGATCTATCATGATGCGAAAAATAGTTGAAAACTCTTGTGGACGCCCACTTAAGAGTCAAAAACTTCTTCAATCCAATGATTTCTCATGTAATACATGATTACATGGAAAGTTGATAATAAAACCATCAACCAAAAAAAAACTCTAGAAATGAGTCAATCTCATCTTTTGAAATGAATACAAGGTGATTTGTGGTCCAATGCACCCATCATGTGGATCATTAAGATATTTCACAATTTAATTGATGCATCAGCTAAATGGTCACATGTTTGTTTATTATCAACTTGCAATCAGACATTTGCAAAGTATTAGCACAATTAGTTAAGTTAAAAGATCACTTCCCAGATTATCCGTTTAAGAAATTTTGTCTTGATAATGTTGGTGAATTTACATCTTATGCTTTTCATGAGTATTGTATGTCAATTGGAATTGAAGTTGAACATCCAGTAGAAGATATGTTCATGCTCAAAATGGACTTGTAGAATTATGAATAAAACATCTAAAGCTGGTTGCAAGACCACTACTTATGAGAGCTAATCTTCCAATGACTACTTGGAGATATACAATTTTACATGTTATAATATTGATTCGCATCAAGCCAACAAGTTACCATAATTACTCTATTATGCAGTTGGTTTTTGGTCAGCAACCTAATTTTTTCATTTAAGAATTTTTGTATATGATCGAATCTTCCCACCAAAAGGGACTATGATGAGGCTTTAGAGATGATTGAGAATATATGTTGGATAGGAGACATATTTACAGTTTGATTTGTCAACTGTCATTTTTTATGAATGAGTTTTTCCAACATTAGGGGGAGAAAGAAAACAATTGGAAAAGAATATTGGTTGGAATGAATTATCATTGTCTCTCTTGATCCTCGTACAAAAGAATGTGAACTCGAAGTCCAAATGATAATTCATTTACAACTTAGTCAATCAATTATCAGATGTTTTTAATGACACAAATAGGATAATTAAATCACATATACGAAATGCTAATGCTCCCAATAGAATTGATATTAATTCATTACATGATTGAAGCGTGGTAAGTCTATTGGTTCCAAAGATAAAAATCCTCAAATGAGAATAGGAGCTAAAAAGACAAGATGAACTAATTGAGGAGGTGTAAATCACAAAAGATTCATTTGACATAATTAATAATTTGGTTCTAGAAGAACCTCAAGTACTTGAAATTGTTGAAAATGATGATATCTCAATAAATTATGTCATGAATAAGATAATATGGAATCAAAATGAAGTCAACGTTGACGATGCTTTAGCATATAATATAACGATGAATTTTATGAGTGACAATAAGGATCAAGATTGTCGACAAAGAAATGATTGGCCAAATGGAAAGATGAAATAGAAGCAAAATTAAATTTGCTTGTTAAACAAAAGGTTTTTGGACCTGTAGTCCGCACACCTGAAGGTGTAAAACTCATTGAGTACAAATGAATTTTTGCACTAAACAATATTATAAAGAATGATAATTATATGAAAATCCCTGAAGGATTTAATTTACCCAACAATGTAATTTCTAAAGTTGATTATTCAATAAAATTGAACAAGTCCCTTTTATGGATTAAAGCAATCAAGATCTATAGTTGTCCTTGTAAGTACTTGTTAAAAGAAAGGTACTTATCGTTGTATTTATGTGAAAATATCGATAACTGAATTTGTCAGAATCGTTGAAACTCCTAATGAGTTCACAAAGGCAATTGATTGCTTAAAGAAAGAATTTGAGATGAAAGATCTTGGAAGTACAAAAGTTTTGTTTAAAATTACAAATTGAGTATTTAAATACAAGTGTTTACATCAAGAGGTTTATATAATGAAAGTGCTTAAAAGGTTCTATATGGACAAGTTATATCATTTTTGCACTTCAATTGTGAGGTTCTTAGATGTTGATAAATGTCCTTTTGGACCTCACAATGATGAAGAACTTCTTGGTTAAGAAATACCATATTTTTAATGTCATAAGAGCACTAATGTATTTTGCTCATTGTCCTTTTAGACTTGATATAATATTTGTTGTAAATTTGTTAAGCAACATATAATTCTTCACCTACTAGAAGACATTGAATTAGTGTCAAATACATATTTCGTCACCTTAAGGGTACTTTTAATATAGGCTTATTTTTATCCAACTGATTCAAAATCAAATGAGTTATGTAGATGCAAGTTATTTATATGATCCTCACAATGGTTGATCACAAACAAGAAATTTCTTCACATGTGTTGGCACAATGATTTCATGGCAGTTAGTGAAACAAACCATAATAGCAATAGAGGTGTCAATTTGGCCCAACTCACAGGGTTTGGCCCTGGCCCATGTGGGTTAGGGCCAAAAAAGCCCCCAACAAAGAAGCCCACAAGGCCAAAAACCCTACAAAAGCCCTATGGGCCCGGGCCAACCCATGGGCTTTCATCTTCCACATGAAAAATTCATTATTTTTTAAAATATATTACTATTTGTGGGACAGGCCCAACGAATCGAACAAGCACGACGGCCCGAATAGGTCGAACGACCCAAACCTGCCCGACGACCTAGACAAGAATAACGACTCGAACGTGCCCGATGATCCAAACAGGCCCAACGACCCGAACAAGCCCAACGACCCGGACGAGTCCGACAACCAAAATAAACCCGACAACACGAACGGGCCCGACGACATGGACGGGCTCGACGACACGGACGGGCTCGACGACCCGGACGTGCCCAACGACCCGAACGGGCTCGACAAACCGGACAAGCCCTATGACCCAGACAAGCCCGATGACCCAAACGGACTTGACGACCTGAATGGACCCAACGACCCGAACGGGTCCTACGACCCAGACGGGCTCGACGACACAAATAGCCTGACGACCAAGACAGGCCCAACCACCCAGACGGGCCCAACGATCTGAACGGGCCCAACGACCCGGACGGGCCTAACGATTCGAACGGGCCTAATAATCCAGACAAGCCCAATGACCCAAACAAGCCCAACAACCCGAATGGGTCTGACAACCCGTATGGACCCGACGACCCAAACGAGCCATACGACCCAGACAAGCCCGATAACTCGGACAAGCCGGAAGACCCAGACGTACCTGACTACCCGGACTGGCCCAACGACTCGGACGGGCCCAACGACCCCGATGGGCCCAATGATCTGAATAGGCCCGACGACCCGTACCTACCCAACGACCCAAACAGGCCCAACAACCCAGACATGCCCAACGACCTGAACGGGCTCGACGACCCGGAGAGGACCGAAGACTCGGACTGGATCATCGGGCCCATCCGGGTCATTGGACCCGTTTGGATCGTCGGGCCAGTTTGGGTCTTCGGGCTCGTTGGGCCCGTCAAGGTCGTCGGGCCCTTCCGGGTCGTCTGACCCGTCCTTGTCATCGGGCTTGTCCAGGTCATCACCCCTGTCCGGGTCGTCAGGCCCACCCGGGTCGTCGGGCACATCCAAGTTGTCGGGCCCGTTCGGGTCGTCGGGCCTGTATGGATCATCTGGTCCATCCGGGTCGTTGGGCCCGTTCGAGTCTTCGGGCCCGTTAGGATCGTTGGGCTCGTCCGAGTCATTGGGCCTGTGTGGGTCATAGGGCCCGTCCGGGTCGTTGGGCTCGTCCGGGTTGTCAGGCCCGTTTGGGTCGTCGAGCCCGTTTGTGTTGTCGGGCATGTCCGAGTTTTGAGGCTCGTCCTTGTTATCTGGCTTGTCCTGGTCATTGGGCTCGTCTGGGTCGTCGAGCCCGTCTGTGTCACTCGACTTGATCTTTGACTATGACTTAATGTATTATTATTTGGGGGGCTAACCCACCTTAGCCCTAGCCCTAACCCACTAGAGAGGGGGCTTTATGAGCTAGGGCTTTTTTTTTGCCTCTTCATTTGGGGCCCCTCTAAAAGGGGCTTTATGAAGAGTGGGCCAGGGCTAGCCCATGGGCAAGGGGCCAAATTGACACCTCTAAATAGCATCATCATCAAATCATGCAAGTTTTAGCATTACATGAGGAAAAATGGAATCAACAACCATATATGAAAACAACAGTGCATGTATTGCTCCATTGAAAGAATGATATATTAAAGATTTATTTACAAAGTCTTTGCTAAGGAGAATCTTTGAGCAATTGCTTCACAAGATTGCACTCGTCATCTTAAAGATGTAAGTTTACATGAGGGGGAGAAATAGAAGATGTGATGAATAATATTATATCAAAGAATGAAGAATGATGTACTTTTTTTTCTTGACTAGGTTTTTATCCCAAAGGGTTTTCCTAGTAAGGTTTTAACGAGACACGTTCTCTGATCAATGGACACCCAAGGGGGAGTGTTATGAAATTTATGGATGTCCATTGAGTTGCTAGCAGTTACCAATGATTGATTTCTATTGATGTTATCATTAATATTGTAACCATTTAGTTGTATCCCTTGGATTGCCTTTTGTATCTATAAATAGGGACTTCTCCTATTGATAAATGACATACAAAAATCAGTCTCTACTCTCTATTTTCTTTCTCTCCTTTATTTTATAACATATTTATAATTTTTCTTGATTTTTAAAATGATTTTTACAACTCTTATATCGTCTAGAGGGAAATAAACAAGATATGCGTATATAAAATCTCAACAAATGATAAGTCAAGCATGGGACATATTCAAATGATATCTCAAGAAATATGCTATCCATGGATTTGATGAACCAATACAGATTAACATTTTCTTGGGAGGATTGAGAGCACAAACAAAGTTGGTGCTAGTTGCCTCAAATGGAGGCATGATCAAGTCAAAGACACCTAAAGAGGCCACGACGTTGATAAAGAATATGGCAACCAATGATTTTGAAGTGTAAAATGAGAGAATTCAATTGAAGAAAAAGGTGTATTGGAACTCCAAATTCAATATGTGTTGCTAGCCTAAAATAAGTTGATGACTCAACAACTAGAAGCCCTTATGAAGAAACTATCAACCCTAAATCCTAAACTCTAACCCTAAACCCTAACCCTAAACCCTAAACCATAAATCTTAAATCATAAAAGCACAAGAGCCTCTTTTCGCAATCTGGAAACCTAATTGGGTCAATTGGAAAACCAGATGGGGGAAAATTTGAGAAAAATTTCACTTCTAACATTGAAGTAAATCCAATAAAGACTATAAGGCTATCATAACATCGAGTGGAAATGTATTAGAAGAGAGGAAGGAAAAAAGGAAGGTTGAAAAAGTGAGAATGATGAGAAAAAAAATTGAAAAAAATGAGATTGAAGAAAGAATGAGTGAAAAGAATGAGGAAAGTTGAGGAAGGAAGTTAAAAGAAGAAAGAAGAGGAGAAAATTAAAGAGAAAGGTATGTAAAAATTTCTTCCATACCCACCAATTCCTTCAAAGAAAAACAAGGAGAAGCAAGTTACTCGCTTCATGGATATTTTCAAGAGGCTAGAGGTCAACATTCCTCTTTCAAAAGCATTACAACAAATGCCTTCTTTTGCTGAATTCGTGAAGGATTTCCTTAATAAAAAGATGAAGTATAAAGATGAGGAAATTGTTGAAGTTCAAGGAAACTACAGTGCTATTATCCAAAAAACTCTTTCTCTAAAGTTTAAATATCCTAGGAGTTTCACCATCTCTTGCACCATTGGGGAACAACATATGAGAAAAGTTCTCATTATCTTGGGAGCTAGTATTAATTTGATGCCACTTTTTGTACTGAAGAAGATCGGCGGACTTAATGTTAAGCCAACAAGGATGATAGATGAAGTTATCATCGATGTTGATGGGGAAAGCTGAAAGTAAGAAGTCAAAATGGAGAGGTGACATTCAATGTGTTTGAAGCTGAGAAAATTTTTCAGGATTTCTCTTCACAATTTGATAATAAGAATAAAGAGATATCAATGCAAGGAATGGTTAATGAGCTACATTAAGTTAGTGGAATCACTCAACTAAACGAAAAGGGTGATAGAAAGAATGATCATGGTATTATGAATGAAGAGAATAAATTTAGACCAGGCCAACCCGTGAAGTTTTGTCAACCCAAGTGGAAGATTATTCCTAGAAGATGGAAATCCAAATGGTCAAAGATATAGGTTGTTAAAGAAGTCAAAATTGATGGGAAGTGGAAATTGAAGATCCTTATTCTAAAAGGACAAAATATATGATTGGTAAAGCGTTGAAACTTTATAGGTGTGTTGAAGAGAAGAAATACACTAGTATAACTAATCACAAACCATAAATTACAGACGTCGAGCTAAAAGAAGTTAAACAAGAAAACTAATCACAAACCCAATATTTTCTTTTTTTAAGTTTTATTTTCTAAGTTTTTATTTT
This sequence comes from Vigna unguiculata, assembly GCF_037176805.1. Classification (NCBI taxonomy): domain Eukaryota; kingdom Viridiplantae; phylum Streptophyta; class Magnoliopsida; order Fabales; family Fabaceae; genus Vigna; species Vigna unguiculata. The sequence continues at coordinate 11,797,167 of NC_140799.1, forward strand.
CCAATGAATAAGCATCATTGTTTCACAACTCGTTGGGCAACTCTGCTCGCCCAAAAAAAAAAATTAATTTGTGCCTGAACATGCTTAATTATTAAATTCTATCTGAATTTGTTCTAATCATGTTCTCAAACTATGAGTTGAATGTTTTGATGGTCAACTGTGTTAAGAATATGATTGAGCATTGATTTTCTTGTCTTATAATTAGGTGATGAAGGATTGACCCCAACCAAGGATGGAGGCACATGCTTAAGAAGACTAAGCATGTTTAGAAAGGAAGTTCACTAATCCTTCATCCCTTTCATTTGTGTTTATTATTTTTGATTCCATAAGTTGACTTAGTTGAATCAACTTTAGTTGACTTGTTGACCTTTGACTAGTTTGACTTGTTGACTATAGTTGACTTGACTTAAGCCAACATGCTAATCTATGTTTATTTGCTTTGTAGGTTAATTAGGAGTAAGAAAGCAATGCTAGGTGGCACATGGTGATTGGGGAGCATAAATGATGTGGATGAGAGGGTAAAACAAAGGCATAAAGCATAAAGTAAAAGGCATAAAACAAGTGTACCTATGTATCTTTGGTCTCCTTTGTTTTTAGCACACTTTGGCCACTTTTTGGAGACATATGAGACACATTCTTTGTCTCCTTTTGTGCTAGAACGAAATTAGCCTTGCACACACCATAGTTGCCTCTTTTGTCTCTCATTTTTGTAACCTTATTTGACCTAGTTTCTAGAAGCTTTGTGAAAGGAACCTTCACATCTAGATAGCTTGCTATCTTAATGTCCAGGGGATTTCACTTAGCTTTCTTAATCAACTCACACTATATTCAATAATCTTAAAAAGGAATAAGATAATCCTTCATCATTTGGTATCTAGAGCTTTGGTTGTCCTTGAATATGGTGTTTTCATGTTCTAACCTTGTCTTGTGTAGCTATCTTTGAATGGTCCACATAAAAATAGTGCTGGCAGCAACGTGTGCGTTTTTGAAAAAAAATACTGCAACTATCTCAGTGGTCTAAAAGTAACGTTCTTTATATCAAAAGAAAGCTCTCTGAGTCTAGTTTCCAACAAAAAACGAATTAACGCATTTGGAGTTCTGTGGAGAGAGTTATGATCTAATGAGTGAGCAAAGGTCAGAGCTGCCGAGAATACGAAAAAACAACGTTTTCAGGTTATGTTGTGGCAATTTTGGCTTCGGTTTTGTGACTCTTTTGCTCCTAAATGTGGTTGGATAACATGTCTTTTGATGCTTACTCTTTGAGCCTCAAATCCATGAGTTTAAATGCATGATAGCTACATGTTTGTGTCTTTGTGTATGTCATGTTGAGTCTTTAAATGTGTCTAACTTTTGCTTGAGTCATATGTCATATGTTAACTTGAAGTTTTCTTATTCTTGTTTTTCCAAGTATTTGAATCTTGCTTTCACTTTATGTCTTGCTTGATGTATGCTCCATGAAATTGATTTTGGCCTAAAACTTGAGGAATTAAGTGTCCAAGCCACCTAAAACTCTTTCTCACCATTTTATGAAGCTAGTTGTGAAAAGAAGAAAATTTTTACACCAAAATTTATCAAAAAACCGAGAGCAAACTTGCTCATTGGTGAACTCAAAGTGTGTTTGTCACTAAGTGTTATGCTACTAGTTTTCATGCTTGAGAAATGAGTGATATTGGCAAATTAGTTCCATTCTTTGACTTGGTTATGATCTTTCTTGGTGTATGCATGATTTAGGACTAGGGAATGCATGTTCAAGTATTTTCCATGTCATTCTTATAATGTGCTTTTCTTGTTTTAGTCTTGTTAAAAGTTTGTCTCAAACTTTTCTTCTTTAGAGTTTAGCATTTCTTGTTTTTGTGCTTTTCTTGCTTGTCTTTAGGTACTCTTGGTTTTGTCATAGTATGTTTGTCTTCTTGAAATTCTTGAGTGTTTGAACCGAGCCACTTGTATGCAAGAAAAGGATTTTTGAACAAAGTGTTTTCTTCACTCCTTGGAGTAGCTTTGAGTGTAGCTTTGCCTTGTTACTTTGGGAGAGTGATCTAAACACTTGGGTTACATTTTGGGTTGCATTTGGTCTTGGTTTTCATGTTGTCTAAACTCTAATCAAATTATTTTGTCTCGAGTTTGAGTGTTTTTGTTGTAGGAATTATAGCAAGTTCATCAAATGCACCTACTCCAAACAAAAACAATACATTGATGAGATTGCTTTGGGATTTGGAGTTGTCTAGGAAGAAGTTCTTCGAACAATTGAGAAAAGAAAAGGAGCAAAGTGACCTAAGAATCCAAGAGCAAATTCAAAGGCTTGAAGCTAAAGAGCAAGAAAGAGAGGCTAGGAAAAGAGGGCACTCTAGGCACAAACCATCACAAGAGAAGCAAACTCCAAAGATTCCTAAGTTCTATGGTGGAAGTGATCCCAAAATCTTCCTTGATTGGGAAGCTAAAGTTGATCAAATTTTCAATGAAAATCATGTAAAGGATCAAGCACAAGTTGATCTAGTAGTTTTAGAATTTTTGGAGTATGCCAATACTTGGTGGCATCAATTATGTATGGACAATATTAACCAAGAGTCACTCGCGACTTCTTGGAGGGACCTTAAAAATTTGATGCGCACTAGATTTGTTCCTTCCTACTATAGGAGGGAGACTCTTTTGAAGCTCCAAAGGCTTCAACAAGGGTCCATATGTGTGGATGAATATTACAAGTTGATGGAGTCCATGCTTCTAAAAGTAGGACTCCAATTTGAAAGTGAAGAGGAAAAGGTAGCTAGATTTGTGAGTGGATTAAGGAGGGACATAAAAGATTTAGTAGAGTTATATGAGTACTCCTCTTTTGACAAAGTTTTACATTTGGCCACCAAAGTTGAAACTCAATTGCAAAAGAAAAAAGAGGCCAAGAGGAGTGGTTCATACAATGACTACTATTCTAGTACTTGGAAAGATAAAGAAAGAAAACATGATAAATCACCACCCAAGAGTTCCCAAGACCCACCTCCTAGGACTAATTCGTTTAGGCCTTCTAATGAAACTCCTAAAGGTACAAGGACAAGTTCTATGAAATGTTTTAAGTGTTTGGGATATGGGCACATAGCTTCAAATTTTCCTACCAAAAGAACCATGGCCTTAAACCTTAAAAGAGAAGTAGAGAGTGAACATTCTTCTCCCCCTTCCCCCAAAAGTACTTCTTCCCACACTTCTTCTTCAAGTGAAAAGATTAAACCCCTTGAAGGTGGATTGTTAATGATAAGGCACCAACTAAGACAAGTTTCCAAGGAACTTGACCCTTCTCAAAGACAAAATCTTTTTCATTCAAGGTGCCATATCAATGACAAACTATGTCCCCTCATCATAGATAATGGAAGTTGTGTAAATGTGGCTAGCACAAGGGTTGTGGACAAGCTTGGCTTGAAAACTATCCCTCATGCCAAGCCTTACAAACTATCATGGCTTAAGGAAGAAGACATTAAAGTAACTAAACAAGTCCTCATTAACTTTTCAATTGGAAATTTTAAAGATGAGGTGTTATGTGATGTTGTGCCTATGGAAGCAACTCATATTTTGCTAGGTAGGCCATGGCAATTTGATAGAAAAGTCTTTTATGATGGCCATGCTAACACCTATGCTTTCTCCTTCCAAGGCAAGAAGTTCACACTCCTACCTCTCTCACCCAATCAAGCAAATGAGGACAAAAATAAAGTGAAAGATAAGAGAAAAGATGAAAAAGAAAAAGAGCAAGTTACCTCCAAAGTGTTACTTGCCTCCAAAAAAAGATTTTCAAAGCAAGATGGACATCACCATTCTTCCTTCTCTTGCAAGGCTCAAAAGGAAGACCCAATGTGCAAGCATGAGAGGAAGAGTGGTCTAGAAAATAGGGATGGCCTAACCAAAGCTAGGGGTAGTACCCTTAGAAAGGATGGAACAAGAGCTCATAAAAGGGAGGCGCAAAACCTCCCCCAAATCAAGTCAAGCTCCATCTACAAAGGCTTAAAGAATTTGTGGTCAAATTCTCTCCTAGAAGGTGAGGATGATGAAGGATTGACCCCAACCAAGGATGGAGGCACATGCTTAAGAAGACTAAGCATGTTTAGAAAGGAAGTTCACTAATCCTTCATCCCTTTCATTTGTGTTTATTATTTTTGATTCCCTAAGTTGACTTAGTTGAATCAACTTTAGTTGACTTGTTGACCTTTGACTAGGTTTGACTTGTTGACTATAATTGACTTGACTTAAGCCAACATGCTAATCTATGTTTATTTGCTTTGTAGGTTAATTAGAAGTAAGAAAATAATGCTAGGTGGCGCATGGTGATTGGGGAGCATAAATGATGTGGATGAGAGAGTAAAGCAAAGGCATAAAGCATAAAGTAAAAGACATAAAACAAGTGTACCTATGTACCTTTGGTCTCCTTTCACTAACACAAAAAAGTCTTTTAACGTCCGATATTTTCGATCCTTGACGTCTGCCCAAACACTGACGTCGTACTGGGTGACGTTAAAATAACGTCGGAAAACAAAACAGACGTCACTTAACGTCGGGGCAAAAGGGGTCCGACGTTATCTAACGTCGGGGCCAAAAGCAGCAGACGTCAATTTTCGCGCTAAATGGAACCAAAAAACAGAGCAATTTGACTTCTGTTGGGCTCTGACAGACGTTAAATAACGTCGGCCACAGTAAGCTCAGACGTTAAATAACGTCTGTCAGAGCACCACCAGACGTCAATCTGCTCTATTTTTTTTTAATTTGGTTGTTTTTACAACATTCCCACACCTGAAAATCAGCAAATTCCCATAACAGTTTCATAATAATTTCAGCACAATTATGGAGTTACAGTTATATCTAATAACACTTAAGTTTCAACATATATTCTAAACTAATATACACAATTCCCATTAATCTTCTTGCTTGTTACACTAAACATTACAAATAAAATAAACACATATCAAAGTCATAAGTTGACATACAAAAATTAATAACTTTAAACTAAATGAGTTCTAATCTTTGAATATAATACTTTAAGTTGTTGGCCTCTAGGCTTACTCACAATTCTAATGAAATTTTGGAAACATAAAACATATGTTAGTTTTTATAACTAAGTAGATACATAAGTTATTGAAAAAAATTAATACTTATACTTGTAACATGTTTTTCAAAGCATATGGAATCTTCCTATGGCATAAATAAAACCATACAACCGTGCATTGTCTTGGAATGATGACACATAGTTGCCAATGATACCTACCGTCAATCACAAGTACTTAGCAAAAATAATTAATAATACTTCATAAAATATTACTAGAAAAAAAAAACATACGCATCAATGTATGGCGCAAAGTAGATCTCTCTATTTGACTCAACCATCCATGTTTGCAAATAAAGTTTGATGTGGTCATGTGAGTTTCCCGAAGGTTGAATGGTTTGAGGTTCAATGAATCCATATACGGCAGATCGACCTTGGTCCACAATGAATCTATAATAAATCTACATACATAAAATAAAAATTAATGCAACAACAATATTAAAAAATCAAATACAATTAGTCCAATTTTACAAATAACAATAAATATAATTTTATTTCGTAATTTTACAAATATTATTATAAAAATTCAATTAAAAAAAGAAATAGGCCAAAAAAACTAAAAAAAAAATAGTCTAAGATAAAAATTATAATTGCAAATAAAAAAATACAAGCAATTACATACATACAATGAAAAAGAAATAACAAGCAAAATAATCTCAAAACAATGCAAATGGGGATGAAAACGCATAATATTCGATTGAAAACGCCTAAAATCAATCCACAATCAAATACCAACTAGTTTGGTGGTGAAAAATGTTCGAAACTCACCTAGAGGAGGTCGGAATAATGGTCACCGACGGGAAGGATCGCGAAACACTGCAAATGAGGATGAAAACGGAAAATATTCGGTTCAAAACGCCTAAAATCAATCCATAATCAAATCCCAACAAGTTTGGTGGTGAAAAACGTTCAAAAATTACCTGGAGGAGCTCAGAATGGTGGTTGCCGACGAAGAAGTTTCGTGAAAAATTGGTGGCGCGACGAAACAATTAGGGTTTATGCGTTTCGCGTAGAGAAAATCCAAAAATTGACGTCGGGGCTGCGTGGTCAGACGTTACTTAACGTCGGTGTAGAGGGGGTCAGACGTTAAATTAAGTCGGGGCAGAGTGGGTCAGACGTTAAATTAAGTCGGGGCAGAGTGAGTCAGACGTTAAATTAAGTCGGGGGCAGAGAGCTCAGACGTTAATTTTTACATAACGTCGGGGTACTGTGGGTCAGACGTTAAATTACGTCTGTGTTGGAATGGGCAGACGTTAAAAAAGTCAAATAATTTACAAAAATGCCACCGGTCATTTTTAACGTGGGACTTTTTCTAGACAGACGTTATATGGGTGACGTTATAGGGCTTTTTTGTGTTAGTGTTTGTTTTTAGCACACTTTGGCCACTTTTTGGAGACATATGAGACACATTCTTTGTCTCCTTTTGTGCTAGAACGAAATTAGCCTTGCATACACCATAGTTGCCTCTTTTGTCTGTCATTTTTGTAACCTTATTTGACCTAGTTTCTAGAAGCTAGAGTTAGATTTTTGTAGAGACATCCTTAGGTATCTTTTATTTGCTTAGAGGCCCCTGAACTCTTCTACATAAGGGGTGCTCCTAGACATGTAAAAGGGTTGAACATTTTGAAGTAAAAACACTCTTGTGTCTCAACCATTTGTGAGAGTTTCCTCCCTTGGGAGTGAAACTTGTAAACCTTATCTTGCATAGCAAGTGGCGGCACACACCCACTCATCTTCAAGGTTGCCATGGCTTCTAGCCTAGCCTTGTAGTGGCGTGCTTCTCACATTTTTACCATTTCTTTCCTTTCCATTTTATGTTTTCTTCTTCCTTTAATTGTTCTTGGTTTTCTATGGTTTATGTGCTTTCCATTTCCTTTTTTTTTTGAATCAATCCATCATCTTCTTCTCTTGAGCTTTGTGAAAGGAACCTTCACATCTAGATAGCTTGTTATCTTAATGTCCAGTGGGGATTTCACTTAGCTTTCTTAATCAACTCACACCATATTCAATAATCTTAAAAAGGAATAAGATAATCCGTCATCATTAGGTGTTCTTCAATTATTAGAATTTAGCCTTGGTTTTGGATCTTTGAATTCACTCACTACATCCCAATCTCAGTTATGATCATTGTTTTTCTTTAGTTTCATTATTTTAAACATGTTCATGGATTTAATTTCTATTTTGATTCTAGTTTTATGATTTATCAATTTTAGAAAATTAGGTTTTCTAGTTTAGTTAATCCCAACTTAGAAATATGATTCTACCCTTGTTCTTGATGTTGATTTTCTGTTTTAGTTTTCAATTAACATGATTATAAAACCAATTGGTATGTTACATTCATGATTCAGCCCAATAAATTGCATCATAATCCAATTTTGCACATAAGACTTCATAATGCTTAGTTTGCTATCACATACATTGTTCAATGTGCCGATTCTAGTTATTGTCCTATTTTGTTTCTTGGTTTGAATATGATGTTTTATGGTAGTTTTATAGTTTCATATTCATTCCTTGCATAGTTGCATTGATTCAAGTGTGTTTATGCAATTACCACAATTTGTTTCACATTTTTCTTTCACTTAAACAATTCATCAAATGCCTTTGCGTAATTATGTTTTTCACTTAGGCATTTCATTAAACACTTTCACTACTAATCAATATTTTTTTGTTGTTTTCATTATTTTATTGTGTTTTGTTGACAATACAAGGCAGAGAGATAAACAAAGATAATGAATAAGAGAAAATCATATTTGTCTCATCTTATTCATGACCATGAGTGCCCATTATATACAGTGAAAGAGGAAAGAGAAAAGGCATAACAAAATGAAAGATATTGTGAGACCACTAACAGAATGTAAAAACAAATTACAAAATAGAATATAAAATATCTCAACAGAAAGATATTGTAGCAGATATTGTAGTAGGATATTCACTAAAAGTCCCCTGCCAACTCAAGGTTCATGAAAATAATCAAGAACTTTGAGTTTGTTACGTAATTGACAGAACCGTGTTTGAGAAAGCGGAATTGTGAGAATATCGGCCACTTGATCACTTGTAGGAATTTGAGTGATAACTAGGGATTGATCTAGAACCTTTTCCCGCACAAAGAAGATGTCCAATTCCATATGTTTGGTGCGGGAATGTAAAACAAGATTGTGGCTTAACGCAACCGTGCTTTGATTGTCACAATATTTGGTAGGAGTAGCATAATTAATGTTGAGCTTTTTAACAAGAGATTGTAGCCATAGTATTTCTGAAGCAATGATAGCAAGACTGCGATATTCTGCTTCATCATTGGACCAGGCAACAACTGTTTGTTTCTTGGACCACCAGGAAATAAGATTGTAGCCAAAGAGGATACATGCACTAGAGGTGGATCTCTTGTTATCTATATCAGATGCCCAGTCTACATCACAAAAAGCAGTGAGATTGTACTGATAAACGAAGGAGCATGCTGAAGATTTAAACCATAGGATATTATCCCTTTGAGATAACATAATATGTGTTTAACGACTTTCAAATGTTCAAGCAGTGGTTGGGATATAAATTGGCAAACCTTATTCACACTATAACCAATTGTGATTGTAACATATTGCAAAGCACCAACAATGGAGCAATAGAGAGTTGGGTCTTCCATATAAGCAGAGCCATATTTGGAGAGTTTTAAACCACTTTGAAGGGGAGTAGAAATACCTTTTACTGTTAACATTCCAGCTTTGTCAAGCAAATCACAAATGTATTTACATTGAGAAAGAAGAAGGGAGCCATCATGGAAACATTTGACCTCAATTCCCAAAAAAATAATCTAGAGCACCAAGCTGTTTGAGAGCAAAAGTGGAATGTAATTGGGAGGTGACAGATTGCAGCAACAACTTAGATGAACTAGTGAAAATGATGTTGTCTACATAAATAAGAACATAAAGGTAGTGGCTAGCCTTGGGAAGAGTAAATAAAGAGGCATCACATTTGCTATGAACAAAACCAAAGCCAAGCAAAGTAGAAGTAAGGCGTTTATACCATGCCCACAGAGCTTGTTTTAATCCATAGAGAGATCTGTGAAGTTTGTAAACGAGAGTAGAGTCGACATATTCAAAGCCAAGAGGTTGGGCCATATAAACATCTTCATGGAGAATGCCATTGAGGAAGGCGTTGCTGATATCAATCTGTTGTATATACTAGTTATTGGTAAGAGCTAAAGTAAGAACCAACCGAATATTAATTGGCTTCACAATAGGAGAAAAAGTCTCTGAATAATCACACCCAAATTTTTTATGATAGCCCTTGGCCACTAAATGAGCTTTGTATATGTTAATGGTGCCATTCGGATTTTCCTTAACACGAAAAACCCATTTATAGCCAATGGTACTACATCTTGGAGGAAGAGTAGTGAGGGACCAAGTATGGTTAGTCATTAAAGCATCATATTCAGCTTGCATCGCTTGACACCAATAAGGAGAAATTAAGGCTTGTTTGACAGTTTGTGGTTCTACAACTGTAAAAAGTAAGGTGGGGAAACGACATGGTTTAACAATTCCAGACTTGGAACGAGTTTGCATAGGGTGAGTTGAGTGAGAAGATGAAGAATCACCATGAGCCGGAGGAACAGACACAAGACTAGGTGCATGCTGAGGGATATGAAGTTGAGAAGGAGAGTTATCAGGTGGAGTAGGGTCATCAGGAAAAGTGTCAACAGAAAGTTGAGAAGTGTAGTTATCAAGTGGAGCAAGGTCATTGGGAAGAATGTCAACAAGGGATTCGTGAGTAGCATGTTGAGAGGGAGAGTCAACAATAAATGGTATGATGCTAAGAGGAACAATGCAAGAAGATGAAGTAGTGATCACATGAGACTACACTGAAGTAGAAAATGGAAAAGTGTTTTCATAAAAAACATCATATTTAGAGATAAAGATTTTACCATGAAAATCAAGACACTTATAACCTTTATGGCAAGATGAGTAACCCAAGAATGTACAAATAGTGGAACAAAATTGCAATTTATTGGTGTCGTAAGGCCGAGTATAAGGATAGAATGCACAACCAAAAGTTTTGAAAAACTTATAATTGATGTTGTGATGAAAAAGAGTGGAATGGGGGACAAAATGAGGTGCAACAGAGCATGAAAGACGATTAATTATGTAAACAGCAGTGTGAAAACCATGATCCCAAAACGTCATAGGAAGAAAAGCATGGGAAAGAAGTGTGAGACCCATTCCAACTATATGACGATGCTTTCTCTCAATAACACCATTTTGATGATGTGTGTAAGGACAAATAAGACGATGATGAATGCCAACGAAAGTAAGATATTTAGTGAATGGCCTGAATTCTCCCCCCAATATGTTTGAAGTTGTTTAATAGAATGATTAAGTTAAAGTTCAACAAAGGTCTTAAATTTTTTAAAAATGGTTAAGGTCTCAGACTAATGCTTTAAAAAGTATATCCAAGTATAGCGACTGTAATCGTCAACAAAGGAAACGTAATACTTATAGCCCATGGAAGATTGAACATGAGAAGGACCCCAAAGATATCAGAAAACAAGTTGTAAATGATGATTGTAATTAGTTAAAGAAGATTGAGAAGGAAACTAATGAGACTTTGCCATAAAACATGCTACACAGAAATCCATAGTTGTGTTAAGTGATGAAGAGATATTTACATTGCTGAAGAATTTTATTTGAAATAGAAACAGAGGGATGGCCTAATCTATTATGCCAAATAAAGTGTATGGAGAAGGAGCGAGAGGTAGAAGGATGATCATCGGAGATAGTGGAAGAAAAAGTTGAAACAATAGGTAGATGTGAAGAACTGGAAGGGAGGGCAGGGGAAGAAAAGGAAACTGGTAGAGTCCATCGGGACCAAGATAGCTACAAAGTAAAACAAAATGATCAACCTAAGACTTGACAAAACAAATAGTGGGGTGAAATTCAAAATAAACATGATTATCATTGGCAAATTTACTAACACTAAATTTTTGTTAATGGAAGGGACATGTAAAAGATTTTTGAGATGAAGGGCGAGATGTGGATGAGTAGAAGAGGAAAAGGTTGCAGAACGATAGAAATGTATGGGCAAACCTTAGCCATTGCCTAAGAAGACATGGCCGTCTCTAGTAGCCGAAATATGATCCATAAGATATGCAGCGTCAGTGGTGATATGATGAGAGGCACCAGAGTCAATAAACCAGTTATAACACTATTAAACAACAAGTGAGGGTGAGTAACACAAGCATGTGGTTGTGGAGAAGGCATGTGATGTTTTATAAGGTGGTGTCAGTGAAGGCAATAAAGGACATGGCTGAGAAGTAGAGCTTGGATGGTGATAGTGTTGTGTCGATTGGGGATGAAATTGATAAACCATATAATTAGGGTCAAAGCGGTGGTAGAAGTGAGTAGCAATATGTCCAAATTTGCTGCAGACTTGACACTGAACATGTCCTCATCTAGAATGGCCACCTCGACGACCATGGGAGGGTCGACCGTGTGAGAAATAACAACCTCAGGGAGAGGAAATTGGTGAAAAATTGTGAGGACTCAGATTGCGTGTGAGTGAGGTGAACGGTGGGCGTAACAATTGTTTGAGAATTTGCATTAGTGAGATTAAGAGAAATAGTATCACAATCATGCTTGAACTTCTTAAGGCAAACTTCTTGAGAAACGAGAAGGGAGGCAATTTCATCCATCGAGAAAATGTCAAGCTTGTTGTGAATGAGCGAAAGAAATGAGTCATACTCAGCCATAAGGCCTTCAATCAGGACATCAAGGTATTCATTGTCAGAAATTGGTTCACCAATCGAAGTGAGAGAATCAATAAGGGCTTTGATTCGTAACATAAATTCATTAATCGAAAGATCCCTTTTCTTAAGAGTACATAGCTTAGTGCGGCGTTGACGAGCCCTAGCTTTGGTTTGGGAAGTAAAGTGCGTATGGATCTTTTCCAAAACTTGAAAAGAGTGCTTAAAACCAATAATGTGGGTGAGGAACGAGGCAGAAAGAGACGATTGCAACCATGAAAGAAGTAATTAATCTTGGGCCTCCCAGATGGTGTAGTCGGGATTCTCAGTCCCTGTTTGACAATCAAAGAGGGAGAGAAACTGAGAAGGTATTAGAGGGCTAACGAGGAAACGATGGAGATAATGGGCTTTGATGACATGCTGCACTTGTTGTTTCCATAGTAAGAAGTTGGTGTCGAATAATTTCTCGGAAATAGAGTACGAGAAGATGACATGAGGTGTCGCAGCCATGAAAGAAGGAGGCTCAGGACCCTTAGCCATAAAAAGTATGTGTTAAGCTTTTGATACCATGTTGGCGATACAAGGCAAAGAGATAAACAGAGATAATGAATAGGAGAAAATTATATTTGTCTCATCTTATTCATGACCATTAGTGCCCATTATATACAATGAAAGAGGAAAGAGAAAATGCATAACAGAATGAAAGATACTGTGAAACCACTAACAGAATGTAAAAACAGAATACAAAATAGAATATAAAATATCTCAACAAAAAGATATTGTACAGATATTGTAGCAGGATATTCACTAACATGATTCTAAGCCAATTGGTATGTTACATTCATGATTCAGCCCATTCCATTGCATCATAATCCAATTTTGCACATAGGACTTCATAATGCTTAGTTTGTTATCATATACATTGTTCAATGTGCCGATTCTAGTTGCTGTCCTATTTTGTTTCTTGGTTTGAATATGATGTTTTATGGTAGTTTTATAGTTTCATATTCATTCCTTGCATAGTTGCATTGATTCAAGTGTGTTTATGAAATTAGCACAATTTGTTTCACATTTTTCTTTCACTCAAACAATTCATCAAATGCCTTTGCACAATTATGTTTTTCACTTAGGCATTTCATTAAACATTTTCACAAGCTAAGAACGATTAATCTCAGAATTTATGAACAGAACACAAATTTGGTAGTGGGTGCATTCTCATACATTGCCACTTACCTTCCTCGACGATGCAACCGCAAAATCAGCAGCCTCCCTTGCACCCCGGTCACACGAACATCCCAGCCTCCCTCAGTGGTGATTCACAGTTGAGGGCACTGGCACTGACAACACCGTTGTTCTGATCAGATCTTCGCAGTTGGCAAGCTTTTTCCAAGCGGGGCGAGAAGGTGGGGCGAGAGATTGGAGAGGATTGGGAGTGGGGATGTTGTGGGGAGATAACTTGATTTGGGATAGGGAGTTTGAAATGTTTAAGTTTTTTCTCGACTGACATATCGAAGGATTTATTGATGGAAACGATTGTCGGTAAGCCTGTTGGTAAAGGTCAACTACCTTACCAATTACATTATCGACGAATCAGTGGTCCAGTATATATTCTCACCGAATCACCGACGGATGTTTTCGTCAGTAAATTTTCTATACAAATTTGTCGGTAAATTCGTCGATAAAGAAAAATTTTCAAAAAAAATTGTTTTGTTGGTAAATATCCACCGATAATAATACGTTTTTTTGTAGTGACATGCATTTTCCTGCATCTTTAGCCTCAATCTCTATGTTTAGTGCATGCTTAGGCAAAATATTTGTAGTTTTAATGTTCATTTGCATTTTCTTTGCTTTATTATCCCACGGTCTTTGCATTTTACACATCAATAGATCAACACTTCACTTGAATGAGATTTCCTTCGATTGACATCTTGGTAGACCCTATAATTAGGTGAAATTTCAGAAGTTCCCGCTTGAATCTAAATGTGACTAAAGGATTAATAAGTCGATATGACCCAAAGGTGGAGATGAGTTAGTCGAGCCGAAGTTTAAGAAGAGTTGGCTCAGGACGAAGGTCGAACCAATTCGTCCTAAGTCAAAGGTCAAGCCAATTCGACCTGGGTCAAAGTTGAGTCGATTCATTGAGAGTTGAATGATGGGTTTAGTCGGTTGTGGTTGAAAGTCAAGATGTGTTAGATGTGTTGAACATCAAGACGATTAGACTCGGACGAAAGGTTGAGAAGGATCGACATGAGTCAAAAGTCAAGACAAGTTGGTTAGATTGAAGATCAAGACAAGTCGGTCTATGCCCATATTTGAGATGAATAGCCTCGTACCGAAGGTCAAGATGAGTCCACCCGGACCAATAATATTTTGTATTTTTATTATAAAATACCCGATCATATACTTGATTTTTTTTTCTTTAAAATATTCATTTTTCAATGTCAATGTACAAGTTATGGTATATTTAATTGCAGAAATGAAAGAATTAAAGATATATAAAAAGTAATGAAAAAAGGGAGAAATAAAATAAAAATAAATATGGTTTAGTATTCGTTTTATTAATAATTCTTTTTACTGCGATTATTTATTTTCAGCGTCTTTCCTTCTTTTTCGTTGGGCAAAAATTTAAACAAAATTTGTTTTTTAAACTAGCAGAAACTACAGAGCATAATTTTAAATATAATGCAAAGCATTTAATTCAAGAGATTAAAAACATTGAAATATTTATAATTTAATTTAAAAAAAGAAGCTACTTTACTAAATTAAGATTAAAACTTGCAATCAATCACAGAAACACACAACGATTCAATGGTTATAGTGAACTGAAGCAGCTTGTGTGTGAGAAATATTCTAGGTTTCCTTCTGTGAATGTTGTCATTTCAGAAATTTATGAAGCTTTCAAATCAGTAACTCCCCTCTCTAGGAATCATCCACACACAGGTGCTTGTTTAAACCATGACAAAGACCCTTTCTTCCTCTTCCTGTTTCAACCATGACCTTGACTTAGACCAAATTGTGCACTTCCCTTTATGTTTCAAACACTTCCATTACCATTTTAAGACCTTACTTCAGATATGTGTTTCGTTTTATCATGGGAATTCGTGATTAATTAACCTTCTTCTGATTTGATGGTCCATCCCTGATTATTATACACATTTGTTTGTTTGTGTCCCCCCCTACAACCGTTTTTTTTAGGTTTCCTTTCAATAGCAATGTAAATGAAGCAAGTTTTGCTTCTCATGTGAATAGTTTAAAAAACATATATAATTTTGAAAAATCATTTTGAAGGAATAAAAAAATTTATATTAAAAATCATCACAAAGGGACACCGGGAATCAGTTGTAAGAAAAGGCTTTTGATTTTCTAATGTTTTTATAGTTTACTTATTTTAATAAATTTCACGAGTTTCTAAATTAAATTCATGGGTGTTATTATATTTTGAAAGAATTGTATGCAATAAATGCTTAGTTAAACTCTTAAATGTTGTGGCGTAAATTAAACTCAAAAAGTATGTTTTATATTTTTAATTTTTATTGATACTAACACGAGTGTTTGTATTAGAATCTAAAGGAATAACATCTCCATCATATCATCTTATATAGTAATCACATCATGTTGTTTAGTGATCATATATAGGATCACTTTAAAATATCAACTAATAACTTAAAATATTTTTTTCATTTCACTCGCTTATAATAAAAGTCTTCACATTTAATGCTCTCTAGCACTAATACACACAAATTTAATTCTGTTTCATCATTCAAATAAACCAGTTTCTTTACTTTTTAAACAAAATATTATTTATAATTATAAATAGCAATTCTAATCTCTACTTTTCAAAACCAAAATTTTCATTTTTTTTCTCTTTCAAAATCCCTATTCTATCAAGCAAAAGCTTGGCTACCAAATTCTAGCTTGGAAAGTCATGTGCTCATGTATATAACACAGACTTCAATACAAATTAATTACGTGTCGTTCTAAGCTAGCACCAAACCCAATTTCACAAGTCACACAAGCACACCCTACCCTTTCCTACCCCATGATTCTCAACCCTAGAGATAATAAACCATTTAAATAACTAACTAAAAATTTCCAAAAAAAAAAAGAGAAAAAAATGCCACAAAGCATAGCAATTAAATGACCATGAGAGTGTGTAAGGAGACCAATGGTTAAGAAAGTGCGACAACTAACAAAGCCAAATCAAACATCATGTAAAAGCTACTTGGGTTGGCTTTGTTACTTTTCCACTGTGCCCCTAAGAAAGTTCCTTATCCTCAAACCAGTTATATCATGTTGTTACCTCTTCTCTTACTTTTATCTTTGCAACCCTCTCATCTTCTCCATTTCACAAGCAAGAAAAACCAGAGAACATAGAAGAGAAAAAAAGTGTGAGAAATGGGGAGGGGAAAGATTGAGATCAAGAGGATCGAGAACTCCAGCAACAGACAAGTTACCTACTCCAAGAGAAAGAATGGGATCCTAAAGAAGGCTAAGGAAATCACTGTTCTATGTGATGCACAAGTTTCTCTTATCATCTTTGCTGCATCTGGGAAGATGCATGACTACATAAGCCCTTCCACCACGTAAGGATCTTATAATGTTTGTGTATACTTTTTTTTTTTGTTCTTGTTCTTGTGTTTCTCATGTCAAGTTTGTTCTTTGTTTTTGATTTCTGTTCTTGATTCATAAAGGGTAGTTTTATGAAGATAGTACTATTTGATTGATCTGCAAATTAAAGGTCTTAACTTTGTGATTTTTGTTTTGGTTGAGGAAGTTTGATTGACATATTGGAGAGGTACCACAAGACCTCAGGGAAGAGGCTTTGGGACGCCAAGCATGAGGTTGGTTAATATATGGCTCCTATTTTGTGTTTGCTTTCGATTTGTCCGAAGGAAAATATGACCTACTTTTGCTAAAAATATGCTATGATACATGAACTAAGAATTCTCTGAGTAGATCTAAATTTGGGTTGTACCTTCTACCTATTATATTGTTTTTTATTATTATCAAAAAAGAGAAGCAGGAACTACAAGAAATGTAACATCTATGAACAGATCTGGCAGTAAAACGTTACTCGCTTGCTTACTTTTTTACTTGCAAAAAAATGAAACAACATGTGTAGGAATAAAGGCCTTATATATGCAAAATAACGTCTTTCACATTTGATGGATCTCTCCCTTGTCTGACATTACAACCACCATAGAGAGTCAGATCTACTCCAAATAGCTCTTTCTTTTGAGAATTTCTGGCTTTTTGCAACATCGTACACTCCCTTCTGTTTTCTATGTTTATTTTTTCTTGAAGAAAAGACAACTAGTGTGTTTTAGGGTTTGTGACTAATAATGTTGTTGAACTCAGAACCTAAACGGCGAAATTGAGAGACTCAAGAAAGAGAACGACAGCATGCAAATTGAGCTGAGGTATATTATTATAACATGATTTGCACCTTTTAAAACCATTTAGCGTTCTTATTTATCTCTCTCTCTCATCATCTTTCACCAACTATTTCATTACAGGCACTTGAAGGGGGAAGATATAAACTCTCTGAACTACAAGGAACTCATGGCCTTAGAAGATGCCTTAGAAACTGGTCTCGTCAGTGTTCGTGAAAAACAGGCAAATGAATCTTCAAGAAGCTATTTTTTTTAAGTTTTGTTGCTTCTGCTATTCATTTGCATTTAGAAAGGTTTAAAAAATGTATATAATTGAAAAATATAGATCTTGTTTAACTAAACTTCTCCCTAATACTTTCATGAAAATGAAAATAAAAAAATAAAATAAAAAAATTCTTCAATAAACAAAAACTAATTCATGAGTGAAATTTTTTATTGGCATGAATTATTTTCTACAAAACTATTATGTGGAAAAAAGTTATACTTCATTGAATAACTTCTTTTGTTTTCTTTTTTATTCTCCTTTATAAATGTTTATAGAGAAATTTATTTAAATATACCATAATATATAGCTTCTACTGTTAAGGAATGCATTTAGTGTCCATGGTAGCTAATAATTTTGTGCATTGAAAACTCAAATGGAAGCCAAAATAAAAAAATATATGTATGACAGATGAACTTGTTTTTTCTCTGCAGATGGATGTGTACAGGATGTTCAGGAGAAATGTATGTTTTATTGAAATCTTTGATTTATGATTTTGAAATGATATATATATATATATATATATATATATATATATATATATATATATATATATATATATATATATATATATATATATATATGCAAAACGAACTTTATCATTTTTTCTTGCCATTGTTGTTCAGGACAAGATCTTGGAGGAGGAGAACAGGGAACTTAATTTTCTCTGGGTACGTAATAAATTACACAAACCCATTGTCTTAATGCATGGTTACTTCCAAATCTCATACCATGAAAAGTTCCTAATTTCATTTTCTTTCCATTCTAAAACTACTTAGTAATCTTTCCATTCTTAATATAAAAAGTGATATCTAATAATACATAATTAACTAAAAACATTATCTCACCAATTCATTGAATAAATAGAGGATTTAATAATGTATTTGTTTAGGCAAGGTACACCTTATAGAGTTGTTCTAAAGTGAGGTTATGGTTAAGAAACTTTAATATATGAGAAACATGAAAATGAAGTTCATATCACCACATTTATGGCCATAATTTGGTTTTAATGTGTCCAAAAACTTTTATGTTCTGACTACAATTGAGTTATAGGTTACAATTTTTAAGAAACTTATAGATTACCATTAAAACCACGATTTATGTGATAATCATGATGCATCATAGTATTACAATATAGGGATTTACTTAAATGGAAAAACTAATATATTATGCTTCTGTTGTTAATTTGTCCAAAATCCCCACCTCAAAAACAGCATACAAATAAAATAAAAGAAGATCAAACCTTTAATGTGGTTTTCTTCAATGTCATGTATTAGATTCGATTAGTGTTCTAAAATTTTTAATTACATTATAGTCTTACAAAACTGTGTTCACCACTTTAATTAATTTTCTAGATGTTAGCATCTATATATAAATACATGATCACACTTTAAAGTGATAAGAGCTAATTTGGCTTCAAAAACTAACGTACTGTATTTTGGGAAGAATGAATTGGGGGCTTTCTGAAATACAACTCTTATATACATACATATATATATATATATATATATATATATATATATATATATATATATATATATATATATATATATTAAAGAAAAGGAAATACAAAGTTATAGGAGGACTCGGTCTAATTTTTTATCAAAATCTATGGAGACACTTGTACAAAATAAAAAGAAGATAACTTTTATTTTGAAAAAATATCATCACTAACACAACTATATATTATATCAAACCAGTAAGAATTTTGCTCATGCATGAAAAAATTCAAGATTGCCAAAACTATTAGTACAAGAGTTACCTTCCCGAAAACGAGAGTAAAACACAATGTAAAGACATTTCTTTCATGTAAATCTTAAATTCCAAGAAACCAAATTATCATTTTGAAAAGTTTTTATAAGATAGGACTCACACTTAATTGACAAATTTTGTTATCCCTTAATATTAACAGCAATTGATTAAAAACTTTATTGCATAAATACATAATTATTCATCACACTTAGTGGATGCCTACTTGTATGCACTGGTTCTTCTAATGGGTTAATGGCAAATAAATTGTTTAAAGATTATGACTTACCGATCTTGAAGGGTAATAATATAGTTCTAAAGTTAGAACTTCATTTGTAAACTCGTGCAGTTTATTTGCTACTCCATTAACTATTTTTTATATCCCACAATTTATACGTTACCAATATTAAATTTTAGAAAATATTTATATAACGATGGTCTAATATATTAGGTTTATAAACCGTGCTCCAGAAATTTGTAAATGTTTCCATATAGAAATATTCAAGCAGCATTTGCATATTGCCATTTTTGACATGGTATTTGTTTTTTTCATTTAGTAAAATTGTTGTCAATTTCATGTTTACGGAATTGTGTCATAATTGTGGAAATTGAAAATATTATAAGAATGTTTTGTTGATGAATGAATATATTATCGTCCATTTTGAACATAAAAATCATAATATCAATCCTTTTAATAATTTTAGTATTTTAAAAAATTATTCTTTTGATTGTAAACTTATATAAGAGATCATGACCATTTTTAACCAAAAATATTAAAACAAAAAATTATGAATCTTTTATTTATACAGTGAAACTTTGTCCATCTTACTTATCTGGAATTCTTAACGCTAACTTGAAATATCCTGGGTTTATCTTAAAAAACTATACTCATTCTTGTCTCCATCCTCACCACTACCTTGACATACATATATGTAAATAAAGTAAAATAAATAGGAAAAAAATCACCCATTCATGGCATATTTTAATTGCGTAACAGTCCAAGTTATGTTTTGTTTTTCTCTTAATGAAAAAGGTTAAAATTTGTGATTAAATGACATTGTAAGATAGTTTAACCCTGTGCATGGCCATTTAATCCATTCTGTATTTTGTTATTTGAACAGCAACAGCGATTGGCAGTGGAAGGTGCAAGAGAAGTGGAGAACGGGTTTGATCAGAGTGTGAGGGATTACAACTCCCATATGCCATTTGCATTTCGTGTGCAGCCAATGCAGCCAAATCTTCAAGAAAGGATCTGATATAATAATACTCTCTTTCGCCACAACTACTGAAATCAAAACTCCACCTTGGTGTTTTCATCACAATCTTATGTGCATGTCACAACTTTTTAAGTATCTTTTGGTATCTGTTTGTTCGTAATAAACAACTCAACTTCACTTCGTCATTCAACTCACTCTTATGCGTCTCCGACTTTGTGACCTATTTGTGTGTTTCTCTCACTATTATATATACTTTCACCGCCTCAATTTTCTGATCTCGTGCTTTTATTTCTAAGTATATATGGAAACAAGTTTAAACATTTTATGTTTTTTGATATACTATCTCCTCGATTATGTTAAAAATCAAGAATCCAACTAAACTTCATAATGGTGTTTCGTAAAGTGACGTCTTTCATAAAGAAAAATAATTTTTTTACTGTATTTAAATATCATATTATATATTTAAAATTAATTACTAATTGAAAAACGAATGAATATGTATGTCTCTATTGAAAGTGTTTCGAGGATTGTATTTTTGTAAAGAAAAGTATATTGGATTAATTTTTAAAATAATTATAATCCATGTAAATAGACGGCTAATATAACCAAATAAATAATTATTTAAGAGAAAAAGTCAAAGTTGATTAATTTATTTAAACATGAATTTTCTTCCCTATAAATATGAGATAAATGACTTAGTAAATTAAATAAAGAAAGCATGATTTTTCTCTTTTTGGATATACGCTTTCAAGACACATAGTTTCGTATTTGAAGGTTTGTATCACTAAAAGAAAGTAACAATATTGCATTTAATCCGAAAGGTGAGGGTAGAGATCCATTTAACTTCAAACTAGTATTATAACCGTGCATACGCCTCTTTTTCTGTTAATTTTGTGTTTAAAAAATTACTAAATACTAATTATGATGTGAGACAGTAATTAATTTATGTAATGCTAGTATTTTTTGAATATTTAGTGGAATTTTGAAATAGTTTTTATTATTCTTTAAATTAATTATTGTTCATTATTATTAGGCAATTTTATTGTTGTTGTTATAGAAACATTAAATAGAAATGAATGTTGGTAAGGGAATATGTCTTTTTAGGAATCAAATTTAGGTTTTTTTTCAGGTTGTAGACTTTTGCTTTTGTAAATTATACAATCTTTTATATCAATTTACACATTTGTTTCCAATAAAAATTTCGTTTTCACTCAAGAGTTTCGAATAGTCTTCTGATTTCTTGGTTTTGACGGTGCTTAGATAGATTTGTGGCTTGTGGACGAAGATGTCTTCTTCCGCAAATATAGCTTCAAGAACCTCTTCCAGAATTTTATTTGCTTACTACATCCTAATGATGGAAGCTATTTTTCCATATCATTTAGGGTTTTATGTAATACATTTGTTGATGTTGTTGATATTTGAGATTTTATAAACTGAGTTCGCCAAGGTAATTACTTTCCTTTTCATTCTATTTATTGTTATACTGTATTTCAGCATTTGTAAATTATTTCTTACATATATTGGGGATTTTTGAAAATGCATAACGTGTGCCTTTTTGGAAAAGTTAGTTTATTTCTTTCAATATATGTATTTTATTTTCATAGATGTTTGTATGTATGTGTGTTACTTGGTTTTGTTGATTTTGAAGATGATTTTTTGGTTGAATGGGAAAACAAACTATTGGAACGAACTATTTCACATACCCCAATGGGAAATGCTTTTAATATAGAGTTGGAGGAGCCCTTAATTAGAAAAGGAATATTCTGAATATCATTTGATTTTGAGGAATTATATGAATTGGATGACTTGCATTATATTTGTACTTTGTTTTTGTGGTGACAGATAATTCCAATTAAGAATTTTTGATACAAAGTGGGTTGAGATCCAATATCCAGGGTTAGGAAATGAGGTTGTTGTAGAGCAAAATTTAGTATGGTCTAGGTTTATGTCATCTCTTAAGGTGAAGTTACGCCCCCTCAAAGTTCAAAGTTTAGTTTCAAAGATTTATTAATTATTGTTTTATATAATGTATTTTTGTATACTTTGAATAGTCTCTTCTTTTGTTAATACAGTCTATTATTCGATTGGATGCATTTTTTCAGTTATTTTGGGAGAAGAAGATTGTTTATGGTTAGGAGATTGATGAATATCACCCTACAAGACTTTTCAGCTTGGGCCAATGGCCTGACCCATTTAGTTTCTCTTTATCATTAAATAAATAATCATTTTGGGCCTTATACTTTTATTGGGTCATTCTTTTGTGCTATCTTTAATTGTCTTGATTCTTTTTATGGCTAGGAGAATACAAGAGGAATGGGCCTCCAATGCACATACAAGGCACAAGATGAACTTTACATGGGCCAAGGAAGATGTGAAGACTTAGCCTAAAACTCTTTGTTTGTAAATATTAGAATAAGGTTTATTTTTGGGCTTTGTATTTTGGGCTTTGTATTTTGGGCCTAGTAGAATAGGGTTTTCTTTGGGCCATGTATTGGGCCTTAGAGGAAATTGGGCTTTAGAAGTAATTTTGGACCAAAAAGGGGAATTGGGCCAAATGGGCCAAGAGTAGTGTGTCTACTCTAGAAAAGCCTAGAAGCTTCTCAAACTTGCTCTCCAAGGATGACAGTTAGCTTCCCATGGCAAGACAAGTGTGACTTGCTTAGGTGGCAAGTCACACCTCCCACATGCTCTTTTTTGGCTCCAAAATTTAACTTTCTAGATCCTTTTTTCCTCCACTTTTTAGAGACTCCTTGGTCTCATTTTAGCCTATAAATAGAGAGCTTAGGACCCTTGTATTTTCATTCATGAATATAGTAGAGAAATTCTGTTGAGATGACTCCAGACTCCTCTCTTTTTGTGAATCAACTTAGGCTAGAGTTCTCCTTCTTGGTTTCCTCTAGCCTCCTTCCTTGAGTGTTGGCCCAACCTCACTTGAGAGCTTCTCCAAACACCATTGGCGCACCACTTCTCCTCTCATCTTCTAGCTTTCGCACCTTCATCCTTCTCCATGGAAGCCTCATCAATTCCGCATGGCTTCTCCTTGGCTTCCTTACTCTTGAAGATGGACTCATCAGAGATGTAATTGATCGATCCTTGTTTTAAAAGTTTTAAGCTTAACTTTGATGTAAAATCGACTGGTATAATTCATTTAAATGGTGTTGTTCCAAAAAATGATTCAAAACTATATTTTGAAGAATATTTTCTTATATAAGCTATTTTCATTAGAAGGGATAGAGATCAATTATTCTGCAGATATCGATTCTTCTTCTGGTATTGGAAATATTCCTAGCAACATTGTTGAGCAACAGGGTAATCTTTCATTGGTTAAAAGTTTGAGTTATTTTTATATTGTTGAATCCTTCCTAGTATTTGTCTATCTTTCTTGTATTAAGAATATTGTCATTTGTCTTTGTTTTATGTTTTGAATTCGTTGATTGATGTATTTAATGTTAATTCCAGTATTTTAATGCTTCTTTCATTACTGCTACATTTTCAAAGTCAAGGAAGAACTATATTTTGTGAAACGGGAATTCAATGTATTGGTCCATGCTCAATCAGATGGTCTCAAGAACTCCAATTGAATGTTATCTCAGTTGTGGATGGAAAAAGTTCATCAATGACAAAAACTTAGTTGTTGATTCCATAAAGTTGGAGGTTGACAAAGATGGAGACAATTTAATTATAGTTCAAAAAACTTAGAATGTTTTTTACTTTTTAGGTGTTGTGAACAATGTTTTGTTATTTTTCGGGGATGTATTAATTTAATGTTTCTATCTTTTCCGCTTAGGTTTATAATGATTATGGTATTATTTTGGTTCAAGACAACAGTCTTAGACAATTAATTTTATTTTTAGTTCACTTTGTTATATATGAATGTCTTTCTTTAACGCAAATAAAGAAATTGCACTAGTGCAGAATCGTGTTTTTACATCGCCTTATAGGCCTCGATTATTGTGAAACCGAAGTCTATAAGGACGCGGTGACATTTTTGAAATTTTTCGAACTCTTTTGCCTTGGGTCCCAATCCAACCGAAGCCTATAAGGGCTTATGCTTCGGTTATCACTCAACCGAGGCCTATAACATGTCAGAGTTCTCCAAATTTTCAAAATTGTCATCGACAGCAGAGGCTTTGGCCTCGGGTGGAATAGGACTGAGGCCTATTCCACTTTATGCCTCGGTTATTAATTGAACCGAGGCCATATCCCTTATTTAGGGTTCCAAATTCGCGAATCCAGCACTGTTCATCTTCATCCCAAACTCGAAGTAGTTGTCCCTCTCTGCGCGAACTCCACCACACTCCATCGCACCATTGCGCCACCGTCCACCACAACCACCACTGTTCTCCGACGAAGGTTGTCACTACTCTGTGCCACTTTGTTGCGACGTTGTGGCTATACGTCAACGGTGCAGGAAGGTGGGTTCGTTCCAGCAAGTTCGTGTTCGTGGCGGAGAAGAATGAGGTCCTACGCAGTTCAGGGGTTGTTGCCGCAATGGTCTGAGGCGGTTGCTCCGATGAAGGTTCGAAGATGCTGCTGTGGAGGAACTCTGGTTCATTTCAGCACCTCACTCGTGCTTTGGGGTTTCATGTTGGTGGCAGATGACTCGCGTTCTTCTATTAGGCGCGATCTGGATTGTTTTTCCGTTGAAGATGGAGGCAGCGTAGTGATCTCTCACGATTAGGGTTTCGAACGGTGGTGAGGTTTGTTGCGATGGAGTTCGTGGCGAAATGGTGGTGAGGTTCGTTTGCGGTGAACGGTGGTGAGGTTCGCTACGGTGAATCTCTAAAAATTTAGAGACTCTATGGCCTCGGTTTCTAGGATAACCGAAGCATAAACGTGGATCTATGGCTTCGGGTCACACCCGAGGCCAAAAACCTTCACCTTTTGGCCTTGCCCCAATATGCTTCATTTCGGGAACCGGTGCAGAACATAAAAAACAACCGTTGCCAAAAGCCCTTCCTGCATTGGTGTTGTTATGGAATTTATCATCTTTCTACCATGAAAGGATAAAGATCAATTTAAATTTTTGATGGTTGATTGACCTTTTAACAATGTTTGTAACTATTTTGGATATCACTTAAATTCAAATAAGTAAAGCTTATGAATTAGAATACAATTTACCTCTTTGATTGCTTGTTTCAAAATTACGTATTCATACATTTATCAAAAGCATAATTGATCTATTGTAATGGTTAAAAATAAATTCTTTGTGTTATATAAAGATGAATACATTTATCAATTTGAAACTATGTTGACATGTATTAGTTATTGTGTTGAATTACTTTAAACGTAATAAATATATTTAATTTTAACAACAATTTTGGGATTTATGAAATATTATCAATATTACTGTATATTAGTATGTAGAATTATATATGGAAATATAAATACGTCGTTATTATATTATTACACTAGTACAAATTATTGTTTTTAACTCTTCTTATATGTCTCGGTTAACAAAAAACCGAAGCATATAATGACGCGGTAGTATTTTTGTAATTCTACCAAACTTTTATTCATCGGTTCACAGAACACCCGAAGAAAAAAATGATTTTATGCTTCGGTTGATAAAAAACTGGTTGTGGAGACCCGAAGCTAAAAACTTGCATATTTGACCTCGGGTGACAAACGTACGATGCCAAAACCAATCATATGCCTTAGTTATTAATTGAACTAAGGCCATATAGCTTATTTAGGGTTCAAAACGCGAACCCCTTTTCTTTTTCTTCTTCCCCACACTCTCCATTTCTCTCCTTGCCACCTACACCTCCATCAGACCAGCCACCATTCACGAAGCCATTGCGCACCTCATCCACGAAAAACGCAGCAGGTCCACCATGCCTCGAAGGAGAAGAACGAAACCTCCACTGCAGCGCCTGGAGTCGAACGAAACGCAGCCCACCACTTCGCCTGGAGTCGAACACCTTTGACGAAGCACTCTTCCACGTTCACACGAACCCTCTCCGGAGAGTTTACCTCCTGCAACTACATCAACAAAGATCTGCATAAACAATGTTCACACAGCCAACAAAAACGTGCATTTAGCAGATCCTGAACGCTGGGAAGCAGATCTAGAACGCCGGGAAGCAAATCTGGAAAGCATATATATGGCTTTGGTTCAGGCGTGACTGGAGCAGAAAAAATGCCCTTATGGCTTCGGTTGACACCCGAGACAAAAAATCACCCCCTTTTAGCCTCGTCCCAATATGCCTCAGTTCTAAAACCGGGACAAAATATCAAAAACAACCGGGGCCAAAAGTACTTATTGCACTAGTGTTATAACCTTACATTTGTTTAGCATATTTGTAAAACTTTTATGGTGGCATCCATAGTTAACATGTAATTACAAGTTTGGTACATGTTTGGTGGGTTTTTCTAAGTATTAGTGTTTCAATGTGGGCTCACCAAATTGATTTTGTGAAAACAGACCCACTATTGAAAAAAATGTTATAGTTCAATTCCTTAATGTATAAATGAGAACATTGTATCAATTGAATTTGTGGTGGTTTGGAAAGAAAAACCATGTGTGAGTTGAGACCATAAATGTATTATTTATTATTATTTTGTTGGTTAGGGTGATGGTTGGTATTGTTTTAAATGATAGGCCATGTTTCTTTTGCTAAGAATATATTACACAATGTGTAAGATAATGATTTGAATGAGAAAAGAAGAGAAATGAAGATTTACACATTGGTAAGATTTTTTTTTACTGCAATTTGTATTTTGATCTGTGTTAATTTCATACTCCTTCTAGTTACGATTTCACAACAAAGTATACTTTAATTTGTTAGGGTTTTTATAGTTAATTTCAATATGTTGCTCATTGGGTAGTTAATTGAATGAAAGATGGTAAACATGTTTGAGATCTTTGTTTCAATATCTCTCTAGTTGAGTCTAGTTTGGATAGTTCTTTATATTGGACTTATAGCATTCATTTTTCGTAGAAGCTGATTTACATAGCTTAAACATGCCCTTAGGTTCATTTTTATTGATTGTATTTTATTTAAAATGAATACAAAAACGCAGAAATATTATATAATCATCACAATTTAAAATATCAAAGTTAACAGATTTGTTATATATTGTACATTTTGAAAGACTTCTTTGAATACAACATTTGTTGTAGAAGTTAGTGGTCTTATGTCATTATCATGGATTAAGATCTTTAATCTTGATTTACTTTAAACCCTAGAAACAACAACATACATTGACCATGGCTAAAAACTGGTTTTGGAAAGTATAATCCAACATAACACAAGGATTGACCTTGAGATTTGTTTATAGTCATGGCATAAGATAACATAATAGGAATTGTCTTCTTATAAACTTGATTGGCCATGGAGATTGAAATGGTGACATAGACATATGCGAAACATAAACCTCATTTCCTTGCTTCTATTACATGTTTTGTCAATCTGGTGATAATTAATTTGCTTCCGTTACACATACTCTCTGCTTGATCCAAGTTGTAACATCCCGACCGGATATTACGGATTTAAATAATAAAATAAAGAAATAATAAATAACTTCATTTATTGAAATGTCATTTCCTAAAAACGCGGAAAAATTTAAAACTTTATATTAATAAGTATTCACAAAACCTCTATTACAACTCAATTATAAAATCCATACTCAGTATCAAGTTTAGCATATAAAATATTACACTTTATTTAAAACAAATCATAAAACTCTAATAAGCTCTTTTCTCCCATACTAGCTCCGCTCCGGCTCTATGTAACATCCCGACCAGATATTACGAATTTAATTAATAAATTAAAGAAATAATAATTTAATGTCAATTGATAAAACTTCATTTCCCAAAATCACGGGAAATTTAGAACTTTTATTACTTTCAATAATATCTCAAATACGTTATAAACTCATATATAAACCAAAATCCATGTTCATAATCAAAGTTTACAATCTATAAAATCCATAATGAAACAACTATATAAAAATCTCCCCGCTAGACCTTGCTTCGTCACTATGCCTCACCAGATCCACCTACAACATCCTCTGTTCACATGTACCGCGTACACGATCATCGCTAAACACAAGCAGATAGGGTGAGATAACATAATAAACACACATTCGTATATAATTCAAATACATAAATCAAAAACACATCAAAGGAATTACATCCTTCCATCCCATATGGCCACAACCATGTTTGATATCAAAATCACACCAAAGGAATTCCATCCTTTGACCCCACAACTAATGTGCCTCGCCTAGGCGGCGAGTTAAATAAAGCACCACATCAACCCTCGAATTCTCGCTTAGGCTGCTATAGAGCTACTAGGCGAAATTGTAAGACCTGTGAAAATTAAATAATTAATTAATAAATGCGGGTAGGAAGAACATTTATGGTATTTAATTCTGATTTGTATGACGTGGAAAAGTATTAGTTCAAGTGGTTGAGAGTATTTTAATTGTGTGATAGGACTTGGATTCAAGTCCTATGTATGTTATTTATGTATTTATGTATTAATTAATTATTATTGTTTTAATAATATGTGTAATTATGTTGTGGAATAATAGAATATGTGAATTATATTAGTTAGCAAGAAATATGAATTGGCATGATGGTTTAGCATTGATTTGGTATTGACATGGTTGTGGGTTGAGTCTTGGAGAACCCAAATTAAACTTTATTTTTGCCAAACTTTAGTTTTGGATTGAATATGAAAGGGTAGAGGAAAACCCTAGCAGCCAAAGAGGGTTGGAAAACCATCATGAGACAACCAATTCAAGGACATTAACCATAATTTAATTGGATTTTCGTTTTAGACCATTAAACCACATTAAGAGCACTTTTAAAAGGCTAATTAGAGGTAAGAAAGAGGGTTTTGGTGGGTTGTTATTGTGATTGCAGAAGGGAGAACGAAAATTTAGTATTTGTGAGGATTGAGAGTGTTGAGAAGAACCAAAGAGGGCCATTAGTGATCAAGGGAGAATTTTCAAAGTTCTAAGCAAAGGAGACCAGGTTAGGGGAGCTTTTACGCGTTAACTTTATTTTTAATTTGAATGGCATGCTAAATAGGGTAATTCATGCGTTGATTAATTTAATTCTGATTGGTATGCTGAATTTAGTATAATTATGTATGATTCGTATATTCCATTTTTTAGAGTTTGTGATTCTGGGAAATTTCCAGAATTAGTCTGGTTGGTGGTGAACTGTCGCCAGACTATCTTTTCATTGTTAGGCCAATTAGGGTTCCTATAGAGGAACCACTTGCCAAAAAATAGTGTAAAAATAGTTTGTTGACTGATGAGTCATTATTTTCTTCTATTCCACTAGCCTTTGTGCACCCATTAGACAGTTGATTAGTGCTTAATTGTTCATCATTAGAGTGTTTTTCATCTGTTGGGCTTTATTGGGCCACTGTTTCGAATTTGGACTAATTTCACATTATTTGGCCTAATTTTTGTTTTTAATTATTTTTAGGTATTTGGGTGAAGCAATTTTGGAGCTTGGACATTAATATTTAGTTGAAGAGACTTTCCACATCATTGCCACATCGTTTCCATGTCATTTCCACGTCATCAAAGTCAATGGGTCAACATTTGAGGCCCAGAGTGGCATTTTTGTAAATCTGAGTGGCAGAGTGGCAGTTTTGTAAATCTGAGTGGCAGAGGTGATATGACCACGAATTAGGTTTGCATGAAAGAAGGCCAGCCGCTCCATCATCTTCAACCTCTCTTCAAAAACCTCCATTTTCGTTCTCCAAGCTTCCATGGACGCCCCCTTTGCGGTTTTTCACGTTTTTGGCTCATTTTTACCGTTTTTATGCATATTTGACAGCACCCATTAAGAGTTTTACGTTTTGAATTCGTTTACTTGCTTGGGCAGTTCATTTTATGGGTTTTATTGACTTGGAACAATACCCATTCATGGGGTTTTCGTATTTATATATGACAATACCGTTTTGCTTTCCATTTAAGCTTTGAAATCTCTATTTTTGCTCTTAAATTGCGTTTTTCAGATTTCATAAGTTAGGGTTCTTAGTTCTGTTTTGTTATTGCAGTTTTGAAGTGTTTGATTGTTCATTTTCCATGTCTAGCTAAGTTTTTCGTATTGGTTCCTTGAAGAAACTGATTTGAAACCATGAGGTTGATGTTTTGCAGTGCACTCCAATTCCTAATTTCTCTTCATCCTATTCAATTTCGTAGCTTTGAATGAAATGGAATTTGTGATGCTTAATCGTAGGTTCTTATTTTGCACAATTTCAGAATCCTTGTTATGCTTAG
Organism: Vigna unguiculata; assembly: GCF_037176805.1. Taxonomy (NCBI): domain Eukaryota; kingdom Viridiplantae; phylum Streptophyta; class Magnoliopsida; order Fabales; family Fabaceae; genus Vigna; species Vigna unguiculata. The sequence continues at coordinate 11,827,840 of NC_140799.1, forward strand.
TGAGTTCGGGTTTTGGCCACAGTTGCTTAATCTCTGTGTGTGTGTGTGAAATTGAAAGTAGGATGTGTGCTATGCTTAATGGCATAATGAAGCTGTGTTAATTTTCGCATAGTTGATTAATTCAGATTTCATGAGAGTAAATTGGATAAGAGACTTGATTTAGTAACCTGTGATTGGTGGAATTTCAGTGGAATTAAGGGACCAGTACGTTTTGAATTGTGTGTTTAATTCTGTTTTGGTGTTTTGATTAGAATTTAGCAAACTTGTGTGAATCTGCCAAACCCCCCCTTGTGTTTTATTGTTGTGTTAATTTGGAAATTTCGCTTTAAATGAAAATATTGGTCGTTGGGAGACGACTTGGTTCACTTTCATATACTATATTTAATATGTTTTAATTTGGTGGGGTACGGCCTCTATCATTGACCAATTGTGACCAAGCCTTGCCCAGAGTTGACCAATGTTAACTCTTTGACTGTCCAGTGAGAGGCTGCCATGTGTCAGACCAGTCTCCCTCCCAAATCAGATTTTCATTACCGCAATTAGGGTTTGGCTGTCGTGAGGGCTGCCACAAGGTACGTTTCACAGTGTCACGAGTGGTTCAGCGAGTTCATGGTGGTTGTCGCGGTGGCTGTCGAATTGACGGGGTGCGAGTTTGAGGGGGGTCGCGACGTGAGTCGCTCGCTGTCGCAGGCATGGAGGCGCCGCAGTGAACACGATTCCTCTCACGGTGAAGGAGACGGATGGAGGATGTATGGAGGTTGCCAAGCTCACGGTAGGGGTGAACAAAGTTGCTGGACCGCGCGGATCTAAAGCAGCGAAACATGAGGGCTGGTTCGCACAGGGGGTAGCGAGTGAGGTGCGATGGAGGCGCAATGGGGGCTCGACGACGGTGCGGGAGTGGCAGGTTTGAGCTCCTGGAGCGCGACGGTGGCTTCTGCAGGTTCCACGAGTGGTGCGACAATGGCGGACTTCCGGCAGCGTCGACGTTGGAGATGTCGAGCGAAAAGATGGCTGGCGCGGAGGAGACAAGTTGACGAAGGTGTGGTGACGGCTGGCGTGGGGGCGGCGGCTGCGGTGGCTGCGGGATGGAACCGGAAGAGAGAGAAAGAAAGATTTGGGGTTGGTGTGGAAGAGAGAGAAAGAGAGATTAGGGTTAGGGTTTGTGTTGGGAAGGAGAGGATAACATGGCAACATTGATTGGTGATTTGAGTTAGTGGAGGAATGATGAAGTAGCAAGCTTTCATTGGTTAATTTAGTAAGTGAATGATTGCCACGTGGCGAAATCTGGTGGATTGAAGTTTAAGTGACATTAGGGGTGCAACTTAGTAAAAAGTAGGGGTGCATAATAGAATTTGAAAGTCCAATTATAGAAGGGGTGAAAACCTGAAAACAGGGGTGCAATTAGCTCCAGAAATGTTTTTTTTTCAAAAATAGATAATGTAATTGGAAAAAAGGGGTGTAAACATGAGAATTGGGGGTGCATTTAGTACCAGAGTTATTCCTCTCCAAAATTACTATTTTGGGACTTAATTAATGAATTAAAATATTCATTATTTAAACTCTTAAGGACCTAAATTAAATTATTGTTGCATTATTAAACTCAAGAATATCCAATAATAAATTTGATGCAACTAATATCAAATTTGTAAGCGCAAAAATAATATTAAATTTCCCAAAAGTTAATTATTGAATGTGAGCCAAGGTTTGACTCATCATACCTTCTAGGCAGTCTGGAAGCGGCAGTGCCTGGCGGTACGTGTCCCCCGCCAGACGATTTTACTGTCGTAGTATTGGTGTGATTGTGTGATATATATATATATATATATATATATATATATATATATATATATATATATATATATATATATATATATATATATATATATATATATATATATATATATATATGTATATATATATAATTGTGCAATATTTATATATATGTGTAATTTGTTAGCTCACCCTATCTGCTTGTGTTTGGCGATGATCGTGTACGCGGTACACGGGAGCAGATGTTATTGCAGGTGGATCTGGTGAGGCCTAGAGACGGAGCGGGGCTAGTTTTGGGAGAAGATTTTACCAGAACTTTTATGAAGTTTTTATGCTTTCAAATAAATTGTAATTATGAATATTCTAAACTTTTAGAAAATTAGAATCTTATTTATACTTATGAATTTTGGTTTAGTGTTAAAGTAATAAAAGTTTTTTTTAATTTTCCCGCGTTTTGGGAATATCAGTTATAATAAATGAATTTTTATTATTTACTTCATTTTTTATTATTTAAATCCGTAATATTCGAACGGGATGTTACAGAAATCCACTTCCAGACTGCTTGGCGAGGGACACATTCCGCCAGGCACCAAGTGCCTTAGAGCACCCAGACTTGCAAACATCGCCTAACGGGACCACCTTCATCGTCAGGCGATACGCGCTCCAGAAGGTGACTATTTTGTAGTTATCGCCTGGCGGCTGTAGTTCTACTACAAAGTGCTACACCAATACAGTGAAGGGTACTGATTTTTCACAACCATCTAAGTTTCTTACACACCATTCACTACCTTAATACTGATCATAATCCAAATATGTAGCGAAATATAACCAGCGTTGTCCTTACTCATCACATTCCATCCTGGTTGCATTCCATTAGCTTTAGGTTGTTCCAAGGGTACAAGCTATTACATTCATTCTTATCAATTTCATTGACTAGTATTACACCTTTTCCAAACACTTTAATATACTCCTGATTTGCCATTACTCAGTTATTCTCTTCAGCTCATGCCACATGATTCAACACTTATACACACTAGCTACACTCTTAGCTAATTAAGCATTTAATAATAATCCCAATGCCTAATCATTTCTCTTTTGCCTTTCCCAGCCCACCTTGTCCATTGATCCTAGTTTAGGCACTAAACTGTAAAAGGCAACATTCCAATTCTTCCTACTCCATCTCCACCCTCAAACTTATTCATTTCTAACCTACCTGATAAATTCTCAAAATCAAATTTTCATCAACAACTGGACGCCCAATTATCCTAAAACCATAACTGTACCTCGCAGCCACGCAAAACTCACTGTCTTTGCGTTGCCGCCAGGAGGTGCATGTAGTTCTAGGAAAATTCCTAGAATTTTAGCACCTGCGAATATCCTTTTACACTTTCCCAATGCTTTCCTCTGCCTATCTTAGCTTTTTCGCATATGAACATAATAACCGTGATACCCTTAATCAAGATAACTATTTCCAGCCACAATTATAGTGCAATTAACAACCATTACGCTCAATTCATCAAAACCCCCCAATTCTTCCAACCCTAAAAGGTGTTTATGGTAACCTCATCAATTTTGACCCCTAATCACCTGAATTCCAATTCTATAAGCATTCAATTTTCAATTAATGTTGAAAGCTCTTATTTTCCCCAATCGACCTCAACCCAGGACTCTAAAAAACCTCAAAAATCGAGCCACATTACTCGTGTCTCTTGGCGGGTATTCATCACCGCAGGCAGTTCAAACAAAACCCAGAAACTAGATGAATCAGTCGCCATGCAGTGCCATCTTTGGAACCCCAGATTACCCAGAAAAGGACAAGTCACTTGGCGGTGATTATAATCACCTGCCAAAGCATATTATTAAAATAATAATAATTAAATAACGCATAAATGGCGCACATAAGACTTGAACTCAAGTCCTCTCAACACAATCAAGTACTCTCAACCAGTTGAGCTAGTACTTTCCCACATCACAATAATCAATAATTAATGTCATAAAGGCTCTCACTACCCGCATTTATTAATTAATTATTTAATTAATTAAATTTCACGGGTCTTACACAAGTTTCTTAGAAGCGTTATAGGTGCTCCGATTTTTAGTTTTGTTTTATGACTGCATATTCCTAAAGTCATCAATCAATTTAGGAATTCGGGAGTAATGAAGTCGTAGTCATCAGTTACTAAATCCTCGAATTTATCAATTGAATCTTCACTTAGATATTCTTTCTCTTCTCCTGCATAGTATTATTAATAATAGTTATTTGACATGTAATACATATAAAATATATATGAAATGTCAAAAAATGTAAACATATTTACTAAGAATTAAGGATAATATGTGTTTGTTGATTTCTTCAACTATTTCTATTCTATTTGGCCAATATTGCTCTATTCTACAAGAAATTAGTATTACTATAGTTCTCTAGTATATTAGGTGATACTATTGTTTGGATTGGATCATTAAATTCTGAAATAAAAATTCTAGTGGTATTTCAATATCCATACCATCATTTGCTTCACATAACATACCATCACCAAGTTTAACTATCCAATCTGAGAACTGTTGACTTTCTGAAGTTGTAGTTCTTTGTAAACCTGTTTGTAATAGTCTCATGGCTTTGGTCAATGTCAATACCTGATAGTGGTCCTGTAAGTATGATGCATTGATTGTTGTATGAACAATCACTACAAAAAATTATTATTTAGTAGAGGTTTTTTCTTTTCAATCTGTGAGGGTGTTCGCTCTCCACAAATTAATTTGTGGGGGGTTTTCTAAATCTTTGCAGTTAGAGTCGCCACAAGTTATTTGTAGAGGTTTTGGGCGACCCTGGTATCCGAGTTATATTGTGGAAGTTGTTTTGTGGAGGGTTTTAACCTCTTCTATTGGTGACTATATTTTGTGGAGGTTTGAAACATCCTTTATTTGTAACTACCCACCTACATTCATAATTTATTAATTTAAGGAAATTATTTTTTCTTTTCAATCTGCGGGGGGTTTCGCTCTCCACAAATTAAGTTATGGAGGTTTTCTAAACCTTTGTAATTAGAGTTGCCACAAGTTATTTGCGGAGGTTTTGGGCGACTTTGGTATCCAAGTCATATTGCGGAAGTTGTTTTATGGAAGATTTTAATCTCTTTTATTGGTGATTATTATTTTGTGGAGGTTTGAAACATCCTTTATTTGTAACTACCCACCTACATTTATAATTTATTAATTTAATGAAATTATTTTTATCATAAAAATTTAATAAAATATATAAATTCATAAAGTATATAAAATTAACTAAAATTAATTTTATTAATAATTTGATAAAGTTCTGACAATTACAATGTAAATATAAAAAAATAAAATACATCATGTTGAAAAAAGAAAATACATAATGCATTTATACATTTAACAAAGAAGACAATAATGTTAGGATTTCGTAATGAGCTTTGGAACCATAGTAGACATTCCGATTGTTGAATTCATTGTGCTGTGTTTGAAAACTTCCCGTTCATTGGAGAATTTTTTTTTTCGTAGTTATAGAGATAAGTAATACTCATTCTAGAATGGCACGAAAATGAAAAAAATATTGTTCCTAAACCTTTTGCTATAATGTCTTGTCAATTTAATAAACGAAAAAATGCAATGAGTGTTGATAATTTTGTGGATTTAAGAAAATAAAATATATAAAGGACAGATCATTGATTACATTCTCATTACCCACCATCAATTTAAACCGTAACTTTCATATATTTCTATATGTTTTTGGCATTTGAGTTTCTATCATCTATTGGAAGAATCGGAATAAACAAAATATGAAATTCTCATTGCAATGACTTCATCTCATAACTGTATAATCAACTAGCATCCATTTTGGGTTTCCATACTTAATCTGAGCAAGGTTGTTTCTTTCTCCATAACTATGGTATTATCCGTGAAAGAAAAAGCAATAAATTGTTTCATTTGATCATGTTGGATTTTGAAATATAAATGTATATTCTTATTGTCTTCTTCGTCAAATGATAAATAAGTACTCTTATTGTCTTTGAGAAATTTCTTTTGCCAGACGCAATTGACATTGAAATTATTAATATTATTTTATAGTATGTGCAATTGGAAAATAATTCATTCTTTTTATATAATTAAGAATGTCAAATGATTTATCATTTTCTAAATCTATAATTTCTCTTAAGATATTTAATTATGAATATAAATCAAATCCATCAATATCCAACAATTTATCTTGTTTGAAAGATTTAAGCAATTTTTCATTCAAAATTGTACAATCCAGTGACTTTAATTTTTAACACTAAATAAAAAACAAAAATATATTCATATATTTTAAATTGTTCAAATCTACCTTAAAGTGTGGTGATTGTTTTGTCTACAATATATAAAATGTAATCAATTCTAATTGATTATTGAAGAGATTTTACGATTTCATTCATAATATTTTCATCAAATTGTTTTTTTTTTTTTTTGCATCTAATACTTTTTTCACGAAACTTAGGTTCTTTTCAACTTGATAGTAAGTCTTTTTTTCCTAAACTTGGATTATCTTTCTACAACAAACCTAACTTTTAATTATGCTCCAATTAATCTATTATTCATCAAAAGACTAACTCCTAATCTAACTAATAATTTCATAGAAGAATTACAGTTCCTCTTTAAGATATATGCAAAAAAAAACTATCAAAACTCATAAATCGAAAAGTACTGAAAAACAAAATTGAGCAAACGAAACAAATTTCTAGTTCTAATACAAATCCAAAACAAGATAAAAACAACAATACAATAGAAATAGAAAGAAAAAACATACTAACCAAAAATAATGACGATGGAAAAATTGGTAAACACAAGCAATATGAGATTCAAGGAATGTAATATGCCAAAACTAAAAAAAAAAACTCTTAAAAGAGAATAAAGTAAGGAGAGACAAAAGAAGTCACAAGAGAGATAAAAAGATAAAAAAAAAAACTAACTCTTTTCTTCGTAAACAAAATTATAATCTACTTACTAAAGGTTTTAACTCATTAATTATCATTTTTAATACCAATAAAAGTTAACAGACACTAATAATAATTTAATTGAATTTTATTCTCAAACAAAAACTTATAATTACTTTAATAGAGCTATATTAGTAATAAAATATTTTTTTGAGACTTTTTTTTAAACATAATTTTATAATTAACTTAATAGAGTTATATTAGTAAAAAGAAAATTGAGATCTTTTTTCTTAAATAATTGTATAATTAATTTAATAGAAAAATATTAATAATAAAAAATATTGAAATCTTAAGAAAAAAATCGTTGTTTTTGAGTAAAGTGACTACTTCATTACAAGAGTCAAGAGCAAGTGGCAGATATTATACCAAGCTATTGAAGATTGATGTTTTTCATAAGCTTTTGGGATGACTGATATAAGCTAATTACTTCAAAGCATTTATTGTAAGGAGGGAAAGTGAAGACGTTGCAATTTCTGTTTTAGAATAATATCTAGTAGTTCCGAAGATATCGTGGCCTTTAGGGATTTCTTTGTTTCTGTTATTTTGTTACTACTAGCCTATGTTTATGTTAAATATGGGTTTGCATTTTACTGTTACATAATATTTACCGCATATCAATAACATAAAATGCAAGTCATTTGTTACTTGCAATTTCGGTATTCATATATCCACTTTTAACATAAATACTCTAATGACTTCATACAACAAATGAAAGTCGTTCTTCCATGTGCATGTATGGTACATGTAGGGATGGCAAAAAAATCCGCGCCTGCGAGTATCCGCGGATAAAATCCGTGACGGATAGTTAGTACCCGCGGGTAATAGATATCCGCGGGTAGTGGGTAATTTAATACCCGTTTCTTAACGGGTCGGGGTCGGGTATCATACTACCCGTACTCGCGGGTATCCGCTACCCGTACCCGCGGGTATCCGCTACCCGTTAAGAAAATGAAATTATATATTTATCCTTTTTAGGTTATGAGAAATTAGGTTGATGCTAAAGTTCATTTCTTTTTTTGGCTCATTGTTGTCGTCCAAGTGCTCTGGGATTTTCGAACAGGTAAACCCATGCTTCTTCTTTCATTTTCTCTCTTACACACTTAACATTCATCCCCAAAAATTGTTCTTTCTCCCTTTACAACTCCGTTTTTAATCAACAACCCTTTTGGGTATTATCATTTTTGTTAACCCATTTTCCTTTCATTCTCTACTCCCAGTTTTCTCGTGTTGAATCTTTCGAAGGTTGTCCTCCAATCATTCAAATTTTAGGTGAAGCTTCAAAAGGGGCATGTTTTCTATCTCTTATTTTAGTTCTAGGTTAATACATGAACTTGAACTGCTCATGACTCTGATTATTTCTTATTGAATAAACTCAACTATCCAATTATTTTTTCCTGTCTGATTAAGGTCGTTTCGGGATCTGGGGAATTGAGGGATACATTTTTTAAAATTTGAAGTTGGGATAAGGGCTAAAAATTGACACTGATTAACCACCGAAAACAAGGCCATTAAAACTTGAAAAATTGTCTTCAAATGAAATTTTAAGACATAATTTCCTTTCTTTCTAAAGATATTAAAACCACACAAAAGAATATGATACTTAAATCAATATCAATATATAATATTGATAGAAAAGGCATGATTAAAATATTGAATAAGAAATATATATATATATATATATATATATATATATATATATATATGTATGATTAAGAAAACTTATGAATTCACGTGAACCTAGTTTTTTTACTATTTCAATTCAAGTTCATTCATCTTTTATGCATGAATGATTTTTTCAATTACAAGTAAATGTCAAATCACATTTTTCATCACATTTAAGGCATGTAAAGTGAAATTCATACTTTATTACTCATTCATATTTTATTTTACATGCTTTTTGTATTTTTATACAAGTTATTATTAAATTTTGCCATAATCATGTCACATGAATTATTATATTAAACATGAATTTAGTCTTTTTTTTTTTTTACATTCAAAATTTAATTTTTGTTGTGTTTTAATATTTATAGAATGTCTAATCAAGATACATTTTCCCCTATGGATGATGGCCAACAAGGAACATTTGTAGAACCAAATGCAAATGTAGAAGATTCAAATCAAAATGATGTTCCTATAGATTCTATTCTAGGAGAAAACGAAAGTTCAACTCCAACTATTAATTCAAGAAGATTACTGTCAGATGTTTGGAATCACTTTAAGAGACAAAAGGTAGATGGAAAATGGAAAGCGATATGCAATTATTGCGCCAAAAGTCTTTTGGGTGACGCCAAGCAAGGTACATCACATTTGAGAAGCCATTTCAAGAGTTGCAAGCTTCGAACAACACGGGACATCAGACAATCCTTTTTAAAAACTCATAAAGAAGGTGGTGAAACTGTAGTTGTTGGCAACTATGTTTTTAATCAACAAACAGCTAGAGATGCACTCCGTAAGATGATAATTCTACATGAGTATCCAATGTCAATGGTTGATCATATAGGTTTTAAAGAATTTTGTGATGCTATTCAACCTCTATTCAAGGTGATTTCTCGAAACACCTTAAAAAAGATATTATGAAGGATTACAACGTAGAAAAAGAGAAGATGAAATTAATGTTGTCAAGGATTCAAAGTTGAGTTGCAATTACCACTGATATGTGGACTGCTACTAATCAAAATAGAGGCTACATGACTATAACAGCTCATTTTATTAATGATTTATGGAGGCTACAAAGTCGACTTGTGAGGTAATAACATTTTACTCTATTTTGATTTTATTTTCATATTAACTTTGTTCTTCTTGATTAGATTAATTAAATTTATCTTTCAAATATAGGTTTATGTATGTGCCTGCTCCTTATACTAGTCAAGTTCTTGCTGAATTGTTGGTTGAATGCTTAATGGATTGGAATCTAGATAGAAAAGTTTCTACTTTGACAGTCGATAATTGCACTACGAATGATGCTATGATTGATCGCATTTTAGATAAGATCTCAAGTAGGTCTCTTATTTTGGGTGGCCAACTGTTTCACATGCGATGTTGTGCACATATATTGAATTTGATTGTGAAGGATGGTTTGTCCATAATTGCTAATGTCATCGAAAAGGTTAGAGACAGTGCTAATTTTTGGACAGCTACACCTAAAAGAGAAGAGAAATTTATAGAGACATGTGCTCAATTGAATATTCAATTCAAAAGAAAATTAGTTGTTGATTGTAGAACTAGGTGGAATTCTACATTTTTAATGCTTCAATTAGCTATACAATACAAGGAAGTATTTGATCGTTTATCACAACAAGAGAGTCAATATAAAGCTTTGCCCAATGCACATGATTGGCAAATGGCAAATGAAATTTGTCAAAAGTTGGAAATATTTTATGATGTGACACTCTTGTTTTCTGGTACTTCTTATCCAACTGCCAACATTTTTTTTCCAAAGGTATGTCAAATTAAGTTGGTTTTGATGGAATGGCTTAACTCTTCTAATTCTATTATTCATCAAATGGCTGCATCTATGGTTTTAAAGTTTGATAACTATTGGGGTGCGATCAGTGTAGTGATGGCGATAGGTATTGTGTTAGACCCCAGGTATAAAATTGATTTGTTGGATTATTTTTTTTTTATGAAGGATTGACCCAACCAAGGATGGAGGCACATGCTTAAGAAGACTAAGCATGTTTAGAAAGGAAGTTCACTAATCCTTCATCCCTTTCATTTGTGTTTGTTATTTTTGATTCCCTAAGTTGACTTAGTTGAATCAACTTTAGTTGACTTGTTGACCTTGACTAGGTTTGACTTGTTGACTATAGTTGACTTGACTTAAGCCAACATGTTAATCTATGTTTATTTGCTTTGTAGGTTAATTAGGAGTAAGAAAGCAATGCTAGGTAGCGCATGGTGATTGGGGAGCATAAATGATGTGGAGGAGAGAGTAAAGTAAAGGCATAAAGCATAAAGAAAAAGGCATAAAGCAAATGTACCTATGTACCTTTGGTCTCCTTTGTTTTTACCACACTATGGCCACTTTTTAGAGACATATGAGACACATTCTTGGTCTCCTTTTGTGCTAGAACGAAATTAGCCTTGCACACACCATAGTTAGCTCTTTTGTCTCTCATTTTTGTAACCTTATTTGACCTAGTTTCTAGAAGCTAGGGTTAGGTTTTTGTAGAGACATCCTTAAATATCTTTTACTTGCTTAGAGGCCCCTAAACTCTTCTATATAAGGGGTGCTCCTAGACATGTAAAAGGGTTGAACATTTTGAAGTAAAAACACTCTTGTGTCTCAACCATTTGTGAGAGTTTCCTCCCTTGGGAGTGAATACTTTTAAGCCTTATCTTGCATAGCAAGTGGCGGCACACATCCACTCATCTTCAAGGTTGCCATGGCTTCTAGCCTAGCCTTGTAGTGGCGTGCTTCTCACATTTTTACCATTTCTTTCCTTTCCGTTTTATGTTTTCTTCTTCCTTTAATTGTTCTTGGTTTCTATGGTTTATGTGCTTTCCATTTCCTATTTGTTTTGAATCAATCCATCATCTTCTTCTCTTGAGCTTTGTGAAAGGAACCTTCACATCTAGATAACATGCTATCTTAATGTCCAGTGGAGATTTCACTTAGCTTTCTTAATCAACTCACACCATATTCAATAATCTTAAAAGGAAACAAGATAATCCTTCATCATTTTCCCTCAGATATATGGTGATCAATCTGATTATGAAATTGAAAAGGTGAAGATTCTTTTTAAGGACTTGGTAAGAGAGTATGAAATAAACATGAAAGGTAAGAAGTTAGTTTCTTCATGTCAAAATCCAAACATAAATATATGCTAAAGTGTTGATGGAAGAAAAGATGCTTAGAGGAGAGATTTTGCAGAACATCAGATTGCAAAGAAAAGTGAACCATCAAATTATAAGTTGGAACTTGACTATTACTTGGAGGAACCAACACTACCTGATTCAGATGAAGAATTTGACATTTTAGTTTGGTGGAAGGCTAATGGGTTAAAATATCCAATTTTGCAAATGATTGCAAGAGATTTTCTAGCCATTCCTATCTCAACAGTTGCTTCTGAGTCTTCTTTTAGTATTGGTGGTCGATTTCTTACTCCACATTGTAGTAGATTACAACCAGACACTTTGGAGGCATTGATGTGTGTTCAAGATTGGCTATGGACTGACATAGAAGATAATTAAATTAGCACTTCAAATAACATATTTATATTCATTCAAATGATTGATTATGACAAATGAATTGATTTTCCTTTTCAGGTTTTTCAGAATTGAAAGTGGACAAGATGAAGCTTAATACAATACTAGAGGAGATAATTGATGATGATGTTAGTAGTTTTATTTTTAATATTTTATTCTAATTTTACTAATAGTGTCACTATGATTTTTATTGATGACTTTATTTGTGTTTTATTTGTTTCAGGAATTAAGTGGTCAACATGAAGATATTGGAGAGGAAACATAGATCTTAGACTATTATTTTTAGAAGAATTATTTTTTAAATTTCTTATATTTGGGATGTATGTTTTAGGTACTATTAATTTGAATTTATATTTTAACTTTTATTTAGTTGTTCATTAACTTCTATTTGGATGTATGCTTAAATTTTTTTTTCTGCAATTTAATTTGGACCTCATTTAAAAATTAATATTTTTTTTAAATATCCGCGGGTATCCAACGGGTACCCGTGGGTTGAAAAATATTTGCGGGTATTTTTATGTGGGTATCCAACAGGTAACGGGTACGATTTTTTTTTGCGGGTCGGGTAACGGGTAGGCACTATCCGTGCCCGACCCGACCCGTTGCCATCCCTAGGTACATGTACCGTAAAGAAGAGAGTATTAAGCTTTTTCAATTCTTACGCCTATACTTTTTAATGTCATTCAATTGTTGACATCCAAAATTGTAGAAATAAGGAATTAAACTATATTAATTAGCGAACATGTAAGAGTCTCGTATCTTACCTATAGTAGCAAAAATAGAACAATTAGGAACGTGAATTCTCTTCCATTTGTAAACATTCAAAGCCTCCTGTGATGTTTTCTGTCTTCCATTTATATCTCTTGACTTCGGCTTCGCATTAAGCACAAGGGGCCTTCTTGCTGCACCCCAAGTCTTCTCGTATACCCCAATAATTTACTATTTTGACCATAATCAATTTTTACCTGGCAGGTGGATGAAATAGTAGTAAATGGTATTTATTGCAGCCAACAATCCTTTCACTTTTGCTTTCTTTTTATCTCTACTGCACCCGTAAATATTCGTTCCGTTTTCTCTCTGTTTCCTCCACAGTGCTCTCATCCTGTGGTGTTGGTGTGTGGTCCCTACCTGTGCTTTAAGCTCGTAGTGGTCCCTGTCTCTCTGTGATTTAAGCTCATGTAGTGGTCCCTGCCTCTCTGTGATTTAAGCTCGTAGTGGTCCTGTCTCTTGTTCAAGCTGCCAACAGTTGTACTTGAAGCTGGTCCAAGCTTCCATACGTTCTATTTCATTAGCTTTTCTTTTCAAAGCTCTCCTCTTCTCTTCCTTTCTAGGTTAGTGTGCATTCCATTTTAATCATAATCATATTGAATGTTTGAATTTTATTTGAATGTTGGAATGATGTTTGTCAAGACATTGAAATTTACTTTTGTGATTGAAAATGTGTTGCGAAAGTCGACATCCATTTAGTTTTTTTTTCTTTTTTTTTTGTGAAAAGGATGTTGAAATTCGTTTCAGGAATTTGTCAAACGGTGTCGACATCCGTTTCGTTATTTTTTTTTATTTTTCTATGAAACAGATGTCGAAATCTGCTTCAGGAATTTGTTAAACGAATGTCGACACCCGTTTCGTTGTTATTTTTTGGTTTTTCTATAAAACAGATTTTGAAATCCGCTTCAGGAATTTGTGAAACGGATGTCGCATTTAGGTTTTTGTGTATCGCATTTAGGTTTTATTTGTGACACTTAGGTTTTGTGTATTCAATTTAGGTTGTATGCATCGCATTTAGGTTTTATGTATTGGATTTACCGAGAGAGCATTGTGCAGTTTGTTACTTGCTTGTTCATTGACTGTGATTGTTATGCGTTTATGCAGGAGCAGAAAACTATGGATGAAGGAAAATATTACTACGAGCGAAAAATTAACCTGCTCAAATCAAACTTTGAACAACTTGTTGAGGTACCTTTCCTATTGCGTATAGCAAGCTGTTGTGTCTGGAAGCACTGTCTGTCATGAATTGCTATTAAAATCTATTGATGTTTTTTTTTATAGAAATTGTAGAACTGAATCATTCCTAAAAAGTGAAAGAAAAGAAGGACAACATCAGTGACAGAGACGCAGAGGAAGGGTTGAGGAAGAATGACAGCAGAGAGATAAGCATACCACTCATGTCCTCATGGAATGTCATCCCTTAATCTATGCTCTTCCTTCTATTACGTGAACTTTTGCGCACTTCCTGACCCTCTGTATTGCTTGCCACATGTCCCTCACGATTAACCAATTTGTCCACCTCCTTTGTGCGTGTTACAATACTCCCCTCTTGAACATCAACCTTGTCCTCAAGGTTAAAATTGGGATAGGATTTTTGCATAACCTTCACGTATTCCCATGAACTGTCATCAGTATCCCATTTAATTAGCCATTGTGCAATTTCCTTGCCCTTGTTGACAATTGTGCGAGCATCTGAGATGCTGATCGGTTGTACGAGTGGGCCAAACTCATTTGTAGTAAGGGGCAATGGTAGATAGTGTTGCTTTTGATCACCATGGAATTTTTTTAGCAAGGAAATGTGAAAGACTGGATGGATCTTTGCAGATTGGGGAAACAGTAATTTGAAAGCCACAGGCCCAATTTTCTCAATAACATCGAATGGGCCAAAGTACCTTAAGCTTAAGTTTTGGTTCTTCCTTAACACGACTGAATGTTGTCGATAAGGTTGGAGTTTGACCAAAGCTAACTCACCCACTTCCAAAGTAACAACTCGACGCTTTTTAAATTGCTTGGCTCTTCATATAGTTATGAGATTGGTGCAGTTTCACCTTCTACTTGCTTAGCACAGTGTCACGAAATGTCAAGCTATCTTGTAATGCTAGTGGGTCGGTTGCATTAAATTCATAGCATATAATGGAGGGTAGGGGTTTACCATAAACAACTTGGTAAGAGAAGGTGCCCATGCTATGATGGAATGCAGAATTGTACCAATGTTGTGTCCAAGGAAGCATCTCGACCCAGGCTTTAGGATGATTAAACACGTAGCATTGGAGATACATCTCTAAAGTTTTATTGAGGTTTTCGGTTTGACCGTTGGACTGTGGGTGATAAGAAGAGCTCATGCCAATTTGGAGCCTTGTGATTTGAACAAGTGCGTCCAAAATGAATTGATAAACACCTTTTCCCTGTCTGAAACAATTGACTTGGGAAAACCATACAACTTTACAATGTGCTAAACGAATGCATCTGCGACACTCTTGCTAGTAAAGCCAGGTTTTAATGGAATGAAATGGCCGGATTTAGAGAGTCTATTGATCACGACCATTATAGTTGAATAACCATGAGATAATGGAAAATTGATTATAAAGTCCATTGCAATGTCTTCCCAAATAAGGTTTGGAATAGGAAGTGGTTGAAGGAGACCGGCGAGTAAAGAGTGATCGATTTTTGCTTGTTGACAAATGACACAGGCTTTGATAAATTTTCTGATATCCTTTCGCATCTTAAGCCAGTAAAACTGTGCTCCAATTCTTGCACTGGTTCTGGTGGTACCCGCATGTCCACCCACCTTGGAGGCATGGAATTCTGCCAAGATCATATTGATGAGGGTTTGATCATTAGGCACCAAAATTTTACCATTCTTGACGATTACCTCGTTGTGCAATGTGTAATCTTCATAGTGCCTGACATTGTTCACGCAATTCTGATGGAGTTGTAGCAAGGACTGATCTTTTTTTGTGCCCTCTGTGACCACTGTTAACCAAGAGTTAACAGGTTCAGACCATGCCATGGCAAAGCTTCTGGATAAGGCATCTGCTGGGATATTTTCTTTCGTTGGCAAATAGTGGATACTAAAATCATAGCCGAGGAACTTGGGCAACCACTGTTGCTGCTCTGGGCTTTGTAGTGTTTGATCCAACAATTGTTTCAAACTTTTCTAGTCCGTTTTAATTATGAATTTGTGGCCAAGTAGATAATGTCTGAGTTTGGCTAAAGATTGAGTAATAGCATAAAACTCCCTTATGTACGCAGATTGCTTCTGCATTCTGATTGAAAGTTTCTTAGAGAAATATGCGATTGGGTGGTTGTTTTGACTTAAGACAACCCCGAGCCAGATGCATCCGTTTCCAGAAAAAGGGGACTGAAAAATTTGGAATTGTCAATACTGGGGCAGTAGTTAAAGCTATTTTTAAGGCTGCGAAAGCTTGCTCAGTGGATGCACTCCATTTAAAGGAGTCTTTCTTCAATAAATCTATCAATGGGGCAACAATAGTGGCATAACCCTCCACAAAGTGCCGATAATAGCCCGTCAATCCCAAAAAACCACGTAACTGTTTCAGATTTGAAGGTGTACCCCAATTCTTTACAGCTTCTAACTTATCAACATCCATAGAAACCCCAACACCCGATAATATGTGACCTAAGTAATTTATCTGTTGGACCCCAAAAGTGCATTTGGAAAACTTGGCAAACAATTGGTGAGCACAATTTCAAGATGATGCAAGTGATCCTGCCAGTTGATGTTGTACACTAGGATGTCATCGAAAAAGACTAGTACAGTGAAAAGGGAAAGAAAAGAAGGACAACATCAGTGACAGAGACGCAGAGGAAGGGTTGAGGAAGAATGACAGCAGAGAGAGAATCATACCACTCTGTTGTTGATTAAATGTATTTGAAATGTTTTTGATGATGTCCATAATAGCATGACAATGGTTAACATGACATAGCATGACAATGGTTAACATGACATGTGTATAAAATCCTGAATCTGTTAATCTGCTGCCTCGATAGTCGACTAGCCAACTAATGTAGTCGACTATGTGTGTAAAATCCTGAATCTGTTAATCTGTTGTCCCGATAATCGACTAGCCAACTAATGTAGTCGACTAGGCTCGTGCTGACAGCAACTGGTTTTATAAAACAGACTCTGCACCTGTTGTTAAAATAAGTTGTGCAATCAAAAGAAAGAAAGAAAAGTGTGGAACAGGTTCTTGGAGCTATCTTGGAAGATCTTCTTGAGAATTTCATCAAGACACATCAAATTTGGCTTGGCAAGAAGAAAAAAATTCAGACTTGGAAAAGGTGTACTCAATCTAATCTTTAGGCTGTGTTCTTGTGTTCTAAATATAGTTTGAAACTCTCTGATTTACTATTTTCTGGTTAAGGCAAGTGTGTGTGATAGCCTTGCTGTTTTTGGTTGTTAAAGCAAGTGTGTGTGATAGCCTTGCTGTTGTGTGGTTGTGCAAGTGTGTGGATGCCTTGCATTTGTATTCCTTTATCTTAGAATTTAGATTTATCAAGTGTATTTGTAAATCTTGAAATTCTTGTGATATAGTGAATATCTCTAGCTGTTGTTTGCTAGATGAACTGGATGTAGATTCTTAAGAATCGAACCAGTATAAAAATTCTGTGTGCTTTATCTCTTTCTCTCTATATCTTGTCATAGTATAAATGCTCCATACATTAAGCATCAAACCATACTATTTCAATTGATTCAAAAGAAAAGGTTTTTATCAAAACAATTTCAAAAGTGCTAAAACTGGGCAAATTTTGTTAATACCAATTCACCCCCCCTCTTGGTTGTGAAATATTGCTGCATCAATTCTAACAAGTGGCACCAGAGCTGGTTAGGCGAATACATAGTCGACTAGATCCTGACAGATGGCTAATATTTCACAGACTTTTTCTGAAGGGGCTTCAATAAACAGACCACCTTTATTTTCTGGAGATAACTATCCTTTCTGGAAAATCAGAATGAAAATATTTTTAGAATCAGTTGATAAAGGTGTGTGGGATGCTATTGTTAATGGTCCATTTATACCTACAAAAATTGAAGAAGGAAAAGCTATACCTAAAGATTTTCTATCTTGGACTCTTGATGAAAATAAACGTGCTCATTATGATGTGAGAGCCAAGAATATAATCTCATCTGCACTAACATTGGATGAATTCTACAGGGTATCAATTTGTCAATCCGCAAAAGAAATGTGGGATGTGTTAGAGGTAACTCATGAAGGCACGGATGAAGTCAAGAGAGCTAGAAAGAACACATTAGTTCAAGAATATGAAATGTTTAGGATGAAGGCTGAGGAAACAATCTATGATGTGCAAAAAAGGTTCACTCATATTGTGAATCATCTCATAGCATTGGGAAAGGTCTTTGAAAAGGAAGAATTGAATATCAAAATACTGAAAAGTCTGAATAGAGCATGGCAGCCTAAGGTTACTGCAATCTCTGAATCAAGAGATCTCACCACAATGAGTATGGCAACTCTCTTTGGAAAATTAAGAGAGCATGAATTGGAACTTGGACGTTTAAAAGAGGAAGAGGAAGGAGAGAAAAGGCAAAGCATTGCATTAAAAGCTGCTGCAAAAACTGACGGAAGAAGCAAAACCAAGGATAAAGAAACTGCTGCAGAACAAGAGGATGAAGCTTCTGATTCTGAGGCACTAAATCTGATGGTAAAACGTTTTTCAAAGTTTTTAAAGTACAAAAATAAATCAAATGGAAAATCTGCTGCAGGAAATAGAAGATTCTCTTCCAAGAAGCAAGAGTCATCTTCCAGCGTTCCAACATGTTATGAGTGTGGTAAATCTGGTCATATCAAACCTGAGTGTCCAATTCTCAAGATCAAAAAGAAATTGGAGGAAAAAAGTGAGGCCACAAGCAAGTCCAAGAGAGTGAAGAAAGCTTATATTGCTTGGGAGGATAATGACTCCAGCACCTCTAATGATTCAAGTGAAAGCAATGAAGAAGAAACAAATCTATGTTTGATGGCTGATACAAAATCCTCTGACAGCAGTGTAAGTGATCTTGATCTTGAATCTATTGATGAAAGTTATGAAACTAGGTTCTATCAACTACTTGATGTATATAATGAGTTGCATGAAGAGGCTAGAAAGTTGCAATACTCTAATAACAGACATAAAGGTGAAAATAGGTGGCTTGAAAATAGATTAAAACAGCTTGAAACAGAAAATGAAGAATTGAAAACTGAGCTTGAAAATATTGAAAAACATAAAAGTGGTGATTGCAAAAAGAGTGTGCTTAATTGTGAAAATTGTTCCAAACAATTAGAGAGAATCAAATATCTAATGAGTACATTAACTAGATTCACTCTAGGAAGAAATTATCTAGATGCTATGCTAGGTTCCCAAAGAAGTGTACTGAATAGAGAAGGCATAGGATATGCAGAACACGAAAATCAACTAGGTAGTCAACTAGAATCAAGGAAATTCATTAACATGAGTAAACCATCTTCTATTGTATGCTTTTACTGTTGCAAATCTGGCCATACATCGAATAAATGTTACTTTAAAAAGCATGGTGTTCCTGAAGGTAAATATAAATGGATAGCCAAGAATTCAAATGTTTTGTCTAACATGAAAGGACCCAACTTCAAAGTGGGTACCTAGATGTATTTTACTTGTTTTTGCAGGGGTTATGAAAAGCTTAATGATCAATGTGGTACTATTTTTGGGGCTGCATAAGTAAAAATAAGTTTGAATCATTCCCTGCTTAATAATGATACGAGTAAAACAACTTTTAACACTTTTTGATGATGTTTCTTAAGACAAAAATTAATCTTTTACTACCAAAAGTGTTTCTACAAATACAAATTGTGTTGTTACATCTATGTTGCTATTCTTCAACATTTTAATGAATTAGGCATACTTGATTTCGCATTTACAGCATAAAAATCTGCATCAGATTTTACCATTCTGCATTAAAATAGTCGACTTACAAATCAACTATCATCCAAATACTGCACCAGAATTGTCATCACTGCACCAGATTTTCTGTTTTTGCATTACGTAGTCAACTTCGTAGTTAACTATTGTTTCATACTGCATCAGACTTTGTAATTTCTGCATCAGGTTTTATCCTTCTGCATAAAATAGTCAACTTGCTAGTTAACTAGTCATGCATTTTTCATATTCCCTGTGTTATATTTCGAAGCAAGTCGACTACATTAGTAACCTAGTTAACTATGTCTGGCACAAAAATGGTTTGGTGAAATTTTCTTCTCCTTTAAACTTCTTTCCAATATAAAACCTCCAAACCCCAAAATCTGTTCAGAACCCTAAATCCCCATTCTCTAATTGTTTTCAAAATTCACAATCTCTTTAAAACCCTTGAATTGTGTTGTTGTTATTCGTTCTTCCCGCATCCTTCATATGCTTCTGAGGAAGAAGAGAAATTTTCCGCTGCCATTGCTGAAGATGAGGAAGCATCTCCATAAGCTGAAATGTTCGATTAATGGGTTGTAATATTGCTATCCTTCTTCTTTTGCTTTCATCTTTAGCTTAATCTGGTTTTAATTTGTACAATGCCCAATCTAATTTGATAGCTGATATAAGGCACATCTTTTGCTTCTCCATTATATGTTTTTCTCCACTTCTTTGTCTGATCCACATTTGTGAAATTGGTACTGAATATTTCTTCTTTCATACCCTTATTTTGCTAATGCCAAAAAGGGGAAGTTTCACACCACTTTGTTAAATAGTTGCTAAAGACATATGGTGAATATAAGTTGCTTAGTATCATTCGTTGTGCTTTTAACAACTTATCTTTTGGATTTATTGCATGCTTGTTCACTAAAAAGGAAGAACCATTACTTTGTCATACTAAACATAACTTGTTCGAAGTAAAATGTGCATTTTTCATATTTTTCTGCATAAAATAATCAACTGGATAATCAATTACAAGGTTTTTTTCTCTACATTGTTGTGCTTATATTTTTTTCTCTGTGATATTCGTTTATGCCAAGCTCCATATCAATTAATCTTCTGCAAAATTGATTACATGATGCTTTGATAATGCATCTCTCACCAACACTTTTTACATTTTAATCTTTGAAAATCTATTATAAGAAAGTACCTATAGGTGTTGGGTGTTTGTTCCTAGGGGGAGTAACCATGCATCTAGATTTTGGGATCAAGATTGTTCTTTTGTGATTGATTGTACTTTTAGCTAGTATGATAAAATTTGTTGTATTTGGTTTGCCATTAAGTCCATGTTGCTCTTTTCTTGGTACTTGATTTGAGAATGTTGCTTGTACTTTGATATTTCAATTTCTCTTATATGCTTCTGCTACATTTTACTTTGATACCATATTATATAATGACATGCATTCCATAGTTATGACATTCTATGATTTCATTGGCCTATTCATCATATAGGTAGTTTCAAGGTAGGGGGAGCAAAGATAGCCCATGGTTCTGAATGCTTTTAGCTATATACTTCATTGAGATTGGCTATTTTCTGCATTTTTTTTATCACTGTTTTTGATCATGTCCAAAGGGGGAGAAATGTTTGTTGTTCTATGCAAGTTTGTCCATCATCAAAAAAGGGGGAGATTGTTGTTGATTAAATGTATTTGAAATGTTTTTGATGATGTCCATAATAGCATGACAATGGTTAACATGACATAGCATGACAATGGTTAACATGACATGTGTATAAAATCCTGAATCTGTTAATCTGCTGCCTCGATAGTCGACTAGCCAACTAGTGTAGTCGACTATGTGTGTAAAATCCTGAATCTGTTAATCTGTTGTCCCGATAATCGACTAGCCAACTAATGTAGTCGACTAGGCTCGTGCTGACAGCAATTGGTTTTATAAAACAGAATCTGCACCTGTTGTTAAAATAAGTTGTGCAATCAAAAGAAAGAAAGAAAAGTGTGGAACAGGTTCTTGGAGCTATCTTGGAAGATCTTCTTGAGAATTTCATCAAGACACATCAAATTTGGCTTGGCAAGAAGAAAAAAATTCAGACTTGGAAAAGGTGTACTCAATCTAATCTTTAGGCTGTGTTCTTGTGTTCTAAATATAGTTTGAAACTCTCTGATTTACTATTTTCTGGTTAAGGCAAGTGTGTGTGATAGCCTTGCTGTTTTTGGTTGTTAAAGCAAGTGTGTGTGATAGCCTTGCTGTTGTGTGGTTGTGCAAGTGTGTGGATGCCTTGCATTTGTATTCCTTTATCTTAGAATTTAGATTTATCAAGTGTATTTGTAAATGTTGAAATTCTTGTGATATAGTGAATATCTCTAGCTGTTGTTTGCTAGATGAACTGGATGTAGATTCTTAAGAATCGAACCAGTATAAAAATTCTGTGTGCTTTATCTCTTTCTCTCTATATCTTGTCATAGTATAAATGCTCCATACATTAAGCATCAAACCATACTATTTCAATTGATTCAAAAGAAAAGGTTTTTATCAAAACAATTTCAAAAGTGCTAAAACTGGGCAAATTTTGTTAATACCAATTCACCCTCCCTCTTGGTTGTGAAATATTACTGCATCAATTCTAACACACTCATGTCCTCATTGAATGCCATCCCTTAATTTTATGCTCTTCCTTCGATTATGTGAACTTTTGCGCACTTCCTGACCCTCTATATTGCTTGCCATCCCTTAACCAATTTGTCCACCTCCTTTATGCGTGTTACAGACCCATAATCTAATGGGTTGAAATTTTGTGCATAGGTGAAGTTCTGTTTTTGTTTTTAGATGAAAAGGTTTATCCAAATAGATCTTGAAGCCACCTTGTGAATCGTGTTGAGTTGCGAATTTTGTTCAGGTTTAAGTGTGATCAAGGATGAATAATTATGTATATAGTCTCCGTTGTAGATTGTGTTGAATATTTTTTATCAAAGTTTCAGAAGAATGGACATGTTTAATAGCATTTATGCGTAAAGTCTGTAGTGGTTGTAGATATATGTATTGGTCATACTTTGATGATTATAATATTTTATTAAATTTATATTTAATGTCCTGTTTAATTTGTTTCCCATTTTTTTTTCTCCTGTATAAACTGCTGTTTTGGAGGTGTAAGAGGTGGGCTGCTGGAACAAGTATAAAGTGAGAAAATTTACTGTTTAATATTAACTTTTTACTGTGAGGATAAAAATGAAATTAAAAAGGATTTTGGAGGTAAGAGAAATTATTGGAGGTGAAGGGAGAAGCGCTAAGCACAATTGGGTTTGGGCCTGTATGAAATTTGTCTTTCACAAATGCAACTATTTAATGTGTTTTGTTAGAACTTATTGATAAATAATTTAATTATATGACTCATGTGAATATTACGATGAGTTCAAATCCTTAATAGAAAAGATACAGATATAAATTCATGCTAAAAATTTTAATTTATATTTTGTACTTTAACAATCAATTGCAGAAAGTATACAGAGAATTATGGTTTATCTGGAGTCAAAGTCTGCGTTTTCAGACAGCTTTTTTAAAGGAAAAAATGAAGTCGCTTAAGTAGGTGCGAAGAATTGTCTTCCCAAAACAATAATTCAATGATAGCCATACACAACACGACCTTATCAAATTCTTCGAAATTCATGTCCCCAACTGTGTGATGGAAGCTTGGTATAGTGAGTTAAATTCCTGTTCAGGTTGTCATTTTTCTTCTACGCGTAATAACGAAGAAAAGTCAAGCCAAAGGCTAATCAATACTACATGTGACAATGACAAAAGTTTGTTCCAAGAAGTAACTGAAGTCTGTTCCAAGAAACACATAAACACCGATAAGTATTCTCTCTTTTATTTCAAAATATACAAAAAAAAAAATGATGAATTTAAATATCATAAGCAAATTTCAACATCCTCAACTATAACTATCTTTATACTTAAGTATATTTTCCGTAAACATAATTTTAGGATAATTTAGTAAAAGTATCTATCTCTCTGTTATAAATGCCAACAAGTAAATTTCCCCTAAACATAATTTTAGGATAATTTAGTAAAAGTATATCTCTCTTATAGATGAAAACATGTCATGTCGGATATGAGTGTTGATCCACTATGTTAAGAATTTGAGTGACCTAAAATAAATTTATAAATAATTTTTTTTATGTAATTTTATTATTAATCTTTTTATGCAAAATTATGTTGTAATTAATTTCGTACAATACTTTTTTAATAATAAAGTTAATATATTTAATTTTATTATACATTGTATTACTTTATTACTCGTTCATTATCTCTATCTTGATAGTATCTCCATTATGCACATATCCTATATTTCAAATTCACGTGATTTCAACCTTCTAGATGGGTTATATTTTTTTCATATGATTTGATTATAATCATTGACCAAGAAATTGTGATTTTATATATATATATATATATATATATATATATATATATATATATATATATATATATATATATGAGTTTTATACATAAGATATTTGACATCATTTTTAACCAAAAGAATGTATGTCTTAACATTTTTTTTTTGTAAAAGGGTTAGTGCATATTTTATTCTTTATCGGAAAAAAAAACTCAAAATCTTAAGGAAATAGTATTGTGAGTCTTTATTCTTATATAGTGTTTAATTTTGTCTACTTTATCCAATGTGAAACTTTTGACTCGCACTTGGACTATTCCCAACGTGAGACTTTTGACTCACACTTGGACTATTCCTAACACTAATCTTAATTCGATATCGAGATGCAATCAACATGTCATGTATGTAAAGTAATAGGTAGACAAAGGATTGTAAAAGGCCTTCTACAATACGCTTGGGAGATAATAAACCAATAAGACCACTTATACCATAGTCTATGATATTTTTTTAGTCCATTTAACTACTTTCTTTAGTCTACATATAATTCTCCTAATCCTCCAACACAAAACCTTCCGAGTGACACATTTGAATATCTTCCTCTTGAAGGCTATGGAAAATTGTTGTCTTAACGTTTAGCTACTCAAGCTTCATTCTCAACTTACCACAAGAGCCAACAAAAAATAATCTCATTGTACCAACTCCTTCTTTCTGGTTGTGGCTCTTGGTTACCGATCAACATTGAATCAAACAAAATGCTCTACTGGTTAACAATTTCTTTTATCTCATTATAGTTTCTTATGGATGGAAGGTTCCTTTGTGCCACTGAATGCACCAAGCCCAAGTCAAAGAGTGGATAGAGACCAATATTCTCTTAAAGGGAGTCAGGTGGATAGGTTATAAACCCTCCTTGAATTCAGTGCAAGATTGAGGGTATCCTCTAGGAGAGTGTTGTAACTGCATTATGATTTGTACAAATCTTATTGTTGTTAGTTAAACCAATTTTTTCTTGATGGAAATGCATAGACTGGACATAGGATTAATGATGATCCCAAACCGTATAAATGTTTGTGTTTAGCCCTTTTCTGTAAGACCCACTTTTTTCAGCCCTAATGTTTAAGGGCCTACCCTAATCAGTTGGGCCTAAGGCTAGCCCATAGGGTATCCAAAGCCCCTAAACCAGCCTAACACTCTCACTTTCTACCACTTTCAAAAACCTGTTCCTCTCCTTCCTCTCACAACTGAGAACGTAGTGCTCTGCTAGTGTTTGGTCCCAACTTTGGTCATCTAGTACCTTTCTCTTTTCTAACTCTGTTGTCATGATTCCAACTAAGGTTCACTTTGGGTAACCCTTTTTAAAATCTATTTCCACTATTTTCTAGCTCGCTAAATTGTCCTAGGAGTTGCGATGCTTCTCTACTCGTACCTAAAACCTCTCACAGTAGCTTTTCCAAGTAAGGGAAGCTAGGGTTTCACACTTTTAATGTATATTGTCTTTTTTTCAACTCTGTTCTGTGTTTTTGGTGATTATATGATGTTTAGCATGTTATGAATATGTATTGTGCTTTACTCTGGATGAATTTGTGTGTTGGCCTGCGTGAACTGGAGAAAATATGATATTCTTGCCCAAGCGAGTGGGTCTCGCTTAAGAAAAAGTATCAGGAGCTCTCCTAGGTGCTTGCGCGAACTGTCGCTCAAGCAACGAGCTCCAATCTTGAGCGAGAAGCCATCTCGCTCAAGCGAGGAGGTCTTGCCTAAGCGAGAGAATGCGAGAGCACCACTGTTCCTCTTTTCGAGCTCTCGCCTAGGCGAAAGGAGCTCGCTTAAGCGAGACCTTTTAGCCTGAGCGAGAATTGGGCAAGAACGTGCTCATGTGCTGTTTTCTTCTCTGTTCTTGAGTGATGGTCACATGCTTGGTTAGATTACTATATTAAAGCATGAATTGGGTGATTTTGCATGTATTCAATGGTTTATGGGTTGGAATTGATGAGTTTGGCATGATCTGGTTGATTATAAATATTGGCATGGAATTGGTATGCATGATAACTTTATACTTAGTTGGTGAAACATGATCTTGGTGTGGTTTAGGATGGAATTCCATGAATCTCTAGGTGAGATCTCATGGTGGTGCCTCATTGGTCAGAACGTAATTCTATGATGGTTTTGTGGTGGTGCCTCATTGGTCAAGACGTAATTCCATGATGGTTTTGTGGTGGTGCCTCATTGGTCAAGACGTAATTCCATGACCCCTGTTAGTGGGAGTTCATGGTGGTGCCTCATGGTTAGGGCGTAATTCCACGAGATTTCATGGTGGTGCCTCATTATATAATTTAGTAAGGATTCAAGTTAGGATTGCATCCTGACACTCTAAAGAGTCAAATAGTCTCACATAGAGCATACTGACTCAAGTGATGAGAGTAGTAGGAGGCCCTATAGTCTTTGGCAGGATAATGGCCTTAGATGTTTGAAGGCTAACCTTGTGAGTGGTAGGGTGAAACCCATTGACAATAGCTCTGCAGAGTAGTAGAGGTCACCACAAGTGCAAGCATCCGATGAATCCGACTGATTATATGTATCCGGATAATCGTGTCCTTGAGTCTTAGTGTTTTGCTTGTCGGTCATTATATGTTTGGTTGATTTATGTGCTTATGAGTTTTAAATTGTATGTTCCATATTATGATAAAACATTTTTCCACTCTAGCTTACCCTTTCTGTTTGTTTGTTTGTATGTTCTATGTGTGGTTTTCTCTTTTTGGGATGATCATCAATTTTATTGATGTGGGCAGATGCGAGAACTCCCCGTGGTCATCAGGTGATGGAGATTCCTGCTTAGCTCGTCTTGGTTCAGAATCCTGTTTCTTTCTGAGTTCTCTTTTAGGGTCGTAGCCCATGTATTGCCTTGTGTTTTGGGCATTTATTTTAAGTACTATCGAACTTTTATCCTGTTTTGTATTGTCATCGTGGTGTGCCTTAGTTTTCCTTCCTAATTATGTCGGATTAATGTAAGGAGTAATATTTCCACTCCTATGCAATGCTCTTTATATATTATTTTGTGTGATGTTTTATTTAACTATGTCATTATTTAAATGGGACGTTACACTTTCATTATCATATTTTATTATTTTTCTTTACATCAATCGGGTTCAGTGAAGTCTGAAATAAGTTTTGAAGTTAAGTTTGAGTAAAAGATATTTTAAAACCAATTGAACCCCTCTTTATTGGAACAAAATCAACTTCTTTCTATAACTGTAGTAACTAACTAAGTAACTAAAAGAAATACAAGATAACCTTTTTTAAAGTACTTTTGCATATTATTGGATTTTACTATTTTGATTAATTTTATACAAAGATAATGATGACATTTAAACTCTTAAGATGAATTAACTGTAATAGTTTTCTTCTGGAGATATCAAATGAAATTCTATCTTTATGTTTAAAATCTTTAGAAGGTGCCTGTCATAATATAGAAAACTATTCATTTAATTCTATCAATGTCAAGGTCCGTGCATATTAAGTGCCAAGGATTAACTCCCCCAAACAATTATGCAATGAGAGTCAACAACACGACCTTATCAAATTCTTCGAAATTCACAGCCACACGAGTCCAATTCACGTTGTGCTTTATCTTCTACGCGTAATAACGCAGAAAACTCAAGCCGAGGCTAATTAATAGCATGTGACAATAACAAAAGTTTGATCCAAGAAATAACATCAGTTTGTTCCACGAAACACAAAGACTTATAAGTGCTCTCTATTTAGTTTCAATATAAACAAAATATTGGGGAACTTAATTATAAGCAAATTTCAACTTCCTAAACTATATTTATCTTTAAATCTAAGCACATTTCCCAATATATATAATTCGGGTCATTTGGTAAAAGTATATTTCTATTTAGGGATGCCAACGGGGCGGGGTGGGTACGGGTTTTGCTATCCCATACCCATCCCCGTAAAATAAATTCATCCACATCCCCATACCCAAACCCAACAGCTATTAAACTTTTGACTCATCCTCATCGGGTAACGGGTATAATCTCGTATCCATACCCATTTTCTTACTACTTCAATATCAATTTTAATTAATTTTCATAAAATAATAAAAATGTTATGATAAAGGAAACATAATATTATCAAATATTCAATATTAAAATGATGATTGTTTCTTCGATATCAAATACTTTAAAATAAATTATAATTGTTTACATTTTATATAATAATACCAAATAAAATTTCATGAGAACTAAAACAATTATTAAATTTACAAATATTAATCAAATATAATTGATAAAATTTAAAAATATTATTTAAAAAATATAAAAGAAAAACAAATATTCAAATTAAAATATATTTTAAATGTTTGTTTACTTCAATCTTTTAAATTCTAATAAATATTTTTTTATACACTAATAAAAGTTATAATACATCATTTGATCAAAATGATACAAAGAACATAATTGATATTTTAAATGTTTGTTTACTTCAATATTTTAAATTCTAATAAATATCTTTTCTATGCACTAATAAAAGTTGTAATACATCATTGGATCAAAATGATAAAAGAACAAATAATAATCATAATAAAAGTTTAAAATAAATTATAATTATTTACATTTTAGATTATAATACCAAATAAAGTTTCATGAAAACCAACACATTTATTAAATTTACAACCATTAATGAAACCTAGTTGATAATATTTAAAAATATTTTTAAAAAAATATAAAAGGAAACAAATATTGAAATTAAAATATATTTTAAATGTTTGTTTACTTCAATCTTTTGAATTCTAATGAATCTCTTTCTTATACACTAATAAAAGTTATAATACATCATTTGATCAAAATGATACAAAAGAACAAATAATAATCATAATAAAAGTTTAAAATAAATTATAATTTTTTACATTTTAGATTATAATACCAAATAAAGTTTCGTGAGAACCAACATATTTATTAAATTTACAAACATTAATGAAACCTAGTTGATAATATTTGAAAATATATTTTAAAAAATATAAACGAAAAACAAATATTCAAATTAAAATATATTTTAAATGTTTGTTTACTTCAATCTTTTAAATTCTAATGAATCTCTTTTTTATACACTACTAAAAGTTATAATACATCATTTGATTAAAATGATACAAAGAACAAATAATAATCATAATAAAAGTTTAAAATAAATTATAATTATTTACATTTTAGATTATAATACCAAATAAAATTTCATGAGAACCAACACATTTATTAAATTTGGAAACATTAATGAGACCTAGTTGATAAAATTTAAAAATATTTTTAAAAAAATATAAAAGGAAACAAATATTCAAATTAAAATATATTTTAAATGTTTGTTTACTTCAATCTTTTGAATTCTAATGAATCTCTTTCTTATACACTAATAAAAGTTATAATACATCATTTGATCAAAATGATACAAAGAACAAATAATAATCATAATAAAAGTTTAAAATAAATTATAATTGTTTACATTTTAGATTATAATACCAAATAAAGTTTCATGAGAACCAACATATTTATTAAATTTACAAACATTAATGAAACATAGTTGATAATATTTAAAAATATATTTTAAAAAATATAAACTAAAAACAAATATTCAAATTAAAATATATTTTAAATGTTTGTTTACTTCAATCTTTTAAATTCTAATGAATCTCTTTTTTATACACTACTAAAAGTTATAATACATCATTTGATCAAAATGATACAAAGAACAAATAATAATCATAATAAAAGTTTAAAATAAATTATAATTATTTACATTTTAGATTATAATACCAAATAAAACTTCATGAGAACCAACACATTTATTAAATTTGCAAACATTAATGAAACCTAGTTGATAAAATTTAAAAATATTTTTAAAAAAAATATAAAAGGAGACAAATATTCAAATTAAAATATATTTTAAATGTTTGTTTACTTCAATCTTTTGAATTCTAATGAATCTCTTTTTTATACACTAATAAAAGTTATAATACATCATTTGATCAAAATGATACAAAGAACAAATAATAATCATAATAAAAGTTTAAAATAAATTATAATTGTTTACATTTTAGATTATAATACCAAAATAAAATTTCATGAGAACCAACACATTTATTAAATTTGCAAACATTGATGAAACCTAGTTGATAAAATTTAAAAATATATTTTAAAAAATATAAACGAAAAACAAATATTCAAACTAAAATATATTTTAAATGTTTGTTTACTTCAATCTTTTAAATTCTAATGCATCTCTTTTTTATACACTACTAAAAGTTATAATACATCATTTGATCAAAATGATACAAAGAACAAATAATAATCATAATAAAAGTTTAAAATAAATTATAATTATTTACGTTTTAGATTAAAATACCAAATAAAATTTCATGAGAACCAACACATTTATTAAATTTGAAAAAATTAATGAGACTTAGTGTATAAAATTTAAAAATATTTTTAAAAAAATATAAAAGGAAACAAATATTGAAATTAAAATATATTTTAAATGTTTGTTTACTTCAATCTTTTAAATTCTAATGAATCTCTTTTTTATACACTAATAAAAGTTATAATACATAATTTGATCAAAATGATACAAAGAACAAATAATAATCATAATAAAAGTTTAAAATAAATTATAATTTTTTAC
Organism: Vigna unguiculata; assembly: GCF_037176805.1. Taxonomy (NCBI): domain Eukaryota; kingdom Viridiplantae; phylum Streptophyta; class Magnoliopsida; order Fabales; family Fabaceae; genus Vigna; species Vigna unguiculata. The sequence continues at coordinate 11,858,542 of NC_140799.1, forward strand.
ATTTTAGATTATAATACCAAATAAAGTTTCGTGAGAACCAACATAATTATTAAATTTACAAACATTAATGAAACCTAGTTGATAATATTTGAAATATATTTTAAAAAATATAAACGAAAAACAAATATTCAAATTAAAATATATTTTAAATGTTTGTTTACTTCAATCTTTTAAATTCTAATGAATCTCTTTTTTATACACTACTAAAAGTTATAATACATCATTTGATCAAAATGATACAAAGAACAAATAATAATCATAATAAAAGTTTAAAATAAATTATAATTGTTTACATTTTAGATTATAATACCAAAATAAAATTTCATGAGAACCAACACATTTATTAAATTTGCAAACATTGATGAAACCTATTTGATAAAATTTAAAAATATTTTTAAAAAAATATAAAAGGAAACAAATATTCAAATTAAAATATATTTTAAATGTTTGTTTACTTCAATCTTTTGAATTCTAATGAATCTCTTTCTTATACACTAATAAAAGTTATAATACATTATTTGATCAAAATGATACAAAGAACAAATAATAATCATAATAAAAGTTTAAAATAAATTATAATTGTTTACATTTTAGATTATAATACCAAAATAAAATTTCATGAGAACCAACACATTTATTAAATTTGCAAACATTGATGAAACCTATTTGATAAAATTTAAAAATATTTTTAAAAAAATATAAAAGGAAACAAATATTCAAATTAAAATATATTTTAAATGTTTGTTTACTTCAATCTTTTAAATTCTAATGAATCTCTTTTTTATACACTACTAAAAGTTATAATACATCATTTGATCAAAATGATACAAAGAACAAATAATAATCATAATAAAAGTTTAAAATAAATTATAATTATTTACATTTTAGATTATAATACCAAATAAAATTTCATGAGAACCAACACATTTATTAAATTTGCGAACATTAATGAGACTTAGTGTATAAAATTTAAAAATATTTTTAAAAAAATATAAAAGGAAACAAATATTGAAATTAAAATATATTTTAAATGGTTGTTTACTTCAATCTTTTAAATTCTAATGAATCTCTTTTTTATACACTAATAAAAGTTATAATACATCATTTGATCAAAATGATACAAAGAACAAATAATAATCATAATAAAAGTTTAAAATAAATTATAATTTTTTACATTTTAGATTATAATACCAAATAAAGTTTCGTGAGAACCAACATATTTATTAAATTTACAAACATTAATGAAACCTAGTTGATAATATTTGAAAATATATTTTAAAAAATATAAACGAAAAATAAATATTCAAATTAAAATATATTTTAAATGTTTGTTTACTTCAATCTTTTAAATTCTAATGAATCTCTTTTTTATACACTACTAAAAGTTATAATACATCATTTGATTAAAATGATACAAAGAACAAATAATAATCATAATAAAAGTTTAAAATAAATTATAATTATTTACATTTTAGATTATAATACCAAATAAAATTTAATGAGAACCAACACATTTATTAAATTTGCAAACATTAATGAGACCTAGTTGATAAAATTTAAAAATATTTTTAAAAAAATATAAAAGGAAACAAATATTGAAATTAAAATATATTTTAAATGTTTGTTTACTTCAATCTTTTGAATTCTAATGAATCTCTTTCTTATACACTAATAAAAGTTATAATACATCATTTGATCAAAATGATACAAAAGAACAAATAATAATCATAATAAAAGTTTAAAATAAATTATAATTTTTTACATTTTAGATTATAATACCAAATAAAGTTTCGTGAGAACCAACATATTTATTAAATTTACAAACATTAATGAAACCTAGTTGATAATATTTGAAAATATATTTTAAAAAATATAAACGAAAAACAAATATTCAAATTAAAATATATTTTAAATGTTTGTTTACTTCAATCTTTTAAATTCTAATGAATCTCTTTTTTATACACTACTAAAAGTTATAATACATAATTTGATCAAAATGATACAAAGAACAAATAATAATCATAATAAAAGTTTAAAATAAATTATAATTATTTACATTTTAGATTATAATACCAAATAAAATTTCATGAGAACGAACACATTTATTAAATTTGCAAACATTAATGAGACCTAGTTGATAAAATTTAAAAATATTTTTAAAAAAATACAAAAGGAAACAAATATTCAAATTAAAATATATTTTAAATGTTTGTTTACTTCAATCTTTTGAATTCTAATGAATCTCTTTCTTATACACTACTAAAAGTTATAATACATCATTTGATCAAAATGATACAAAGAACAAATAATAATCATAATAAAAGTTTAAAATAAATTATAATTATTTACATTTTAGATTATAATACCAAATAAAATTTCATGAGAACCAACACATTTATTAAATTTGCAAACATTAATGAAACCTAGTTGATAAAATTTAAAAATATTTTTAAAAAAATATAAAAGGAGAGAAATATTCAAATTAAAATATATTTGTAATGTTTGTTTACTTCAATCTTTTGAATTCTAATGAATCTCTTTTTTATACACTAATAAAAGTTATAATACATCATTTGATCAAAATGATACAAAGAACAAATAATAATCATAATAAAAGTTTAAAATAAATTATAATTATTTACATTTTAGATTATAATACCAAATAAAATTTCATGAGAACCAACACATTTATTAAATTTGCGAACATTAATGAGACTTAGTGTATAAAATTTAAAAATATTTTTAAAAAAATATAAAAGGAAACAAATATTGAAATTAAAATATATTTTAAATGGTTGTTTACTTCAATCTTTTAAATTCTAATGAATCTCTTTTTTATACACTAATAAAAGTTATAATACATCATTTGATCAAAATGATACAAAGAACAAATAATAATCATAATAAAAGTTTAAAATAAATTATAATTTTTTACATTTTAGATTATAATACCAAATAAAGTTTCGTGAGAACCAACATATTTATTAAATTTACAAACATTAATGAAACCTAGTTGATAATATTTGAAAATATATTTTAAAAAATATAAACGAAAAATAAATATTCAAATTAAAATATATTTTAAATGTTTGTTTACTTCAATCTTTTAAATTCTAATGAATCTCTTTTTTATACACTACTAAAAGTTATAATACATCATTTGATTAAAATGATACAAAGAACAAATAATAATCATAATAAAAGTTTAAAATAAATTATAATTATTTACATTTTAGATTATAATACCAAATAAAATTTAATGATAACCAACACATTTATTAAATTTGCAAACATTAATGAGACCTAGTTGATAAAATTTAAAAATATTTTTAAAAAAATATAAAAGGAAACAAATATTGAAATTAAAATATATTTTAAATGTTTGTTTACTTCAATCTTTTGAATTCTAATGAATCTCTTTCTTATACACTAATAAAAGTTATAATACATCATTTGATCAAAATGATACAAAAGAACAAATAATAATCATAATAAAAGTTTAAAATAAATTATAATTTTTTACATTTTAGATTATAATACCAAATAAAGTTTCGTGAGAACCAACATATTTATTAAATTTACAAACATTAATGAAACCTAGTTGATAATATTTGAAAATATATTTTAAAAAATATAAACGAAAAACAAATATTCAAATTAAAATATATTTTAAATGTTTGTTTACTTCAATCTTTTAAATTCTAATGAATCTCTTTTTTATACACTACTAAAAGTTATAATACATAATTTGATCAAAATGATACAAAGAACAAATAATAATCATAATAAAAGTTTAAAATAAATTATAATTATTTACATTTTAGATTATAATACCAAATAAAATTTCATGAGAACGAACACATTTATTAAATTTGCAAACATTAATGAGACCTAGTTGATAAAATTTAAAAATATTTTTAAAAAAATACAAAAGGAAACAAATATTCAAATTAAAATATATTTTAAATGTTTGTTTACTTCAATCTTTTGAATTCTAATGAATCTCTTTCTTATACACTACTAAAAGTTATAATACATCATTTGATCAAAATGATACAAAGAACAAATAATAATCATAATAAAAGTTTAAAATAAATTATAATTATTTACATTTTAGATTATAATACCAAATAAAATTTCATGAGAACCAACACATTTATTAAATTTGCAAACATTAATGAAACCTAGTTGATAAAATTTAAAAATATTTTTAAAAAAATATAAAAGGAGAGAAATATTCAAATTAAAATATATTTGTAATGTTTGTTTACTTCAATCTTTTGAATTCTAATGAATCTCTTTTTTATACACTAATAAAAGTTATAATACATCATTTGATCAAAATGATACAAAGAACAAATAATAATCATAATAAAAGTTTAAAATAAATTATAATTGTTTACATTTTAGATTATAATACCAAATAAAGTTTCATGAGAACCAACATATTTATTAAATTTACAAACTTTAATGAAACCTAGTTGATAATATTTAAAAATATATTTTAAAAAATATAAACGAAAAACAAATATTCAAATTAAAATATATTTTAAATGTTTGTTTACTTCAATCTTTTAAATTCTAATGAATCTCTTTTTTATACACTACTAAAAGTTATAATACATCATTTGATCAAAATGATACAAAGAACAAATAATAGAAATATTCAAATGTGAGACATAAATTTTTTTAATTAACATACATATTTTGAACATAATTACATAAAGATTATGATAAGATGAAAAATATAATTGAAATGCAAATGAGTTTCATGACAAACCAAATAATTAGAATAAATAAAAAATAATATATATATATATATATATATAAATATGTGGTTATTTAATTATTTAGGAATATTAATTTAAACGGGGACGAGTAATATGGCGGAGATATGTACATCCCCATACCCATCCTCATACCCAATTGAAAAAGTCGGGGATTCTCCATACCCATACCCATACCCATACCCAGTCAATGCGGGGATTCCCTGTCAAAACGGGGATGAGTTCGGACAATACCCACGGGACGGGTTTATTTGTCATCTCTATTTCTATTGCTTAAAAATAAAACCATTAAACAAACTTAACATCAATGTAGAAAAAAAGTATTTGTGGTCCATTTATCAACAATAGTTGCCAAGATTTTTAATAAAGAGAAATAAATAAGTTAAGAAATTAAATACATTGACAAAGAGTGTGTAAAGCTGAGTCCGCCAAATATCATAAAAGTAAAATAAAAGAAGAGTTTTTTTTTTTCTGGAAACTATGAACTTATGATGAAAGTTTTTAAGAGAAAATTGTTTAATGAACACATATCATTATTACTCGTATGATAAGTGGGTCGTCGACAATTGTTTTAGATGCTATGCGTAATTTATAGTGTAAAAAATATTTATCAAATAAAGGTCAACAAACAGGATATTTGTATATCCTCGAAATTTGTATTGTTGTGTGGCTAGTGAAGTTTATTTTTTTGTGTCTCTCGTCATAAACTTCATTTTTAGTTCAAGTTTTTCAAATAAACTATAGTTCCTTAGAATTACATATTTAGTTATGTGTGTTTATTTTCATTAAGTACTTCAATCTTTCTCTATTATATATATATATATATATATATATATATATATATATATATATATATATATATATATATAAAATATCTCTTGCATCTCTATGAATGTCTCTATTCATTACAAAAAAAATCTCAATTAGAAACTAATTTTAGAAATAAAAAATAGTTAATTATTATAGTAACCAATTTAGATACTAATTTACAAAATTAAAAATTATTGTTTACTAAAATAGTTATTATTATAAATAAAAAATTATAATTGGTACTAAATTGATTGCTAATTAATTAGAGACAAATTTAGAAACTAAATCATTTTAGTAGCTAAAATCTATATAACTAATTTTTAGTGACCAAATTTCTTTGGTAGCCAAAACCATAGTACCTAATTTTAAAGAGCAATTTAGTAACTAATTATAATTTTTTATTCATAATAGTAACTATTTTAGTAACCAATCATTTTTAGTTTTATAAATTAATATCTAGATTGGTTACTGTAATTAATAATTATTATTGGTGATTAAAATTTATCGGTATTTAAAAGTTTGCTTATAGTGATTTCAACTTGACATATCAACACTCACCTGCATGGTAGTCAAAATCGAGATTCTACTCAAGATCGGAAAGGAAAATGAAAATATAAATCGTAAATCAGAAAATCGTAACATAGATCGTAAGATCCTACAAATTTTATTGTCACTCAAAATTCATAAAATATATTTTTAATCTTTAAAAAGCAGATTTTTTAATTTCTAGATTTTTAAGGAGCAGATTTTTAATCCTAATAAAATATCTTTTTAATCTTTAAAGAGCATATTTTTTAATCTGATAAAATATTTTCTTAATTTTTAAGGAGCAGATTTTTTAATCTTAATAAAATATTTTCTAGATTTTTAAGGAGCAAATTTTTTAATCCTAATAAAATATTTTTTTAATCTTTAAAGAGCATATTTTTTAATCTGATAAAATATTTTCTTGATTTTTAAAAAGCAGATTTTTTAATTTTAATAAAATATTTTCTAAATCTTTTTGAAGAATAGATTTTTTAATTTAATAAGAGAAAGAAAATAAAGAAGTTATTATCCCACTGATTGATTTTCTTAACGTTAGATGTGTGATAGAGAGAGATAGTAACTTTTCAAATAAAAGTTACTTTTACCTATGATTTTACTACTGTGCAGTTTTTGCAGTTTTACTTCTAAGTGGGCTTTTAAAATTGGGCTTGTTAGGTTAGAAATTTAGGGTTTTTAGAAATCAGGTTTAAAAGTGCTACTGCCCCTGCAAAGCTTAGGGTTGCCGCTGCCGCCCCTGCAAAGCTTAGTCTTGCCGCTGTCGCCCCTGCAAAGCTTAGACTTGCCGCTGCCGCTGTGAAGCCTACTGCTGCCGCTGTGATGCAGTGTTGGTGCCATTGCCGCGATGCGAAGCTCGTGCCGTCGCCGCATCGCCGGAATCGCCGCTCCCAGCCGAGTTGCGATTTACAACGGCGATCCTACACGATCCTTGAAGATCGCGTATTTTAAGTGGAGCGAGATCGGAGAGGATGTAGAAGATCGTAGACTCGTACGATCTTATGTTTTGGGTCGCGATTTTGACAACCATGCTCACCAGTCATATTCCGATCGAAAAACTAATGCTTTTCTTAAACTATCTCTTGAAAACAAAAGAATAAGGAATTTCACCATAGAAAATCAAGTATGGTATTAATAACTACATTAACTAAATTATAAACTATAAAAAGTTCTAAAATCCATAAAACAATTTATAGAGTTGTATATATTCCATCTACTATCTTCCAAGGGACCTCAAAGTTGGAATAAAAAGCTTGAACCACAATAAGTCAGTAACATTCCAACCATAATCAATTATATCATTTCAAATGGAAAAGTTCAATAGGGATCATTGTTGTGATAGCCTCAGCAAAAATTACATCAGTAACAACATTAAAAATAGTAAAAGCACCAATCAACTTGTTGGGATTTTTAGGGCTTTTGATAATATGAGAGATATATGTGATATGTTATACGGAGGAACATGTTTTTGTATTTTATTGATATACTCTATATATAGAGCAAAATATAACAAAATATCAAGTATAAAATATTTAGAATATCTCACTCCTAATCTAAAATAATAACTAATTTCTAAAACTGAAATATATCTCTAAAACTGAAATATTTTCTAAAAACTAATTTAAATAAAAAAGATATTAAGTAATATTCTCAACATTCCTCATTGCTTAATATCTGTTTATTTAAATCTTATATCTTTAGATTTGATTCTCCATCTTTTGATGCTTGATTTTCTCCTCCTTTTGTGCTTGTAATATTTGTTTTTCTTTTTCTTCCATGGCATCACATCTTTCTTCAATTTGGCATCATCCTTCATATTTCTTCTTATATCAGCATCATCTTCTTTTTCTTTGTTCGGTGTGGATTTCATTGGAGTTGCATTGGACCTTTTGTGAATATTAAAATGTGAATCTCCATCTACTTTTTTCACTTGGACATCTACTTTCTTCCAGAGATATTTATCTTTTGATTTTGATCCTTCTTTCATACTCACTTTATTTGTAGCAAATTCCTCCTTCATAAAATCCAACGCAAATCTTTTGTCTTTCATGTGGACTTTGAATACCTCTATGTTGTTAGCATTTTTGATCACACATACTTTATTCTTAAAGGAGACCTTATAACCTTTCTCTAACAATTGAGCAACACTTAACAAATTCTGGGTAATCTCAGGAACATATAAGACATCAAAAATTAATTTAATACCTAAATGAGTTTTAATTGAAACTATTCCTGTACCTTTCACAATAAGTTGTTCTCCATTCCCAATTCTTACCTTGGAAATATTTGATTTATTCAGCTCCTTGAAAATTTCTCTATCATGAGTCATATGGTTTGTGCAACCACTATCTATAATCCAATCTTTTGTAGATTCGTTGGTTGTGACACATGATGTTGTAAGAAGTAGATCCTCCTCTGATTTATCCTCATCTGATTTATTCTCCACAATCTGAACATCTTCTTGAGAATCTTTAGATTTGCATACCTTTTCCACATGTCCCAATTGACCACATTTGTGACATTTGACATCTGGCCTCTACCAACACCAATTGGGTTGATGACCTTTTCTCTTGCAATGGGGACAAGATGGAAAAATCTGTGTGTTGTTGTATTTGCTCCTTCTATTTTTTCTTGACTATGAGAGCATTATCTTCCGTGTAATTTAAATTACCTTCAACCGCTTCATGATCTTCTCTCATCAATCTTCGTTGTTCTTGTGCTTGCAAGGCATGTATCACCTCTGTAAAGGTGATTATAGACAAATCTTTTGTGTTTTCTAAGGAAGCAATAGATGCCTCATATCTTTCCGACACCGTCACCAGAATTTTCTCAACGAGTTTAGAATCTGAAAACTCCTTTCCCAACAATTTTATCTTGTTGGCAATACCCAACAATTTGTTTGAGTATTCTTTAATCGTCTCTGACTCTTTCATTCTTTGCATCTCAAACTCCCTTATCAAGTTCAAAACTTTCATGCCTCGAATCTTCTCGTTCCCTTCATATTCTGCTTTCAAGTATTCCCAAATTTCTTTGGGAGACTTTAGAGTCATGATCCTGGTCATAATTATTTGTGAAACACCTGCAAACAAGCATGATTTTGCCTTTGCCTTTCTTGTTTTCTTTTCTTTATGAAACTTTCATTTGAGCCGCAGTGGGATTTTCAGATAAGGGAACATCATCTTTCTCCACAACTTCCCATAGATCTAGTCCCTCTAGATATGTTTGCATCCTTACCGCCCATAGATCATAGCTTTCACCATCAAAGAGTGGAATAGCGACGTGTGACATATTTCCTTCCATTCTATCGGCAGTAAGAACAATGACTCTTGATACCAGTTGTTGGGATTTTTAGGGCTTTTGATAATATGAGAGATATATGTGATATATTATACGAAGGAACATATTTTTGTATTTTATTGATATACTTTATATATAGAGCAAAATATAACAAAATATCAAGTATAAAATATTTAGAATATCTCACTCCTAATCTAAAATAATAACTAATTTCTAAAACTGAAATATATCTCTAAAACTGAAATATTTTCTAAAAACTAATTTAAATAAAAAAGATATTAAGTAATATTTTCAACTGTTGGGAATAGTCCAAGTGTGAGTAAAAGTCCCACATTGGATAGAATAGACAAAGTTAAACACTATATAAGAATAAAGGCCCATAACAACATTGCCTTAAGGTTTTGGGGTTAAAATGGTGTCTAAGGTCTTATATGTGTAAGACTAATGTCATATAACCATATAGAACCACAATCTCTCAATGACCATGACCATATAACCATAACACATATATGATAAAATATATATAACCCATCAGTGGTATCAGAACCGATTAACACATATATGATAAAATATATATAACCCATCAGTGGTATCAGAGCCGATGATTCCATAACAAAAAGGAGTCATCGAAATGACCGCATGACCATAACCAAAAAAGGGGTCACTCATACACTTAAAGGAAAATATATGATATGAGAAAAAAAAAATAAGAGACTCACCTTAATGAGAGATTTTTTTTTTCTTTCATAAAGTAAAAGTACGAACACTAATAGAAAGACCCAGGCAACCCTAGTAAAGTAACAAACTAGCTTTAAAAGAATAGTTCAGTTCAACTAATATTTTTTGTTATATCACTTGTTTGCTTCAATGCCTCATAAACTTTCATTTTTATTTGTAATTAGGTTTGTTCCATCAAGGTAGGTTGCTCCATCTTCTATAAGTTTTGTACAAATTGAAGATAATTTTTTCCGGTGTAAATCATTCTTCAATCACTTCCAAATGCAAAGGTCGTCTTGTCGAGGTGGGTCCCTTAACTTTAGTGGAAGTTGCTGAGTGAAATGGATTAGGAGGCACAGCAATCTGGTTTTCCTCTTGAGTTTCTAGCATGTGTATCACAGATTTTATGGATGGACGATTCCCTGGCTGCCACTGAATGCACCAAAGCCCAATAATTGCTAGTTTCTTTGCAATCTTAACATCACCTTCATCCTCAACATGGATATGCACATCTCCATCAACCAGGTTATGGATCCAATCCGGGTATAAAACATTGAAATCTTCTGGAGAAGACATGTCCACATTCTTCCTCCCACCAACCATTTCTAACAAAAGCATTCCATAACTGTAAATATCAGACTTGTAAGACACGTTCCCAAAGTTTCTTGAGAAGACTTCAGGTGCAATGTATCCCAAGGTTCCCCTAGCAGCTGTCATCGACACCACACTGGGATTCTTGGAACACAATTTGGCTAAGCCAAAATCAGATATTTTTGGAGTGAAGTTGTCATCAAGTAACACATTGTGAGGATTGATGTCAAAGTGAATAATGGGATGGTTGCAACCTTGATGAAGATACGCAATCCCTTTAGCTATACCGAGAGCAATGTGTTGAAGCTTCTCCCAGCCAAGGAAATGGTCCTTGTCTTCTGGTGGAAATATGAAGCTCTGTAAGGAACCGTTTGGAAAGAAATTGTAGACAAGAGCACGATGCAGTCCTTCTGCACAGAAGCCAAGCAAACGCACCACGTTGATGTGATGGATTTTGCCCATAATGCCCACTTCATTGATGAACTCTTTCCCTTCACCATCTGTATTGTTGAGGATCTTCACAGCCACTGGAATCTCACTGGAAAGTTTTCCTCTGAAGACAGCTCCATGAGCTCCTTCTCCTAGATTTTCCTTAAAGCCATTGGTGATTCTTTTAAGGTCAGCGTAGGTGAATCTTGCAGGCTTTTCTGTCCTGTAGTCCTCTAAAAACTTGTCCACTCTTGCTTGGTCTTCTTGCTTTCTCCTAAAATAGAAGAAGCTCTTAAAGACAGCAATGACCACCAGCCCCAAAAAGATCGAACCTACAATAGCAGTTGGAGACTTCATTAAGAAAAGAAAAAAGAAAAAAGAAAGATTTGCTTATTTATTTTAGTCTTTGTTTCAAATATTTGTAGGAAATAGGAACAAAACAATATTAAAAAGCGAACGTGTAAGAGTCTCTGATCTGACCTGAAATAGCAAAAATAAGAGATTTAGGAACGTGAATTACTTTCCGTGTGCATTCAAAACATTCGATATCTCCTTCTGTGTCGTTGTTGTTGGACTTCCATTTACATCTCTTGCCTTTTTCTTCGCACTCAGAACAATTTGGTTTTGGCCATATCAAACGCAAGTATTTAGACTCGGGGAAACGGATTGGCGAAGGGATGTGGAACATCTTGGTACAGGATGTTATATCCATTTCCAGGACACTATCATAAGGATTAGAAATGAAAATCGGACAGGAGACCGTGTCTTGGGAATATGAGTCTCCCGGGTAGCGCTTTATGGGATGCCTAGCTGAAGTACAGTTGAAGAAGCTCAAGTTACCGTACGGTTCATCAAATGGTGGTGATTCAAATTGGTAACTCTGAACAAAGTTGATGATTTGCATAAACTTGTTGGAAAAGCAGTTTTCCGGGTCAGAAAAGAAAATTTCCTGAAATTGGTAGTTTATGTAAACGACTTGGAGTTTGATGGTAGGAAGCAGAAGCATGGTCTGAGTTTTTTCAGTACAAGAAAAACAAAGACGGGGATAAGTGCATGGCCCCTCCATCTCCTTCACCAGTTGGAAGGGAAATCTGATAAGGGGTTGGTTCGGGCCACAAGACAAATTCTCATGGCACTCGTTATGAGCGCTGCCACTTCTTATAAGAATAAGCATTAGCATCAATACACAATCACGTTGGAGGAGCAACACACTTGCCATTTTGTTTTCTTAGCTGTTATTTTTAACAAACCAAGCTGAGTGCTTTTTTTAGTTTATGCTAACACTTCTAATTTGTATTGTTTACTTTTGCAATCAATTGCAGAAACCACATAGAAAAGATAAAAAAGACTTGTGATTTCTCACGAGTCAAAGTCTGCGTTTTCAACAATGTTTTTTAAAGGAAAAATGAAGTCCCTTAGTTAGGTGAGTGTCATAAATATATTAGCATATATTTAATTTATGAGTTAGTACAAATTTGACTCTAAGAAAAGAACTTCCATCATAGTTTTTGCAAAATAGGCCTTACATGTTAAATTTGGCTTTAAATATGAGCTTCTAACTCTGTTGGCAGTAGAAGCTGAGAAAGAAAAGAGTTAGGGGTGATGATGTGGAGAGAGATAGCAGTGACGGTGTTGGTGTTTCTACTGCACCAAATAGACGGAGAAGATGGTTGCTCCCCCTGTGGCAAAATCACCAACATATCTTCATGTGGGAAAATCAGGAACATATCTTATCCATTCCGATTGAAAGGAGACCCAGAAGGGTGCGGTCTGTTTGAGCTATCTTGTGAAAACAATATAACGCTCTTATCTTTGTTCTCTGGAAGATTTCATGTGGAGGCCATCAACTACAATAATTTTACAATCAGAGTGGTGGATCCTGGACTTCAACAAACAAACTGCTCCTCCCTTCCTCGATATTCCTTGTCTTCCTACAATTTCTCTGATTATTCTTACCCCAACATCCTGGGGTATACGTATTATTTTTCGGTCGAACATATAGTGTTTTTGAGTTGTAACCATGGAGTGAGTGGTAACCGAAAGTACGTGGATACTGGTGGATGCCTGAATTGGGACTCCAAAAGTTACACATACGCTATGGCTGGTGACCTATTAGCAGAGGACTTAGAAGTTGGTTGTGATGTAAAGCTGGTTGCTCCCACATCGTGGTGGGGTTTCGACAAAAATAATTATTCCTACGCCATGATGCACACAGCGCTACTCTATGGATTTGAGGTTTCGTGGCCTGATGGGGGATTTTTTGAGAATAGATGCTGCTATTTCAATTCTTCGATGACATGCTTGTATGCGAAAGTAAGGCAGGTTTTCTGTTCATAATTTTAATTAAATTTAAACCTTTACTAAATTAGAATATTTTTAATTAATTTTTTAATTTTCAAAATTTTTATATTTTTCATTTGAATTGTTTAATACTTTTTTATTTAATTTATGTCATAGTTGTATTGTATTGTTATGTTGTTTTAGTCACTTGTTTCCATATTTTAATAATTAAAATATTATTATAAGTATGACAATTTTATTGTTCATTATATTTTAATTAAAACCAATGAAAATCAATTTGTTTTTTCACATATATAAATTCATACATAAAAAAAACAATCTTTTTAATTTTAATATATTTATATGACTAAAGCCGCCTTTTATCTATTAAAAATGAGTTTCAAAAGTGTATGTTTATTGATTACCTTGCATATTATCCATAAAGTGTCACTCTATAAATTAAACGTTTTTAAACAAAAACTAATTTATCAGTTTTTTATAGTCTACCTACATTATATATGCATCAACTCATGGAAAACATATTTTGGTTTTGAAAAGAAATAAAAGCATTTAGACCGTATGAACATAATAACCTTCGTGAAATTATGTAAGTAGTCTTCATTGTTGTGTTTTTTTATAAGGGTTAGAGCACCTTCAAATGCTCTACTTAATTAAATTTTATTTTTTATTGATAAGAAAAAAAAGTCTTCATTGTTGTGCTGTGATTCTCTGATATTGATACTCTCTTTCTTTTTTGGCTGAATAGAGATGAGACCTTCGAGGCTGGTGGAATCTTTAGAGGGTAAGAATTCTAACTCTGGATTACCTATGTTAGAATTGGCACGTATTTCCGACGACTAATTTTGATCTACATAACTATCATATTACCTGATATACATCTTTCATGTTTAAATATAGTTATAATCTCTTAATTTAAATTTGATTTTTTATGTTGGTTGTCTAATTAAAATTGTTTTCCACTCCATTTTGAAATTTCTTTTCCCTCTGGCAAATGTTTAATTGATCACAAATATTGTGCATTCTGAAGATTTATAAAATATGAATTTTAATGATTTTTAATCAAAATTTTTAATTCGAATTATATAGTTATAAAATGTTGTGGAGATCGGTAATAGTGATAATTGAGAACAATGAAACAAAAAGATAAGAAAGCTTCAAAAAGAAAAGAAAAGTAATAGAGGTATAGGAAGTCTAAAGATACAAGACATAATAAAAATATAAATATTTCAATAATAAGTTCAAAAATCTTTAACTATATATATATATAATATTTTCTTAAAACTCACAATCTATTTACGAAATATAAAAAAATTTATCAGTTAAAAAATGTAAACAATTAATCAAATGAGGTTTTGTAAATAAAGATGATACCCAATTGTAATGGTTCCATGTGGAGATGATAACAAGTGAAATTGTACCCTCATGAAAGATTGAATTATTACGAGAAATTCGAATAACATTCTTGTTGTTCCAATACATGGGCCATGACCTGGTAAGAGACATACACATGTCGGAAAGAAACAATGCAACCAAGCTATCTCAATATAGGTTAGAGTCATTGCACAATATTCAAGTTTAGTAGAGGAACGGGAAACAATATTTTGTTTCTTGCTCATCTAAGAGAAAAGAGATGTAAAAAATCCTATATTAGACTTAAGATTTGAAAGGCCACCAACCCAATCAACATTAGAATAATCACATAAGGAAGGTGATGAGCGAAAGATAATACCCTAAACTGAGTAAGAAAATATGTAAGAGAAGGAATATATTATCTCATATAAGACACAATGTAAGAAATATTAGGACGAGTAATAATGAGATATATTAGATTGTCAACAATAGTAAGATACATAATGAGATCACAGAGGGACACCATCAAAAGAATTATATTCAACATTAAGCTCAAAAGTAATGGTATTAGGAGAAAATATGACCTTTAGGAAAATATGAGTCTTCTATCCCTAGGATATAACAAAGAGAATCAAAATCTTTCATTTTAAAATTTTTCATCTATAATTTGAAGGTAGAATTTAATCTACATCAGCGCCAGTGATTATAATGTCATCAACATATAAAGAGAGAATAATACAACCATGAAAAATAGACTAATAAACAAAGTAGAGCCACAACTACTAAAATAAAACCCAAGAGATTCAAAACTTTGGAGACCTTCTCAAACCAAGCTTAGGGAGCTTGTTTGAGACAGAAAAGAGTTTTTCTTAACTTACACACTTCCCCTAGATTATGAAACCTAGTGGAGGTTTCATGAATACCTTCTCTCTCATATCACCATTTAAGAAAGCACTTTTGATATTAATCTAAAAAATATCTCACTAACGAAGAAAGGGAACAATAATAAGAGTACAAATTGTTGTCATCTTAGCAATTGGGACAAAGGTTTCTACATAATGTAGAACATATTCTTGAGAGAATCCCTTAAAAACTAAATGATAATTTTAATCTCAATAAACCAATCCAACGTTGTTTTCATTTTATAAACCCACCAAGGGCCAATGACTTATTTTCTGAGAGGATGGTATATCAAGTACATGGTAGCAATTTTATATAAAGGTGAAAGTTCCTGTTTCATAACTTGTTGCCAAAGTAGATTAGGGAAAACCTCTTGCCAAGGTCTCAAACAAACTATCAATTATGGTTAAGTAGGAAGAAAAAGGAAGAAGAATAAAAAGAATAAACAAAACATGGTGATTTGGTGGACTTAAAAACACATGGAGGATACTTAGGATGTGGAGGATAAACAATCATAAGATGCACTTGGGAAACTACCAAAACATCTTGATTTCTAGTAGCATTTATATCATCCTTGTAATTCTCGATTTCAAAACTATTTACAAGATCATCATCATTTCTGGAAAAAAAAATGATCAATACAAATGAGATCAAACTTTGTATGGTTGTGGAAGTTAGAAG
Organism: Vigna unguiculata; assembly: GCF_037176805.1. Lineage (NCBI taxonomy): Eukaryota > Viridiplantae > Streptophyta > Magnoliopsida > Fabales > Fabaceae > Vigna > Vigna unguiculata. The sequence goes on from NC_140799.1 coordinate 11,874,948, forward strand.
AAAGTGAATAAAATGTAATGTCCTTATAACAATGTTTTACAAACTAAATCAAATAATAAAAAGTATGATCAATAAAAGAGACATAATAGTAGGATCCACCTTTGGTAGAAACCAATGATGGATCATATACATCATAATGAACCAAATAAAGAGATGTATGAGAGGTAGAAACACTTTTGCCACTAGTGCAGAATTTCCTTTTTACCTCGCCTTATATGTCTCGGTTGGCCAGAAACCGAAGCATATAATGGCGCGGTGGCATTTTTGCAATTCCAGCCAAGCTTTATGCCTCGGTTCAGCTAACACCCGAAGCCAAAAAGAGCTATAGGCCTCGATTCGCCCAAAACCGATGCCAAAGAGAATTATATGCCTCGGTCCAACAAGACCCGGTGCCAAAAAGGGGTATATGGCTTCGGTTGTTAAAGGAACCGAAGCAATAGGGTTTATTTAGGGTTTCAATTTCGCGAACCCCTTTCTTCTTCTCCGCGCCTCTGCAACTCTTTCCTCTCTCTCTCTCTCTCTCTCTTTCCGCTGATACTAACCCAAATTTTTCTCCTCTGGTTCACGTGTGTAGGTGCTCTTTCTCTTCCTCCCTTTAATTTTCAAACCCTTTAAAAACACTATTTTTCCACAGACCCACACCGGACCAACCCTTTGCTCCACCGCAAATGGAGGCTCCGTCGCAGTTAGACCCCTTCGTACTCTCCAAAAACTACGACACTCTCTCATCCGACGAAGCCTCCGCCGCCGCTCACCAAATTGAGGGTGAAGCCTTCTCAGTCGCGGGTGCCTCTGCCGTGACCTCTGCCGACGGCATTGAGACCCTCCAGCTCTACTCCAAGGAGATCGGCTTGTTGTTTCACGCATGGTGAAGGTAGTGGTGGCTGCTGGTTCTGATGCTATGGTTGTCATTGAGTGCTGACTTCTTGCACTCTGAATGGACCTAACCACCTAGTCCTCAATTTACTTGGAAAGAGTTTTAATCTTGAATTGAATAAAAGGAGTGGTTGCCCTTATCTAAATTCCCTCTTCATAATCCTCTTGTCATGAAATGTCTTCACTTTGATCTTGTAAAGAGAGGCAACTTCATATGCTTATGGTCTCATTTCTTCCAAACCATGAATCTTACATTTCCTTTTTTCACTAGCAAGCTTTAGATGATAGTTCAAATTCTTTAGGGCCCAGAGTGCCTTGTGCTCAAGCTCTATAGGCATATGACAAGATTTGGCATAATACAAGTTGAAAGGCGGTTAGGCCCGTTGTAGTTTTGAATGTAGTTATGTATGCCCATAGTGCATCATCAATTTTCAAGGCCCAATCCTTCCTAGAACAAGTAGTTGTCTTCTCTAGAATTTTTTTACATTCTCTGTTGAAGACTTCAACTTGGCCATTAGTTTGAAGGTGGTAAGGTGTTGCTATTTTGTGTCTTATTCCATATGTTCCAACAACCTTTTTAACTGCCTATTGCAAAAGTGAGTGCCACAATCACTTATTATCACCCTTGGTGAGCCAAATCGACAAATTTTTTTAAGAATTTGATCACGGTTTTGGCATTTGTTGTCTTGATAGATGCAACTTCTACCCACTACCACCAACATGTATTCATTGGAATAGGATACTGGCAGTGACCCTACGAAATCAATTCCCCAACACTCAAAGATTTAAATTGCAATTATGCCCTAGAGATGAAGTTTATGTCTTTTGGATAGGCCTCCTACCCTTTGACATTTGTCACAACTCTTATAATAGTCAACTGTATCTTTGAAATTGATTGGCCAATAAAAACTAGACTACAACACTTTAGCTATAGTTCTTGATCCACTTTAATTACCTCCATAACGTGAGTTGTGACAGTGCCACAATATATCCTTGCTTTTTGCACCGAATATGCATCTTCTGAGTAAACCACCAAGGCCAATTTTGACCAAGGTCTGTCCTGAATTGCAAATAGCTTCTCATCAGGAAATTCTTCAAAACTTTCCTTCTTGATTAATGATTTATTTGTTACTTAGCCTTGATAAGTGGTATGCCATAAGGTTTTCACTTCCTTTTTTATCTTTGATGGTCAAATTGAACTCTTGTAGCATCAAAACCCACCTGCTAGGCTTGGAATAACTTTTATTCATCAGATATTCGATAGTTGTGTGGTCAATGTAAATTGTTATTAGTGATCCAATTAAGTATGCTTTGAAATTTTCCAACCCAAATACAATTGCTAGAAGCTCTTTTTCAGTTGTGGCATAATTCACTTGAAGTTTTCCTTAACATTGGTTGGAGGAGGAATTTGGATATAATGTCCACCTTATTTGGACTAACTTTTATCCATTTTTCAGAGATTTTATGACCAAGCACAATACCTTCCTTAATCATAAGGTGGACTTTTCCCAATTAAGCACTATGTTGGTTTCTTCACATCCTTTTAAAACTTTGTTTAGATTTTGTAGGCATGATTAAAAGGATGAACCAAATATTAAAAGGTCATCCATGAAAACTTCTATACATTTTTCACCAAGTCCCAAAGATCTCTAACATGCATCTTTGTAATGTGGCTAGAGCATTGCACAACCCGAAGGGCATCCTTCTATAAGAAAAAATCCAAAGGGACAAGTGAATGCAATTTTTTCTTGGTCTATTGGATCTTTCTAGCATTTGATCCATGAAATGTGGTGGAAAATGATCTTTTCTAGTTGCTTGATTCAACTTTCTATAATCAATGCACATTCACCACCCCATGATAGTTCTTGTAGGGATCAATTCATCATTTTCATTGTGAACTACTTTCATCCCCCATTTCTTGGGGACAACTTGGACTGGAGTAAATCATTTACTATTTGAAATTGGGTAAATAATACCAACTTCTAGTAGTTTTATAACTTCCTTCCTCACTACTTCCTTTATTTTTGGATTAAGGCATCTTTGAGGTTGAGCTATTGGCTTGTAATTTTCCTCCATCAGGACTTTATGCATATAATATGAAGGATTTATTCCTTTTAGATTAGAGAAGGTCCAACCAATAGCTTTCTGATTGGCCTCCAGAATTTTCACCAGTTGTTCTTCTTCACTTGTTGTAAGTGAATTGCTTAGGATGACATATTTGTTATGATCTCCCTCTAAGAAGGCGTATTTCATATGTGAGGGCCATTGTTTTGTGAATTGTCTCTCTTTATCCTTCATTGTAAGTGCATGAGGATAAGATAGTAAATTACTTTGGCATTGATGTAAATATATGGAGGAAAAAATCTTGTCAGAAATTTCCTCTTAGCATCCTCCCACCTAGTTAAGCTTTGATTGGGATGTGATTACAACCATGTCTTAGCCCTCCCTATTAGTGAAAAGGGAAAAATTCTAAGATAGGTTTCATCTTGCATTATCCACTCCTATATGTCAATGAGTTCATAAAAAGTAGTCAAATGATTATAGGCGTCTTCATTGTCCAAACAAGAAAACTGGTTTTTTTGTGATAAATGACAACACTCCTAGTTTGATTTCAATTACTTTAGTTGGTCTGACTATGCTAGAGAAATGTCTTGGTCCAATATGTTGAGCATAGTCTTTCAACCTTATTTGTGGTACAACCTTTTCTACCATGGTTTGCTATGAAGTTGTTGTCTCACTTGTGTTAGTTGTTTCTTCTTCTTCTTCTTGGCCTTATTGTTTCTTCTTGCAGTTCTTTCGATCTTAGGATCAAACAACAAATCTCCAACCTGATTTCTTTTTTGCTTACACAAGAACTCCAAGAACAAGTAAAGCCAACAAAATAATAGCTAAGCTAAACTTAACTTTATATATATTAACAAATTTACAACAAATCCAAATTGATCAAAAAATTTTGACAAAAATATATAATCAAATACCTGACAATGGGACCAAAAACTTGATGACATATCAGTCGAGATCAATCACACCAGCAAGTGCATTGTTTCGACTGTAATGCCATGTGTCGTATCCACAGGGATTTTATCAACTTCTTATTACAACTTGTGAAATAATTTGGATTTGTGAAAATCAATGTTTGGTTGTAAGGTAATGGTGATCCATAACTTAAAAGTGGTAAGAAATGTGCGACTGAGATAAAATAAAGTGTGTTAGGATTAAATTTCATTATTTTGTTCTTGTGCACGGTTAATGTTTCATTGAATTATTGTAACATCTCGACCGAATATAACAGATTTAATTAATATCATAAAGAAAATATAAATAATCTTCATTTAATAAAACATCATTTCCCAAAAACGCGGGAAATTTAAAACATTTAATACCTCAGAATTTATTACAAAAAAAACATAATTATAACTCCAATTACAAAACTCAAGTCTGATAATTTAATAGATTACAACTGATTCAAAAACATATTAAAACTCTAATAAATTCCTAAGCTAGCCCACGCTCTGAGCCTATGCTTCACTAGCACCACCTGCAATATCATCTTCTCCCGTGAACCGCGTACACAATCATCGCCAAACACAAACAAATAGGGTGAGCTAATATCACACAATCATATGTATATACAACAATTATATATCCAATTAATTATACCAAAGAAACTGCCCTTCCTTCATCCCACATGGCCACAACCATGTTTTGATATCAAAAGCACATAAAAGGAAAATCCACCCTTTGAACTGATTACTTTAGACTAGGTGAATGAGAGTTGGCTTCATCTCCATATTGATGGCATTGACTGTTGGCCAAGCAATACTATTGAAATTGATAGGGCTTGTGAAAACTGCATAATCTTCTAAAGTGCGTCTTTCACGACCTCTACCATCGCCATGAAGATTTTCATCCATTTCTTCCTCTGGAGATGAGTCAAGAATCTAAGAAGTAGAATGAAGATTGTGTGAAGAAGAAGGATGAGGGGCAACTTGTTGTGCTAGAGCTCGTTGTCGCCGTGTGACACTTTTTTTTTTCTGCGGGTAGTTTTCTTTATCTCAAGATCAGCAATAAGTGCTTCTAAAGACCTAGTCCTCCTTGTACGGATCTTACCCTGCATACACTAGACAACAACAAGCTCGAACTACAAGTTAGCCCAAAACAATGAATATGTACTTACTATAAAAGTAGTAAAATATGTACAAAAGAATAAAGTCTAAATAGGTTAAAAATCACACAAAAGTCAAGTATTAGACACGGGTCCTCGACAACGGTGCCAAAAACTTGTTAAGACTTTAGTAAGTGTACCAAGTCGCACAAATAGTAACCGGTAAGACTGGGATATTGTTTCCCAAAAGACTCGTGTATACTAAATAATCGTGTAATTAATAACTAATATAAAATAAAGAATTAATACATAATTTGAGCTTTTGTGCAAGAAAGTAAATTTTGCATAAACAAGTAAAAGGTGAACTTCGATGTTTGAAAATCTTAGAAAATGGAAAAGACTAAAAATGAAATGGATTGATATTGTTGGGGTTAGATTTCACCAACTTCACTCTCAAGCGTATAAAACAGACAACTCTTCTCCATTAAGTTACTAATGTCAACCCACAAGTTTACTAAAGCCTTAATCTCTTAGTTGAATGAGCTTAGGTTTCTTTATTAAGAGTCAATTCCTTGAATCCCTAAATAAGTAGACCCACTTTACGAAATAGGTTTTAAGACAACTAATGAGTCAAGTTCCATTCCTAGATACAAGTTCCATTAGGTATCTTGTTCCAAGCCTAGGTTTCAAAAGATATTACCCAATACCTAATGACCCAAATATCATACAATAATGGTCAAAACAAAGCAAACATTAAGTAAAGAAACAAAGATACTAGCAATTAATGGAAGAAGCATATATATATATATATATATATTCAAAACATTCACAAATGCATGGGAGTTTAATGGCTACATCTACCCCTAACAAAATAGTTTCGCTCTCCATTATCATGGAGAGCATAAGCTTACAAAATGAAGGTGGAAGAGGAAGGAGATACAAAGTTGAAGATGGGAAAGTTCCCACAAGCCCTAGCAGTCCTTAAAGCGTTCCAAATCATGTTGTTCGAGCTCCAAAACGCCCAAGATGAGTTTCCCTCGTGAAAACACAAAGAAATAGGGTCAACTTTCCACATCAGCAAAAAAGAGAAGGAATTTGTGTCGTGAGCCGCCTGGCAGCCCGACGGTCTCCTGGTGCCGCCAGGCAGTGATTCCTTGGAATGATTGACGCCTAGAACTAGTTGTGATTCGCTAGGCGATGGCTATTTCTTCCATATTTTCATGATTTTAAACTTCTTCTTGTTGCTCAAGCTCACTCACTTGACTAGGTTTTTGGAACAAAGCTTTCAATCTATAAAAAGATACAAAATTTGGGGATTAGTGGTAAATTAGATCAATGTAACTCAAAATGAATTTATTTGCAAAAATAAGATAAAATTGAGGATTAAATAGGTTAAAAGATATGGAAGAGTTGATTTTGTTAATAAAATAAGACTTAGATAATGGTAAAAATTAACATTATCATAGGATCCTTAGCGTAGATCACATTTGTGAGGTTGGTTCTTCAAAAAGATGAAATTTTAATTAGGAATTTGGAAGAGAAAAATGGGAGATTTTGAGAGTACAAGATTTTAAAAATAAAAGGGACTTTCCTGAGAAGAAGAGAATTGGGGCTCACACTTGTCTGCTTGTCTAATTAGGTGAGCCTACTAATAAGCAAAGAGAGGTAGAGTGAGACTTTTAACATTCACTTGCACATAAATCTGTTAAATCATGATAGACTATTAGAAATATCAAATGAGATATAGGCTTTTAATAATGAAACAAAAATAATGATACGTGAAAAAAAATAAAACTTCTAATATTTACCTCAATAAAAAGTCTAAAAATACAAAATCAAAATAAATATATAAATATGATAATAATATAAAATGTTAATGTAATATTATCTAATAATAGTGAACAAGAAAAATAAGGTAAAAGGCCTATTGAGATATGGAGGCCCGTTTCCGATTGCAGCTCAAAATTTAGACAAAATTTATATATAATGGAAGCAGAAAGAAGATGGTGGGAGAAAAGTAAAGCAAAAGAAAAATTGAAAGCAGCTGACTAAAAATCCTTAAACCCCAAGATCATTTCCAAACCAAATTATCTTTGGAACCTAAAAACTAATCTTCAGCCAATTAACTATTTTATTTCCTACAAATTTAACATGCCTTGTTTTATAGTCAGTTTAGACGAAAACCGTTTTTAAAATTTAAATTTAGACAGTTTAAAATTTTAGTGATTAGGAAAACCAAAATCACCATAAGCGTCTACGAAGAAGGATAAAAATAACATTTTGCAAATTATGTAACAACAAAATATTTTTTTAATGTAATAAAGAAAACAAAGGGAGTTAAAATTGTGAAAAAGACATATTTAAACTTTTTTTATTAAGTTTAAAATATAAGTAAATCCATATTTACAAAATAAAAAAATATTGTTTCCTAAAATAAATATTATTATAAATAAAAAATTATAATTGATCTTTAAAATTTAGTTATCAATATTTTTATTATTAAAGAATTAGTTTATAAATTGATCATTAAACATTAACTATCAAGGTTTTGACAAAAAAGAGAGTTAGTCTCTAATCAATTATTAACCAATTTTAATTTTTTATTCATAATAATCACTATTCAGTAATCAATAATTTTTTATTTTATAAATTAATATTTAAACAAATCACTATAAGAATTAACAATTTTTTATAATTAAAATTAATTATTATTAAAAAAGTTTCCTGTATACTACGTAAATAAGATGATTAATGTCAATACTATTCCTCAATATAAAATACATGAATATATATATATATATATATATATATATATATATATATATATATATATATATATATTCGTACACATTAATAATTATTTCAAACAAGTGTGTGGATTACGCATCTAACAAATTTAAACAATATATAACATAATTCAAAAAATGAGTAAAACATCAAATTTCCTAGATTTTGCATTACTGTTTATCTTTATACTTTATATAAAAGAATATTTTACTTTTAAGTTTTCATACTATTCATTAACTCAAAGATTTTGTACTTTTATTTTGCAGCGGCTATTTTTAGTATCCTAAAAGGTGAGTTCCTCTATTTACATATGTACATATTGTTTAAGTAAAAAGGAAAGAGTTTACTTTGTCCCTATCACAGGTTCCATCCTCTATTTCTATATGTTATAAATAATAGGTATGATGGAATAAGTTTCTTTATAAATATAATTTTTTTGAAAATATATATATATATATATATATATATATAACTAATTTTTAGTCCTTATTTTATATAACTTTTTAAAACTTTTATTTCTAATTTATAGATTCAACTTTATCTTTCTGTTTTTCGTTTATAAAAAAATACTTACAAAAAAAATTGTCCAAATATAACTAAGATTATTTGTACGATTCTTTCCAAAATAGTTCTATAATAGTTTTGCACTATTATTAACTTTTTATTATGATGACATCTATCCTTTGACTCATGAACACTTCTAATATACTTTTAAAAATAGCAATGTGTATATGTGGTAAGCGAGTCATCGCTCTTTTTTTCTATTGAAATACGTGAACAACTTAATATGTTTTATTAATATGGTAATAAAAATAATAATATTAATAAAAACATAAATAATATAAAAATTTAAGTATTTTATATTATGTTAATAAATAAAAATTAATAAGTTGTTACTTTTTGGTTAAATTATTCTTTTGGTCCCTCTATTTGTCATGAAATTTAACTTCACAGTTTGATCAGAAGGTGTTAAAGTCAACGCCACGTGTCCATTTTTGGTTTTTTTTTTTTTGAATTTTTTAAATTTTTTACACGTGTCACTTCATAGCTGTGCCGGCACAACTGTGAAGTGACACGTGTAAAAAATAAAATATTCAAAAAATATTCAAAAAATTCAAAAAAATCAGAAATTGACACGTGGCGTTGACTTTAACACCGTCTGATCAAAGTTAATGGTGAGGACCAAATTGAGTCATTTTTAAGAAAATGAGGACCAAATTGAGACAACAAAAAACTTGAGGAGCAAACCGAAATTTCATGACAAATAGAGGGACCAAAAGAGTAATTTAACTTTACTTTTTTATCTTAAAAAATGTATCAATATTTGTTTTTTATTACAACCTGATAAGATTTGTTATTAATTCGCAGGATTGGCTAAGGTAATATTTAGACCAAATCAATATGTTTTTATTAATTTAGATGAAGACGATGATGAAAATCGGTATGAACCAGGATTCGTTAGCTTGGGACACTATGTTATACCATACTTCATAGTTAGATATTTTGGTGGCATGATATTGTTTATTGTTCTTTTGGTATACAAATGGAGAAGAAGACATTTGTCTCTGTATGAAAATATCGAAAATTATTTAGAGCAAAATAGCTTAATTCCTATTCGATACTCATATAAGGAGATTAAGAAGATGACCAGAGGTTTCAATGAAAAATTGGGAGAAGGAGGTTATGGATCTGTATTTAAGGGAAAGTTGCGTAGTGGACCTTGGGTTGCCATAAAAGTATTACGAAAATCAAAAGGTAATGGACAAGACTTTATCAATGAAGTTGCAACAATTGGAAGAATACATCATCAAAATGTAGTGCATTTAATTGGATATTGTGCTGAGGGCTCAAAACGTGCCCTTGTTTATGAGTTCATGCCCAATGGATCTCTTGACAAATTTATATTTTCTAAAGAAGGAAATATACATTTAACCTATGACACAATACATGATATAGCAATTGGAGTAGCACAAGGAATTTCATATCTACATCATGGATGTGAGATGCAAATTTTGCATTTTGACATCAAGCCCCACAACATTCTACTTGATGCAAAATTTACCCCAAAGATTTCTGACTTTGGATTGGCAAAACTATATTCAACAGACAAAAGTGTTATGACTATGACAGCAGCAAGAGGAACAATCGGGTACATGGCTCCAGAATTATTTTATAAAAACATTGGAAGAATATCACATAAGTCTGATGTTTATAGCTTTGGAATGTTTCTAATGGAGATAGCAAGTAGGAGGAAAAACCTAAACCCCAATGTAGAGCATTCAAGTCAACTTTACTTTCCCTTTTGGATTTATGAACAACTTGACAAAGGGAAAGATATTGAAATGGAAGATGCCATAGATGATGAGAACAAAATAGCAAAAAAGATGATCATAGTTTCACTTTGGTGCATACAATTGAAACCAAATGATCGTCCTTCCATGAATAAAGTAGTGGAAATGCTTGAAGAGGACATTGAAAACTTGAAAATACCTCCAAAACCTTCTCTATATCCTCATGAAACATTGGAAGATGGTCAAAGAACAAGCTTTAACCAAACAACAGTTTCTGACTTTGTTAGTTCTTCAAGTTTCCATGGAGACCGTGACTAATACTCCACTAAATGAAAGTTTTTGATAATGTATATTAATTATTTATTTGCATCCAACTTATTTGACTTGAACATTTTTCTTCTATAATGTTTACATAGTGACAAATTTTAATGACAAAAAATATTAATCACTATTAGTGACTAAACTTATTTTCCTAAATTCGTGACCAATTTGGTGATTGGATTCTCTTTCAAAAAAAAAATACTAACTAAAACTTAGAAAAGCTAGACATTTTTTTAAGTGAATAATTATACTTGAGAATAGTTTTAATATATATATATATATATATATATATATATAATTTATAAACTAAAACTTACCGGTAACTAAAATAGTTTCTAAATTGGTCTTTAAATTAGTCACTATAGTGAATTGGTCTATAAATTGGTTATTCATTAGCTAACAAGGTTTTGACTATCAAAAATATTGGACTTTAAACTGGTCACTATTAGAGACCAATTTTGGCTACATCCAATATTCTTTTAGTCATTCACATTAGCTACTAAGATTTTGACTACATCTTTTAGTCATTAAATTTGTTCACCATTTATTACTTTTCTAATAATAGTGACCAATTTGAATACCAATTTTTGGGTAATAAAATAGTCACTATTATGAATAAAAAAAATTATAATTGATCTTTAAATTGGTTACTATAATTTAGCTACCAAGTTTTGGCGACCAAAGAAATTAGTTTATAAATTGGTCACTAAACATTAGAAAATTAATCTCTAATTAATTAGTGTTCAATTTAGTGACCAATTATAGTTTGTTATTCATAATAATGACTATTTTAGTTAACATCATTTTCTTTTTATAAATTGGCGTCTAAATTTGTAAGGCCCACTTTTTCTGTCCTTAATGCTTAGGGGCCTAGCATCATCTGTTGGGCCTAAGGACCAGCCCATAGGGTGCCCCAAAGACCCATTTCAGTCTCTTCGTTTCCATTCTGCCTTTACTTTGCAAAACAACTCCTTTTCTCAATAACTCTTCTCTCCAACAGAGCTTTGTTAGGGTATAACTAGTTCCTCTGTTGGGTAATCGAATACTACTTCCGAGTAAGTAGAACTCTAGACCCTTATCCCTTTTTACATTTCCTCTTCTGTTTGGAAGCTCTAGTTCTGCTTTGACCTCAACTAGGATCTCAGTTTCGTTCTCCTTGCTTGTTTTTCCAGTTCTGTAAGCTGCCATGTTTCATGGTGCTCTTCTTCGAGTGTTTGTGCAAATTTGCTAGCGTTTTCCAAGTAAAGGAAGCTAGAACTCAAAGATTTTCAAAATGTCTGCTTGGTTTTCGATTTAGATTGAGTGTGAAATATACTGGATTTGTGTTGTGTGTTGTGGGGATGATTGATGCTTGCTTTGGACTCTATTGGCTGGTTTGCATGCGCGAGCATGGAAGAACCTTGCTATTTTTGCCCAAGCGAGCAAGTCTCACCTAGGCAAGAATAGCAGAAGTTCGCCTTAGGTTCCTACCGTAGTTGTTGCTTAGGCTATGTGCTTCTATTTGAGCGACGAATGATCTCGCTTAGGCGAGGAGGTCTCGCCCAAGTGAGGATTCATGAGAGCCTGATGTGCTTCGCTTCAGTTGTAGCTTAGGCGAGGGACCTCACTTTGGGCGAAGAGAAATCTCGCTCAGGCGAGGAGATCTCGCTCAAGCGAGAACTCGCGAAACCTAAAGTGCTCTATGTTGGCAGTCTCACCTAAGCGAGAGCCTAAAGCTTGAGCGAAAGACCCCTTTCGCCTGAGTGAGGGCCTATGGCTTGAGCGAGACTAGTGCAGGAACATGCTCTAACGCTGTTCTCTTCCATGTTTTTGGTTGTTGGTTACATGATTGATTGGATTACCCTATTTAAAGCGTGAAGTATGTGAAAATATGCATGTATTATTTGATTGTATGTACTTGAGTTGAAGAGTTTGGTATGAATAAATTCATGAATCCTGGTTGGTTGGTTGTTTGGATATTTGCGTGAGATTGTTATGCTTGATAAATTGTGGTTGGTTAAGGAGACATGGTCGTGGTATGAGTTTGACATAATTCCATGAAACTCTTGGTGAGATTTCATGGTGGTGTTGGATGTGATGGACGTAATTCCATGAATCTCTTGGTGAAATTTCATGGTGGTGTCGTAGTGTATATAATTAGGTAAGGATTAAAGTAAGGAGTGCATCCTGAAACTCTAAAGAGTTAGTTAGACTCATGTAGAGCGGACTGACTCAAGTGCTAAGAGTAGCAAGAGGCCCTAGTCTTTGGTAGGATAATGGCCTTAGACGTTTGAAGGCTAACCTTGTGCGTGGTAGGGTGAAACCCATTGGTAATGGCTTTGTATAGTAGTAGAGGCCACCACAAGTGCAAGCATCCGGTGAATCCGACCTATTATATGTATCCAGAAAAATTAAATCTTAGAGTCTTGTTGTTTGCTATTACATGCTTGGTTGATTGATGTGTTCTTGACTTTTAAATTGCATGCTTAATTGTATGATAAAAACATTTTACTCTAGCTTACCCTTCTTGCTTGTGTTTGTCTTCTTGTGTGGTTTTCCTTTCTGCAATGATCACCAATTCCTTGGTGTGAGCAGATATGGAAACCCTTGGTAATCGCAGTGACGATGAGAATGCTGCAGCTTAGTTGGTCATAGGTTGATGTTGGGCTCATGTTTGAAGGACTTTGGTTATTGTTCCTGTGGAGAACAAATAAGAGATGTCAGACACAAACATTACCTTACCTCAATCCGCAATCCTTATGTCTTGCCACGTCATGGGCTAGGCCCTTGTTTGGGCCGCAGGTGGGCCTGGGCCTTGGTCCAGGTCGCTTAGTTCGATTATCGTGGGCCCTTGGGTTTTTGCTAGTAGTGCTATGAATTTGTGAAGTTCTCGCTTAGTTTCCTTAAGTTACCGGCTTAGGTCGGTTACTCTTTAATGGTTTAGGCCGGTTGTTGCTCTTTTAGCGGCTTAGGCTGATTACTTTTATTTGCTCAGCATATATATGGTGATTATCTGTGTCCTTGGGAATTATGTAGACGGATTTTATGGCCATGGTCAGGCTAAGCCGCCTAGGTGTAGTACAATTATATTGTAATTTCTTGCTCCATGAGCAAGCTTTTGGACATCGGTTGAACCTTTTATATCCTGTTCCTGGCATTGTATAGTGTCTTTGCTTTCCTCTTTGGTATGTTTGGATGACTGTAAAATCCTTTATACTTTGACCCTCATGCTCTTTGGATATTATAAACTATGCGATGTTTTATTTAATTAGATTTATCTATTAATTAGGATGTTACAAAATTTGTCACGATAGTAACAAACATTTTTTTGTCAGTAAAACTGATTATTATTTAAAAGTTTTCTTGTAATGTATATTTTAAATTGTATTTTCATAATTTTTCAACTACACTGTTTTTAGCTTATATATTTTTTTAATATTAAAAAATATAATATTTTATTATAAAATTATTAACTAAAATATTTGAGTAACGAAATTTTATAAAATTGTAAACTAAATTTTTGTCTCAATTGTAAATTCATAACGTATTTTAAATTATTAACACTAAATTTAATAATTTATTATTTTTATTATAGCCTTAAAATAGTTAATGTTAATTTAAAAATTAAAATTTTAAAGTAATTTTTAATATTTTAAAATTTATTTAAGCATAAATGTAAATTAATAATATTGAATTCAGAATATTATTTAAACTGAAAATTTTACTATTTAATTTAATATTAATGTAATATCAAAACTATTTTTATTATATAAAGTAATTAACTGATATTGAAATTAAAAAAATCACCTCAAAATTTCACTTAAGAAGTTTTAATTAAAAAATTTCTTAGCCCTTTGCATAATAATGTCTCAACTTTGTTGTTGTAATGTCTCAGCTTTGCAAAACCAATTCCTTCATTGAAATGGAAGCTTTTCCTGAAAGAGCATTGTCACATCTGGGTGCAAATGAATACCCACATATTTCTCACAATAAAGCTATTCACATCCTTAACGCACTGCAACTTATGGTTCGTCTCCTTCCACACATTTCTCTTAATTTTGTCCCCTTTAAGTTCAATACATCTCTTTTTATTTACAAATCATCTATTTATTGCTCTTATTTTCATATTTTCACATTGACCCAAATCGGGTCTTGGCATTGCAAAATATTATTTGTGTTCTTTGTATTATTTTGAAGGAGATTTATTAAATCTCGTTTTATGTGATCAGCTTAACCATCTTCAAATTTGTTTCTTATTGGTGTCTTTCTAGTTCAATATGTATATTAACAAAGCCAACTGTGTTTCTCTATTTGCATCAGGAGCAAAACTAATTTTCTGAGTGTTCCTTATTTTGTTTCTAACATAGTTTTCACATGTTAAAATCATTAGCAACTCTATTGGTTATATTAACTTGATTTGTACCTCTTATCACTATAAATAATAAGATTTTCTTTCACAAAAATTGAGTGATAAATGTAAATTTTATCACTATTTATACTTTATTTGTCACTAATTTCTTATTTGTCCCAAATAGTATTCACAATATTACAAAATTAAAAAGTTGTCACTATAAATATAAAATTAATAGTGATAAATATAAAAATATTTATTTGAAAATATAAAATATACATGTCACAAACAATTATTCAATAATATAAAATGTCATTCGATAGAATTATTTTTATTTTAAAAATAATATAATTCATAAAAAAGTATTCAATGTTTAGTAATTAATAATAATCATATAATATTAATTTTAATTATAACATTACAATTGTTAAAAAAAGTAAATTATTTTTCTTTTGTAACAATAATAGTGAATATAAAATTTGTAACTATTTATAAATAATTTGTAACTATTTTTTAATTTATCATTAAAATGACAAAATATACTTGTCGAAAATAATTATTTATTGATATAAATATTATATGATAAAATTATTTTTTATCTGATAAGAAATTTAGTTAATGTTTATAAATTAAGAATGATCATATATAATATTAATTATTATTATTATTATATTATTAGTAATAGTAATTGTTAAAGAAAATTAATTTACATTAGAAGTTGAACTAAGATCTTCCATTCAGAGATACTCTATTTCTACTATGCCACTTTATAATTACAATTTTTATTATCCTAATATATTATATTATCTATTAGTTCATAACTTTTATACTTTGTATTATTATATAATAATAACATATCCACTTCAAATTAAATTTAACATATAGTGTTTGAATTATTACCATTATATATATATATATATATATATATATATATATATATATATATATATATGAATAAATAAAGTAAATAGTTATAATTAGTATTATCATATTTTTATTTTAGTTTATTTTTATGTTTATTGTTATTTTATTTTTGAATTTGATTTAATATTTCAAGTTTTATTCAGTGGAAAAATAAATACATGGAAATCTTAGATATTTAGAAAGATTATCGACAAAATGAGTAAAATATTCAATAGTCAAAGATTATCAATAATACCATATATTCATAAAGTTGGTTACTCAAATTACAAGTCAGAATAATTGAAGAATAATTCAAACATAAGAATTATCTCTTACAATTTATTCAAGTATTAATCAAGTCCAAGTCTAATTATGAAAGTCTATAAATTGAGAGCCTGACATAGGTAAAAAACATACACTCAGAGAGAAAGAAACTTGATATCTCTACACTTGACAATAAAATGACATTTTAAAGGATGGAGGCACTAAAATTCATCATCAGTCTAGTATTCAATATGCCTAGGAGTAGCTAACTCACTCATTCATGGGGGTTGGGTGTAATGTGTTAGTTTGAAATGGTGATTTAAGCCAAGAAGGGAGGGGGTGGGTTGAATTGGCTGTTTAAAACTTTTTTGAAAGCTTAAAACCTCTTTCAATTGAATCAAATAGTTTGTGAAATTCAAATGCAAAAGTTGTAGACCAGTACACTTTCAATCGGTCAAAAAATAAAACAGCAGACTAATTTGTTCTTGAACTATGAAACAATTGATTACAATTTCAAATCAATTGGCTAAAATTCTAGAAATTTATGCAGAATGCAAAATTCGTAAATTTAATATAAACAACAAACTTTTTCATGCAAGACTTGTTCCAATTAATATTTCTAACAGGTAATCAAGCTTAGATTACACATGAACGCATTAAAGCACAACAAAGAATGTATTACTTGGTTTTCTTGAGTGTTTAGAGTGATTCAAAGTGAGTGAGGTGAAGGAAAGAAAATTGCACATTTGTTTTTATACTGATTCACTCAATCACAGAGTTACATCCATTTTACCAGGATAACATGAGCCTGGTTTCCATTATATTTAAAAGTTTTATAAATCACACACTAGGATTACACTTTTGAACAAAGAAACTCATAATATTTTTGACTCACACAAAAATCTAGACTAACACCCTGCAAGAATCGCACTTATAGACTTGAAATCATATCAGGCAAACAACCAGAGGCACAAGAACTACAAAACCTGATGGTGGCTCTCCCAATCCAACCATACATGTGTTCTTCAAGCTACTCCCAAGCTAAAAGCCTCCAAGATCAACCAAGATCTTTAATCAACACGTTGCAGTTGTGTATTGCAGAGAGAGAAAGAGTTTTCCAGTGATGAATGATAAGTTTTCGCGCTATAAAACTCAAAATGACCCCTCTGATCTCGAAAACACAACTTATATAGTCTAATTTAAGTGCAATCAGTTGGTTGAATTTTCCATACAATAAGTTGATTTCACTTGACTTAAATGAAATCAATCGATTGAAAAATAATTCAACTGATTGAATATATTCATACTAGAAACTATATACAACAAGCCTTTTAACTTGTTAAAACCCATTTTAACAGAATAAAACGGACACACTAAGACTAAGAAGACATCTAACCATTGTCATATAGCCTACCAACATGATATAACATCTAATAATTATAATTAACACATTATTTCCAGATTTAATACACTAGAAACATATTGTTCAAGTGGATCTTCAACAATCTTCATCAATCACATGAGATCTTTGCTTCAAGCTTGCTTGTGCCAACAATCTCCCCCTGATTTGATGAAGTCAATATCCTCGAGTTAAATTGATGAACTAAGATCCATAGAGAAACCTGAAAAAGCTTTTGCACACAAGATACCAATATACAAATATACTTCTAAGAAAAAGCACACAAGCATACATACATATCACATATGCATATGTTCCTCGTAACACTAATAATATGATTTAAATTTATATTTCATATCAAGTTAACTATATTACATGGTTCCAACAAATTTAATTTCAGGTTTTCCAACTTTAACCCAATTTTACTCATTTTTAACTCATCTTTACTCATTTTTCTCCCCTTTGGATTCATCAAATGAAAGTTAATGCACATATCAGTTTAGAAAGAGTAAAATTTTCATTGAAGTAGTAACATAGAGACTATCAGAGCAAATGATAGTGGATACAAACACTACAAAATTAAAACAGAAATGAAAAGTACAACATAAATTTGAGACTGATATAATCAATCGATTAAAACGAAAACAAGCAATTAAAATTCTAGAACAAACAAACAAACACACAAGTGCAACACTAAAATGCAATGCATGACCTATGAGCCATCCCCTTCACTCATTCATGGGTTGTCTCTTTTGTAGACATTGGAGAGGAGGTCATGAACATTATGTAGTTGATCATCCAAGTTTTGAAACCTTGTTGTGCAATATGCATGATGTGCATTTTGTGTCAAGTTCAAATCTTGAAGTTTGTTGAGAACCATCCTCTCAAACTAGAAATATGCAGGTGCAGTGTTCTCAGGAGGTTGGTAGGTCTCAATTGCCATGGGTTGTGGGTCATCTTCTCCTTGGTTTGCTCCACTAGTTCCCGCTTCATGATCATTGGCTCTAACTTCAATGTTTGCAACTTGCTCTCCTTCAACCAACCATGTGTTGCCTATATTGGTGAATCCTCCAACTTCAAGGATTATCTCTTACAATTTATTCAAGTACCAAATCAAGTCCAAGTCCAATTATGAAAGTTTATAAATTGAGGGTCTGATATAGGTAAAAAACACACACATGGAGAGAAACAAACTTGATATCTCTACACTTGATGGTAGAAGGGAATTCTAAAGGATGGGGACATTCAAATTCATCATCAATCTAGTATTTAGTATGCCTAGGAGTAGCTAACTCCTTCATTCATGGGAGTTGGGTGTAATGTATTCTTAATTCTCTGTGAATTCTTCATTCAATATAATTATTTTCCTTAATCTCTTATGTAATTCTTTTTTTAACTACATAGTCTATGGAGTTTGCACTTGTGAGAGTACATCCTGATCCGAAAGATAGTTTGGAAACCTAGATTATGATCTTTAATTTCATGTTCTAGATATGGTGCATATTTTTGGGTATCTAGTAATTGAAGACGATATTGGAACCTAAACTAGAATAGACAACTAATTGATTGTGCATCTAGACATAGACTACTCCGTTGGTCATTCTTAACATCCAAACATAAGGCCTAATGCAAACTTTTAATAAGGAAAGGTTTAATACATTAGGGTTCTTATTAAAGTTTAGATTTGTAACTAAGACATAGGGCTTGTTATATAGTGGCGTAATGTGGGAGACAAAAATAGAGATATATTATTTGTATTTTTTACTTTGAATGGAATTATGAAACTCAATCCTAGTGAAGCTAAATTTATATTTTTCCGTTAAACCACAAATGTTTTGTTATTCTCACACTTTATCAGTAACTAACCAATACAATGTTTAGACTTGTTCACTTTATTAATTGTACAATTTGGTGTACTTGTCAATCACGTAACAATAGTTAAATAGATGGATGGATAAAAATAAATAAAAAAGTAACATTCATTAATCTAAACCACCAAAATAATAAACATAACTAATAATAAAGTTTTAGATAGGGATAAAATTTGCTAGGGATCAACTATGGATTAGCTAGGGATCAACTAAGGATTAGTTAGGGATAAAATTTGCCACGGATCAATTAAGGATTAGCTAGGAAAAAAATTTGCTACGGATCAGCTAGAGATTAGCTAGGGATATTAGCGAGAGAATAATTCCCTCGCCATTTATTTACTTGTAATTTAGCTAGGGAAGAATCCCTAGCTAATCCCTCAAAAAATGGTTTTATGATGGATTAGCAAGGGATTAGCTAGGAATTTTGCGAGAGATTAGTGAGGGATTAGCTAGGGATTCTTCCCTCGCAAATTTATTATTTTCTCATAGTGATATTTGGTACTATGCTTAAAACTAAACATAAAATTGTTATTAATTGTTTTCAATGGTATTTCGATGGTGAGTGCTTTTATAATATATATATATATATATATATATATATATATATATATATATTCTTTTTTTTTTCAATTACTTAACATTATTAGTACTCTTTATCAAACTTTTTGTACTGATACTTCCCAATAGGATGGAGTTAGTGAAAGAAAACACTGCCATAATCTTGAATCTACTAGTTCTAGTCTATTATATGCTTGAGTTCCTAGTCAAATATGAGGTAAATTTGTTTTTATTATTGTTTATGTTATGAAATGAATTTCAACTTTTGTTATCACTACAAAAAAACATGTAAATTGTAACGTTTTTAATGTGACGATTGTTTAAAACCATTGCTTTTTATCGTATAATACGATATTTGAAAAACTGCCACATTTTACATGTAAAATATGACAGTTTTAATTGTCATTTTTTAAACTCTCATGTTTTAGACGCAAAACATGACGTTTTTAACTGCCATTTTTTAATATATCTCAATATTTTATTTTTACTCTTTCTCAATTTTCACTTTCCCTCTCACTTGATATTTTTTAACTTCCTCACGCCCTTATTTTCAAATTTCGCCCATTACCCTCTCTCATTCTCTTTATCACTTAGGGTTTAATTTAGGGTCTTGAAATGAAGGGTTTCTCCTTGCCTTCACTCATTGCTCCCACTCTCACCATCCTCCTAATGCAATGTTAGTGTTACAGTTTCTCTTGCCAAAAAGTTCTTCCAATTCCATGAAAGTGATTTCGTTGTTGGCTCAATCGGGAAAAGTCGCATTGCGCAGAAGGTGATGCTTTCAATACCAAAATTGTGATGGTGCAAAAGGCACTCAGAGGCTAAACGCTTTGCCATCAGACTTGACAAGATTGGTTCGAAGGAGCTAGGGTTTATAGTGGGTTTCCTCCTTCCTCTTTGCAACAATGGTGAAACTTGGGCGAGGTCGTCGCTCTCCCTCTAGTTCAGTCGCCATCCTTTCCACTTGCTCACCATCCCCTACTACTTCAAATCATGGTCGATGCTTGTATATGTGTATGCTGCATCAAATTTGGTTGCAATGAGCTTGTGGTGATTCTGTAAATCTTGATTTTGCGGGGTTAAGGGTCTCTTAGGTTTTCTTTTTTCTTTTTTTGTTTTATGAGTTGTGTGCTGTGATATAATGTTACTTTTTTTATTTTTTTATCGTACAGTCTCGCTGAAGCAACAATAACGACAATTTAATTTTTTTTATTGTACAGTCTCGCTGAAGCAGTAGTAACGGTAGCTAGGCGTGGTCGGTCTCCCCCCTCAGTCAAAGAGAGCTTCACCGTCCCCAAGGTATTTTTATCTTACTTGTTATAGTTATTATTTCAAAATATAATTTAAAGGCTAGTGCGATTGTGAATATTGATGAAGTCAGGATGTGTTCCTTGTTAAAGTTAACAGGATATAGGGAGTTGGCAAGGTGCAAATAAGTATTGGGAAAGTGAAGTTGACGAGTTTTACTGTTAAATTCTATTGGGTGTTCTAGATGTGATTCTTTTTTTCCCACGCTGCAGGTTGGTGGCAGCTCATACTCGTTAGTGTATCTGGGTGGTGGTAGCAGTTATATAGGTGGTGGCAAATTGGGATCATATTATTGAGGTGAGTCATCTAATAATTACTTGTGTTATGGATTCATGTTCAATAGAGTTTGAAAGGTTTTGCAAAAACACTCCTAATTTAATTATTACCTAGGTTACTCAATATTAATTGGTGTTGGTGATCATTACTTAGCTATCCTTTCTGGAGCAAAACAGGGGAACCAATATTAATTGGTGCATAATAAACAAAGCAAATAATAACAATGACAATGATGCTTTAAGAAAAGAAAAAAGCCAAAAGAATATGGCTCTTGGTGTTGCCATTTTTTCAATCAATCATAATTGTATATAGTATAATTGTTTTGATGATTTTTTTGTTTGTTGTGCAGCTGCCATAGAATCGTTTATAAGCTTTTTTCCAAAAGTGAAGACAATGGCATGCACAAGACTACTGTGGAGTGCGTTCGTTAATAATGTGTAAGGCCCATTTAAAATCTTTTAACTTTTCTGCCCTAAAGTTAAGGGTTGTCCTCTTGTGTTTGGGCCTAGGGTTGGCCCAATTGATAAAACCCCTTTCTAGATGCCCTAACCCTCACTTTCACTCTCACAGAAACGCAGCAGCCGTCAACCTTTCCCCCTTGGCCTCACGAAAAGCTCTGCTAGGGTTTGCCCTAAGGTCCCCTTCCTTCGAGCTCAAGCTCGGTTCCTATTCACGTAAGTCACTCCGCAGCTCATGCTCCTTCCTTTCATGGTTTGTGTTCACTGTATCTTTAGGGTTTGGTAATAACCCGCTCCTTTCTTCTGTTCTGCCGTTCAGTTCAGCTGCTAACCGCCCTAGGGGCAGTTCTACCTTCGTTGTGCGGGTCGGAGCGTTTCGCTAGCTTGAATCCCAGGTACGGGAAGTTAGAGCTCTTATTTTCCAGTAGTTTTGGTCTGTAATGGCGTTGATTTCTGCTTGTATGATTTAATCCTTCGTTTTGGTGTATGAGAATGCTTTGTATGCTGGTTTGGTTCGATTTACATGGCTGTTGCAGTGAAGAACAGTGGCGAGACCTGTTAATCTCGCCCAAGCGAGTCCATCTCGCCTAGGCGAGATGAAACAGGGAGCTCGCCTAAGTTTTTACACGAAAGGTCGCCCAGGCGACTCGCTCAACTTTTGAGCGAGCAGGCAACTCGCCCAGGCGAGAGGGATCTCCTTAAGCGAGATCCCGCGTTGCTCATGCCCTTGCTTTTGTGCTCTCGCCTAGGCGAGGGGGGGGGGGGGGCTCGCCTGAGCGAGCACCTCTCGCTTGAGCGAGACCCCTCAGCCTGAGCGAGATGCTGGGCGAGACCGTACTGTATTTGAATGTTTGTTGTTCCTGAATGGTCTGTTTTGGCTGAGTATGATTGTATGATGAATGATATGTATATGAGTGGTCTGGACCTAAAGGAACACGTGATTAATATGAGATGTGGCCCTAGATTCATGGGGTGGTGATGATCAGAGATATGGATTCGAAATATGATGCGTATGAGAAAGAAATCTCAGGGGTTGGGATGGAAATGTAAATATGATTTTTACGTTCATTTATGTCTGAACTTTGATTGTTGGTCCGTGTCAGCGCATAAACTCCCTTGGGGTCTCTAGGTGGGACCTCTGGGGTCGCGCTTCAGTGGTCGGGACGTAATTCCATGGCCCCTGTTAGTGGGTGCCCATGGTGGTGCCCCATCTGTATAACCAGGTAAGGATTCAAGGTAAGGACTGCATCCTGACACTCTAAGGGACCAGTTAGTCTCACTTAGAGCAGACTGACTCCTGTGGTGAGAGTAGCAGGAGGCCTGTAATTCATTTAGGGATAACCTTGTGGTGAGGGAGATTTGATTTATCGTAACACTTGTAACACATAGCTCGGAGATGAGCCGCTCAGAGTCGAGCAGGGATATCCACCACAAGTGCAAGCATCCGCTGAATCCGACTAAGTTATACGTATCCGGATGAGTCGAGTCGAGTCGTAGTGTATTGAATGAGAGTCATAACATGTTTGGTTAATTATATGGATATGGGATGATGAAAATATATTTGACTGCATGATGAATATGTTGTTGGCTTTAGCTTACCCATTTTGTTGCATGGTTGTGATGTATGTGGCTGTTCTTTCTTGCGATGAACATCGACTTGATTGATGGGAGCAGATGGGCGAAGTTCTCGTGGTCAACAAGGGAATGGTGATTCCACCGCTTAGCCGTCTGGCTGGATCTTACACTTCTCTTCTTCATGTCTTCTTTAGGGCTATGGCCCCTGTACTCGTTGTCTTTGGATTATAAACTCTTAGTTAAACTGTTATCCTGTTTTTGTTGGCATCGTGGTGTGCCTGGTTTTGTAGGGGTGACGTTATGAACCCCAAGACTGCATTGTTGATTATCTCTGTGTGACGTTTCCTTTAATGTTATGTATTAAATTAAATGGGGCGTTACATTTATGGTATCAGAGCGGTCATTCCTTAGGTCTGTGGACTTGGGTTGTCCGCTTAGCTTTCTCTGTGTGTCTCTGAGTGTTTAGTTAAAATTCATGCCTTTATCAAGCCTAACCAAGTGATTTTCTGTGTGCCAGTGGACTATGGCACCTCCTCGCCGAGCTTCTCAATCATCCCAGGGGGACGCACCAGATATCGCTAGAGCCATAAAGGCGATGGTAGCAGCTATGGCACAACAGAGTGTTGCGATGATGCAGCAGCATGAGGCATCCATGCAGCGACAGGCGGTGTCGCTTGAGCAGCAGTAGGCTGTGATGCAGCAGATGGAGGCTGCGAGAGTAGCTGCTGAGGATGTCCATCGGCAGCACATGGAGGCCCTCCGCCAGTTGGAGGAGAATAGGGCGGCTGCCCCTGTGTTTGGTCCGGAACCACGACCTGTAGTCAGGGAGTGGAGCCTAGAGGATTTTCTGAAACACCACCCGGCGAAGTTTGACAGGAAGACTAGTCCTGACGCCGCAGACTAATGGCTGAAGGACCTGGAGCACATCTATGATGCGAAGATGTGCCCTATAGAGAACAGGTTGGCGTTCTCTGTGTACATGCTCACGGGGGAGGCGGAGCATTGGTGGAGCAGCACCCGATCCATCCTGGAGGAGAGGGATGAGCCAGTGACGTGGGAGGCTTTCAGGGAGAGATTCCTCTCCGAGTACTTTCCCGACAGTATTCGGTACGCCAAGGAGGTGGAATTCCTCCAGTTGACCCAGGGAGGAAAGACAGTGACGGAGTATGCTGAGAGGTTCAAACACCTCAGTCGTTTCTACACCCTACCACTCGATGAGGAGTGGCGATGTAGGAAGTTCGAGAATGGGCTCCAGGTGACATCCGTTTGATGGTAGCTCCCTTGTCCATCAAGGACTTTGCCGCTCTGGTAGAGAAGGCCAGGGTGATGGAGAAGATGAAGCGCGAGGTGGAAGGCCAGCGCCCACAGTAGCCGCAGCCGCCTCAGAGGATCGGTGGACCATCTGGGTCCAAGCCCAGGCATGAAGAGCGGAGGAGACCGTACGATAGGCCCCACCATTAGTCTCAGGGGTCTAGGGGTCTTCCTCCTCAGCAGGGTCGAGTGTAGTGTTACACATGTGGAGGACCCCACCCGAGGTACGCTTGTCCGCGTATGGAGGGCTACCGCAGATGCAACAACTGTGGCAAGGAGGGCCACTTTGGGAAGGATTGTCCCACCCTTGCTAGGGCATCAGCACGCCCTCCAATTCAGACTCCTCACCAGCACCAGCGGAGAGATAGAGGCAACCGGCCTCAGGCGACAGGCAGAGTGTATGCCATGACCAGAGCAGAGGCTACAGGTTCAGGTAACCTTGTTATGGGTTATTGTGTGATTTATGGGATGAGATGTTGTGTGCTATATGATTCTGGAGCGACACACTCTTTTGTGTCAAATGCATGTGTGGAACGGTTGGGTCTGCCGGTGTGCGAGCTGCAGTGTGAGCTTGCGGTGTCTACTCCGGTGTCGGATTTGGTCAGGACGTCGTCCTTGTGTGCTAGGCTTCCAGTGGAGGTAGAGGGGCGCAGATACAGGGTGAACTTAATCTGCCTACCTCTACAGGAGTTGGAGGTGATCTTAGGGATGGATTGGCTCTCTGCTAATCGCATTCTGATAGATTGTCGGGAGAAGAAGTTGTTGTTTCCCCACTCAGAGGAGCATGAGTTGGTGTCCTCCCAGGGTGTTATGAGGGAGCTACAGGACGGTGCGCAGTGCTACATGATCTTCACACATATGGAGGTGGAGAGAGGAAAAACGACGTCTGTGATACCAGTCGTCCAGGATTTTAGGGATGTGTTTCCAGAAGAGGTACCAGGGTTGCCTCCCAGTAGAGAGGTGGAGCTCTCTATTGATCTAGTCCCAGGAACAAGCCCGGTCTCGATGGCCCCATATCGCATGGCTCCGGCAGAGCTGGTAGAGCTCAAGAAATAGATAGAAGATCTGATGGAGAAACAGTTCATACGGCCCAGTACTTCGCCTTGGGGAGCACCAGTGTTGTTGGTAAAGAAGAAGGACGGGAGTTCGCGTCTGTGTGTGGACTACAGGCAGCTGAACAAGATGACGATCAAGAATAAGTATCCGCTCCCGAGAATTGATGACTTGATGGATCAGTTGCATGGGTCATCGGTGTTCTCGAAGATAGATCTGCGATCGGGTTATCATCAGATTTTGGTAAAGGCTGATGATGTGCAGAAGATAGCCTTCAGGTCGAGGTATGGCCACTATGAGTACGTGGTTATGCCGTTTGGTGTGACCAACACTCCCGCAGTGTTCATGGACTACATGAACAGGATCTTTCGACCTTTCCTAGATACGTTTGTCGTAGTCTTCATAGACGACATCCTTATCTACTCCCGGACTCAGGAGGAACATGCAGAACATCTTAGGTTGGTGCTTGGTGTTCTGAGAGAGAAGCAACTGTATGCCAAGTTGTCCAAGTGTGAGTTCTGGATGGATGAAGTTCAGTTTTTGGGGCATGTGATATCCGCCCAGGGGATTGCAGTGGACCCGGCAAAGGTCGAGGCAGTGGTAAAGTGGGAAATTCCTAAGTCGGCCACAGAGATCAGGAGCTTTGTGGGGTTAGCGGGCTACTATAAGAGATTCATAGAGGGATTCTCCAAGATAGTGGCGCCTCTGACTTTGCTTACACGGAAAGACCAACCCTTCACTTGGACGGACAAGTGTGAGGAGAGCTTTCAAGAGCTAAAGAGAAGATTAACGAGTGCTCTTATACTAGTGATCCCGGATGTCGAGAAGCCGTTTGAAGTCTACTGTGACGCCTCTCACCTCGGACTTGGGTGCATTTTGATGCAGGAAAAGAAGGCAGTGGCATATGCTTCGAGGCAGCTTAAGATACACGAGCGTAACTATCCCACTCATGACCTTGAGTTGGCAGCGATAGTGTTTTCCTTGAAAATCTGGAGGCACTATCTTTATGGTGCTCAGTTCCGAGTGTTTAGCGATCATAAGAGCCTCAAGTACCTGTTTGATCAGAAGGAGTTGAACATGACGCAGAGGAGGTGGATGGAATTCCTGAAGGACTATGACTTCGAACTTCTATATCATCCGGGGAAGGAAAATGTGGTAGCAGATGCTCTGAGTAGAAAGACGGTACATACGACACGTCTCATGATAAAAGGGGTAGAGCTACTAGAGAAGTTCAGAGATATGAGGATACAGGTGGAGTTGGGGTCCGAGTCCATTAGGTGTAGTACTCTTACTATATCTAGTGACTTCTTGGGCTCAATTAGAGAAAGGCAGTTATTGGATGCCAGTCTGAACAAGGTTAGAGAACAGATTGGATCAGATGAGGCTAGGGATTTTGTTTTGGGTGAGGATGGCATACTGAGGTTTCGAGGCAGAGTATGTGTACCGGATGATGCTGAGGTAAGAAAGTTGATTCTTGAGGAAGGACACAAGAGTCGTCTTAGCTTGCATCCTGGCATGACTAAGATGTACCAGGACCTCAAGGAAACTTTCTGGTGGCAGGGGATGAAGAAGGATGTGGCTCAGTTTGTATCCGCCTGTCTGACGTGTCAGAAGGCGAAGGTGGAGCATCAGAGACCCGGTGGCGTTCTACAGTCGTTGGAGGTACCAGTGTGGAAATGGGACAGCATCTCCATGGACTTCGTGACTCATCTTCCACGGACTTTTAGGGGACATGACACTATCTAGGTGACAGTAGATCGACTGACCAAGAGTGCACACTTTTTGGTGATGAACTTGAGAATGTCTATGGCCAAGCTAGCCCAGTTGTACATTAAGGAGATAGTAAGACTTCATGGAGTGCCCTCGAGCATAGTTTCCGACAGAGACCCGCGATTAACGTCCCGGTTTTGGCAGACGCTACAGGGTGCTATGGGTAGCAAGCTCACCATGAGTTCAGCTTATCACCCTCAGACCGATGGTCAGTCTGAGAGGACGATCCAGTCGTTAGAGGACTTATTGAGGACATGTATACTGGACCATCTGGGTGCTTGGGATGAAGTATTGCCTTTGATAGAGTTCACCTACAACAACAGCTTTCATGCGAGCATTGGCATGGCGCCATACGAGGCTCTTTACGGCAGGAGGTGTAGGACTCCTCTTTGTTGGTATCAGGATGGAGAGGCCGTGCTGGTTGGACCTGAGTTTTTAGAACAGACCACCGAGAAGGTGAGGATGGTGAGAGACAGGATGTTGGCTTCGCAGAGTAGACAGAAGGCCTATGCGGATCGCAGGAGGAGGCCTTTGGAGTTTGCAGCGGGAGACCATGTATTCTTGAGGGTGACCCGAACCACGGGCGTGGGAAGGGCTCTCCGCTCATAGAAGCTTTCGCCTAAATTCCTTGGCCCGTATCAGATCACGAGGAGGATTGGACCAGTGGCTTATGAGATAGCCTTACCCCCGCAGTTGGCGAACCTCCATCCGGTGTTTCATGTGTCACAGCTGAGGAAGTATGTATTTGACCCGGCCCACGTGTTGGAGGCTGAAGATATACAGATCAGGGAAGATCTCTCAGTGGAAGTACCACCCATAGCTCTTGAGGATAGTAAGGTTGAGGAACGTCGTGGAAAGACCGTCAGTCTTGTCAAAGTTATTTGGGACCGGAGGACAGGTGACTCGACTTGGGAGTTAGAGGAGGACATGAGAAAATCACATCCACATTTGTTTGCCTGGTGAGTCTTTATTTTCGAGGTCGAAAATTTTCTTGTTGGGGAGAATGTAAGGCCCATTTAAAATCTTTTAACTTTTCTGCCCTAAAGTTAAGGGTTGTCCTCTTGTGTTTGGGCCTAGGGTTGGCCCAATTGATAAAACCCCTTTCTAGATGCCCTAACCCTCACTTTCACTCTCACAGAAACGCAGCAGCCGTCAACCCTTCCCCCTTGGCCTCACGAAAAGCTCTGCTAGGGTTTGCCCTAAGGTCCCCTTCCTTCGAGCTCAAGCTCGGTTCCTATTCACGTAAGTCACTCCGCAGCTCATGCTCCTTTCTTTCATGGTTTGTGTTCACTGTATCTTTAGGGTTTGGTAATAACCCGCTCCTTTCTTCTGTTCTGCCGTTCATTTCAGTTGCTAACCGCCCTAAGGGCAGTTCTACCTTCGTTGTGCGGGTCGGAGCGTTTCGCTAGCTTGAATCCCAGGTACGGGAAGTTAGAGCACTTGTTTTCCAGTAGTTTTGGTCTGTAATGGCGTTGATTTCTGCTTGTATGATTTAATCCTTCGTTTTGGTGTATGAGAATGCTTTGTATGCTGTTTTGGTTCGATTTACATGGCTGTTGCAGTGAAGAACAGTGGCGAGACCTGTTAATCTCGCCCAAGCGAGTCCATCTCGCCTAGGCGAGATGAAATAGGGAGCTCGCCTAAGTTTTTACACGAAAGGTCGCCCACGCGACTCGCTCAACTTTTGAGCGAGTAGGCAACTCGCCCATGCGAGAGGGATCTCGCTTAAGCGAGATCCCGCGTTGCTCATGCCCTTGCTTTTGTGCTCTTGCCAAGGCGAGGGGGGGCTCGCCTGAGCGAGCACCTCTCGCCTGAGCGAGACCCCTCAGCCTGAGCGAGATGCTGGGCGAGACCGTACTGTATTTGAATGTTTGTTGTTCCTGAATGATCTGTTTTGGCTGAGTATGATTGTATGATGAATGATATGTATATGATGGAGCATGAGGTATGTTTGGCATGATTCATGAATTGCGTATGACGGGTGGGATTTGATATTGGCATGTGAAATGAATGAGTGGTCTGGACCTAAAGGAACACGTGATTAATATGAGATGTGGCCCTAGATTCATGGGGTGGTGATGATCAGAGATATGGATTCGAAATATGATGCGTATGAGAAAGAAATCTCAAGGGTTGGGATGGAAATGTAAATATGATTTTTACGTTCATTTATGTCTGAACTATGATTGTTGGTCCGTGTCAGCGCATAAACTCCCTTGGGGTCTCTAGGTGGGACCTCTGGGGTCGCGCTTCAGTGGTCGGGACGTAATTCCATGGCCCCTGTTAGTGGGTGCCCATGGTGGTGCCCCATCTGTATAACCAGGTAAGGATTCAAGGTAAGGACTGCATCCTGACACTCTAAGGGACCAGTTAGTCTCACTTAGAGCAGACTGACTCCTGTGGTGAGAGTAGCAGAAGGCCTGTAATTCATTTAGGGCTAACCTTGTGGTGAGGGAGATTTGATTTATCGTAACACTTGTAACACATAGCTCGGAGATGAGCCGCTCAGAGTCGAGCAGGGATATCCACCACAAGTGCAAGCATCCGCTGAATCCGACTAAGTTATACGTATCCGGATGAGTCGAGTCGAGTCGTAGTGTATTGAATGAGAGTCATAACATGTTTGGTTAATTATATGGATATGGGATGATGTTAATTATATGGATATGGGATGATGAAAATATATTTGACTGCATGATGAATATGTTGTTGGCTTTAGCTTACCCGTTTTGTTGCATGGTTGTGATGTATGTGGATGTTCTTTCTTGCGATGAACATCGACTTGGTTGATGGGAGCAGATGGGCGAAGTTCTCGTGGTCAACAAGAGAATGGTGATTCCACCGCTTAGCCGTCTGGCTGGATCTTACACTTCTCTTCTTCATGTCTTCTTTAGGGCTATGGCCCATGTACTCGTTGTCTTTGGATTATAAACTCTTAGTTAAACTGTTATCCTGTTTTTGTTGGCATCGTGGTGTGCCTGGTT
This sequence comes from Vigna unguiculata, assembly GCF_037176805.1. Classification (NCBI taxonomy): domain Eukaryota; kingdom Viridiplantae; phylum Streptophyta; class Magnoliopsida; order Fabales; family Fabaceae; genus Vigna; species Vigna unguiculata. The sequence goes on from NC_140799.1 coordinate 11,905,388, forward strand.
TTGTAGGGGTGACGTTATGAACCCCAGGACTGCATTGTTGATTATCTCTGTGTGACGTTTCCTTTAATGTTATGTATTAAATTAAATGGGGCATTACATAATGCATGATCCATTTCTTCATAATGATTCACTGGTTACCAAGAGAAATAATGCTAGTTCATCACGTTCTCCTTCATCTAGATGCAGCCACGGCCAAGGCAGAAATGTCTTTTTTATTTGGAAAATGCATCTATTAAAAGTTAAGCACATACACTAATTTATAAAACTTTTTCTTTCGATTTGTGTTACATGTTTTATATCTATTTCAAGCCATTTTCATTAGCTTTGTCATTTTTGAAGGGGAAGTCACTCACATAATTCTGAACTTTTTTTGTTATATAGGTTGAGGAGATGATTCATACATTCAGACAAAAAATAGCCCAAGCAAAAGATATGGCCCCAAAGGAAAGGAAGGTATAGTGTGTGTTTTCTCTTTTATTTTATATTTGCTTTGAATGAATACTTTGGTTTGCTAATTATTTTAGTTAATTATTTCATTTTATTGTTTTGAGGATAGAACACCTTTTCCCTTGTAAGGATCTCTTAAATTTATTTGAATTTCACATACTCATATATACTTATATTCTTTCTTTATTGTAGGCACCGAATGTTGGAAGTGGTGTGCCATCTCCACACAATATACTAAGATCAAGTGGTGGAAGCAAAACAATTTTATAATTGCCTTCTGAAATTTTAATGTTGTCTTTTTTTTTGGATGATTGAATATTTTGGTACTTTGGTGTAATTATGTTATGTTGATAATAAAATAATTTAGTCTATTAATTTCTTTTTTTATAATGTTATAATTTTTTATATATTTTAAACTATCATAAAAAATAAATTTTACTAAATTATGAAAGTATGAATGTAGGTGAAAAATAATAAATAATTAAATAATTAAAATTATTAAAATTATGACACTTGATAATGACTAAATTTATCTAAGAATTAATTATAGTATTGACAATTAAAAATATCATAATATAATGATAATAATGTCAGTTTTAAGTGTCATTTTTTCATTATATTTGTTTTCTATTAAAAATATTACGTCAGTTTTAATTGACGTTATTTACTTCTTTAAATTGTCATTGTATACATAGTATAAAATGACGGTTGCTGCGGCGGTTCATCTTAAATCGCCATATTATAGTTTGTGACGGCAAGAATTACGACATTTTTGGAAAATGTCGCTAAAGTAAATAACGGCGGTTAAAAATGACGTAAAATACAAAAATAACTGTCGTTACTTACACGTTTTGTTTAGTGTATCTTAGGTGTTTCTCCATTTCAAAAGTTGTATGGTTATGTTCCTAATAACTCTTCCTTGACAAGTTTTGTTTCTAGTTGTTTTGTTCGTTGTCCATAAGTTACATACTATTCTTCTCCCATTTTGTAACTTGTTTTCCTTGGTTATGGGGATCGTCAAAAGGATTATCATTGCTATGATCTTACCAATCACAAACTATAGTTTCTCGCCATGTTATTTTCATTGAGGGGCATTATCATGTTTTATTTTTTGTTTATTTTTATCTTTTATTCTTTTTTTATTATTATCTTCTCAGATATTTTACGTTTTATGTAATAAATTTGGAAAGGATAAATATTAGGTTAATATTTTGTAGGTAAATGGAAGTCTCGGCGATTTAGGAAGATTATCAACAAAATCATCCACCAAGTTCGTTACTTTAATTACCAGACATAATATTTGAAGAATATCTCAAAGATATTGAGCTTTAGAAGATTAAAAGATATATTCAAGATATTCAAGATAATCCAACATAAAATCAAGAACAAAGTTGCAAGCCCAATCCAATTCGAAAAATTTGTAAATAAGGGGCTTGGCATATAGTTTAAAAAACAACTCTTCAGGCAGAAAACAAACACATTTTGGGGGAAAAACCTCTTTAGGGGAGAGAGCGATAAAAGGTAGAGGCACATTCTGAAGGCTAGAGGTGTAACATCCCTACCTGATATTACGAATTTAAATAACAAAATAGATAATTAATACGTAAATAATACGTCAACATCATTTATGAAAACATCATTTCCCAAAACGCGGGAAATTTAAAATTGTATTACGTCATCATGAAATACCTCAATTCCAAAATTATATAAAAACTTCATTACAATATCCAAACCTGATAATATAAAAGTTTAAAACTGATTCAAAAACATTATAAAAACTGTGATAAACTTTCTCCTAGACTAGCCCCGCTTTGGCGCTATGCCTCACCAAATCCACCTGCAACATCATCTGCTCACGTGTAACGCAATACACGATCATTGTCAAACACAAGTAGATAGGGTGAGCTAAAGAATAAAACATTATGCATAGAAATCATATAATTTCAATCACACCAAAGGAACTTAATCCTTTGATTGCACACACATGGCTAACACCATGTTACCCGTGTTCCACGTCTTCTGATGAGTACCTCAGGTGCCTTGCTGCCACACCTACCAACCACAACTATTTGAGCACGTGCGAGAAACCATGCTACAAACCACATTCTGTATCGCCAGGAGGAGTTCCTAATACAAATAACATTCGTAACATCCCAAGACTACCAAACTCGTCAGCTTAATACTAAGGAGGGCAATCTAACTGAACCCATCCGTACATGCCATAACGCGCAAAACTCACACTGACAACACTCCCCAACCCGAGCCACAACTCAAGAGTTCTTCGTGTTCGTCCGCCATCCTGAGCCACAACTTAAGAGATGTCATTCTGAGCCACAACTTAAGGAATGCCACGTGTTTAACCCCTATCCCGAGCCATAACTCAAGGGATACGTTCCGAGCCATAACTCAAGAAACACCAGCAAGTCGACCTTTAAAGTATCACCAAAGCCTTTGTAGACCACGCACACTCAAACCAAGCACATAAGAGGCATGATATCTGCATTATTGTCGGTGCTGCTCCAAAGCCGCCAGGGGAAACATGCTTCCAGACCGCTTGGCGGGGGACACGTGCCGCTAGGCGCCAAGCATCTAGAGTACACTAATGTTGTAGACATCGCCTGGCGGGACCACCCTCACTGTCAGGCGCACGCGTTCCAGGAGCCCAATGTTTTTGCAGCTATCACGTGGCGACTCCCATTCTGTCGTCAGGCGCTACACCAATACAACCATTGTTCTGGTTTTACTGCACTTCATTCCAATGCTACCCTCAATCACGTAACTGCACACCTCCAGAGTATCTATTACTCCTCTATTTAGTACTTCCTAGTTCATATTTGGTACTCATTGACACACACTTGCCTTCTTTAATTTATTCACTCATGTTCCACTAAGTCAATTCTAATTACCCTTACATTCTTACTGATTTACACTACCAACACTCATTTCATTACCAAAGTATCTTCTTCCTCTCAATCTCAGCATTTTCCCTTAAATTCAATATCACTTATTTCCCAATCCTTAACAATTACACATACTATGTATTTACTTGTACAACTCCTTAGCATCACCAAGTCCTAAGCTTATCATGTTTTCATTACTCGTGCTTGGTACTAGTTATCTAATACAAGTTTGTACTATTTTCAGTCCACTATCCTTACAATTACCAAGTCACACTAAAATCAATTCCTACTCTAATCTCTTGTCATTTTTTGTCACCCTAAATTCTCATCCAAAAATCAGCAATTCCAATTTAATTAAAGAAAATTGGTTCCAGCAGAACCCCAACCTTACATCTACGCCTCACAGCACCAAAATGTCCACTTCTCCTGTCATGGCGCCTGGTGCCACATAGCTTGCCGCCAGGCGATGTATAAATTCTGGAATTTTCAGAACTTCTCCCCACCCTATGCGAATCAAATTCCCAAGTCTCCAAGTTTTCCAGAACGAATTTCTTTGTTCACAACCATACTTCATCCGGCCATTGTTCATCTAATGTTGTTTACTATCAATTAAATCGTGAACCTACAATTACTCAATGTAATTCTTGCATCGATTCCCGTTTACTTGAAAATCCCCAATCTTTAACCATAAAAGAGTGTTCATAGCCATTTCCCCAATTTAGTTCCAATTGTCAGCATCATGCCCTAATTTCGAGCATCACACAATCAACACACAATTAAGGTTCCTTCCCTTACCATTTAGAAATCACCCATAACACACGAAATCCCAAAAAAGCTAAGCCAAATTGACTCGTGTCGCCTGGCGGTAGTTAATCACCGCCAGGCAGCTCAACGAAACCTAGAAATTTGGGTGAATCAGGGATGTGTCACCTAGCGGCACGTGTCTCACCGCCAGGCGGTTCCTCGTAGGAACCGAAAAACACTCAAGAACAACATGAGTCACTTGACAGTATAATCATCACACATCTTGTAACAAATAATAATTCAAGTAAATACACAGGGTCCAGCTCCCCTGACCTGTATTCCTTTCCTTGAAATTGGAGATTTTTAGAGTTCCTCCTTTAGCACTATGTCACCCAGTACTTTCTTTCAATTCGACTCCCAATTACACTCAGTTCTCACAATGCACTAGGTAAATTCATTCTCCTCTCACTATGCCACAATGACAACATTAAAATACTCTCTCTTTCCCTTAATTGGTCACTAAATGTTGTCTTAATTGGCAATGATGAAAGGAAAACGAAAATGGCATTAAGCTAACTTAATTGCCATTCAAGGTCCATTAGTGGCTATTTTTCCAGCCTCTCATGGCTGCGTATTCAGCTAGGGTTTTTTCTACCCTATCACATTCATGCCAAAACTAATTTTAGCAAAAAAGAAAGTTTAATGTGGTTCTACCAGTCAACATGAGCAAGCATATTATTAAAATAATTATAAATTAAACAGCGCATAAATGGCAAACATAAGACTTGAACCCACGTCCTCTCACACAATCAAGTACTCTCAACCATTTAGGCTAGTACTTTTCACATCATACATGTTAGAATTACATGCCCTAAAGGCTCCCACTACCTGCATTTATTAATTATTTATTTAATTAATTAATTAAAGTTCACGGGTCTTACAAGAGACACATTCTGAAGGCTAGAGGCATTCATCTTCATCATTATTCTAGTATTCAAAATGTTAAGGAGTAACTAACTCCCTTATTTATGGGGGTTGGGTGTAATGTATACTTAACTATTTGTGAAGTTCACTATTGAATATAATTCTTTTTCATCACTCTTGTGTTCTATTTGGTTTAATTGTATGATAATTATTAATTGCATATTTGTGGGTCTCTATTTATTGTACACGATATTAGAACCTAGACTAGAGTAGACAACTCATTGATTGTGCATGTAGACATAGAGTACATCATTGGTCATTCATAACGTCAGAATTTTAATCATTAAGGCAAACTTATAATAAAAATTACTAAGATATTAGAGTTTTTATTATTCAAGTTTAGACTTGTCGCTAAGATATTTGGGTTTGTTACATAAGGTGTGAATGTCAGAGTAGGAATTAGAAGAATATTATTTAGTGTTTTTGCTTTGAATTGAATCATGAAACTCAATTTTAGTGAAGCCTTTATCATATATTATTACACACCATATGTTTGATAAACATATAAAAATACAAAAAGTAGTTTTATTTTTGTTTTTGTGAAATTTTTTGTCTAATTGAGTTATGAATTGCAAGAGTTGTCAAGTGTTTCACAAGTCTATTGGAAAATGATACTTCAACTTTCCACTTTATTACTTGTACGATTTGGTACACTTGCTAATTCCATAACCAGTTTTTGGCACTGTTGTCGGGGACTTGTGTTCAATCACAAGGAAATTTGGGAATTTATATATTTTTTAGGCTTTGTTATATGTTTTATTTTTTATTTTTGTGTTTTCTTTTATGCAGTTGGTCTATAGATGTTTATGATTTCCATTGATTTGGTTTGTGAATGACACTTGTCTTAGGGTACGCCTAAGAGAATGATGTAGTTGTTGAAAGGTCCTAGACATGGGTGATAGAGGTCGTACCCCACCAAATTAAAACATATTAAATATAGTATATGAAAGTGAACCAAGTCGTCTCCCAACGACCAATATTTTCATTCAAAGCCAAGTTTCCAGATGAACACAACAATAAAAACACAGGGGGGGTTTGGCAGATTCACACAACTTTGCTAAATTCTAATAAAAACACCAAAACTGAATTAAACACAGAATTCCAAATGTACTGGTTCCTTGATTCCACTGAAAATCCACCAATCACAGGTAACTAAATCAATTCTCTTATCCAATTTACTTTCATGAAATCTGAATTAATCAACTATGCGAAAATTAACACAGCTTCATTATGCCATTAAGCATAGCACACATCCTTCTTTCAATTTCACACACACACACACACACACAGATTAAGCAACTATGGCCAAAACATGAACCCACGATTAAGCATCACAAATTCCATTTCACTCAAAGCTACGAAATTGAATACGATGAAGAGAAAATAGGAATTGGAGTACACTGCAAAACATCAACCTCATGGTTTCAAATTAGTTTCTTCAAGGAACCAATACGAAAAAAAAAACTTAGCTAGACATAGAGAATGAACAATTAAACATTTCAAAAATGCAATCACAAAACAGAACCAAGAAACCTAACTTATCAAATCTGAAACCGCAATTTAAGAGCAAAAATAGAGATTTCAAAGCTTAAATGGAATGCCAAACGGTGCTATCATATATAAATGCGAAAACCCCATGAATGGGTATTGTTTCAACTCAATGAAATCACAAAACGAGCTGCCCCATGTAGAAAACGAAATCAAAACGCAAAACCCCTAATGGGTGCTGTCAAATGTGCATAAAAACGGTAAAAATAACCCAAAAATGTGAAAAACCGCAAGGGGAAGCATCCATGGAAGCTTGGAGCACGAAAAAATGGAGTTGGAGAGAATGTAGAAGATGAAGTGGCGGCTCCCTCCCCATGCAAACCTAATTTGCGTAGTCCTTTCACCCCCTGCCATTCAGAATTACAAAACTGCCATTATGAGCCGCAGAATTACAAAAATGCCACTCTGAGTCTCAAATGTTGACCCATTGACTTTGCTGACATGGAAATGACATGGAAATGATGTGGAAATGATGTGGAAAGTCTCTTCAACTAAATATTAATGTCCAAGCTCCAAAATTGCTTCACCCAAATACCTAAAAATAATTAAAAACAAAAATTAGGCCAAATAATGTGAAATTAGTCCAAATTCGGAACAGTGGCCCAATAAAGCCCAACAGATGAAAAACACTCTAATGATGAACAATTAAGCACTAATCAACTGTCTAATGGGTACACAAAGGCTAGTGGAATGGAAGAAAATAATGACTCATCAATGGGATTTCAGGAGCCTAAATAATAAAATTAAACCAAATATTATAATTCAACAGAAATGGGATTGTGTGTTTGGCCCCACTGCTATGGTTCTTAATGCAAGTTTTGATGCATGCTTAGTCCAAGAGATTTGGTTAGGTATGTCAAACTTATATAGGCATTCGAACAAACATTTGCGTGTCTAATCTTAGAGAACATGAAAAGTAGAATTCATGACAAATGAGAGTATTGAGTAATTTTGCAACAAGAGACATCTAAGTGAGGTGTTCTCTTGCAAGAAGGACATCCTATAGCTTATTTTAGTGAAAAAATGAAAAGGACGGTGGAAAATTATTCCACTTTATGACAAAGATTTATATGTCCTTGTGAGAGCTTTGAATACTTGCCAACATTATTTGCTTCCCAAGGAATTTGTAATTCATAGTGATCATGAATCCCTTAAATATATTAAGAGTCAAGGTAAACTCAATAAAAGACATGCTAAATGGGTAGAATTTATAAAACAATTTCAATTTGTTATTAAGCATAAATAAGGCAAGGCAAATGATGTAGCTGATGCTTTATCTAGAAGACATGCATTATTGTCCATGTTTGAAATTAACATGCTTGGTTTTGAAATGATTAAGAAATTGTATGTTGATGACCATGACTTCGGTAAAATTTATATAGATCGCAAAAAAAGAGCTTTAAAGGATTTTTATAGACTTGATGATTTTCTTTTTAAGGGAAGTAAATTGTGTGTGCCTAAAAGTTCAATGAAGGTAATTGTCTTAATTTCAAGATCCATCAATGTTCATATTATGTTGTCACAAACATTTTTTTAATGTGAATGACATCTAGATTGTGACGTAATTTTAGTTTTAGACATATGCAATAAGGCAACTTAAAAAAATACTTTTTTTCTTCTAATTCTTGGGTAATTGTATTTTTCCTCACTTTCTTTTTCTAACAAGACTTACAAAATGTCACCTAGATACAATTCTTATTAACAAGAGTAAGAATACTATTTAAATGAAAAATAGCAAGTTAATTAATGAAAAAGGATAACAAGATTGTTCTATTTAAATGAAAAAAATATTAATTGTTATTTTTTAAATGTATATAGTTAATACATTTTAAGTTAAATACTAATTTATTTTGTATATTCAAATATACAATAACATAAAATGATAGTATTCAAATATATAAATTTATTTAGATAACATAAAATGAAAAATAATGTTATTTTATCTTTTAAAATATACCATTAGAAAATTTTAATATATTAGACTCTTTAAATAATTTAAAAACTAGTGGTCTCTAAACTTGCATGAGATGTGTAACGAGCATAGGACAATGAGTTAAATCATTGCTAATATAAGGTTGTATGATAATAGTTAGATTTGAAATATTTTTTAGTTTTATTTAAGTGACAATAAAATATGTGCAAGTACGAAGAATAAAGACTATAAAGAATTGCAGAAAATAAAGCAAAGTATGAGATTTTGAGATTATCATGCAGGTAATCTCTAGTTGATCCTTAGTTAATCTCAAGCTAATCACTAGGTAATTTTATCCCTAATTAATCCTTAACTAATCTCAACTAATTTTATTCCTAGCTAATCACTAGTTAATCCTTAACAAATTTCATTGTCTAAATAAATCAAATTGTTCCATGTTCTTATTTGTATCTTATAAAATGCATTTGGTAAATATAATGCTCAATAAAAAATATAATAAATCTTGTTAAACATTTGGGAGTAATATGTGAAATTTTACTATATTCAAAATACTCAGTCATATAATAATAAAAGTAAATTTGTAACATTACGATCGTCAAGATACATGATTAAAACAAAAATAAAGATCGTAATCTTTGATTTTTTTTCTTCCCCATGTTTGTTGATTGATGGTAGTGATAGCATTTTTAAAACATAAATAACTTGAGGTTCGAGCAGCCAAAACCGGATCATAACAATGCTGGGAAACTCCTGATAAACCCCATTTTCCATTGATCTTTTCCTTAAAGCCTCCACATCCACTATGACATATGCTCAATCACCATCAAATAAAAATCACATATTAAAATTTCCTTAGTATGTAAAATTAAGTAAATGTTATGCAATATTAATATGTAGTATTGTGTTAAACCCTTTTTGGTTCTAGTTACATGCAAGAGTAGCAATAAGAATATAGAAAGTAGAAACCAAACCACTAGCTACTTATGCCATTTTATACTCAAGTCAGCTCTTCCTTTATGCAATGCATGGCATGAAAAATGTACAAATAAAACTTCTAATAGTTTTGACTAAGTTAAGGTAAACACCTACATAATGTACCATAATGGCCATGTAACACAGCTTGAAATTGTTAGAACTGAATCCTTTAACCAGTCTTCGGTGATAGCAGCACTTTTTCGTGGAATAACATGACTATACCAAACTTCAACAACCTCAAACCTACATAACTCAACTCTTTCTAAGGACTAAATAAATATATTATAGGCTTTTACTTAATAACTCTAAATTCACGTTTGTGAAGAATTAAGCAAACCTGATTGCTACTGCAATAAGGAAGGCAAAGGAAGGTATGTTGTTGACCATGGAAGCAACAGAGGTCAGATTTGTGTAATTAAAGCTTGCAAACATGTTAAGGGTTATTTTAAGTATAGAGAAATATAATGGAAAGTATATCAGATTTGATTGACTTATATAAAATGCTTAATTTGTTAAATAGGGTTATTAACTTCTTCAATAAACCAAGTACAAATTAAACATATTAATATAGACAACCAGGTGATTACACGTAAGTTAAAAAATGCCTACTGATCAACATGCTTGTGTGGTTAATAATGATATAAAAATAGTAAACACATTATTAATAACCACAAAAACAAATATGACTGTTTGATAGAAAATAATAGTGAAGCAAGAATACTTTACCTCCTTAGACACACACAATTGGCTACGATGCTTAATATTAGTCAAAGAATCAGGAAGAAGAAAGAATAACAACCCTTAATTACAATTGGCTTTGCAGGCCCATCACAAGGATCATCCTTCAACCGCACATTGTTATAAAGCTCCCCATCATGATAAGACCCGAAAAACAAGTACACTTAAAAACCAATCAAATTCAAATGCAGGGTCGAGGAAAATTATATTTTCATAAGTTTATGTTTTTAATTTATTGATTTTTATTTCATATTCAATACTATTTTCTTTATACGAAGTATTTATGCAATTATCTTCTTTATATTGGTATTTATATAGATATTAAAAAGTTATAAACTAATATCAATAATTATTTATGAAAACATATAACTTATGTAGATATATAAAAATTACATACTAATATTAATAATTTTTATAAAAAAAATAGTTATTTACTAAAAATAATTAAATATTAGAATATTTTTAAATATATAATTAAATTAATTAAATTATTTATATTTTATAAATGAAATACTTACATATAATTTATTTTTAATTATAATGTATCATAAATAATTTAGTTAATATTTAAAAATCTAAAAATAAATAAACATATAAATAAAGTATTACAGTAAAATATAATAAATTTATAATTATATAAATCAATTAACAATCCTTTATTTCAAATCATCATTTATAAATACATATAAAAAATTGTAAATACATTTTTTAAAAATATAATTCCAACAACATTTATAGACATTTTTATGAAAAATATTTTACAATAAAAATTACAAGTATCTTTTGTAAATAATTATATTTAAGAAAATTTGTAACAAAATCTACAGGTAATAATATTACTTATTTACAAATAATTTTCTATAATATTTTTAGAGACTTCTTGAAGAAAAAAATAATTCTAAAAGATTTTCATGAATATTTTTTGTGAAAAATATTTTATAATAAAATTTCCAAATAGTTTTTATAAACAATTTTTTAAAATTTTATATTCTTTTAATAATATATAGTAATATAAATTAATTAATATTTTTATTTAAAATAAATTAACATATAAAGATATATAATAAAGTTAATAATTTATATAATGATAAAACATATTTTTAATAATTTATTAAAATATTGGTAGTTTATAAAATTTGCGTAAAAAATTAATTTTTTAATTTAAACAATGATGAATAAATTAGTGTGAAAATAGTTTTTGTATTATTTCCTCACTCAGAAATTTTATTCATTAGTTACGAATTTGTAAGTAAATATTTTATGATTAAATAAATCTGAATTTTATGAGCGAATAGCGATAAAATGACATACCTCTCTCAAAGCAAAGCTAATTAGCTTCAAAGTAGTTTTAATTGTTTTTTGTAGCTAATCTCTTGGTAAATAGTGAAAAATATTTTTGCTAACTAATTTCTCTTGCAAATTAGTTATAGATCCTTCGGTAAATAGATAGACATTAGTGAGGAATAATTTTTTTAGCTAATTTCCCTCACAAATTAGGTATGAAACTTTTTGGGTCGCTAATCTCTTGCTAAATAAAGAGACATTAGTGAAAAATAATTTCTCTAGCATATTTTCCTCGCAAATTAGCTATGGAACTTTTTTGTCGCTAATCCTTTGTAGGGGGACATTGGTGAGAAATAATTTCTCTAGCTAATTTGTCTTGCAAATTATCTACGAAACTTTTTTTCGCTAATCCATTACTAAATACTAAGACAATAGTAAGAAATAATTTTTCTCGCTAATCCCTAGCAAATTAGTTACGGGAATGCTTTTATCACCGATCCCTCGCTAAAAAGTGAGAAATTAGTGAGAAATATTTTTCTTAGCTAATTTTCCTCGCAAATTAGCAATTTTGTTATAGTGTATATATACATAAAAATCTCATAAGGATGTTTCACAAACTAAATCAAATAATAACAAGTATGATCATCAATAAATAGTAGGATCCATGATATATTTCTATCTAGGAAAGAGTACGATTATTTCTGAATTTGAATCTTCAAGAGACATAACAAAAAGAAATCATTACAAAGTCTAAAATAGCTATATCTACACAAAGAAGAGTATGATCAACAATTAGAGCATGATTTTATGATCTCTATCAAATATAGATATGCCTAGAGCATAGAAAAGCCACATACAAGAAGAAAACATATTGCTTCGAAAAAAAAAGGTAAAAAATGAACTTACTCAAAATAATAAATTGTTTAGTCCAAAATGTTCCTTAACTCCTCAAATTTTTCATGGTGCAATTTGATTTTGAAAATAATAAAAAATTGATGATGAAAATTGAGATGGAAATAAAAGGAGAGAAAGAGATGGAGGCACGAAAAAGAGAGAAACCAAATAAAGAAGTAAAAGAAATTATAATAGAGAGGGAAAATGTGACATCCCATTTCAAATAGAATAATTCTCCTGAATTAAAACATCGCATGGTTATAGAAATAAACAGAGCAATCAGAAGAATACATACATAAGGAATTCACGGTTACATTCATTCATAAACTTTGCTTGGGAAGTAAAACTTAGGCAAAGTCACAGTGCCTTAAACCAAACATAAGATAAAAGAGATTAACAGTTTTCAAAAAGAGGTTGCTCCTAGAGTAAGAAAGTTCAAAAAGGCTCTAGGGCCAAGACGTCTCTCCTAAGAGCCACAATGAACGGGTCCAGCTACACAGCACCGCTGCCCCCATCAGATCTACCACCAGGATTAGCCCCATCAGCTCCTACCAAAAAGGTGATCATCGCAAAATAGATAGCAAGACAAATACACAAAGAACGAAAGGGTAAGCTAATGAAATATTTATAACATATTACAAAACATGTACAGGCAAAACATGTGATTAACGATTAACTCGTAAACATTCAAATCATGTGAGGGCAGACAAATGCAAGTTACTACGACTCGATATCCAGATCATACTCTTGATATAGAATTCTAAAGGAAGTATGCACCTATGCTGGTTTCTAAACTCTGCAGAGTCTAGATGCAAGGGGTTATCACCCAACCATACACAGGGTTAATCCTCTAATGTCTTGGACTCAAACTGTCCCAAGACTAGGACCTCCTGTAACATCCCATCACACATCAATCAATTTCACACATCAAACGTCAGCTCACTCCCCAGTTTGCCCCAAAAGCATCAAAACGTTTGCTCTGATACCAAATGTAACATCCCTAGGGAATATTACTTAAAAATAAATATTAAAAGAAATAATTACATTACTAGTCATCTCGATAAAAATCCCAACGCGGGAAATATTTAATTTATCAAAATAACGCGCCAAAACTCATAACTAAATCCATAAAAGGTTACATGTTTCCAAGATTAGTATTTAAAACAGAAAATACAAATGAGCAAAACCCTAGCTCTAATCCCATGCTAGCCTTCACTCCGCCATCGGAACATCCTCAGCATCACCTGTATCAACATCTGCTCCCGTGTAACGAATTACACGATCATCGCCACACACAAACAGAAAGGGTGAGCTGAGAAAATAAAATAACAAGCATATAAAACACAAGATAAATCATATACCCATTTTATTCTTTATATACATTTCTTGGCCAAGACCTTAACCCCAAGACTTATCAGTCTTCAAATCATACAATTGGTTAGCCTTGGACTCGGGAACATGATGCTCACACGAACCTGCCCGCTCGTGGTCCTGCCTCTACGAACCTCCCCGCTCGTAGTCCTGCTCTACGAACCTCCCCGCTCGTAGTCCTACTCTACGGACCTGCCCGCCCGTAGTCCAACACATGTGATCCACCAGCCTCCGTACCTCCCCGCACGTGGCATCTCTCAACGTGAGCACGGAACATACGAACCTACCTCGCTCGTATCCCCACGTGAGAGTAACTGAATATGAACCTCCCCGTTCATATCATCACATGTCAAACACCATCCATGAACCTACCCGCTCATGGCACAGCATCTCCCGATCCAAGTAAAGCATCATTGTCAGTTAAAAACAACACACCAGAAAGCAAAGAACAACAGCATTTCCGCCTGGCTCGGCCCACACGCCGCCAGGCGAAACCGTTCCAGACCGCTTGGCGGTATTCACTCGCCGCCAGGCGCCAGCGTCCTCCCAGACCCACTGTTTTCTCGTCACCGCCTGGTGGACCTCACCGTGCCGCCAGGCGCCATCCCATACAGGGACCCCTGACGCTTATCCCACTGCTTGGCGCACCTACCCGTGCTGCCAGGCGCTGTATCAGTAGCGAAACCCCTCTGTTTTTTTTTTCTTTTAACAACTCAATTAGTCTTATCTGATACGTGGCTCCACTCCAGGATCCCGAATAAACTATTTTATAAAATGTACATTATGGTTAGTCTACAACTAACATAAGTATCAACACCTAAACTTTACCATAGTCACCCCTTTATACAAGTTTCTACTATATATGAGCTTTGCTACAGTAAGGTAATTCATCCGACACAGTCCACAATTTAATACCCTAAATTACACTTTAAGGTACATCCCGCTGCATTAAGCCAACCTTCCCTCTCAATCGGTTTAGAATTCTTCCCCATAATTCCCCATGCTATATGACATAATCAATTATCATCACTCCTGGCTATCCCTTCAACCCTCTCATAAAATACGTTTAGTCATAATCAGCCCTGGTTAGTCGCCATTTTCACCAATACCCTACTCCAGAAACCTGATATAGTAATTACAATTCTCCCCTCTCCCTTTTCTCCCTTATGCACGATCCAAGCCCCTAATTAATTATACATCTACTCTTTACCACCCCTTAAATCAATCATCCCAATATTCTATTCCCCCAATTTTCTATGTTGCCAAATTACCAATACCCTCATCTGCTCCAAATCTCTTTCCTCAATTCCCCCACCAAGACCTCACGAAATAGCCTCCTGCCGCGTCATCGCCTGGCGGCGCCTTGCTTGCCGCCAGGCGGAGTAATAGTGCCTGCACGAACCAGGTTTCTTTCACACCTATGACAGCCTCCATCTATTGTTCCAGTACTTAGTTCCACTACATCCATTTCCCCATAAATGATCCCATCTCTATTAAGGACTAGTTTCCTATTCTTAATTCAATGCATGCAGACTCCTAGACCTTTACCCCCTTGAATTCTCCCAAATCGGTTTATTCACGATTATACCTAGAACATTGCCATACTTCGAATTCCAATTGATTTCCGCCCAATCAAACATTCAATAGCAACCAAACATATCAATTCCAATAATCCAATAGATTAACACGCAAACAGCATTTCAAATCACCAAAAATGGAAGGCAACAGTGTCGCGCCGCCTGGCAGAAATTCATCGCCGCCAGGCAGTTCATGCCAAAACAAGAACAACACACCAGTCTGATGTGCCGCCTGGCGGTAGGGAATGAACCGCCAAGCGGTTTCTGGAAAAATCCAGAAAATTCAATACAACAGTGCAGAAAACGACGCAGTGATCATGCTATGATTCAAGGCATGGTACAATTATTCGATTTCAAACAGAAAAACAATGAAACAACTCCCCTAACCTCTTATCCTCGCTCCAACCCGAATTGGTGAGTGTGCTTTGAAGCAAAACCCTCTCTTCTCTTGATTTGCACCCGTTACACCATTTTCCCTCTCCAATTCCTCCCTGCAATACGTCCAAACCAGCTGCTCTCCACCCAACGCTCACACTCCTGTCTCAATACCCCTCCTCTTGCTAATGAAATTTGGCAAAAAGAAAAATAGGTTAGTTCTCAACAAGGTTTGAACCCACACTCATGCACATACCAAACCAAGGTCAAACCATTCAACTAATCCAAATTTCATGATGACTCCCACAATTTTAAAGATTTATCATCATTCCTACGCACTCAATATATAAACACACAAAAACGCATAATTTAAATAATACCCAAGTGGCACACATAGGACTTGAACCCAAGTCCTCACACACAAGAAAGTACTCTCAACCACTTCAGCTAGTACCTTTCCACGTCATAGTCCCTCACATTTATTGCTTTAAATGTTCTCGCTACCCGTCCTAATTAAATACTTAATTAAATAATTATTTAATTTTCCCGGGTCTTACACCTCCTGCCACTCTCACCACATAAACCATTCTGCTCTATGTGAGCGTGAATGCTTATTAGAGTTCAAGATACCTTCCTTTATCTAGACATCTCATATATCAAGGTATACACTAGGCATGCACATATATATACATATATATATATATATATATATATATATATATATATATATATATATATATATATATATATATATATATCACTAGGGGTTTCCCATTAAACCCCTTCCCAACACATTTCACATGCCTATTCATCACCCAAATTCCATGCAATTCCATCATCAAAGATATTATGTTTCTCAACTCATGCTCATCTCATGCATACCAATACACCATCCAACATCAAAATCACAGATCATACATAACAAAACTTTCATTTCAGTCCCATTCAAGTAGACATACCAAGCATGGTCACATTCTATAAGCAAGGAAATTAATTAACACAAGCATGGAGTATCATCAGCCAACACAACAACCCTTATTGAGGATTCTCGCCCAGGAGAAAGGGTTCCTTTCGCTCAGGCGCCCCCTTCTCGCCTAGGCGAGAGCTCAATAGTGGCCACTGCAGGATTTCATGCGGGTTCTCGCTCAGGCGACAACGTCTCACCTAAGCGAGACTACGTCTTGCTCAAAAATAACACAGGTCGCCTAGGCGGCAACTCGAGATGAAATCCAGGGTGAGACCCTGCTACTCTCGCTTAGGCGAGGGTCACTCGTTTAGGCGAGATTAGTAGGTTTCTCACTTGTTGGCACATGCACATCTTGCTCAACCAAACATAAACACGCATAAATCATTTCCATACACCCAACAACAACATTCAAGCCTTGCCGACACAATATTGTCTGGAAAATAAACAAAAATACTAAAAGGAACGAAAATCTTAGCTTCCCTTACCTTAAGTAGAGTTAAGCTTAGGGGAGAGAACTCGTAGGAGGGGGACTCCAAACGAGTACAGTTTTTAAGAAGCTGGAAAAATTTCAAACAAGGATGGAGGATGAGGTTAGGAACAGAACCCACACAAGACCACTTAAGAAAAGAAAAGGAATCAATAAGAGTTCAAGCTTACGATTCTAACTTACAGGAAGTGAGTTTAATTCTCTTGGAGGGAAACCAGTTATGCCCTACCAGAGCTCCTACTTCAGCACCAAAGAGAGGGAAGAGAGGAACTAACTTTTCTGAAAAGGTGACAACTGAGAAAGTGAGTGGCTGAGCAGAGTATTGGGGTTCCTTGGTGGGCTGGCCTTGGGCCTACGAAAAGGCCAGACCCACACACTTAAGAGCTTAAAAACAAAGGCTTACAGAAAACATGATTTTTAAATTTCAAAAAAGTTTTTTTAAACTAAAGTAATATAAATAAAGTTATAATCTATAAATATATTTTTTAAAAAGATATAGAAGATTAAAAAAAACATTGGGGGAGTCGTGGCTCCCCTCTGTCAAAGCTATGTCCCGCCGATGGTTGGGACACTATGTTGCATACTTTATAGTAAGATATGTTGTTGGCACGATATTGTTTATTGTTCTTTTGGTTTACAAATGGAGAAGAAGACACTTATCAGCATATGAAAATATTGAAAATTATTTAGAGCAAAATAACTTATGCCTATTTGATACTCATACAAGGAGATAAAAAAGATGACAATAGATTTCAATGAAAAATTGGGTGAAAGAGGTTATGGATTTGTATTTAAGGGAAAATTGCGTATTGGACCATGTGTTGGCATAAAAGTGTTACCAAAATAAAAAGGTAGAAGAGAAGGCTTTATCAATGAAGTTGTAACAATTGGATGAATACATCATCAAAATGTAGTGCATTTAATTTGATATTGTCTTGAGGGCTTAAAATGTGCCGTTGTTTATGAGTTCATGCCCAATACATTTAACCTATGACATAATACATGATATAACAATTGGAGTAGCACATGGAATTTTGTATTTACATCATGGGTGTGATTTACAGATTTTACATTTTGACCTCAAACCCAACAACACCCTGCTTGATGAAAAATTCATACCAAAGGTCTCTAATTTTGGATTGGCAACACTATATTTAACATAGAAGATTCTTTTGAGTATGACAACACTAAGAGGAACAATTGGGTACATGACTTTAGATTTATTTTATTAAATTATTGGAAGAGTATCACACAAGTCTGATGTTTATAGCTTTGGAATGTTATTGATGGAAATAGTACGCAAGAGGAGAACTAAAACCCTCATATACAGTATTCAAGCCAACTTTACTTTCCCTTTTGAATTTATGATCAACTTGACAAAGGGAAAGATATATAGAAATGGAATATGCTACCAAGGAAGAGAACAAAATTGTAAAAAAGATGGTCATATAATTTCACTTTGGTGTGTACAATTGAAACCGAATGACCCTCCTTCCATGAATAAAGTAGTGGAAATGCTTGAAGGAGACATTGAAAATCTAAAAAATTCCTCCAAAGTCCTCTCTTTATCCACATGAAACATTGGGAGAGGGTCAAAAATTATGCTCTCATCAAACAACATTGTCCTACATTGTTGGTTCTTCAAGTTATACCATGAAGATTGCCTCTAATATTCCACTAGATGAAAGTACTTGATAGTGTAAATTATTTATTTGCATCCAACTTATTTGACTTGTACATTTTTTCCTCTGTAATGTTTACATTGGGAGTTATTTCCTATTGTTTTATACTTCGTACTTTAATATTATGATTTACCAAATTTTAGTATATGTAGAAACATAACTCGATCAAATATAATAAGAAATGAGAAATTAAATTTAGTTCAAATAAATAAATTAAATAGATATATTTTCTAGTATGTGTATCTACTAAATTTTAGAATAAAATTGAGATTGTGTTGTAGGCTAGGTGATAGTGAAAGCTTATATGTGATGTAATCAAACAACCTAGGAATTCATCAAATCAATTATAATTAGTTACTTTAATCAGCTTTATTTTAATTAGATTCTTAACATGTATTTTAAGAAAAGTTTTGACGACTGTGAAATAAAAATGAGTTTTTGAAATCTATTTCATCCCAAATGACATTACATTAACTTATATTTTGGCGGGTTTTTTATAACTAAATTTCTCGAATAAGTATAAGTAAAACCATGTGTCCAATGTTACCAATTCTATCATTCGACGAAAATCCACTCCTTAAACTCGTAAGGTGGAACACTATTAGTATCTTCATAACTAAAATCACCTTCCATTGTGCATTACTAATTTTTTCATTCTTTTTACCACAATCACCTTCCATGGTGTATTACTAATTTCTTCATTCATCTTACCATTACCACCCATTCTTCATATACTGAGAACAAAAAGGACATTAAATGTCTATTTAATATTAGTGATCAAATATGGAGTCAAACAACCTTTGTTTCTTATAATTGAGTTGCAAGAGTAAATTAAAGAGATCAATTTTAATAGTATTCAAAGACAATCCAACATAAATAAAGTTCCCCCTGATAAATGGATAAGTCGGGCATTTCCAGCTCATCAAGCGACATCGGTAGTTTCCTGGTCACGACTAGTTAAAGCTAAAGTTTCATTAAAGAGTGTTTCCATGTGGTAGAACCTCTTTAGCGAATATAAGGTTTTCATGAGGCTAATCTTAAACTCCCATCCACCCACAAATACCTTCGTTTAAGAAAATACTTTTGGTGTAGAAAGTCTCAAATAAGGATCTTCTGCTCTGCAAATTTCTTTAGAAACGGAGTCATAAGCACGTAGGTTTAGGGCCAAACTAACTACCCCAAAAGCAATGATCCGTAAACCAGTTACTGGTACAAATAACATACAGAACGTAACCAACGTTTATTGAAGAAAGCAACCTTAAAGATTTATGACCAAAAGTGATTAGTAGTAACCATTGAATAAGTTTCTTTAGCTTAGCTTGGGTTAAAACCACAGAGTGATTACTTACTCTCAACGCCAAAAGGCACGCACACACTACTCATGAATCACCATCAGCCCGAAACTATCTCCACTGGGAGGAAACGCCTCCTGAACCCACTTATAAACCTTGGATACCAAATCAACTTTCAAGTCTAACAAGATCAAGTTCAAGTTCTTGTTTGAATAAACAACTCAGTCTAAATACTCATAAAAGAAGAAACCAAAAAGATAAACTAAATTAAGTGTCTCTCATATATGTTAAAACTTTTTTTATGTATAAATTAAAATTAGATTTGGAAGAAGTTAAATTAGAACCAATTGAAGTATGTTTACGTCAATTTTGATTTACGAAGTCAGCCGACATAAGTCACAAGACTCTGATCTTAAATTCCTAAGTTAGGGGCAATCAAATGAAAGGACTTTGTTATAAACAGTAGTAGCCATTTTGAGAAATGACAAAATTATATTAACCAATGCTCAACACTTTATTGTTCCTTTTAACCATTTAGAAATATTCTTTTCACCTATAATTGTATGAAAGTGAATATCACCATCAAAAATATATCTTGAAAAGATCCTAATTGTAAAAGTGAAATATGAGTCTACTCTTAAAAGCAAATTCAATAATGGTCGGCAGTGAAGTAAGATTCATTATTTATCTACCATAATATATATATATATATATATATAAAGATACCAATTTTCAATCGTCTGTTAAACTAATTAAGGGTTCATCAATCTAGGAAAAGGTTTTGACCGTAGTTATTATGGCTATTTTGCTTCTATATAAGAGTCGAGGCATATCCAACCAAAGTAAAATTGGGTGACCATTCTGCCTTGGTTGTGAATCGAGGCATAAAATTGAGCGTTACTACCTCGGTTCTACAGGCAACCGAGGCATAATAGTCATTAAAAATAAAAAGAAAAAATAAATCAGAACCAGAAACCTTAGAGCTTCCACCACCGACAATATCACAGCCACTACGACGCCACCATCTCCACCTCATGGCACTAGATCTGTTTGGACCACCACGTCGGCAATGCACCTGCAATTATCGTGCCTAAACGCGAAACCCTCAACGCTGCATAAGCATGAACTGATTGCGCAAAAACAAAGCAAAAACTGATGATGCATGCATATTCAACAAAAAACGAAGAAAAAGGCAAGACAATACCCCAAAAACACGAGGTTTAATGGTAGACATCAACAATGGCCAAGTGGTGGTCCGTTGGTGGTGCAACCATGACAGAACTACTCCGTAGGTGGTACAACGCTGCTGTTGGATGAGCTCACAACAGGTGAAGAAGAACATGAATGATGTTTGTAAAAGACGAAGAATAGTGCGTTCTGAAAAGACTTTTAACCTTCCGCCTCATTTATTTTAAACCAAGACATAAAGGCCAATTTTGCCTCAGTATTGAGGAAGACAGAGGCGTAAAGTCCAAAAAATTCTGACCATTCTACCTCTATTTTGAGACTACCTAAGGCCATATATCTCGAATAAAATAATTAAAAAATTGTCACTTTTATGCCTCAAGTAATATGCAACCGAGGCAAAATAGCTTTATACCTCGGTTTGGGGGGAATTGAGGCCTAATCCTCCGAATTCAAATTAAAAAATTCAAAAGATCCCAAATTTGAAAATTTTGAGAGATATTAGACCTTAGTTATGTTAGAACCGAGGCAAAAAAAAAAACCTTTTATGTCTCGGTTATTTAGACAACTGAGGCATAAAAGTTCACTAAAATTACAAAACTGCGATCACGTTTGAATATGCTTTTGTTCTTCTTTATCCAAGGCATAAAGGACGTTGTAAAAACCCAAATATGCACTAGTGTCCACATTGGTTGAATGTTCTGGCTCTTCCAAAGTCTTCTTCAATTTCAAACACATCAGCACTACAATAAATTGGCTATTATTTACAAAAAATTATCTTCAAAATATTTTTCGTAGACAATTTTATTTTATCTACGAAAACTGATCGTAGATAAAGTAAAAGTTTGAAGATAAAACAAAAATAAGTTACATATGAAAATTTCGCATGTAAATATGGTCAGAATTTTTTATACGAAAATACTGATTGTAGTTCAAAGAGTAGGGTGAAGTGAAAGTTTTTATTATTGGGGTGGAGGCTCATACACTTGATTACAAGCAACCCATTTATTTTCAATTTTGTGACAATACCCTTGATGAGGATGAGGCAAAAGGACATGCTGAAACTAAAGTGACCGATTAATCTAAAATAAGTAATTTCTATCACCGGCTAAAGGATCAACCTAGAAAAATGTTTCAAGAGTCAAGCCATAAGGCAAAATTATAAAAGTTGGCATTAGTGAACTTGATATTTTAATTTTTTTCATTTGTGAAGACTATCATACATCATTTGTGTTTATTGTTTTTAGTTATGGATTAATTATGAAGTTGTTTGAGTGAAATTTTCAACATCATTTGCTTAGTATAATTGAAGCATAGTTTAGTAATCCAATGTGTGTAGAAGGAGCTAACTACTTGTTTACTCCTCACTAAATAAGTGCCAAACTAAGTTAAATGATTTCCATATTAACTTTGCAGGCTTATTAAAGTTCATTCTTCAAGTGACAAGTTGGCTTTGTGACGAATTTGTACAACTTCATTCTCCAAGTGTTTATATTGATTTCTAAGTTGTCATTTTTTGCTATCCAATAATGACCTTTTTTACTATAGAAATTAATTGTTAACAGTACTTCATTACCCATACGCAAATAAGTGAAAACCCCATAACATTGGCTAACACTTATTTGGCTCCCAGTTTACACATGGTTATGATACTTGGTGGACCATCCATCCCATCTATACAATTATGAAGAAGTTACTCGTCCCCGTCCCAACAAAATCACTATGTAGTCTTTGACATGCGGACACGTCAAGATTGAGGGGTTAATGGACCATTCGTCCGAGTTGTACAAAATCCGCTGAAAGGAAATCGAAGCATAGTTGGGTCGGACCTATGTCGACCTCGGCAAGGCAACATATAATTTGGATCATATGTGTAAGTCAGACATCTAGCTTAGCTAGTGTGGTTATCACTAACGAGTACATACATAATTAGGCAATGACTCATAAATTATTGTTCAAATTGTTTTCAATTCTAACTATGTTGAATAAGTTAAAAAGCCATAACGTAGGTTAACACTTATTTGGCTCCTGGTTTACACCTTGTTATGATACTTGATTTATTACTCTTGGTTTCACCCATTTATGGTTACATGTTACTGATAATGCCAATCACTCACAATCATGGTGAGACTTGTTTGATTAACACGGACAACTAATGCACAATTCAAACAGCCTAGGTTGGCACTTAATACCTTATAACCTGACACATAATGTTCAAAGTGGATTCAACAAACAAGAGGCATCAATTTGCCTTCAATAATAAAGAAACTTTCCATTAACTATTTTCATTGACCTTGTCATGTTAAATAAACATATTCATTTACAATATATTAAAATTGTAAAACTACAATTATTTACAAGATGCATTCCTTTGTTGAGATATCGAAAGTGTTATTGTATTGGATGAAAAATCGTATCACAGTGAAAATTTTATGGATGAAGAACCCATTCACATATGTAATCTTGTCTAAATTGTTGTAGCTCTTCCTACCATTAAGAAATAGTGTGTTAGTAGAACCTCTTGTAAATAATTAATCGTGCAATGCAATGTAATATTTACTACATTGTTGGTACTTACACATGTGTAAGGAGGCATGTTATTGCCATCGTATTTCTTCACACTGTCCCACAATTGCATATATTTCAAGACCATAATCACACAATCAAACATGCATATAGCCTGGCGATCCCAACTCGCTACCTAGCATCACACGCTACAGTGCCTCCCTAGTCATTTTTATCGCTTGGCAATCCACTCCACACCACCAGGTGCTACACTAGTACTGCGACACTACAGGTTTTAGGCACTCTAAGCCAGTTCCTAACAACCAAACATCCAATTCTCATACATCTAGAAACCAAAATATGCATTTGTATATTTCTCATGCTCCAAATTGCATCATCACAACTCATATGCATCATTCAAGTATCAACCCACATGCAATCATAAATTTGAACCAAACTAACACATGAATTTTACATGGAATATAACATGTTTATCAAAGACTTTTGCAACATAATTAAATTCTGCATACCACTCCTATCAGTCGTAGCTTATCTCAAACATTGATTGCAACATTTCATGCATTCAATTATCTTATTCTTAAACAAATTTAGCATGATTATCCAGTCATATTTCATGCAATTTAAGGACTTCAAAACCAGCAACCCCCCTCCCCCGAGACTCATAAGTCATGCAACTCATATTGTCACCTCAAACAAAACCTACACTAATCCTTTTATTCCTATGACTCAAAAAAATAAATGTTAGTGTTATTAAATGTTCATCAATCACACATTAGACACGCCATAGTATAATTCCGCACATTTTTGCATTATACTATTTTCCTGATTCAGATTGAAGTCCAATAGGATCCCAACTCGCTGCCAAAACGCAAGCAACCAAAAGGTTGTTGGACATTCGCCATCGCCTGTTGCATGTACCGTTAGGAGGGACATCAATTTCTAGGTAAACCAAGATTTCGTTGCACCTGTGAGAAACCCTAAAACCCCCAAATTCAATCAATTTGTCCAATTTTTTACTTAGGCAGTCAATCAGTTGTTGACATAAGAAGCCAAGGTGGTTTGATGAAGATTGAATGAAGCTCTTTTGAACTATCTTGAAGTCATTCCAATTGGAATGAAGCCTACATTGAAGGAAAGGAGATTTGATGATAACCATGTTGATCAAGGCTGGAACGTGTGCTCGCCATGTAGTTACATCATTTAGAAAGTGTATTTTAAGTTTGTAATTCATTTTGTAGACCTTATAGCATTAATTAGATGTTTTTGGTCTTAGGTGTGTCTTTTAATCTGTTGAATGGTTTTTCAACAGGTTAAAATGACTCTTTTAGTTCGTTGAATGGTTTTTCAACAGGTTAAAAGGTTGGCTGCAATAATCTTAAACTACAACAAATTCAATCAATTGATTTAGTTTTCAATCAACTGATTTCACTTAAGTCAAGTGAAATCAACCGATTGATTTGAAAATCAACCTATTGAATTTCGTAACAGTTTGACTATAAAAGCTGTGATTTTTGAAAGAGAGGTCAATTGATCATTTTAGAGCGCGAATTTGTTCTGAAAACTTGTGGAAACTCTCTCCTTTGTGATCATACGTGTTGCAGCTATTGAAGATTGATCTTGGATCAATTCTTGGAGCTTTTGTCTTGGTTTGAAGCTTGAAGAAAGTGGTTTGTGGTAGGATGGGTTTTGCTACCACTGAGGTTTGATCTTTCTCAAGATTTGTGTGTGTGTTTGGTGGTTTTCCAGGTCTGCAAGAGGGTTCTTGCTGTGCTAGTGTGATTCTTGTGTGATTCAATTGTCTTTTGTGGTGTTTTTGCATATTTTGGAAGTGTAAGGGTGAATACTTTGTAAAACTTTTGAAATAGTGTAAAGTCAAGCTAAGGTTGCCTTGACAAACTGGATGTAGCTCAGGTTTGAGTGAACTAGTATAAAAATCTCGTGGTGTCCTCTCTTCTCTAACCTTTCTCTCTTGCATTTTCATTTTAAAGTTTAAAGAACTTGTGCTTTAATAATCTTTTTCATGTTCTTGCATGTTTCCATGGCATCTGCAGCATTGAGCATGTTTGTATAATCATTTGGAACTGGTCTTGATCATTCTTGAGCATTGTTTCTGCTTTAAAACTCGAATTTGCATTTCTACATTTTTCCCAGTATTTTAGTCAACTGTTTTTCTGTTTCAATCAATTGATTATACCAAAACAAAATCTGTTTAGTAAAATCAATTTGTTGTCTCTATTTTGATCAATTGAAAGTATACAGTTCATTACTGTTTGCATCCTAACTTGGTGATCTATTTGATTCAATTAAAGGTAGTTTTTAACTTCAAAAAGATAGCCTAAATTTTTAACTAGCCAATTCAACCCCCCCTTCTTGGCTTTTCAACCATTTCAAAACTAACATCAGTGTTCCTGACTATATCTATACATAAATGAAAGATCAACACATATGGTATCACACCCCTTTCAATTATAAAAATCATGCTTCACATTATCCCCAATCCCACGCAACACCTCAAGCTCATGTAATTGCCAAATCATCAGGTTAAAGTCAAATAGTAGCCATTTCATTATTTTACATCAACAATCATGTAACAAAACTCAAGGAGTTAAACAATTACAAAACATTTGCACATCCAAAACACCATTCAAACCCACAAAAAAGAACCACAGAGTCTACGCTACCTGGCACGTGAAAAGAAGTTATTTCACATTAGCCAAGGTCTAAACTCACCTTCGCACAATTACTAAGCAGATGCACAACCAACAAGCCAATTCATGTTTCTTAGCATTTCATGCACACAAGGATGTATAATTTCGTATCCCACAACCATGAATGCATGCAAAACAATTAAATAATAAATAAAAACACTAATGGCACAAACAAGACTCAAACCCAAGTCCCCTTAACATAACCAAGTACTTTCAACAACTTAAATTAATATTATTCCTTCTCATAACTCTCTACATTAATTTTTATAAAGGTTCCTTCTATTGCATAAATATTTATATATTTAGTTAATTTTCCCGGGTCTTAAAACCTGAACCGGGTAATAGGTAAATACTCGTACCTATAGCCTCTTTCTTATTGTTTCAATATCAATTAATTAAGTTTTATAAAATAGTAAATATTCAATATCAAATATTTAGAAAGAAAATACAATTGTATACATTTCAAATTAGAATACCGAATAAAATTTCATAAAAATAAAAATATTTATTAAATTTGCAAAGATTAATGAAACCTAGTCGATAAAATTTTAAAAATATTTAAAATAAATATAAAAGGAAAACAAGTATTTAAATTAAGAAATATTTTGAATGTTTGTTTAATTCAATTTTTTAAATGCTTATGAAATCTTATTTTTTTATACTAATAAATGTTATATTACATTATTTGATTAAAATCAAACAAAGAACAAAGATTAAATTAATAATAATTGAAATTTAACATAAATCTTTCATCTTTTGAACTTCAATATATATTGGATGGTGATAAAAATGATTTATGGCAATTACATTAAATTATTATATTATAGTAAATAAAATTTATTTATACAACTCAATGATATCATTATACGTATGATAATGAGTTAGAAAATAAAAATAATTATATAAAAAATATATATGCAGTATTCTACATGATAAAAATAAACAATAAATGAATATATTAAAATAATAATCAAATGAAAAACATTTGATAGACTATTGAATGAAACCGCATAAAAGAAAACAAATATATAATTAAGGATATGATAAGATGAAAAGTATCTTAGAGGTTTAAGAAAAATTTTCAACTGTCAACCTAGTCGAACGGTTGAGAGATAACGAAAAATATTTTAGGAAGAGAGAATAGTTCTTCAAATGAAACAAAAATTAATAATTATAGAACAAAAGATATAGGATTTTTATATTACCTAGTAAATAAAATTTCTATGATATTAAAAAATTAAATTGATAGTGTTAAACATTCTCATGTAAAAAGAAAATAAAAATATTAAAGAAGAGTAAAAATATTCAAATGTGAGACATAATTAACATACATCCTTTGAACATAATTGCACAAAGATTGTGGTAAGAGGAAAAATATTTTGGAGATGTGAAATTTCATGACAAATCAAACAATTACATAATATAAAAAATAGAAAGTGTGTAGTGTGTGTGTGTATATATATATATATATATATATATATATATATATATATATATGTATATGTATTAATATATAATGTTACTTAAAAAATTTATGAATATTTTAAAAATTTAAACGGGGACAAGATAGTGCGAAATGAGTATTATGATAGGTATGGAGACAGGGATAAGACAAATATGTTCATTTACATCTCTATCCTCATACCCAATTGAAAAAATTTGATATTTCTGATACTCATATAGTTATGTTTATATCCAGTCAATGTTGAGATCTTCTATCAAAACAGAACAAGTTTGAATAATATCTACAAGAACAAATTTATTTATCATCTATCTTATCGTAGACCTGATATAAGAAGTCTTTTCTATACCGGTTGTTGTGTACACAGAATTACTGGTGTTCGTCTATCATTTTTCTACAGTTTATACTAACACTTTTAATTTATATTTTTCATTTTTACTTTTTCGATAAGAAGTAGAAGCCACAGAAAAGATAAAAAAGACTTATGATTTCTCATGAGCCAAAGTCTGCATTTTCAAACAATATATTTTATAGTAAAGATGAAGTCCCTTAATTAGGTGCGAATAAGTGTCACGGTGCGTGCATATTAAGTGTGAATGATTGCCTTCCCCAGACAATAATTCAGTGAGAGTCAGACTCATACAAGACCACCTTATCAATTCTTGGAAATTCACAGCCACACAAGTCCAATTGTGTAATGGAAACTTGGGTATATAATAAGTTAAAATTTTCCTATTCACATTATCTTCTACGCGTAATGATCCACAAAAGTCAAGCCAGAGTCTAATGAATAGTACTTGTGACATTAACAAAAGTTAGTTGCAAGAAATAACATAAATTTGCTCCAAGAAACTCAAAAATAAAGACTAAAATATTTTCTCTGTAGTTTCCGATATAAACCAAAGTAGAATGCTAATATTGTTTAAAGTATAATTGATAAACGTTGAAATTTGTTAAATAACTATAATATTAAATATAATATTAAATGAATGATAACTTTAATAATTATTATTTCATTTTTATTTTATTTAGAGAACAAAAATATTCATGTGTTATATATTTGTAATTGATAATTTACTTACTTGATACAAAAAAAGTTATAAAACAATAAAATAATTATATTTTAATATTTTAAAAAATTAAAATATAATTAAAAATAAAAAAATTAACAAGAATAAAATATATATTTTTTAATATAGATAATGTTATGTTAATTATATTTTTTCTTAAAAAATAAACAATATTTTATTTTCTGTTAATTTAAAAAAAAAATACGTTTAATTATATTCTAATTTTTAACAACATTAAAATATAATAATGTTATTATTTAACTATTTTTTAACTTTTTTTTATGCAGCAAATAGTTTATCAATTATAAATGTATAATATTTATGAATATTTTTATTCTCTAAACAAAGTAAAAATGCATTAATAATTGCTCAAGTCAAAATTCATTAATATTTCAATTATATATGAACTTTTAAAAAAATTCAATACTCATTGATTATACCTTAAGCAGTACCTAATGACACAGGTTAGCATGAGCATGAGCTGAAGTTAATTATAACAAATTTCAACGTCCTAAACTATACTGTCTTAAACCTAAGCACATTTTACAATAAATATAATTGGGGTAATTAGGTAAGCTATCTTATATTGAACAAAAATAAAACCATTAAATAAACTTAACAATGTAGAAAAACAATTAAATAAACTTAAATAGTTGCCGAGATTTTTAATAAGGAGAAATAAATAAGTTAAGAAATTAAATACATTGAGAAAGAGTATGTAAAGTTATGTGTTCGACAAAAATCATAGTGTAACACCCCATTTAATTTAAGTTCAAGCTAAACTCATCATTCATCACATGTAAGCCTCCCCTTATCATATTTACTCGATCCCATCATGCCATCATACAGTAATCCAATTAATCACAGGCCAAACATTCGAGAACGGAAAAGAACGCCAAATTGGATCGCATTCTCGCCCAGCTCCTCGCTCATGCAGAGGAATCTCGCTTAGGTGAGCTCTCTTCGCCTAGGCGAGAACGCGAAATCCTGGAACAGTGGCATCTGCACAGTCTCGCTTAGGCGAGACCCTCCTCGCCTGGGCGAGAAGCTCGCTCACTCAAAATGAGCTGGTCGCTTGGGCGACCCCTCGCGCGAGAATGCTTGGGCGGGCCCCCGCTCATCTCGCCTGGGCGAGATTATCAGTCCCCGCTCACTGTTCACTCGCATAACAGACCCAAACCAGCTCCAAACAAATGCAATATACATTTCATAAACTCAGGGAAACATCCAGAATCATAAATCAAGCGAATCATACCCAAACAATCATGATAACAACTATTTTGCAGAAACCCTAACTTTCCGTACCTAGAAAGGGTTACACGAGGTTTCAACACGGGACCACGGAGCACAGAAGCTCGAGCGATGTACTTGTAAACTGGCGGAACAGTAGGAAAAACAAGATTATTTTCGAACCCTAAATGGTGGAATACGAAGATAAAGCTTTAGGGAGTAAATACAATAGGTTTAGAATTACTTACATGGAGCAGAAAGCACTACTTGAGCTTTGAGCGGACTGGTTCGAGACGGAAAGCAAACCCTAGCAGAGCTCTAGTGGTATAGTAGAGGGGGACGACTGCAAATCTACGAATGAATGAAACTGGAATAGGTTTTATCAATTGGGCCAGCCCTAGGCCCACTCACAAGGGGCAGCCCTTTACTTTAGGGCAGAAAGTAATAGGGCAACTTTAATGGGCCTTACACATATAAGTATCACTAGTGCAGAATTCCCATTTTACCTCGCCTTATATGCCTCGGTTGGCCAGGAACCGAAGCATATAATGGCGCGGTGGCATGTTTGCAATTAGAGCCAAGTTTTAGGCCTCGGTTCTCTAAATACCCGGAGCCAAAGAGGGGTACAGGCCCCGGTTCGCTCAAAACTGGTGCCAAAGAGGGGTATAGGCCACGGTCCAGTAGGACCCGAAGCCAAAAAGTGGCTGGAAATCAAGGTATAGGCCTCGGTCCAAGGAGACCTGGTGCCAAAAGGGGGTTAATGGCTTCGGTTCCTCTAACAACCGAAGCCATAGGGTTTATTTAGGGTTTGAAATTCCTGAACCCTTCTTCCTCCCCGTGCCAGCGCCTCCATAGGGTTCCTCTCTTTGTTGCTCTCTCTCGCGCGGTCTCTCTCTCTCTCTCTCTCGCTTTCTTTCGTCACCGACAACGGCGTCAACCGCATCTCCAGCAACAACCACGATCGCATCGCCTTCGCCCTTGACCTCTCCCTCCTCCTCCGCGACCTCCGCAGCACCGTCGCCATCGCCTCCGAGTACTCCGCCTCCTCCTCTACCGCCACAACCTTCTGCAATCCTGCGTCAGCATCTTGAACCCTCTCAACGTAAAGGTCTAGCTGCTGCTTCAACGCCAAATCCTCATCGGACTGCACAAATTGCGACAGAAATAATCGATTTTAATTTCTAACTCTCAAGAAATAGCCTAACAGGCATTAGAGTTGAGGAAGTAGTGAAATTTTGATGCACAGCTTTTGAACTTACCAGATCTTCGTTCTCGACCTTTTTCTTTGAAACAGCGTCGTCTTTGGCCGCACTGGTGCTGGCGCTGGTGTCGTCGCGGTTAGGGGACATTGATGATTCTGGTGCAGAAGCTGTGCGATAGAAATCCTGTGGTGGGTATGGGACTGGAACGTAAGAAAATATTTATCACTTATGGCCTCGGTCGTAACTGACCCGAGGCAGAAAACGGTGTATATGGCACCGGTTTCAAAACAACTGAGGCCAAAATGTGTACCTTTTGGCCTCGCTCCAATATGCCTCGATTCCAGACCCGAGGCAAAATGTGAAAAATAACCGAGGCAGAAAGCCCTTACTGCACTAGTATATATAAAAGAAGAGGTTTTTGTGGAAATTATGATGAAAGTTACAATAAGAGAAAATTGTTTAATGGACACATATCATTACTCGTAATATAAGTGGGTCGTCAACAATTAGGGATGTGAAAAAAATTCGTATCGCGGGTATCAGCAGATAAAATTTGTAACGGGTAGAAAATGAATATTAAAAATGGATACCCGCTACCCGTGGGTACGGGTATTTTTGATACCCGCATGTTAACGGAGTGGGTACGAGTATCATATTATCTATACCCGTGGATACTCGTACCCACTAAACTTTAATTCACAAAAATACCCTCATATATATATATATATATATATATATATATATATATATATATATATTAGTAAAAAATATTCTGACAAAATTTTTTCTAAGTCTTTTGTCTTCATTCTCCCACCTTCAAGTATTGATACATTGTTTTCTTCCAAGTACACCCCTTGACATTCTTTTCTTTTCTTTCTTTGAAATTTGACATATACATCAAACCCTATATAGACAGTGATGTTTATGGTATACTTGTTATCAAATGATGGAATCAAAATAAGAATATTGGGCACATGGCAATTGAGGTTTATTATTTGTTTATTTTGTTTATTTTTCAGGAATCAATCTGAGAAAGTAGACTTGTTAATCAAAACACTAATTAAAGAATTTCCATTGTGTTGAACGTCATCTTGTATTTACTTTTATAATTATTTGGACTTGTAAGAATTTGAGTTTATTTGAACTTTATTTAAAATTTATAAATTTGATGTATTTTTTTATTTTATTTGAATTTTATGATTAAATATTTACCCACGAATATGAAAAAAATAGGCGGATACCCACATAACACCCCGACGAATATACATACGAGTACGGGATAAATATTTATCTAACAAGTAGTGTACGAAAAAGTTACTACTTGTACTCTATCCACTCTATCCACTCTGTTGACATCTATAAACAATGTAGTTTTAATGCTTTGCATAATTTATAGTGTAAACAATATTTATCAAATAAAGGTGAACAAATAGGATATTTGTATATCATTATCGAAGTTTGTAATACATTATTACATTACTTCCACTATTTATCAGGGTTTTCTTTTATTCGTATGTAATTCAATTTAAAAGAGAAAAACATTCGACGTTAACCAATGTTTTATTACATATTTTTACGTAAAAATTATACATAATAAAAATTATAAAAAAAGAAACCTGATCTAAAAGCAAATAAATATAAATTTGATTAATTAATTATTTTAAATAAAATTACTTGTCCAAAAAAAATATATATTTAATTTTTAAAAAATAAATAAAAGTACTAAATTTTTTAATAAAAATTATTTTGTTAATTGAAAATTATAGTTACATAAACTTAAATTTTGTCCTTAAAAACATTAGTTTTATTGACATGTATGCCAAACACTAATAGTTAACTTATGAGTTTCTACCATTTAACTCTAATTAAATAGACTTTATGTCTCTTCCTGGACCGGGTTACCTCAAATCACTACCACAAAACAAGTTTCTTAATTATGTTATTTTGGATTTTTTTTATGTCTGTTTTACTACTTATTTAAATTCAGCAGACTTAAATTTTGAGTCTATTTCAATAAGAAACTTAAATTTTCAGTATATTGTTGGAAGTGAAAAAGGTTCAAGGGTTTGGCATAAATGTATCAAATTTTTCGGTAGGTTAAAAAACAATTACAAGATTTAAAAAGAAAACTAATTTAAATCTATTAAAAAGATAACATTTTAAAAAAGATAACATATATAAAAATATATTTACTTAAGTATGTTAGTCAAACTTCAATAACTAGCTTTTAGTTTGCTTTTTCATAAATGGAATTAAATTTACATTCTTAAAACGTGTTTTTTACACTGGTGAACGGCCTTAAATTTAGCTTTAAATATGAGCCTGGATTCTGTGGACAGCACTAACAAGAGATTAGGCATGATGATGTGGAGAGAGAGAACGTTGACAGTGTTGGTATTTCTGCTTAGCTGTCAAAATAGGTTGGAATCTGCGAGTTAATCTGGCTCACCACAGGTTCGGGTCGGGTTGGGTTGAAATTCTTTTACAAATTTTAATATGGGTTGATTTTTGACCTGGCTCATCTAGAACCCGACTCATCCGGGTTGAACCTGTGGTGAGCCGGGTTGGCTCACCAACCTGCAGATAAAATGGTACACAAGAGTTTCTTATTAAGTTGGGCTTTACATTTGGGTCATGTTAGGTTTTTTTTTAGCCAACACATAAACAATTTGTATTTTTTTTATTTTGGTTTGTATTTGGATTATATTAAAGTTTATTTAGATTTTAATTAGAATTATAATTTAGTTTTGACTGAAAAAAGAATAAAAGATTGTATTTTTTTTAATTAAGTGAACTCGTGAGCCAACCTGTTTAACCCGCCAACCCGTGGTGGGCCGGGCCGGGTTCAAATTTTTTTGGCTCGCTAAAAAGTGAGCCGGGTTGGGTTGGCTCACTAAATCATCAACCCGTGGTGGGTTGAGCCGGTCGGGCCAGGTTATCCATTTTGACAACTCTATTTCTACTCCACCAAATTGTTGGACAAGATGGTTGCCCAGCCTCTTATCCAGTCCGATTGAAAGGAGATCCAAAATTGTGCAGACTAAGCAGGTATGACCTATCTTGTGGAAACAATATAACGCTCTTATCTTTGTTATCTTGAAGATTTAATGTGGAGGCCATTAACTACAATAATTTCACAATCCGTGTGGCGGATCCTGGACTTCAACCAACAAACTGTGAGAAAAGAAGTCCCACATCGATCGAAACTTACTTTAGGACTTACTTTTAATATTATAATAGGAGACTGGGGTTTTCTTAGGAAATCATCCCAAAAGTCTCTTCCTTTCTATTCCTTTTGCTTTATTGGCTTGAGAGAATAATTAAGAGAGAATGTCAGTTTCTCCTCTAAGAGAGAATGTTTAGTTTCTCCTAAGAGGTTCTCCTTGTATTAGTTTTCCCTATTTCCAAGAGAGGGTTGTCATTGTTTTCTCCTTGGGATTAGAGAGAATGATATGTAATTTTTCCTTTCCTTGAATATATTATCTATTTTTTGTTCCTTTATTTTCATTTTTTATTTTAGTTGTGAGTACTTGTGCTAGTACTATGATACCCAACAGTGGTATCAGATTTGTTGGTTCAGAATTACCTAGTGAACTGGTTCACGGTCTACCTCCATTGTTCTAGTAGACAGTACTATTCATAGTGAGCAGTGCATAAGTCAGTTTTAAAGCTATGACAACAATATACGAGATAGAGAGGTTCAATGGGAAAAATTTCTCATTGTGGAAACTGAAGATGAAGGTAATTTTGAGAAAGGACAATTGTCTAACGGCAGTTGAAGAAAGACCTGCGAGCATTACAAATCAAAAATGGAAGGAAATAGATAACGATGTTATAGCAAATTTGCACTTAGCATTGGCAGATGCGGTTTTATCCAGCATGGCGGAGAAGACTACGGCGAAAGAGATTTGGGATACTCTCTCAAGCCTTGGGATACTCTCTCAAGCTTGTACAAGGTTAAGTTACTTCACACAAGAATATTCTTGAAGAGAAAACTCTATACTCTTTGAATGAGTGAGTCTACATCGGTGACTGATCACATCAACAATCTAAATACATTGTTTGCCCAACTTTCAGCGACAAATTTCAACATAATTGAAAATGAACGTGCGGAGCTTCTACTATAGAGTTTACCTGATTCATATGGTCAACTTGTCATCAACATTACAAATTACAACGTTGCTGACCTCCTACACTTTGAGGATGTTGTCGGAGCTATTCTTGACGAAGAATCTAGGGAAAAGAACAAAGAGGATATGGTGGAAAGTGCAAGGCAAACACAAGCTTTGGTGATGACGAGAGGTATATCAACAAAACGTGGATCTAGTGGGAGTCAGTTTCATGATAGATTTCAAAGTAAGGAGCATCTCAAATGCTACCATTGTGGCAAAAGAGGGCATGTGAAGAAAGATTGTTGGCATTTGAAGAATGAAGGAAATAACTTTGAGGCATCAACCTCACAAGGTTGTACAACAAGTACCTCGAAGGACGAAGATATTTTGTGAAGAAGAGGAGAGATCTGGTAAGTCATGATAGCTCAGAGATCATGGCAGATGTGTATGTACTTTTAGGAGAAACGTTGCAAGAAGCTAATGCAATGGTTGCATCGATGAGTCAAGAAAAAGCGATGTTGACGTGACATCGTAAACTTAGCTATAAGTCAGAGTGAAGTTTGCAAATCCAGGCGGAACGTAATCTCTTACTCGGGCACAAGAAGGTTGTTTTACCTATGTGGAAGCACTGTGGGGTACGCCAAAAAACAAAGTCATAGATTGCAGATTGCTAGTTTGACTACCAGAAAAAAGTAAAACACAAGAAGACTTGGTTCATTCTGATGTAAGGGAATCACCAGAGTTATCACTAGGAGAATCAAAGTTTACTCCAAGAGATTATGGGTGTACTACATCAAGAGGAAGTCAAATGTGTTGTTACCAGTTCAAGGAATCCAAAGCACGGGTAGAGCTTGAAACTAAGGGAAAGTAAGTGCTTGGGCTATGCTAACAATGTGAAGGGGTACCACCTATGGGTCCCACTACCCATAAGGTTATTGTTAAGCAGAAATGAAATGATACTCCAACCAAAAGGTGTTACAGAACAAGAAAACTTGGTTTGCATGGTTGAACAAATCTCAATACGGTTTTTAAAAAGAGCGCTTAGGTGTTCGTACAAGAGATTTGATTCCTTCATAAGCCTCGGTTACAACATAATGGGTGTTTAGACCATTGATGTTGTATGTGGATGACATGTTGGAGGTAGGCCCCAACAAAGTTCAAATCTAGGAATTTAAGGCACAATTGGCTAGGAAGTATGAGAAGAAGGACTTGGAACCAGCAAACAAGGATTTCAGGGATGCAAATTCACCGAGACAAAAAAATTAGGAATGTTTGGCTTTCTCAAAAGAAATACTTACTGATAATCTTGCAGCGCTTCAACATGGAAAATTGCAAGCCAATCTCTACCCCATTTCCTATCAGTTGTTCCTCGCGTATGAGTCCTAGCAGTGAAGCGGAAAGGATGGAGAAGTCTCGAGTACCATGCATCGGTGGTGGACAACCTTATGAATGTTATGATGTGTACAAGACCAGACATTACACAAATAGTGGGAGTGGTTAGTACGTTATACCAGGTTTGGTGGAGAGCAGTGAAGTATTGACAAGAGGTCCTTAGAAGGAACCTCAGGTGTTGCATTGTGTTTCAGAGGATTAGAATTATGAGTCAATGAAGTCTACGTGGATTCGATCCTACTGAAATCTATTAGAAGAATAAGCAACATGAAGGCAGAGAATAAAGCATGGTGTGAAGATTTGATTAATTTCATCAAAATCTTCAAGTGGGAGATTGTGAGAAAAGAAGTCCCACATCGATCGAAACTTACTTTGGAGCTTACTTTGAATGCTATAAAAGGAGCCTGGTAGGAAATCATCCCAAATGTCTCTCCCTTTCTATTCCTTTTGCTTTATTTGCTTGAGAGAAGAATTAATGGAATATTAGTTTCTCCTCTAAGAGAGAATATTCGTTTCTCCTCCAAGAGAGAATATTAGTTTCTCCTCTAAGAGAGAATATTAGTTTCTCCTCTAAAGGAGATGGGTTGTTATTGTTTTCTCACTACAAGAATGTTTTAGTTTTAGCTTCCAAAAAATGCATTGGATTAGTTCAGGACGCAAAGGCGTCAATTTGACCTACGCAAATTCGACTATAATAAAAAAAAATAATTCAAAAACATACTAGCCAACTTTAATAAAATGCTTTTATTTGTAATTTTAGTGTGGCGTCAGTTTAGCCGACGAATAAGAGATAAAATCGTTTGCGTTGGATGACTGATGCATAAAAATGAAATTAACGACGTTAGATGGTGAACGCAAAGGTTATACAATATTAAAAAACATTTCTTTCTTAGGTTTACTTATATTAATATTAGGTGGGAAAATTTGAAGAGTTCACTTTTTCTTTCCTACAAGTTCGAGTTCCCCTTTCTTCCCGAACACGAGTTTGAGACAGAACGAGTGCGAATGCGAATGAATAGTAGCTTGAGCGACGAGGTTCTGCAGGAGCGACAAGGCTTGAGCAAGCATTGACTTTCTCTGTGAGCTTGAGTGACAACCCCTTTCCGTGTGAACAACTCCAAATTCGAAGAAGAGCGCAGCGTTGCCCTTTTCACTTCGAACAATGACTCCCTTCTCTACGACGGGGAGATGGTTAAGAGGCACGACTGGGAGCATGTTAATTAGCAAAACCTGGACTTTGCTAGGCGATGGGTTTTTGTTCGCATCAGGTCCATTTTTGAAGCATCCAAGTAAGTGATTGAAGCCCCATTTGCTACATTGTTGATTAAAGCCCTATTTGCTAATTAATTTTATGGTTTAGGGTTCCCAACTAGTTCTTGGTGATTAAGAGTTTTAGGTGGAGGGAATGAATTTTTGGCGAGTTGAAATCTTGAACCTAGGTATGTCAAGTTTCTTTCGAATTATACATGAGTTTGATGATTTGTTGGATAATGTGTTTTGAACTTGCCTTTTGCTTTCGACATCTTCAAATTTTGTAGACTTGTTGTAAATACATTATTCAACAAAAGTAGTTTGTTTTGATGCATATATTCTTGTAAGTAAGAAGAACAAGAAGGAAAGGTACCAAGAGGATTTGGAAGAGCGCCTTGTGGTACTAGGTATGATGAATTGCAATTCCTTTGTAAATACACAATACTTCCTACATTTGACTGGGTGTGATGAATCTTGAACACAAAGGTGTTTTTTTTCTTCTTTAAATGGGTTACTGAAATCGTTTTAATGCCTGGTTGTCATTTGTGAAGGTGTCTTTACATGTCTTTATGGATTAAAATGTTATTGGTTTCTATTACATGTTAATATGTATCGATGAAATTGGCAACAATTTTTTTAATTGTTCAAAGTGACACTAGGTGCATCCAATAATGAAATTGAAATATGAATTTTACTGAGATGTGAATGTGTGCCATTGTTATCTCAATATATCATGTGTGCATATGCTCTCTGAAACATTTACTCATTAAACCATGTTAACTAACTACTTCCTTTTATCATTCACCATTTCTTCATTATCAATCTTCTCGAACTCGCTGATATTTTGATCTCGATTCTACAGAGTTGGTGCTCTGAAGGACGTAACTACCTCTGCTTTTTGATAATTCATCCGAATAATTGGCCCTCAACTTGATCAATACACCCTCAAATATTGAAGGAAATATGGTGCTGAATCTGAATCGTGACTTGATGTGTCCTATGATCTAACTGGGAGGGGTTATGTATTGACTTTGATATGTTTCTTCATGTTAAATTGTTCCTTGATGTGTCTTTCTATTATTAATCATGAATTTCTGCTTCCATACTCAATGTTAGTTGTGTATATGATTTTAATGTTCTTATTATTGGTAATGAACTTTAGATTCATGATACAATTTGATCAATAGTTCGAAAAATAGGCTTTCCAATCAATGTTTTGAATCTTGATTCAATTACCATGGTGTATATTTATACCATTTCTGATATTAAACTTTAGTGCTTTGTATCTTTGCCAGGTGGAATCCTGAGGGGTTCTAGAAGAGAAAAATTATTAAGTAAATTTGTTGAAAATGAGTGTGAGAAGATAGAGAGACTAATGGAACCTTAATAGTGCTTTACTTACACTGTTTAAGAAGTTAAACAGTTTTTAAAGGAAACTATTATATTTAATGTTGCCAAAACACCTCTACTTTAATTTCCAATAAAAAAAGGACTTTCATTTGTTGATTGATTGTATTTAATGTTTCACAAATGATTATGACTAGGATCATGACTCTAAAGTCTCCTAAAGAAATTTGGGAATACTTGAAAGCAGAATATGAAGGGAACGAGAAGATTCAAGGCATGAAAGTTTTGAACTTGATAAGGGAGTTTGAGATGCAAAGAATGAAAGAGTTTGAGACGATTAAAGAATACTCAAACAAATTGTTGGGTATTGCCAACAAGATAAAATTGTTGGGAAATGAGTTTTCAGATTCCAGACTCATTGAAAAAATTCTGGTGATAGTGCTAGAAAGATATGAGGCATCTATTGTTTTCTTAGAAAACACAAAAGATTTGTCTACAATTATCATTACAAAGGTGATACATGCCTTGCAAGCACAAGAACAACGAAGATTGATGAGAGAAGATCATGAGGCAGTTGAAGGTAATTTAAATTACACTAAAGAGAATGCTCTCATAGTCAAGAAAAATAGAAGGAGCAAATACAACAACACACAGGTTTTTCCATCTTGTCCCCATTGCAAGAGAAAAGGTCATCAACCCAACTGGTGTTGGTGGAGGCCAAATGTCAAATGCCACAAATGTGGTCAATTGGGATATGTGGAAAAGGTATGCAAATCTAGAGATTCTCAAGAAGATATTCAGATTTTGGAGAATAAATCAGAGGAGGAATGGTGCCATGGAAGAGGAGAAAATCAAGCATCAAAAGATGGAGAATCAAATCCGAAGATATAAAATTTAAATAAACAGATATTAAGCAAGGAGGAATGGTGAGAATATTACTTAATATCTTTTTTTATTTAAATTACTTTTTAGAAAATATTTCAGTTTTAAAAATTTGTTATTATTTTAAATTAGGAGTGAGATATTTTAAATATTTTATACTTGATATTTGTTATATTTTGCTCTATATATCGGATATATCATCAAAATACAAAAATATGTTCCTTCGTATAACATATCACATATATCTCTCATATATTTCATATCTCTCATAACAAACTGCTCCTCCCTTCCTCGCTACTCTTTGTCTGAATCCAATTTTACTTATTCTCACACCAAACCCTTCGATTGGAACGGATACCTACTTGCTTACGAGGATTATAAGCAGTTTCTTTACGAGTATATAGTGTTTTTGAATTGTAGCCATGGAGTGAATGGGAACCGAAAGTACGTGGATACTGGTGAATGCCTGAATTGGGACTCCAAAGGTTACACATACGCTATGGTCGGTGACCTATTAACAAAGGACTTAGAAGTTTGTTGCGATGTAAAGCTGGTTGCTCCCACATCTTGGTGGGATTTGGACACAAAATAGATATTCTTATACATTGATGCACATAGCGTTGGTTTATGGATTTCAACTTTCATGGCTTCCTCTTGTCTGCAAGGATCGTTGTGGATTTGGTAATGATTACCGTTGCCATTTCAATGATTCCACCTAGAGCGCTGAATGCTATAATGGTATGGCGTTAAGGCTTTCTCCTTTTAATTTGGCTAAGCCAAAATCAAATATTTTTGGAAAGTTGTCATCTGATAGTATTTTTAGGTTGTTAGTTGAAGGGATAGAGAAAATGTGTAGATAATAAAGTGTAAAAGTAGTAGTCAGAGAAGTGCATTTTGTAGTTGAGAGTAGTTGTATTGGATGTTGTGTTAGTTGTTCTTGATGTTCCAAATGGTAGGATACATGGGGTATTTATAGACCCATAGATTATTCTAGAAACTTCTAGCTAGAACTTGAGCAAATAGTTCTAGATTTTTTTGCATATTAGAATGTTCTTGACTTTTCTTCCTATCCTAAGCTTTTCTCCAATACTCTAGAAGTTTCATTACATTTCAATAATTCTATCTTAGATTTTTCTAAATTGTTCTAGAATTTGCATTATACTTTAATACTCCTCCTTGATGCAAATTCAGTAACTCCAAGTATAGCTCGTAGTAGTTCAGATCTTATATCTGCAATTTGATCTTCTGTCGTGCAGTAATCGAGTTGGATCTCCATATTTGTCTCTACTTCTCTAATGAAATGATATTTAATTGTTATGTGTTTTGTTCTACTATGATGTACTGGGTTCTTCGTCATTGCGATAGCTGATTTATTATCATAGGTGATTATAGTAGGTCCACTTTGTTTTTCTCCCGTATCTTTGAATATCTTTCGAAGCCATATAGCTTGACTTGTTGCTTCAGCAACAACCACGTATTTTGCTTCAACTGTTGATTGTGCCACGATTGCTTGCTTCTTTGATGCCCAATAAAATATTCCTGATCCAAGCGAGAAAGCATAGCCTGAGGTGCCCTTCATGTCATCTACTGATCCTGCCCAATCACTATCGGTGTAGCCAATGATCCTTGAGTTAGTCATGGTTTTGTACCATATTCCAAACTCCTTTGTACCTTGTAGATATCTTAAAATTCTTTTCCCTACTCCATAATGAATCTGACTTAGCTTTTGCATGAATCTTGATAGAAGACTTGTAGCATACATAATGTCTAGTCTTATGGCTGTGAGATATAAGAGACTTCCAATCAAACTCCTGTAGTGTGATGCATATGCTTCTTGTGCTCCATCATCTTTTTGTAGCTTCTCGTTTACCACCAATGGAGT
Organism: Vigna unguiculata; assembly: GCF_037176805.1. Classification (NCBI taxonomy): domain Eukaryota; kingdom Viridiplantae; phylum Streptophyta; class Magnoliopsida; order Fabales; family Fabaceae; genus Vigna; species Vigna unguiculata. Next base: position 11,947,835 of record NC_140799.1, read on the forward strand.
AGCGACATGTTTACAATCATACATCTTGAACTTCTTCAATAGGGCTTTAAAATATTTCTTTCGAGAGATAATATGTCGTCTTCTTGTTGTTTCACTTCATAACGAGGAAATAGTTCATCAACCCAAGGTCGGTCATCTCAAATGTCTTCATCATGTCTTCTTTAAATTCTTTCATCATCTCCAAATTGTTTCCTGTATAGATAAGATCATCGACATATAAGGAGACAATGAGGTGATATTGACCTTATGCTTTAATATATAATGTTGGCTCACTTTTGCTCTTCTTGAATCCTTGATGGGTGAAATATTGATCAATCTTGCTATACCATGCTCGAGGAGCTTGCTTTAGGCCGTATAAGGCTTTTTTTATTCTTAGTACTTTGCCTTCATTGCCTTTATTGATGAAGCCTTGAGGTTGTTCAACATAAATCTCTTCTTCGAGTACTCCATTTAGAAAGGCTGAATTGACATCTAGTTGATAAATGTTCCATCCTTTTTGTGTTGCTAGGGCTATTAGAGCTCTTATTGTATCTAGTCGTGCGACTAGAGCAAATGTCTCATTGTAGTCGATTCCTAGTTGTTGTGAGTACCCTTTTGCGACCAATTTGGCCTTGTGCTTTTGTATAGTTCCATCAGAATTGAGCTTTGTTTTATATACCCATTTCACCCCAATGATGTCTTTTCCTTGAGGACAGTTTACGAGCTCCCAAGTGTTATTCTTCTCAATCATTTTAACCTTTTCTTCCATAGCCTTGACCCATACTTCTTGCTTTGATGCTTCCTCATAGCAGTCAGGTTCAATCATGGCCATACTGTAGGTTTCGTATATGTCTACCAAAGATCTTACTCGTCTTAGAGTGGACTCTAGTGAAGAATCTTCTAGTGGAGGTGGAGAAAGCGTACCTGAAACTTCAGCCTCTTCTTGAATTTCTTCTTGATATTGTTGCACTAAGACTAAAGTGTTGCTTTTAACGACTTTTTCTTCTTCCCGATTCCAAGAAGTATTTTCATCAATTTCAACATCTCGACTAATGACGAGCTTTCTTGTTTGTAGGTTGTAAACTCGATAGCCTTTTGATTGTGTGTTATATCCCAAGAATATTCCTCATATAGTATTGTCTTCAAGCTTGTGCCTATGTATGTAACAGATAGATCTAAATACTTGTAGGTGTTTGGCTGATGGCTTTCTTCCACTCCAAGCTTCAATAGGAGTCTTGTCTTGGACTACCTTAGTTGGACATCTGTTTAAAATGTAAAGTGCAGTGTAGACTGCTTCAGCCCAAAAACTGTTAGGCATACCTTTCTTTTTTAGCATTGATCTTGCCATCTCCATGACTGTGCAATTTTTTCTTTCTGACACACCATTTTATTGTGGAGTATATGCGACTGTGAGTTGTCTCTTTATGCCTTCATCTTCGTAGAATTTGTCAAACTCGCGAGATGTATACTCCTTTCCACAATCACTTCTAAGTACCTTTATCTATTTTCCACTTTGCTTCTCGAAAGGGCCTTGAATTTTTTGAATATTCCAAAGACTTATGACTTTGCCTTTAAGAAATAGACCCATGTCATTCTAGAGAAGTCATCAATGAAAAGGATGAAATACCTATTGTTGTGATGTGAAGGCGTCCTCATTGGTCCACAAACATCAGTATGGATAAACTCTAGTAAGTCTTTTGCTCTCTATGCTTTGTCTGTCGAGAATGGTAATCGATGTTGTTTACCAAGGAGACATCCTTCGCATGATTCATTATTCTCCTTAAAGCATGGAAGATCTCTCATCATGTTTTTCTGATATAGAAGCTTTAAGGCATGTGTGTTGAAGTGGCCAAATCTCCTATGCCAAAGCCATGAGTCATCAACTTCTGCCTTCATGGCAATATTAGTTCTAGGTTTGAAGCATATGGGAAAATCTTTATTTCTCTTCTCCATTTTTACTTGGCCAATTTCTATCTTTCTACCACTACAAAAAATTATGTAAGTTACGGCAGTTTTGTGTGTGTTAAATACGACATTTTGAACCGCCATAATTGACATACATTTATGATTTCATAATATAATAAACCTGTTCAATAATAAACGCAAAAATATAAACTTATAAAAGTACACAAAAAATTAGTCAAAATTAATTTTATAGATGATTTTAGATAACAAAGTATTTTCATCATTTGATCACAATTACTTATCCATGTCAATATCCAAAAAAAAGAAAAGACAATACATATGTCAATATCCAAAATAAAGACAATACACATATCAAGACATTATCAACATCAAAATATCAATTTGTGTTGTTTGCTCCACTTCATCCTACGTTGTCATTTGGAGATGGCACACCGCTTCCAATATCTGGTACCTGTAGTAAATAAAACATATAAGTAATGTTTTATTGAAATAAATTAAGAAATAAATAAAACAACTTTAAGTCATTTACTTAAGTAAATTATACCTCAATAACTGAGGGACGTGGCAAACTTGCAGCAATAGAAGCTAGGTATTCTAGAACATCTTCTTTAAAAGCAATGTAGGCAAGTAATGCTTGCATTTGGATTTTCATAATTGCAAGCTCATTTTCTATCCTCACAAACTTGTCGTTTGTATTTGGAGAAGTTCCACTAGATGAAGCAAAATTCATACCACTTAATCTTGTAGTAGACTTTTTAAAACTAAATTTGCCTATGTACAACCAACATGAGTTTTTATCAAAGTTACAAGTAGGGCAAGCAAGACCAGTGTGCGTTCCATCCAAATAAATTTCCTAGTCCAGGGAAGTCACTAATTGTCCACATCAAAACCGTTCGTAGTGTAAACATTTCTTTTTTCGAATAATCAAATGTTTGCACTTCATCATACTATAACTCCTTCAATTCTTTGATTAGTGGTTCTAAGTAGACATCAATGTCATTCCCTACCATTTGTTTACCAGGGATTATCATAGAGAGGATAAAGGAGGTTTGCTTCATACACTCCCAAGGAGGGCGATTGTATGGTATGGGGACCACTGGCCATATACTGTGACTTGTACTCATGTTCCCAAAAGGATTGAAACCATTAGTAGCTAATCCTAATCGTACATTCCGAGGATCATTTACAAATTTTGGATGCAATAGATCAAATGTTTTCCAAGCCTCAGAATATCTAGGATGCCTCATTAATCCATCTTGGTTATTTCCGGATGCATGCCATGTCATTGAATCAGCTGTCTTAGAACACATAAACAATCTTTGCAATCTCGACTTTAATGGAAAGTAACGCAAGATCTTTGCAAATTACTTCTTATTTTTATCTTTCCATTTAGACGTCTTGCACCTTTTACATTCTTCTCAGCCTTCATTCTCTTCACCCTAATATAGCATGCAATCTTTTGGGCAAGCTGGTATTTTGACATATTTAAGACCAAGTTTGGTAATAACATTCTTAGCCTCACACAAGGAGTTAGGAAACTTAGCATGTTCAAATGCATCCTTTAGCAAGTCTAGAATCATTGTCATTGCCTTGTCACTCATTCTACACATGCACTTAATATGATACAAATTTAGCATGAATGATAGTTTCGAATACTTTGTACAACTTTCATATAATGGTTGGTTATTGTCCTTCAAAAGAGCATCAAAGTTTGTATTTCCTTCATCACGCACCATATTATTTTGCACATCATCATCTTCAATAGCCTCGTCAAAATCATCAACATCATGCCCCGCAAACCTAAAGGCATCATTCAACATATCTTCCATTTGATTTCGAGATTCTAAAATATCTTCAACCACATATGCACTTGTAGTAGTCAAAGGTTCGCTTACACTTGATCCTTCACCATGAAAATACCATTTTTTGTAGTTTTGAGGAAAGCTCTACATGTTAAGTGTTCTTCAACAGCATCCCTAGTTTGCCATTTTTTAAAACCACACTTTGAACATGAACACTTGATGACAAGACCATTACCATGTTCAAAAGCAAAATCCAAAAAGACGTTCAATCCTTTTGCATATTCAATGGTGTTTCGTGGTTTAGAAATCCACGATTTATCTATTGGCATGACTACACAAAAAAATACAAAAACAAAATTTAATTATATAACAAATACTAGTTGAAGGCCAATAATAGAGAGAGAAATTTTGAGTGTGCTAACTATCTAATTATATTACCAATTATTTTGAAAAAAATATTATAATCCAAAACACGAAGAACATAGGAATATTTAACTAATAAAGTAAGATAGAGAGTGAGAAATTACCTGGATAACTATCTTTGATCCAATAAATGGTTTAATGTTATGAGATTAAGCCTATAAAAGAGAAGTAAATTATACATATTAATAATAACTAAAAAATTATTGCAATAATAAAAAACAAAAGTTAAATGAAAAAATAAGGATGCACTAAGTTTTTGTATGTTTATTCAACTTCATTTTTCTCCTTTTGGCAGTTAGATGAAATTATTAGATGAAATTAATTTGTAGTTAGCTTTAGGAAGAATCTGTGAAATAATCTTATGCTTGTCAATTAGTATCAATCACTTTCAAAAGCAAAAAATAATGAGTCCCCTCCCCTTTGCCATTCCATGTCAAACAATTCATAAGAATTTAATCCAAACCATCTTTATCATATTGATGTAAACTACACACGTTATAAATTCACATTGTAATAAAGAAATGGGCCCACTATTGCAAAAATTTAATTCTACTCGGTTGTAAATGTTCCCAAGGTAATAAAAAAGAAAAACTAATTTATTTTCTTTACACCATTTTCTAACAGTAAACAAAAACTAATTTATTTTCTTTACACCATTTTCTTTTTTAGTCAATTATAACATTTGATTCTTAATTAGTTAAGGTAAAAGAACTTATAATTTAATGAGACTCCTCAACTTGCAATGAAATACTTTCTAGGTAATAAATGAAAAAGGTTATTACAAATATAACTAGCTGTTAAAAGTGAAGACAAACCTCTCCCTGACAACAATTCTAGCAAAAACTCCTCCATATGCACGATTTATACTCCTATGGTTTCTAGGTAGCCTTGACCTCTTGTATTCCGCAAGCCTCAAATGTGGAATCTGCAATTATCAGGCAAACTTTAGAATTCAGAGCTAAAAAGTTAAATTTAATAAAAAACACAAGAAACATAACATTCTTTTATAATACAAAAAACACCTTATAATCCAATGCTTATAGATATACTTAAATAGAATAATCATGATATTGTTTGTTTCAACTTTTTTTTTCATCGAAATCGTGATATTGTGTATGTGATATCTGAGCCAATTATTTAGTATCTACTGGTCCCAAATCTGTGAGAGAATAAGTTGTTATATACTATATACTAATATAACATATTTCTTTGCCAGTTTTACTTTCGTAGAGTTCAAGTAGCAGTCCCCTGAGGATTCAATAGCCACTATATATACCATTTCACACTAGATCTCTCTCATGTTTTTGCTTTCCATGTTCTCTGATTCTTGCTAGTAATAAAATAGAATAATTGTATCAATTTCACGTAAACTACACTTTAATTTTAATTTGTAACTTGTCTTTGATTTTAATCCAAGGCCTAAATGATAGGCAGTTAATTAACATGGCCCTACCTCTCTCAAGATTTTTTTCTCTTCTAAAAGTCATGTACATAATGTTATTGTTGTTATTAATTTTTATTATTTTAACTTGACTTTGAGCTCTTAGATCTGTTATTTTGACCTCTATATGCACGTACTTACATTTTAATATATATGATATGTTTTTGTTTGTTTATTCTTGACTTTCGTTATTTATGGTACCGTCCTTGTAGATAAGGTATCTACTTTCATGTCATTTATCATACATTTCTAGTAAAATTTAAATGTTCAAATTATTTACATGATATTCTACTACCTTTGTCCCTTTACAAATGGTCCACCCATTATTGGTAAAATACCAAAACTTGTAAACTGCTAAAAATTTCTTAACATGTGATGTCATCAATTTAGTTAGTTTTACACTACATATAGCTACACTTGATACACTAAAAAAATTTACATGATCACTATTGTTTTTGATAAAGAAAAAAAGACTCTAGAATGTGCAGTTATAAAGTCCACAAGAAGTGGAATTACTTGTTTTCATGCTCTGACAGGAGGCTATTTATTGAAGAGGCACCCAACTACTCCCACAGGAAACCCTTTCCAGTGGTAGGCCCTCATGTTAATTATACGATAAACACTAAAACAACAAACATTTTCCACCAAAAACATACAAATCAAAGGCAAAGATGAAGGAGAAAGACAAAGAAAAAGAACCCACACTTAACTATATCATATATAGACAAGGGAAAGCAAAGAAACATGCAATGTTGAGTACATCATATTTATGGATTAATTAATTAACAAAATTAAGCAATATTAGCTAGTTGAGTAATAGATTCATCATATAGTTAACTGTTTTTGCGTGGCTTGGTATGGAATTTCGTATTATGTATTATGGTTTACATAAACATATATAGACTTGGATTTTGTTTAACTATGCAGACTGATAAAGCTTCAATGTTGGATGAGGTGATAGAATATTTGAAGCAGTTGCAAGCATAGGTGCAGATGATGAACAAAATAAGTCAATAACAAAACACTAAAACTACACACCACAATGAAAAAGAAGGAATTGAAAGGTTAACAAAAAGCACACCCTTGAATCCTCTTGATAGTGACGGGGCGGGGCACTTGAGTCTACTAGCCCTCCTCTTGGTGTTTTGATAAACGAGCTTCCCACCTTCATTACATCAACAACACCAAACACAGACCCCCTTAGAATCAGATTGAAATTGGAAACAAAAAGGTTCAGATCGGAAGAGGTCTCTCTCGCACAAAAATATGCTGAAATAAAATAATGGTTCTAATCCAGAACAATAATGAGACCAAAACTAACATCTAACCTGAAATATCAATGAGCAAATTAACCCAGCACTAGAACAACGAGAAATTAGTAAAGTGAACAACGAGAAATTCAAAACTCAGAACCCTAAATCACCATTTATTTTGCTAAACTTACCAAAACCTAAAACCAACAACTTCCCTCGTAGAACGGTGTTGACGACGAGCTTCGCAAACGAACAGAATAAACGAACTTCAGAAATTGAAGAATGAAAGGGGTTATGTGATGAAGGATTATGTTGTTCCTTTTTAAGATTATTGAATATGGTGTGAGTTGATTAAGAAATCTAAGTGAAATCCCCATTGGACATTAAGATAGCAAGCTATCTAGATGTGAAGGTTCCTTTCACAAAGCTCAAGAGAAGAAGATGATGGATTGATTCAAAACAAAAAGGAAATGGAAAGCACATAAACCATAGAAAACCAAGAACAATTAAAGGAAGAAGAAAACATAAAATGAAAAGGAAAGAAATGGTAAAAATGTGAGAAGCACGCCACTACAAGGCTAGGCTAGAAGCCATGGCAACCTTGAAGATGAGTGGATGTGTGCCGCCACTTGCTATGCAAGATAAGGCTTAAAAGTATTCACTCCCAAGGGAGGAAACTCTCACAAATGGTTGAGACACAAGAGTGTTTTTACTTCAAAATGTTCAACCGTTTTACATGTCTAGGAGCACCCCTTATATAGAAGAGTTTAGGGGCCTCTAAGCAAATAAAAGATACCTAAGGATGTCTCTACAAAAACCTAACCCTAGCTTCTAAAAACTAGGTCAAATAAGGTTACAAAAATGAGAGACAAAAGAGCCAACTATGGTGTGTGCAAGGCTAATTTCGTTCTAGCACAAAAGAAGACAAAGAATGTGTCTCATATGTCTCCAAAAAGTGGCCAAAGTGTGCTAAAAACAAAGGAGACCAAAGGTACATAGGTACACTTGCTTCATGCCTTTTACTTTATGCTTTATGCCTTTGCTTTACTCTCTCCTCCACATCATTTATGCTCCCCAATCACCATGCGCCACCTAGCATTGCTTTCTTACTCCTAATTAACCTACAAAGAAAATAAACATAGATTAGCATGTTGGCTTAAGTCAAGTCAACTATAGTCAACAAGTCAAACCTAGTCAAAGGTCAACAAGTCAACTAAAGTTGATTCAACTAAGTCAACTTAGGGAATCAAAAATAACAAACACAAATGAAAGGGATGAAGGATTAGTGAACTTCCTTTCTAAACATGCTTAGTCTTCTTAAGCTTGTGCCTTTATCCTTGGTTGGGGTCAATCCTTCATCATTATGGCGCCGCGACCACGAACGAAATAGTGAGCTCCATAAACGAACAATATTCTGCAAAACGAACCGAACAGTGAGCTCCAGAAATTGAAGAGCGAATGGCGACGACGACCTTTCATATCTTCTTGGGAAATGGTTTCGAAGGCTTCAGATCTATGTGCAGTGTGCTCGGAGGCTTCAATACAGTCAATGTGCAAAATGATTTGCTCGAAGGCTTCAATATAGTCAATATTCACTAATCTAATTAATTCGAACAGGAAAATGTTTATGATGTGATTTATTAAAATATGGCAGTTAAAATTGACATATTTTACATATAAAATATGGCAGTTTTCCACTATTAATAAATGGCGGTTAAAATCGTCGTATATCACAGGTAAAATATGGTAGTTCAAAAAATGTCATATTATGTTGTAAAAAATGGTTGTTTTAAATAACGACCATATTTAAACTGCCATAATTTTCAAGATTTTTTGTAGTGTACTGTCATAAATTTTGCATGTATCTTTCTCAAAGTGAAGAGAATATCCATTCTCCATTATTTGGCCAATACTTAAAAGATTCTCTTTAAGATTGGGAACCATTAAAACATCCTTGATGAATTTCGTACCTTTCTTTGTCTCCACCATGACAATTCCTTTGCCTTGAGACTCCACTATGGCACTGTTTCCTAGTCGCGGTTTTTTTCCCAAACTGGTGCAATTTTTTTTTTCAATTTCCTAAAATGGTGCAGTTTTTTTTTTTTAATTCCCGACAGAGGTAAGTCGTGAGAAAATGACACGACTTCATCTTAAAGAAGTCGTGCCAAAATAAGGCGATTTTAATTAAAATAAGCTGAAGTCGTGTCAACATGGAGAGACTTCTGTGTTATGAAGAAGTCGTGCCATATTCAGACGACTTTAATTAACATTTTAAGCAAAGTCGTGCCAATATGGAAAGACTTCATTATTAAATTGTTAATGAAGAAGTCGTCCCATATTGGAGAGACTTCAGTGTTGTATTGATAATGAAGAAGTCGTACCATATTAGAACGACTTTAATTCGAATAAAAATTAAATATTTTTTAGTCATATTAATTAGTTAAATAATAATGCATATAAGTAATTAAAAATTTCATGATGATTTTGGTTTCTTATAATAGGGCATGAAAGTTATCTATGAGAGCCTGTGCCACAAGGAGGTCTTCTTCGGTGTCGTCTAGGTCTAGGTGAAGATAATGATGATGACGATCCAGTTTAGAGCCCTAAATTAAGACCTAGACGACACCGAAGAAGACCTCCTTGTGGCACAGGCTCTCATAGATAACTTTCATGCCCTATTATAAGAAACCAAAATCATCATAAAATTTTTAATTACTTATATGCATTATTATTTAACTAATTAACATGACTAAAAAATATTTAATTTTTATTCGAACTAAAGTTGTTCCAATATGGTACGACTTCTTCATTATCAATACAACACTGAAGTCTCTCCAATATGGGACGACTTCTTCATTAACAATTTAATATTGAAGTCTTTCCGTATTGACACGACTTTGCTTTAAATGTTAATTAAAGTCGTCTGAATATGGCACGACTTCTTCATAACACAGAAGTCTCTCCATGTTGGCACGACTTCAGCTTATTTTAATCAAATTCGCCTTAATTTGGCACGACTTCTTCAAGATGAAGTCGTGTCATTTTTTCACGACTTACCTCTACCAGGAATTTAAAAAAAAACTGCACCATTTTAGGAAATTGGAAAAAAAATTGCACCAGCTTGGGAAAAAAACCAACTTTAACATTCACAAATTTATCAATTTCTTTGAAGATGCTTTGATCTTTGGCCATGTGATTGCTGCATCCACTATCCAAGTACCAACTTTCTCCTCCGCTGGGAGATTCTTGATAGGCATAAAATAAGCGTTGCTCTTGATTATGTTCTTCAGCAAAGTTTGCTTTATGCTTATTTTTATTACGACAATACTTCTCTACGTTGCCAAATTTCTCGCAGTACTAACATTGAGGTTTTCCATAATGCCAACAATCTTTTTCCATGTGACTTGCCTTTTTACATATGCCACATGGGGGATATTTTCCTTGACGGGTCATGGGGAAGCTTCTAGAATTTTCTTTATTTCTCCTCTACTTTTATTTCCTTCATATTCTTTGTTCTGAGACTGTAATTTTAGTTTTGATTGAAAGGCATTTTCGACCGAGTCTTCTTCATGCCTTTTCAATCTTTGTTCATAAGCTTCAAGAGAGCCCATTAGTTGTGTTACTGACAATGTGGCCAAATCTTTTGTTTGTTCAATCGCAGTTGCGATTGCATCATATTTTTGGGGAATAGAAATTAAAATTTTCTCAACGATTTTTTTGTCAAGAATAGTTTCCCCATAGGCTCTCATCCGGCTAACTATTTTCTTTATTCTACAATAGTAGTCTTTAATGGTCTCAAATTATTTCATTCTTATTAATTCAAACTCTCGTCTTAGAGAATGATGTTTAAAATTGCATACCTCATCACTTCCTTGAAACTCTTCTTATATTGTGTTCCAAGCTTGCTTTGCACTTGTGGCACCTATTATTCTCGGAAAGATTGTGTCATCAACTACTTGTTGAAGAGCAAATAAAGCCCTTGAATCCTTTTGTTTCTTTTCCTTCAACTCCTTCTTTTGAGCTGCAGTAAGAGTGGAAGTGTCTTTTGGAATAGTGAATCCCTTCATAAGTCTTGGGAGCGAAATAATATCTTCATTTTGACACTCCAAAAATCATAATTTTCTCTTGCGAAAATATGTACTGGAATTGATGATGTTTGATTGGTAGTGGCCATGGGTTGAGAAAATATTTTGGAAGTAGTATAGAATGGAGTTCTAGTTTTTTTGAAGTAGTTGAAAATTTTATCTACGCCCGGTAGATGACCGAACGTAGCTCTGGTACCACTGATAGTATTTTTAGGTTTTTAGTTGAAGGGATAAAGAAAATGTGTAGATAGTAGAGTGTAAAATTAGTAGTTGGAGAAGTGTATTTTGTAGTTGAGAGTAGTTGTATTGGATGTTGTGTTAGTTTTTCTTGATGTTCCAAATGGTAGGATACATGGGGTATTTATAGACCCATAGATTATTCTAGAAGCTTCTAGCTAGAACTTGAGCAAATAGTTCTAGATTTTTCTACATAGTAGAATGTTCTTGACTTTTCTTCCTATCCTAAGCTTTTCTGCAATATTCTAGAAGTTTCATTACATTTCAATAACTTTATCATAGATTTTTCTAGATTGTTCTAGAATTTGCATTATACTTTAATATTATCAAGGAACACGTTGTGAGGATTGTCAAAGTGGATAATGGGATGGTTGCTACCTTGATGAAGATACTCAATTCCTTTAGCTATACCGAGAGCAATGTGTTGAAGCTTCTCCCAGCCAAGGAAATGGTCCTTGTCTTCTGGTGGAAATATGAAGCTCTGTAAGGAACCGTTTGGAAAGAAATTGTAGACAAGAGCACAATGGAGTCCTTCTGCACAGAATCCGAGCAAACGCACAACATTGATGTGATGGATTTGGCCCATAATCCCCACCTCATTGATGAACTCATCCTCTCCTTCTATATTGTTGAGGATCTTCTCCAAGCTTTTCCTTAAAGCCATTGGTGATTCTTTTAAGGTCGGCGTAGGTGAATCTTGCAGACTTTTCTGCCCTGTAGTCTTCTAAAAACTTGTCCACTCGTTCTTGGTGTTCTTGATTTTCCCTAAAATAGAGGAAGCTCTTAAAGACAACAATGATCACCAGCCCAAAAAAGATCGAACCTATAATAGAAGTTGGAGACTTCATTAAGAAAAGAAAGACAGATTTATTTACTTATGATAGTGTTTGTTCCAACTCTTATGCTTTTACTTTTTAATGCCATTCAATTGTTGACATCCGAAATTGTAGGAATAAGGAATTAAACTATATTAAAAACCGAGCGTGTAAGAGTGTTTGATCTGACCTGTAGAACCAAAAATAAAAGATTTAGGAACGTGAATTCCCTTCCGTTTGCATTCAAAACATTTGATCCTTCTGTGTCATTATTGGTCTTTGTTGGGTATTGGGCTCTCTTCCTATGTGGAGAAAAGGCCCAAAACTTGAAAATACCATGTCTCACTTAACCTAGTGGAGAGGGGGCTATAAAATAAATAGAGTGGCAGAACAATAGAGTCAGAACACATTGAAAGCCCTAACACATAGAGGGAGAGGTAGAGGGAAAATTCTCTTCACGTTTTTCACAAAGCTGTCACCATAAATTCGGCACTGCGGATTCGTTGACCGTTGGATCGGGCTGAAATTTTTACAGCAGGTTTGGAACTCATTGCTCTTCATTCTAACTGATCGGTTCGTTGATACGAGGTCCTAGTTGGGAGATATTAATTTCGCACTACAGTAGTGATATTATAGGTTTTCCTCTCTTGTTCTTCTCTATTTTGAAAGCTTTGTTGCTTTGTTATTTGGTTGGGTGTTGGCACTAATTTGTGCTATTGATTGATACTCTTTTGTACTCTTGTTGATCATAGTGGAGCTATTTCTTTGGTCTGGACGACTCGTGTTTTTACCCTTAATTTGAGGGGTTTACCACGTTAAAAATCTTGGTGCCTTTATTTGTGCCTTTGGTGACTTATTAGTGCTGCTCTTTGATTATTGTTCCTCATAGATTCTTGCAAGTTAGGGGAAATTATATCCACTACATTCTGTGGTATATTGTTTGTGTTGTTGTTTTCCCCATCAGAGTGGTATCAAAGCTTTTGGTTAGGTTATATTTACTTGCTTGAATGATGGAGGCAAATGCAAAGATGATTGCTTTGAATGGTACAAATTATCATTTGTGGAAGGACAAGATGAAAGATTTATTATTTGTCAAGAAATATCATCTTCCGGTCTTTACTACACAGAAGCAAGATTCTATGTCTGAAGAAGAATGAGACTTTTAAGCACCAACAGGTATGTGGTTTTATTCGACAATATGTTGAAGATAATGTTTATAATCATATTGCTAATGAGACACATGTCAGAGCTTTGTGGGAGAAGATTGAGTCTTTGCATGCTTCTAAGTCGGGCAATAATAAATTATATTTGTTAAATTGCTTGATGAATTTGAGGTACAGGAAGAATTCTTCTATTTCTGATCACTTAAATGAGTTTCAAGGGCTCCTAGATCAATTGTCAAGAATAGGCATAAAGTTTGATGACGAAGTTATGGGATTATGGTTGCTTAATACTCTACTAGAATCTTATGAGGTATTTCGGGTTTCAATTACGAACTCTGCCTTGAATGGTGTTGTTTCTTTTCAGATGGCAAAGAACGGTGCTCTTAATGAAGAGATGAGAAGGAAGGCACATGGTTCTTCATCTTAGTCTGAGATGCTTGTTACAGAAGCTAGGGGAAGAAGTCAGAAAAAGGAACATAAAGGTGGTAGAGAGAAGAGTAGGAGCAAGTCCAAGTCAAGATACAAGAATTTAGAGTGCCATTTTTGTCATAAAACTGGGCACATTTAGAAATACTGTTTTAAGTGAAAAAAAGAGAACAAAGATAAGAAGGGCAAGCAGAGAGAGAATGACCATGATGATGATCGTGTCACTACTGCTACAGATGGTGATCTTGTTTTTCTTCATGACTTTGAGTCCGTTAATCTTGTATCTAATGAGAGCATGTGGATTATTGATAGTGGTGCTACACTGCATGTTATACCTAGGAAGGAGTTCTTCACATCTTACACTTCTGGTGATTTTGGAGTGTTGATGATGGGTAATGATGGTAAGTCTAAAGTGATTGGTGTTGGTGATGTTTGCCTGCAAACCAACATGGGAGTGCGGTTGTTGCTTAAAGGAGTCAAACATGCTCCGGATGTCCGTTTTAATTTAATCTCTGTGCAGTTGCTTGATGATTGTGGTAATGACAATCACTTTGGTTCTAGTAAATGGAAGCTCACTAAAGGTAACTTGGTTATGGCCAAAGGGGAGAAATAATCTAAATTGTACTGGACTAAAGCTTTGGTTGCTAAAGACAGTGTGAATGCTATGTATATGGAGGCATCTTTGTGGCACCAAAGACTTGGTCATATAAGTGAGAAAGGGCTTAACTGCTTAGCTAAAAAGGATGTGCTTATGAGATTGAGAAATGCAGAATTGGAGAAATGTTCTCATTGCATGGCTGGTAAACAAACAAGAGTATCTTTTAAGAAGCATCATCCCTCAAGGAAGTCAAAATTGCTTGAATTGGTGCATTTTCTGATGTTTGTGGCCCATTAAAGGTAAAGTCATTTAGTGTTTCACTTTACTTTGTTACTTTTATTGATGATTCTTCCAAGAAGCTATGGGTCTATGCTCTTCAGCGGAAAGATCAAGTACTTGAAAAGTTCAAGGAATTTCATGCTATGGTTGAGAGATAATCAGGCAAGAAGCTGAAATGCATCCGTAGTGATAATGGTGGTGAGTACCGTGGACCTTTTGATGTTTATTGCAGGCAGCATGGTATTAGACACGAGAAGACTCCTCCTAAAACTCCTCAGTTGAATGGTCTGGCGGAGAGGATGAATAGGACCTTGGTTGAAAGGGTTACATGTATGCTTTCAGAAGCAAAGTTGCCTAAGCACTTTTGGGGAGAGGCATTGCTTATAGCTGTGCATGTTATTAATCTCAGTCCCGCAGTTGCTTTGAATACTGAGGTGCCAGACAAAATTTGGTTTTTTAAGAATGTTAGCTATGATCATTTGCGTGTGTTGGTTGCAGGGCATTTGTTCATGTTCCTAAGGATGAAAGATCCGAGTTAGATAAAAAGACAAGGCAATGTATCTTTATTGGCTTTGGTGAGGATGAATTTGGCTACAGGTTTTATGATCTTGTTGAGAAGAAGCTTGTTAGAAGTCGTGATGTACAATTCATGGAAGACCAAACATTGAAGACATTGATAAGGTGGAGAAGACCACACCCGAGAAAGATAGTAATCTCACTAATGGTAATCCGATGAGGTTGCCCGCTTACAATTTGGAGAATGTTGAAACAGAAGCTCAAGAAAATGAACAACATGGTGATGTTGATGATCAACAGGTTAGAAGTGGAGTAGAGGTTCCAATTAATGATACTCAAGAGGAACATGATGATGATGATCTTGGTGATGTACCTAAACCATCTCAAGTCCAACTCAGGAGGTCTAATAGACAGAAACAACCTTCTACAAGATATTCTTGTGATGAGTACATAACCTTGACTGACGGTGGAGAACCTGAGTGTTTTGAAGAGGTATAGTTCATTGCTATTAGTGAAGCATGCAAGGAGTTGCTATGGTTGAAGAAATTCTTGTAGGAGCTTGGTTTTGTGCAGAACAACTATCCATTATTTGTGGATAGTCAAAGTGCTGTCTATCCTGGTAAGAATCCAACTTTTCATTCTAGATCCAAACATATTGATGTGAGGTATCATTGGATACGTGATGCTTTCGATGCTAAGTTGTTGGAGTTGGAAAAAGTTCATACAGATGATAATGGTGCTGATATGATGACTAAAGCATTGCCAAGAGCCAAGTTTGAAGTTTGTTTTGAGATCGTCGGTTTGGCGGTTATTTCCACATAGTTGTGAGGGGGAGATTTGTTGGGTATTGGTTCCCTTCCTATGTGGAGAAAAGGCCCAAAACTTGAAAAGCCCATGTCTCACTTAACCTAGTGGAGAGGGGCTATAAAATAAATAGAGTGGCAGAACAATAGAGTCAGAACACACTGAAAGCCCTAACACATAGAGGGAGAGGTAGAGGGAAAATTCTCTTCATGTTTTTCACAGAGTTTTCACTGTAAATTCGGCACTGCGGATTCGTTGACCGTTGGATCGGGCTGATATTTTTACAGCAGGTTCGGAACTCATTGCTCTTCATTCTGACCGGTCGGATCATTGATACGAGATCTTATTTGGGAGATATTAATTTCGCATTGCAGCCGTGATATTATAGGTTTTCCTCTCGTTCTTTTCTATTTTGAAAGCTTTGTTGCTTTGTTATTTGGTTGGGTGTTGGTACTAATTTGTGCTATTGATTGAGACTCTTTTGTACTCTTGTTAATCATAGTAGAGCTATTTCTTTGGTCTGAACGACTCGTGTTTTTACCCTTGATTTGAGGGGTTTTCCATGTTAAAAATCTTGGTGCCTTTATTTGTGCCTTTGGTGATATATTATTGCTGCTCTTTGATTATTGCTCCTCATAGATTCTTGCAAGTTAGGAGAAATTATATCCGCTGCATTCTCTGGTATATTGTTTGTATTGTTGTTTTCCCCATCGGTCTTCCATTTACATCTCTTGCCTTTTGCTTCTCACTCAGCACAATTTGGTTTCGGCCATTTCAAATATAAGGCATTGTAGTGGACGGCCGCGATTGGTGCAGTGATATTGAACATCTGGGTACAGGATGTTAGATCCAATCTGAGGACACTTTCAAAAGAATTAGCCATGTAAATAGGACAGGAGACCATATCTTGTCGCATGTAGTTGTTTCTGAGGTATGGAAGCCCCGCTGAAGTGCAGTTGAAGAAGATCAAGTTGTTTTCTGGTCCATCATATCGTGATTCTAATTGGTAACTTCGAATAAAATTGATGACTTGCATAAACTTGTTGGTTAAGTAGTTTTCCGGGTCAGTTAACCTAATTTCCTGGTTTTGGTAGTCTATATCAGTGACTTGGAGTTTAATCGTAGAAAGCACAAGATGGGTCACATTTTTTTCAGTACAAGAAAGACAAAGACGGGGATCAGTTGGAAGGGAAATCTAATAAGGGGTTCGTCCGGTCCACAAGACAAATTCTAATGGCACTCGTTATGAGCACTGCCACTTCTGATAAGAATAAGCATTAGCAACAGCTTCATCAATACACAATCACGTTGGAGGAGAAGCACACTTGTCATTTCGTTTACTTAGCGATTATTTTTAACAAACCAAGCTGGGTGCCTCTTTTAGTTTATGCTAACACTTCTAATTTCTATTGTTTATTTTTGAAATCAGATGCAGAAGCCACATAGAAAAGATACAAAACTTATGGTTTCTCATAAGACAAAGTCTGCACAATTTTGTTGAAGGAAAAATGAAGTCCCTTAATTAGGACTGCGTCATAAATACGGATAACTATTTAGTCCCGAGGATTGAGTCCCCAAACAATAATTCATTAGTCACACTCATATACAAGACCTTATCAAATTCTTCGAAATTCACGGCCACACAAGTCCAGTCGTTTAGTCCTTCTATCCACATTGTCCTATATCTTTTACTCGTAATAATGCAGAAAAGTCAAGCCAAAGACTAATGAATTGTCATGTGACAATAACAAAAGTTTGTTCCAAGAAATAACCGAAGTATTCCAAGAAATACATAAAGACTAGTAAGTACTCTCTCTTTGGTCTCAAAATAATGGTGAACTTAATACATAATATAAGCTAATCTCAACATTCTAAACTATATCTATGTGAAAGTCTTTTCTTTGCCATAAGTCTAGAGGAGTGTATTGGACTTTTGGTTACATTGTATATATGAAACAATTTGTAATATAAACTATCTTCTACGTTGCGCAAAAAAAAAAAAACACACACACACACACAGAGGAATATTCGAAAACTAAAACAAAAAGACTTGTGATAATATATAAGTAAATTTGTTCACCCAAGTTATCGGAAAGCCTGTGGAATTGGGCTTTAAATATGAGCTTGGATTCTGCTGACAATAGAATTGTTGAAACAGAAAAGAGATTAGGCGTGAGCATGTGGATAGAGAGAGCATTGATAGTGTTGGTGCTTCTACTCCACCAAATTGACGGAGGAGATGGTTGCCTCGCCTCTTCCTGCGGCAAAATCAGGAACATATCTTATCCATTTCGATTGAAAGTAGACCCAGAATGCGGTCCGTATGAGCTATCTTGTGAAAACAATATAACGCTATTATCTTTGCTCTCTGGAAGATTTAATGTGGAGGACATCAACTACAATAATTTCACAATGCGAGTGGTGGATCCTGGACTTCAACAATCAAACTGCTCTTCCCTTCCTCGCTATTTCTTGTCTACATCCAATTTTACTGATTCTCACACCGACACCTTGGATATGTACGAAAATATTTATGAGGAGGAGTATTATCAGTACCAGTATATAGTGTTTTTGAGTTGTAGCCATGGAGTGAGTGGGAAGCGAAAGTACGTGGATACTGGTGGATGCCTGAATTGGGACTCCAAAGGTTACACATACGCTATGGCCGGTGACCTATTAACAAAGGACTTAGAAGTTGGTTGTGATGTAAAGCTGGTTGCTCTCACATCTTGGTGGGGGTTGAACCCAAATAATTATTCCTACGCCATGATGCACACAGCGCTTGTCTATGGATTTTACCTTTCTTGGATTCGTCTCGTCTGCGAGCATACTTGTGGATTTGATAATCATACCTACTGCCATTTCAATGATTCCACCCACAGCGTTCAATGCTTAAATGATGGTATGGCATAAAGGCTTTCTGTTTTTAATTTTAATTAAATTTCAACTTTAAATAAATTTCAATATTTTTAATATTTCTTTTAATTGATCTATATAACTTTTTTATTATAGCAAAAGATATACATAACATACCAAATTTATGTAATTAATTTTGGTATATTTATTCCTATTATAATAACGTTTTTATTACTATTTTTTTATTCTGATTAAGTTTATTTTAAGTGTTTTGAATGGTTAGTTTTTCTAAATTTCTTGTGATCTTTTAGTATGATTTAAATGATTTATTAAATTCCTTTTAACATGTCAACGCTTATTTTATTTATTGCTATAGTCATAGCTAGTTGTGTCATTTCAGCGTTTGGATTCAAAATTTTAATTGCCCAAACTATAAGTTTTATATCAACAAGTATCTTTCTAATTAATTTTATATTTTATGTTAAAATAAAATGATAATTTTATCTTGGTATAATTACTGATTTGGTACCCCAATTTTTTGGTTAAATTCAATTTGGTACCCATATTTTTTGTTTGTTCAATTTAGTACCCAAATTATCTAAAAAGATTCAATTTGGTCATCTCCGATAAGTTGGAGTTAACACAGTGTACTGACACGGTGTTAACTCTAACTTAACAAAGATGATCAAATTTTGGGGTACTAAATTGAACAAACCAAAAATTAATTGAACTTAACAAAAAAGTTGAAGTACCAAATCAGTAATTATACCTTTTATCTTTCATTAATCAGTGACTAAAGGGACTTTTATTAGATAGATTATGAATTTGTGAAATTATGTAAATAGCCTTCCTTATTGCGTTGTAATTATCTTATATTGATACCCTCTTTCTTTTTTGGGCAACAGCGATACCTTCGGAGCCTTCGGGTAAATATCCTACCTCTTTGGATTACCTACTCTTTAATTCGTCAATTTTGATTCTACATATCAACCGTATAATATGCATTTTTTCTAATCTTTCATGTTTAATCTCTTAATTTAGATTTGAATTCTTTTATTTTGATCTTTTAAATTAAAATTATTTTCTTCTCAATTTTTATAATGATTTTTCTATCGATGTATACATTATCAAATACTTGACCGATATGATTCAAATTGTGTTTTCTGACTTATAAAACATGAATTTTAATGATTTTTAATAAAATATTTAATCTCTTATTATAGTTAGAAAATATTATTTCTGAAGATTTTTAAGAGTGATAATTGATAACAACAAAAGACAAAGACAAATAAAAAAGAAGAGTAATAGAGTTCCTAATTAACCATTTAGGAAATCTAAAGATTCAAGACATTAAGAAAGCCACAAAAATATAAGTATAAAAGTTGTATATAGAATAGTTTTCCAACAATAGTACTATATGTATTACGAACAGATAAAAACTTATTAAAGGAAACATATTTCACATTTTGAACTCAATAGTGTGTCAAATATGCTACTATAAAAAAGACGAGCATGTGCTAAGATAGTGAAATATACTCAGATTGAGAGAGAGGATAACTTCGAGGAGAATTTACAACTTCAATCCCCAGGAAATAAAAAAGAGAGCCAAAATCCTTCTTTGAAACTATTTTGCCACCTGTACTTTTAACTCCACAACCCAGTCTACATCCTCTCATGTGACTATTATGTTGTCAAATACAGAGCGAGAATAGTACAACCACGAGAATGAGTATTTAGAAACAAAGCAGAGAATGTGTAAATTCATGAATGAGGGATAGTTTTTTAAGCAACTCCATTTTGCTAAGATTACATGAAGTTTGATGAAGAGTGTCATTGATGGCAAGTATAAAAGGTCACCCTATCTATAACTTATACCAATCACCCTCTAGGATGAGGATCTTGCACATAATATAGCGAGTAGAAGAAAAAAGAAAAAGAGATATCATAGTCACATAGTAAACATTTGAAGAGTCAAAAGAAATATAGTAAACATATAAAAGGGACAAAGTAAATGTGGAGATACATTCAGTACCTACTAATGACGTTAAGGAACCATCAACGATCATAATAGTTATAGGTGGGACGATTTTGGTATTGGCAATTTTATCTCTATTATATAATAACATTTTGATAACTAATATATACTTTTTTTTTAATTTTGATTAACTTTATGTTATGTGTCATTAGTGAAAAAGAAGTGTTTTCCATTAATCTATTTTGGCTCAACTAACACTAGTGCAGTAAGGACTTTTGGCACCGGTTGTTTTTTGTATTTTGCCCCGATTCCAGAACCGGGGAATATTAAGGCGAGGTCAAAAGGACATGACTTTTGGCCTCAAGCCAAAGCACAATCTGCAGTTTTTGAACCCTAGCGACCATCTTCTTCACACTTCCTCCACGTACAAATTTGTCGACCATATTCACCTAAAATTCTTCCAATCAAATTAATCCCAATTGAAAACCTAATTAATAGAGAATTAATTAACTAAACAAAAAACACTCTGCAAGGCAAACCCCAAACCCACTTTCTCTCTCTCACAAGCCCTGCCCATACGTGACTTAAAATAGATCGCATATCGTGAACCAAAGGCACGTCGTTGCGAACCAGATTGAAGCTCATGAACCTACAAACCATATCTTACTCCACCGCATGGGAGAGTCGTTTGAGTGTGCAAAAAATCGCAAACCACCACCAATGGCAATCGCGAACCAGATTGGCACTTGGACCAGATCACGCAGCAGAGGTTTGATTTGGGGATGAAGAGGAACAATATTGTAATTCACGATTTGGGGACCTAAATAAGATATATAGCCTCGGTTCAATTAATAATCAAGGCCTAAAGTGTATACTGCCTCGGTCCTATTTCACCCGAGGCAAAAAACTCTGCTCGCAATGGCATTTTTGAAATTTTGAGGAACTCTGATGCCTTATAGGATTCGGTTGCCTTTTGACTGAGGCAAAAAAGCCCTATAGGCTTCAGTTAACTTTTGACCCGAGGCAAAAAAGTTCAAAAAATTGCAAAAGTGTCACCGCGTCCTTATAGGCTTCAGTTCTGCAATAATTGAGGCCTATAAGACGATGAAAAACCAACAAATTACACTAGTGTAACATCATATTAAAGGTCGACATAGATGCAGAAGATGTAAAAACACCGTCCATTTATGTCGAACAACAAACTGACATAAACAACCATTTCTACATCTGACTACATCATCCACATACATTAAAAAGGTGTAGTTTTACATCAAATAAACTTTGGCCAATGTACACGGGATTCATCTATAGCAATTTAAAAGCCATTTTTTATAACCGGTATTATCTAATCCAGTTTTTTGCTCTTGCAAATAAATAGATATATTAATACAAAACACTTGGGGTGCTTTAACCTTTTACAAAGAAAAAACTAGTTCATCAAGTATAAATTCAACAAATTTAGCATATAACTTTAGCTACCAAGATAATGCTCATCTTCCTATAAATTTTCACGAAAAGCTCTATAAATTATTCTATACAGGTAGAGTCAAATATGAGGTTATTCTTTTACTCATTCATGTTTTATTCAACTCTCAAGCACAATATCTCAACCTGTCATATGCTACATACACTCCTCTTGCATATGGATTATCAAGTAACTATCCCTGCACCTACTCTACAAAGAACTCATCAAAGCATAGTATAGAGTGATTATTCCATAGATAGTAAGTTGAAGATTGCACCTGCAAGGAGAAAGCAAACACTCTAAACCGTAAAGTCTAGATTATAAGTTAGAAAACCTCGTACAATTAGCCTATTATTGCCCCTACCGCAGTAGTGAAAAAAGGATAATTGGTTTCTAAGCTATAGACCTTAAACAAAGACTGAGACATAGGCACCAATCAGAAAATGAAAAATTGACATTTGTCATTTTATTTTTCAACCATACCCATACCCTTACTTGGGCCAAAATAAAATTCTATTATGGGTTTGGTACACTATTCCTAAAGACAATATTGTTCCTATGATTTCATAGAGTCCGCACTATAGCAATCCACACCCTATTCCATAACATATTACCTTTGTGATTTAGCTCGAATAGATGAAATTGCTTAAAATGTGCTTGAATATGGTTATGACTTACACCTAAGTTTCCAATCATTTGTTGCACATATTGCATATTTTGGTAGCCATTTTACAGCTAAACAAAAGATGATTTATGGTCTCGTCCTGCTCATCGCACATAACACAACTAACATTGCTTAGAATGGCCCCTCTATGCCTTAATTTAACCATTGTCAGCACTTCATTTAGAATAAACCACCATATAAAGAACTTTGTAGAAGGGATAACCTTTACTCTCCATAAGCCTTCAAAGAATTGTTTTTTATCTACATGGCATACACCTTACAACATTTTATATGTTGACTTAATTGTGTATATCATATCTTCCCCATTATTCCACATATAGGTATCGCTTCTTCCTCTAACAAGAGTCTTGCTATCGATTCTTTCCAAGAATGTTTCAATTTGAGGCCTCTCTCATTCAAACCAATGTCTTCTCCAAGAAGAATTCCATTTTCCATCTATCATTGTTCCACTTCCCGCATTTACTTATTGTTTGGTCTTTGTTATATGTGTTTGCATATAACCTATGGTAAGCCTCCTTAAGTGATCTATCCTCCGTTCATTTGTCTTCCCAAAACAAAATCCTACTTCCCAAACCTACTTTCCAGTTCATATTCTCTTCGAACCATAATTTTGTCATCACTAGATCCATTAATCTTTATTAAATCTTTCCACCATCTAGATTCTCTTTGGACAATCTTTATATCATCCAAACTTCAACAAGAACCGTATATAGACTCCATAACATCTTTCCATAACCCTTTTTCATCAATACCTAATATCCACTTCCACTTAGCCAAGAGTGCTTCGTTGAATAATTGTATATTTTTTATACATAGATTGCCCTCCACTTTGCGCTTACATAATGTTGTCCACTTCAGCCAAGCTATTTTCCTCCCTTCTGCAGTCCAACCCCATAAGGATTTGCTTTGTATTCTCATTATGTCCTTGATAACTAAGATCGACATTTTGAATAAAGACATATAATACAATGGTATAGATGTCAAAACTAGTTTAAGTAAGCACACTCTCCTTGCAAACGATAGGAACATGGATTTAATTTTTTCTTTATTTTATTCACTACAAGCTCCCAAAATTGCTTCCTTCTAGGATTCCCCCTTCTCCCCACATATACCTAGATACTTAAATAGGATGCTAATTAGTCCACAATTAAGTATATTAGAGCCACTTAACAATTCATCTTCCCCGACCCTCACACCTCCTAACTTATTCTTATGGAAATTAATCCTAAGCCTTGATACATGTTCAAAGAATATGTGGATACTTTTAATAACCATTAGATCATTAATACCTAGCTTGCAAAAGAAAAAAGTATCATCTGCAAATTGCAACATATTAACTTTAAACTTGTTTCTCCCTACCCTTATGCCTTCAAGCAAATTCATGTTATCAGTTTGTCTAACTAAGCCTAACAACCCTTCTACGACTAAAAGGAATAAGAGAGGTGCTAGAGGGTCCTCTTGTCCTAGTTTTCTTGTTGGAGTGAACTTTTGATTTGGGCTATCATTCACAAGGACAAAAATTGTGGATGACTCAAGGCATGCCTTTATCCAACCTACCCATTTAGTTTCAAACCCCAATGTACCCAAAATATAGTATAAGAAATCCCAACTAACTAAGTCATATGCCTTTTCAAAATCCAACTTTACTATCAAGCATTATTTCCTATTATTGCGTGCTTCCTCAATTACTTCATTAGTCACAACAACACTATCCAATAAACCCTTGTCCTTAATAAAAGTGAATTGATTTTTGTCAATTATACTAGGGAAAACAAGCTTAAGTTTATTAGATAGGACTTTAGCTATTATTTTATATATGCAACCCACCAAGGAAATAAGTTTATATTCATGCAGGCCAATAAGGTTAACTGTTTTGGGAAATCAAAGATATGAAAGAAGCATTGCACCTTTTTGGTATGAAACTATTTGACTGAAATTCAGTTATAGCTTGTATAACATACCTATTTACAATTTCCCATTGCTTTTTTAATAAATCCAAAATAAAACCCATCTGGTCCAAGACTTCTACTACCATCACATTGCAATATAGCTACTCTAATTTCGTCCTCTTTAATCATCCTAGTGAGCTTTTCATTATCCTGCTCTGATATGGTATGAAATTAATTTTTCCAAACCTAATTTGAAGTAATGTTGAGTATATAAGCCTTTGTTTAAAGTAATCCTTTACAATCACTTTTAGCACATCTGGTTTCTCACACCATTTCCCTAGGATATCCAAGCCTTTGATATGATTTTCTTTCTTCTCCAATTCAGTATAGAGTGAAAATATTTAGAATTAGAATCGTTTGTTCCTATCCATTTAGCTCTTGACTTTTGTTTCCATATCGCTTCTTGCCTATGACTCATTACACTGAGTTCACTAAAAAGGTCCCTTCTTTCTACTTTTTGATCATCCTCTAAAGTGCTCTCATCATCAAACTTGTCCAACTCCCTTATTTTATTGACAATGTTTTGCTTTTGTAAATTAACATATCCAAACACATCTTTATTCCATACCTTGAGATCCCTTTTCAGTTTCTTGAATTTTTCTTTTAGTTCATATATCCCATCGCCATACACATTATAGGTTCCCCACTTTGTTTTCATAAACTTTTTAAAATCACAAACACTATGCCAAGCATCTAGACTTCTAAAAGGTTTGGGCCCTAGTGAATTTGTTCTTGATTAAGTACTAATGTGCAATGGTCAAATATTACCCTATCTAAAATGTGTTGTTTACTTATTGGCCACTACTCTAACCACTCATTTGTTACTAAGATTTTATCAAGGCAACTTTTTGGTGTTTCGTTAGGTCTATACCTAGTGTACTTTCATCCTACTACTAGTATGTCACTAACATTAATCTTGTCTATGAAATTATTAAACTCACGAATCTCTTTCCACTAGCCACATCAATAGTTATACCTCTCCTGTCCTCTGGTTTTCTTACTGAATTAAAATTGCCTAACAAACACCACATCTTACAACTATTTTGTTGTTTCATTAAAACTATCCCTTTCCATATTTCCTTTTTTTTTCTCAAAAGACACGGTGAGTAGATGTTCATAACTACACTAGGTATATTATCCTTACTCCATATGCCCAACACTGGTGGGAACCCATTGCCTCTAATAAACCTATCACACTTAAAACACTCTTTTCGCCACATTGTTAGGATCCCTCCTGCTTTATTCTTAACCACATTATATACCCACTCAATATTTGTGGCCCATCAAATTGTGAAACATATGTTATTAGTGATTAAACGTGCTTTTGTTTCTTGTAGGCAAATCATTCTTATCCCTTATTTATTTATAATATCTTTCAAGTACCTTGATTTTACCGTCACTACCCATCTTCTTGATCCCTTTGTTTTTTCTTCTCAGTATCATTAGCCTCTAGTTGTTCTAGCTTATCTAATATATATTCTCCACCGCAACAGTTATCTCTTTAGGAATTTAATTTTTTTATTGTGACTTAACCCACCTAACATATGCCACGGGGATAAGTATATAGTCTCACCCTAAACAATTATCCCACTAGAAATCAAACTCATCATCTTGGTTTTGATACCAATTGGTGGATTAAGCACTTACCTCCAGGTCAAAAGTTATAAGTTATAATCATGTTGCAGCTCTTTTACTTCAAGCATAACAAGCTCTTTTACTTCAAGCATAACAACACAAATACCACAATTCAATTGTGACTTGACTGACTTAGTCTCCATCATGGGACGATTGATACACCCTACAACAATGCACTCAGTCCAACAAGGAATTGCAATTTGTTATGCTATTTTCACCCTTGCCTAACCAGAAATCTAACTAAAGACAAATGTAATTGAAAATATCTGAACTTTTGGAATCTAATGAAAAACCTTAAACTTACCCTTGTAATGACGCTTAAATAAATTCAATAATTTTAATTAATTATTTATTTTTTTATTAATTAAAAAATAATGCGTGATCCAGATCATGGCTGCTATTTCAATTCTTCCATTAACGCGATTGATTGCATAATATAAACATAAAACAGGCTTTCTGTTTTTACTTTTAATTAAATTAAAACTCTTACTAAATTGGAATATTTTTAAATAATTTGTTTAATATTCAAAGTTTGATATTTTTTATTTGAATTGTTGATATCTTCTTTACTAATTTATGTCATAGTTGTATTTGCTCTATCATTTTAGTTACTTGTTTGGACATTTTACTACTATAAAATTTAATAGTTAATATAAAATTTTATTATAATTACGAATTTTTTTATTTATTATATTTTCATTAAAAACAATGAAAATCAATTTTTTTACATAAAATAAATTAATACATAAACAAAAATAATCTTTTTAATTTTAATATATTGACATCCATGACGTGATGACTAAAGCCGCCTTTTATCTATTAAAACTAAGTTTCAAAAGTGTATGTTTATAGATTAATTACGATTCCGTATTATATCCATAAAGTATCACTCCATTAATTAAATGTTTTCTAAATATATCAGTCTTTTATAGTTATTTGCATTATGCCTGAACTTATGTAAAACATTGTTTGGGTTCAAAACGAAATAAAAGCATTTATGTGAAATTATGTAACTAGTCTTCCTTGTTGTGCTATGATTCTGTGATATTGATACTCTTCCTCTTTTGGCTGAATAGCCTTCAGACCTCCGAGGCTACTGCATTCTTTAGAAGGTAAGAATTTTACCTTTGGATTACCTTTAGAATTTGCACGTATTTCCATAAACTTTTTATCCTACATACCTATCATATTACCAAATATACATTTTTCATGTTTAATTATGTTTATAATCTTTTAATTTAAATTTGTTTACTACAAGAAAATATCTTATTAGTAACTAATTTTAGTGACTAAAAGTTGTTAGTCACTATAGTGATCAATTTAGAAATCAATTTATAAAATTAAAATTTATTGGTTACTAAAATAGTCACTAATATAAATAAAAAATTATAATTGGTCACTAAATTTGTCACTACTTAACTAGAGAGCAATTTAGTAACTAAATTATTTTGGTAGCCAAAACTTAGGTAGCTAATTTTTAGTGACCAGTTTCCTTTGGTAGCCAAAACTATGGTAGCAAATTTTAAAAACCAATTTAGTGACCAATTATAATTTTTTATTCATAATAGTAACTATTTTAGTAACCAACAATTTTTTTACTTTGTAAACTTGTATCTAATTTAGTAATTATAATAACTAACAACTTTTGGTCACTAAAATTGGTTACTACATTTTCTTGCAGTAGATTTTTTTATGTTGGTTTTCTAATATAAAATTGTTTTTCCCTCCATTTTGAATTTTCTTCTCTTTGTCAAATATTGAATTCATGAGTTTAATATTGTTCGTTCTGAAAATTTATAAAATATGATTTTTAATAAAAAAAAATTCGTATTATATAGTTATAACATATTATATTATGGAGATTTGTAATAGTTATAATTGAGATAAAAAAAAAGATAAAAATTCATAAAAAAGAAAAAGAGGAGTAATAGAGGTAGGAAGTCTAAAGATATAAGACATAACAAAAAATATAACAATAGTATAAAAGTTAAATTATCTTTTATATATATATATATATATATATATATATATATATATATATATATTCTTTTTTTTCTCTTAAAACTCACGATGTATTAATGCGAAATATAAAACATTTATCATTCAAAAATAAAAATATTTATTCAAATGAAGTTTTTTTAAATAAAGCAACTACATATGAATAGATGAAAAGATGATAGCCAATTGTAATGGCTACATGTGGAGATAATAACCAGTGAAATCATAATCAATTTCAATATGTTTTGTATCATATGAAAGATTTAATTATGAGAAATTTAATAGTATTCTTGTTATACATTGGAGTTGATCTAGAAAAAGAAAAACACATGTCAAAAAGAAGCCAATGTAACCAAGTTATCTTAGGAGAGGTTAGAGTAATTGCACAATATTCCACTTGAGTAGAGAAAAAGGAACAACTTCTTTCTTGCACTTCTAAGAGATATGATAATCTCCTAGAAATATGAAAAAAGAAAAGAAAAAAATCAACATTAGAATCACAACACAACTCTAAAGAAGATGATAAGGGATATAGAAGACTCTCAAAGTGAGTATGAAGATATGTAAGAATGTCTATAACAATCACCCAATGCACTATTGTAGGAGAAGAAATATATCGTCTCACAACATGCACAATATAAAAAAGGAAAATGATAGGATGACTATTATTTTTACCACTTTCTTTACTACCTAACGTGGCAATATGTTTTTTATTTTAAATTTTTTTCTCAATGTACCTTTTAGTGGTACAGTCTGGTAGAGGAAAAGTAAAAGTGTCAGGCGCGCGTGGTGGGAAAAATTCACATTCATTTACCTCCATTCTTCCAAACAAAACCATTGTTCCTTTTCATGTGAAAATTTCTCATTGTTGTTTCCTTGAAGCTTCTAGTTTTGGACTCAAAATTACCCAATCTCTATCCTGTTTGTGGAAGCTCCCATTTTCGATCTCAATCCTTTGCTACCATTTTGAAACCCTAATCCCATTCCATTGCACCCACGAAGACACCCACCAAATGTGTGTGTTTAGGGAGGTTTTATTTTGCTTTCTCCCTAACTTTTCGTTGAAACCCCATAAAGTTCCCTTCTCGTTTAAACTCTACAATCCATAACCTTAAAGTTTCGAAAACAACTCGTTCATATTAGTGTCAAGTTTGCAATCCCTAACTCAAGACTTTAGGTGTTCATATTTTTTCGGGGTTCTCGCATGACATTGGGGGATTTTTTGTGACAAAGGGTGTCATTCGTCTTCTTCCTCGATAGAAATTGGGTCTTCTCCTTGCATCTTCTCTCTCGACATGGTGTTACTTGTTCCTGGCTAGAGATTTGGGGAAAAACTTGTCTGGCACATTTTAAACTTAAGTTGCAACTGAAGAACAATTAACTTGTAACCTATGAAGGAGTTTTTGCACAAAATAAAATTATCAGATTTACTTATTGCATCAGGAAACATAATTTCCTCCCTAACTAAAGTGGTGGCCCTTACATGTGCACACCATTACTAGAGTTCATCCCACTTGGGTCCACAAGGTATAGGTGCATTTGGGGAAAAACTTGGCTGGCACATTCTTAAACTTAACTTGCAACTGAAGATCAATTAACTTGTAACCCACTAAGTAGTTTTCGCAAAAAATAAAATTGTCAGATTTCCATATTGCATCAGGAAACATTATTCCCTCCCTAACTAAAGTGGTGGACCCCACCTGTGCACACCACTACTAGATAATGAACTAAGACAAAATGTATGAGAGGTACAAACACTATTTGTAAAAGGAAAAACAATAAATTTGACAAGCTTACAACCACAACAATAAAAAGTATCAATGGTTTACTTTCCTTAAACTCTAGTGTAGACTAAGGAAATTAACTAAGAGAAAGAAAGATGTCCAAGGCAAGAATAATGTAAATATAGGATTGATGAGGCAAAATTCAAATTTAAAAAAAAAATGATAAACCAGTTGTGGAGGTTTCAACAACTACATTCTTCAAATCATCCAACATATAAAGTCCCTCCTATCTATGACTTGCCCAATAAGGCTCCTGGATTGAAGATCCGACATATAACAGATTGTAGAAAACAAGATTGGGTAACGAAAGTCGCATAATTGATAAACTACAACAAGACTCAAAATCAGATTAGGAATATAGTAAACATTTGAAACATACAAACTACGACATAATTAATGTTCCTGCAGAGAACAAATAAGATGTCAGACACAAGCGTTACCTTACCCAGTCCGCAATCTCCTCAGTAGGCTTCCTCCCGGTTGGTATATGTCGTTTGTGGATATCTCGGTGTGAATTGGTTTGGACCCGAGAAGGGTTACCTACAGAAGGGACTCCGATGCTCAAGTCAGCAAAACCTTTTAGAAAGTCAAATCTCGTAATTAGGAGAGTAATGAATGCGTACCTTTAATTTGTGGGGTCCATGCATATTTATAGATTATTAATTATGTTTGGTCACGTCATGGGTTGGGCCCCTGTTTGGGCTGTAGGTGGGCTTGGGCCTTAGCCCAGGTCCCTTAGTTCGATCATCGTGGGCCCTATGGGTCTTACCAGTAATGTTCTGAATTTATCAAGTTCTTACTTAGTTTCCTAAATTTACTGGCCTAGACCGGTTACTCTTTAGCGGCTTAGGCCATTTGCTCTTTTAGCGGGTTAGGCCGTTGTTGCTCTTTTAGCGGCTTAGGCCGGTTACTTTTATTCGCTCAGCATATATATGGTGATTGTTATTATTTGCGTCCTTGGTGGTTACAAAGACGAGTTTTATGGTTATTATTTGGCTAGGTCGGCTAGGTGTGGTAAACTAATCCCCTAGCCTTTGCGGGTATAACTATGACGGTAAAGGATGATAAGTGTTGGCATGTTTGGCTAGGCCGGCTAGGTGTGGTGTAATTAAATTTCTTAAATTCTTTGGTAAAATTTGTCAATAAATTTCATTAATAAATTCTATTTTATTAACAATTTTTTTTGTCGATAAAATAACAATTTCTTGTAATGTTAATGGAATTAAATTGCCTTTCATAGTAATAAAAGATTTAGGTAAGATGCAATTTGAGGACAAAAATGATTTAGGATCATATGAAATATGTGAGGTACCAAAATTAAGAAGATCCATATGGAAGTATAAAAATTTTTGAATTTGTCCTACAATATCAAATATGCTAAATGAATGTAGAGAGTCCTAATTTTAACTGACCACATATTTACATAACAGAATAACAAAGAAAAATAAAATAAAAAATAACAAAGAAAAAAAGATAACAAAAATAAAATAAAATAGAGTACATGACCTAAATCAAACCAAAACAGAAACACAAAGGAAGTAGAGAAAGTTATGCACGAGAGATCACAACAAGACACAATAGAACTGAGATAATGTATAAAGGTCACAAACTTTGTTTTAAAATTTTAAATAGATATATTTATTTTAAATTGTTATAAAACTATTTTAAAATTTTACATTTAAATTTATAAAGTTATTATTTTTAAACCGACTCTAACATTTGTATAAAAATTATTGATATATAAATATTTGAAACAAAATTTAAATAAAGTCCAATAATTTCTATATAAATGTTGGACTTAAAAATAACAACTTTATATATTCAAATGTGAAATTTTAAAACAGTTTTATAACAATTTAAAATAAATATATTTATTTAAAATTTGAAAATAAGATTTAAATAAAGTTCAATGTAAAATTTAAATTTAAGTAAACTTAATCTTGTTAAAAATATTAACTTTAACAAAAACTATCATTATAACATTTATATAAATTTAAATCTGATCTTAATTTAGAGTGATGAAATTGCTCTAGTTTAAAACAAATTGAGATTGAATTGAGACAAAATAGCTAATATATAAATTAAATTGAGATTTTTCACATGACACTTGTACCAACAATGACATGTCACATCTCGCTGTCATGTCACACTACTTATACCACGTGATAGTCTCATTTGACACGTGACAATTTAAAAAATAAATTTAAAACAAAAAACAAACCATTGACAAATAACATAACCCATTTAAAAGAAAATAGATCCAAATTGAAACTAATAACACATTAATAATAGTTATTCCAAATAAGTGTGTAGATTACTAATCGAACAAATCCAAACAAGATTTCACTGTAAGATATATATAATGGAATTAAAAAATTAGTAAAACACCAAATGGACCCCTAGATTTTACATCACTGTTTATTTGAACCCATTTATAAAATAATATTTTACTTTTAAGTTTGTCATAGTATTTATTAACTCAGTTTTCTTTTTTTATTTTGCAGTGGCTATTTCTAGTATCTTAAAAGTTTCCCAATCATAATAAAATTTGGAATCTTTGCTGATATATATCAAATTTAAAGATGTATTAACTTACCTTCCAAGTTTATACTTTATAACTATTCGAAAGAAAGGACTATGTGTAATGAGTTTTTTATAAAATAGGTATATATATATATAAGATCTCAAATTTTACAAAGGATGGACCATTGAGCAATTAAGGCCATAATTGAAGCTTTGTTTGATGTGTTTTATATGATTTGCTAAAGGTTTAGAGGGAAACTTTGCAAGTGTTAACCTTTGCACAAAGCAATTCTATAGTTATTTGTGTTCCATAAGTGGTTGTTGTAACATCTCAACCGAATATTACGAGTTTTTTAATAAAATATGTACCACACCAAGTTAACTTAACAAAATAATGATAAAACGATCACCATATACCAAGGCAGCCGAGTAGCCGCCAAGACCGGTAACCTAGATGTCTAGAGGAACTACCTGCCTAAGACGGCACACGAGCAATACAAATCGTCAAGGGAAGTAGTCGGTTGAGGCCGATAACTTTAGTATACTTAATAAAATGGAAGTCCCCGCGTTCAATAGGTCTTGAGGGCCTGGGTTAGGGCCCAGGCCCACTTACAGCCCAAGCTAGAGCCCAAGCCAAGGCCCGGCCCATGGGATAATCAGACATAATTAATGCTCTATAAATACGCGTGGACCCTAGTAATTAAAGGTACGCATTCATTACTCCATTAATCACTGATTTGACCTTCTGAGAGCTTTGACTTACTTGAGCTTTGGAGTTCCTTCTGTAGGTAACCCCTCCTGGGTCCAAGCCGACATATGCCAACCGGGAATAGACCAACTAAGGAGATAGCGGACTACAGAGGTAAGGTGACGCTTGTGCCTAACTTATCTTGTTTGTTATATGCAGGTACAAAATCAAATAGAGATTATAAATAAACTACCTTAATTAAAATACCATTTCCCAAAACGCAGAAAAATTAAAACTTTATTACACTATAAAGTATATCGAATCCACAATTTATAAATTCATTTATAAAAACCAAGTTCAAAAATCCAAGCGTTTACATAATCCTTAAAATTCATAAAATAATAAAACTATGAAGATAATTTCCCAGCTAGCCCACGCTTCGGCTCTACGCCTCACCAAATCCACCTACAACATCATCTGCTCCCATGTACCACGTACACGATTATCACCAAACACAAACAGATAGGGTGAGCTTACAATTACATAAACATATATAACTATATATATATATATATATATATATATATATATATATATATATATACACCATATATATCACAAACACACCAAAGGAATTCCACCCTTTGATTCCATACCACATGGTCACCACCATGTTACCCGTGATCTACGTCTTCTGATGAGTACCTCGAGATGTCTTGCTGCCTTACCTAACAGCCACAACTGGTAGAGCACGTTCGGGAAACCATGCTATAGACTATACTCTGTAACTTTAGGTGGATACGAACATAGTTTGTAACGTCCCAATACTACCAAACTCGTCAGCTAATTACTAAGGAAGGCAATCTACCTGGACCTACCTGTACGTGCCATAACACGCACACTCACACCAACAACACTCGCCAACCCGAGCCACAACTCAAGAGTTCCTCATGTTCATCCGCCATCCCAAGCCACAACTCAAGAGATGTCATCTGAGCCACAACTCAAGGAATGATACATGTTTAACCCCTATCTCGAGCAACAACTCAAGGGATATGTTTTGTGCCACAACTCAAGGAACACCAGCAAGCCGACCTTCGGGATATCAGCAAAGCCTTGTAGACCACACACATCCAAAGCAAGCAAACACAAGGTTGGCATCTACATTATCGCCTGGCGCTGTTCTTGAGCTGCCAGACAAAACTTGCTTCAAGACCGCTTGGCGGGGGACACGTACCGTCAGGCGCCAAGCGCCCCTAATGCCTCTGACTTGCAGGTGTCGCCTGGCGGGACCAGCTTCACCACCAGGCGCCACGCGTTTCTAAGGCCCACTATTTTTATAGCCATCGCTTGGTGGTCCAATCCTTACCGCCAAGCGCTACACCAGTATAGCGAGTTGTATTGATGTTTATGCATCCAAGCATAACTCTATTAAATCTTATATTCTAATATACCATATCTGCACTAGGAATTATATCCACATCCTTCACATCTTACAATTTACCCTATCACATGTAATCAACTATCATCCTCCACTCAAGAATATGATATCCTTCAATTTCCCTTAAGAATGTACACACCGATGCTGAACACAAAACAATGACATTCAACTAGTTCAATGGTCATTTCTTTGCAAATTAAGAGTGCCTACAGTACCTTCCCACTAGCATAATTATCACATCACGAAATCCCCATTTAAATTCATGTTTTTAGTAATATCTAGCCACACTTAACCTTAAGTTTATAATAGGCCTTCTACAACTGTTATGAACACAATATCACAATCTCTTAGAACTGCTACTAACACCAATCCAGACATCATATGGTCCGATTTATCTGAAGACTTTGACCTCCTTCTATGGCTTCCCACCCTTAGTCTCACAATTCATAATATCACTTCCCATTACCACACTAACTCACTATATAGTTCACCTTACTGTCAAAATTCACTCCTCAGAACATTTTCACACAACACTCCAACCTGTCCCTGCCAAGTCAACCACCAATTGTTGGTCAACCATTATCGCCTGGCGGCAATTTACACCCCGCCAGGTGGTGCATCAATTTCTGGGAAAATCCCATATTTTGTTGCATTAGCCATGTCTCTAAGAATACCCCAAATGTGTTCCTCTAATGGTTTCCCCAATTCCGCAGGTAACAAGCACACCCAACACTATTTGTTATTAGTTTAAAAGTGCACCCACGAGTTCTCAATGAAATTTGTGCTTCAATCATCACTAAACTCCAAATCCCCAATTTCCAACCCTAAAATTTATTTGTTCCAAATTTTGCTCTAATTAATTCAATTCACCCTACCATTCGACCATTAATAGTACTTCACCAGTACAACATCATGTATAGTTTCATCCTCTCCGATCGGAATAGCCCAAAACACCCAAAAACATCAAAGTCGAGTAAAAATTGGCTCGCGTCGTCTGGCGATAGTTCATCGCCACCAGCAAATTAAAACAAAACCCAAAAACTAGGTGAATTATGCATGCGTCGCCTAGCAGATAAGCTCGTGC
This sequence comes from Vigna unguiculata, assembly GCF_037176805.1. Lineage (NCBI taxonomy): Eukaryota > Viridiplantae > Streptophyta > Magnoliopsida > Fabales > Fabaceae > Vigna > Vigna unguiculata. The sequence goes on from NC_140799.1 coordinate 11,983,665, forward strand.
TGCCAGGCAGTTCCATCTCTAGAACCCAAAATAACCTAGAAAAATGAGGAGTCGCTTGGTAGTGGTTCATCACCCGCCAGGCGATTTCTGGAAAATTCTAGTAAACACAAAAATACACGAAATAGGCAAAGTATATGCATCTTATTTATCATACATTTCATGCAATTAACAGCACAAAATAAAAGGTACGGTTCCATCTCCCTTAACTTGGATTCCTTGCTTTAAAATTACTATGTCGAGAGGTCTTCCTTGATCAACAATGGCAACCTTTTCTCCTTTCACGAACCACACTCACTCTCTTCTCTGAACGCAGTGATAGCTCTCAATTTACTCTCATCACCTTGCTCAACAATGACACACTCATAAACCTTTCTTCTCACCCAAAATTGGTTTTTTAATGGTGTCTTAATTAGCAATGATGAAAGGAAAACGAAAATTGGCATTAAGCTAACTTAATGGCCATTCAAGGTCCATTAGTGGCTGTTTTTCTAGCCCCTCTTTGCTACCCATTGTAAACTAGGGTTTCTTTGCTCTTTCACATTCATGTCAAAACTAATTTTAGCAAAAAATAAATGAAAGCTTAATTTGGATCTACCAAGGTTTGAAACCATTCCCATGCCAACATCAAATCAATGCACAACCATTCAACCAACTCATGTTTTGTGATAATTAATATAATTATAGAATTATATTATCACTTATCACAGTCAAGCATATCAATAAAAATAATAATCAATTAAATAGCACATAAATGACATACATAGGACTTGAACCCAAATCCTCGCACACAATCAAGTACTTTCAACCAATTAAGTTATTACTTTTCCACATCACATAAATCATCATTAAAATGCCATAAAGGCTCCCACTACCTGCATTTATTAATTAATTATTAAAATAGATGTGGATACGAATTCCTCATGAGGTCTTCCATTTCCCATGTCATCTCCTAGGTTACCTCGTCCTAGAGGACTTTCACTGTCCGGATTTTCTTTCCTCTGAGTTGCTTGACTTGAGAATCCAAGATTCTCACTGGTCCAACTCTAATGGTCAGATCCTCGCGTACCTGAACATTTTCCTCCTCCAGTACATGAGTAGGATCTGCAATGTACTTCCTTAGCTGTGATACATGAAAGACATTGTGCAGGTTTGCCAAGTGAGGTGGCAAAGCAATCTCGTATGCCGCTGGTCCAATCATCCTCATGATCTGATACAGACCGATAAATCAAGGAGTCAGCTTCCTCGACTTGAGGGCTCTCCCAATACCTACTGTTGGTGTAACCCTGAGGAATACATGGTCACCTGCCTCAAACTCAAGCGACCTCCTCCTCTTATCTGCATAGGACTTCTGTCTGCCCTGAGTTTCTCGCATCCGATCATGTATCACTTTCACTTTCTAAGTGGTCTGTTGTAAAAATTTTGGCCCAAGCACCACTGATTATCCATCTTGTTGCCAACACAATGGTGTCCTGCATCTCCTACCATACAAAGCCTCATATGGTGGCATCCCAATGCTGGAGTGATAACTATTGTTGTACATGAACTCAACTAGTGGTAGCATATCACTCCAAGTACCTAGGTGATCCAACAAACATGTCCTTAACAAGTCCTTCAATGAATGTATGATTCTCTCAAATTGACCATTTGTCTGAGGATGATAGACTGAACTCATTCTCAATTGAGTGCCCAGTGCTGCCTATAGCGATTGCCAAAACTGCGAGGTGAAACGTGGATCTTTGTCTGATACAATCCCTATCTCAATGCATACACTACCATAATTCATAACTTATTCTCCTTGAATAAGTGTTAACACCTCTCATTCTCATGTGAAGAATCTCATATTACACCGCATATATTATTCATATCTAAATCATTCATTCATTATCCCAATTAATTTATATAACCATAAAATACCATTCAAAACACTTAACAACACAAGTTTCAAGTAGGCACTTACTCACCCAACTAGTCGAACTCGCCCAGCCACTAGCCTATGCTCTCCCAGCGAGTAGTACTCACCCAATCACTAGTCTAGGTCTTAAAGTTCCTAACTTGGAAATTCGCCCAACGAGTAACACTAGCCCATGCTCGCCCAGTGAGTAACACTCGCCTAGCCACTGTAACATCCCCGCTGAAAATTACTTAATTAAAATAAATGAATACATAATTTATAAAAAACCTCATAGTTTCATTATTCCCAACCGCGGGAAAATTTAAAACATCGTTCAGTGTGTAAACATTTAATTAAAGCTAAATAATAGTCTTATTACAAATTCCACACTTTTGATAAAATAATAAAAATCATAATAAAATTCCTAGCTCCATCCCAAGCTAGCCCTCACTCTCCGTCTTAAACATCAACAACATCACCTGTATCATCAACAGCTCCCGTGTAAAGAATTACACAATCATCGCCAAGCACAAATAGAAAGGGCAAGCTTATTATTATAAGAAAGAAAACACATCAGTTCAATAATATAATTACTCCCAGATATATATTATTAAATTTAGACATTGGCCAAGTCCTTAATACCCCAAGGCATTCCAACCTTCGCATCACATAACATAGTCAACCATGGACTCAGGATTTATGATGCTCACACGAACCTGCCAGCTCGTGGTCCTGCTTCTACGAACCTCCCCGCTCGTTGTCCTACTCTATGGATCTACCCGCCCGTGGTCCAACACATGTGATCCACCAGCTACGTACCTCCCCGCATGCAACATATGTTAACCACAATATGAATCTACCTCGCTTGTATCCCCACATGAGAGTAACTGAGTATGAACCTCCCCGCTCATACCATCATATGTTAACCACCATCCATGAACCTACCCGCTCATGGCGCACCATCTCCTGATCCACGTCTGCATCAAGGCGTACAAACAAGGCACACAAACTGCAATATATTCACTTGGGCTAGAACCCTTAGTTTGAGCGACCGGACCTGTCTCGCTTAAGCTAAACTTTCTTGCCTGAGCGAGCGTGCTCCAATGGCTCACTGCGAAATCTCGCTTAGGCGAGCTCTTCTCGCCTAGGCGAGATCGCCCTTTGCCTAAAACCAAAACTCTTGCCTAAGCGGCAAGTGAAACAAGAACACAAAGTCACGCACGAGTTCCCGCTTAAGCGAGAACCTCTCGCCTAAGCAAGATGCTCAAACCAAAACCTCACAACCCTCAATTTCTCGCTTAGGCGAGATGCACTTGCCTGAGTCATAAACAATCATACACCACAAAACTTCTATTATTCTCATGCCAAAGCATAAAAGGCTTCTCAACCAACATCAAAACAACAAAACTTCATTCCCATCACATATAGCATGAAAAATTTAGGACATGCAAGCACAAAATCATAAGAGCAGGCTTCTTAATCCTACACATGGTCATAAGCAGGAAAATAGCTCCCCTTACCTGGTTTTCCTCTCCTTAAAACAATGAAGGGTAATAGCTCTTCTTGCCCCAAAAATTGACTTCCCTTGATGCCCTCCAAATTTAGCTCTCTTGATTCCCTCTAACTCACTTTTCACTCCAAAACTCGTGCTCTTTACCACACTCTAGCTTTCAGACTCCAAAACCCTTCTATTTGCCTAATTTTGCCCTTTTATATGATCATTAATTATGTTAAATGGTAAAAAACGAAATTTGATTTTTAAATGTCTCTAATTGTCTTTCAAAGGCCATTATGGGTTGTTTTTTCCCAGGCCACAACTATATTAGCAAAAATAAAGAAGTCAATTTCGTTCTCAACAAGGTTTGAACACATAACCACTCAATCACAAGGCAAGTGCACAACCAATTCAACCAATACATTTTTAGTGATAATTCCTATAATTTTGGGATTACATTATCTCTACCCACATTCCATCATAACCTTAAAACAATGCATAAAATAAAATATCATACAATTGGTATACATAGGACTGGAACCCAAGTCCCCTCACACAAAAAAGCACTTTTAACCACTTGAGCTAATACTTTTCCACGTCACAACAATTAACATTAAATGTCATAAAGGCTTCTACTACCCGCATTTATTAAATAATTATTTATTTAATTATTTAACTTTCTCGGGTCTTATAGCCACTGACCTAGGTTTGGAAGTTCCTAACTTGGAAATTTGCCTAGCTAGAATTACTCGCCTAACAAGTTTGCAAATATGTATAATTCTGCAGATTAGCTCACTCGCCTAGCGAGTACTACTCACCACCGAGTGTGCAACTTTGCAGAATTTTACAGAAACTTATCTAACCCATTTTATGCATCTTCAGCCAGTCCATACCACTCCAAAACCAATGCAGATATCATTCAATTATCAAACATCAATTCTATCTAATTATTCATACCAATTGAATGCAAAACACATTTAAACCACCAAGTATTCTCAATTAACATGAAAAACACACATCTTCATAGTTTTCAACATCACAATCAATCTCACATATCAGATACATCAATCAATCACAAATTAAACATACAATATGCATTCTTAACAAGTTTATGAATTAAGATAGAGAAATTAGTTTCCCTTACCTAGTATCATGCTTAAAAAACTCTATAAATGTCAAACGCCTTTAACTCCACAAGTTGCTCGATCTACACATTGAAGTATCACAAGAACGATCAGGACATACCATTATGATCATTGATCAGTAGAGACTCATACTGATAAATAAAAGGACGCATGCAAGTGAAAGATGGCTTACATGCAACATAAAATAGAAAAGACCAAAAAAGACAACGGAAACTTAACTTATGCGAATAGAGAAACCGATCTGTCCAAATTGAAGAGCTCACCAAGAGGATCAATCCTACGGTCTCGGTTCTTCAATTAAACGACTAGAAAAACAAAACTTTTAGATAGAAGTCATAGAGCTTTAGAAAAGTGGTTTCTAGAAAGATGATGTGTTTTAAAATAATAAAACTCGTTTATAACTATTATATTTATACTAAAACCTTTTAATATTGAAATAATCGAGTCTCACTATTTTTAAACGACTATCACTTCTAAAATACCATTTTCTAGGGTTTTACAAACAATAAATTTTAATTATAAATTCAAATAAAAATATAATACATAACATTTATAAATTTCAAACAAAGTGCAAATAAATCATATAAATAGTATTAAAATACAACTTACAAATAAATGGAGATTTTTTTAAAACCAATTAATAAAAAATAACCCATTCAAAATCAATGTGTTAATATTTTAATATTTTTTTTTTTAATTTTTTTAATTTAAATTAGAGTATAACAGGTACAAGTATCCACTCGTACGGATACTATGATACCCGTACATGCCCCGTTAACATGCGGGTATAAAAAATACTCGTATCCGTTACCCATGGATATCCATTTTCAGTATCCATTTTCTACCTGTTGCGGGTTTTATCCGCAGATGCCTATGAGTACAAATTTTTTTGACATCCCTAATGGCAACAATTGTTCAAGGCAATTATGAAAGTTGTTGGGATGCGGTAATATACTAACTTATTTAATGTACTAATTTTAACTTAAAGTAATTTACATATGTACTGCTATTAGATTTTTCAACACTTTTGCAAAAATTCAATGACACAAGTCCAATGGATTCAGGAGCAATAGCTTATGTTCAAAAAGCATGGAAGAAGTACTTTCTATTTGTAGTTAGTGAGAGTTAGGTTTAGTGAGACTTAGAGGTAGTTTAGACTTATTTTGTCATATAAGTTATTTGTAACTTTGATGGAACTGTTTGGATTGGAACTTTGTCTGGATTCAAATTCTATTTTAGATTGGAACTGTTTTTTAAATTACAGGTTCAGATTAAGACATTAAAAAGAGCTGTCTTTTTAAAAAAGAAAAACACTAATTAACGACAGTTATTACCAAAACTGTCGTTAAAAAAGATCAATCCACGACGATTAAGACCCTAATCGTCGTCGTTGTTTTTTGGGTTTCTGGTCCAAGTCCAAGCTCATATTGTTCCTATTCAAAGTTCAACGACGGCTCTCCAAACCATCATGGTATTAGTAAATATTGACGACAGGTGTGGTAATAACCGTCGTCGTTGTGAGAAACTTTTAACGACGACTTAATCAACAACGAATTTGAAACCATCTTCATATGTTTTCATTAGCCGTGGTTGATGAGCATTGCTATAGTATTGATAATAGTTTGAAACAAATACAAAGGAAATTTGTTCTTCCGTGTGCATCTACATCTACCGAAAAGAACATAGCATTAAACTTGTTTCAATTCTTACGCCTATACTTTTTAATGTCATTCAGTTGTTGACATCCAAAATTGTAGAAATAAGGAATTAAACTATATTAATAAGCGAACATGTAAGAGTCTCGTATCTTACCTATAGTAGCAAAAATAGAAGATTTAGAAACCTGAATTCTCTTCTATTTGTAAACATTCAAAGCCTCCTCTGATGCTTTTGGTCTTCCATTTACATCTCTTGACTTCTGCTTAGCATTAATCAATTGGGTTTGAGCATGTTATGAAATTTGTCCGCTACAAATGCAACTTGCATGAGTTTTTTTTTCTTCTTAGAATTAATTGATAAATTAATTCAATTACATGATTCATGTGAAATATTATGATGAGTCCAAATATAATTTAATAAAATATAAACATTTGTTAGTTATTATGAAAATCTAAAATAAAATAAAAATAAAGATTTATATTAACTAACTTGGTGGACTTAGGTTAAAAACATATTATACTTTTGTGCTTAGTTATAAGATTTTCTCATTGTTAATCATCAAGAAAGGGTGAGAGAATAAAGTTAAGAAAAAAAAAATAGATTGAAAAAAAAAGTTTGAAAGAGAAAAAGATCAAAATATGTATTATTATTGAATCTCTCCTTGATAAGGTTAGTATTGTATTATTTAGATGAATTATGTGAGAATAGTAAATCTTTGAGATAATGTAATGTAATTTTTCTAGAATTAATTTAGGAACATAGAAAAAATTAGAATAGATTACATTTTTCAGTTTTTTTATATATATTATAATTCTCTCTACTTTTGAATATATTTTTCTAGAAACAGTTTTGGGTTCTATGTTAGTGTTTCAGTTCTTCATATACTTATAGAATTGCAACAGGCCAACTCAAATGCTAAGAATTATCGTTGTTGGATACGATTGGCGAAGTGATGTGGAACATCTTGCTAAAGGATGTTAGATACAATTTTATGTTAGCAATTTTAATTTATATTTTGTACTTTAACAATCAGTTGGAGATACCATGTAGAAAAGATAAAAAAATAATTATAGTTATCTGGAGTCAAAGTCTGCGTTTTCAAACAGCTGTTTTAAAGGAAAAAATGAAGTCCCTTAATTACGTGTCATAAATACATAAGCATACATTTAATTCTATCAATATCAAGGTGCGTGCATATTAAGTGCCAAGAATTGAATTCCAAAACAATAGTTCAATGAGAGTCATATCAACACGACCTTATTTAATTCTTCTAAATTCACGTCCACACAAGTCCAACTGTGTGATGGAAGCTTGGTACAGTGAGTTAAATTCCTGCACGTTGTCATTTATCTTCTACGAGTAATGACGCAGAAAAGTCAAGCCAAAGGCTAATGAATACTACATGTGGCAATACCAAAGTTTGTTCCAAGAAATAACTGAACTCTGTTCTAAGGAACACATAAAGACCGATAAGTATTCTCTCATTCATTTAGAAAAGAAATGGTTAACTTAAATATAATAAGCAAATTTCAACATCCCTAATAAACTTAAAAAACATTTCCCATAAACATAATTTTATGATAATTTAGAAAAAGTATCTTTCTATTATAAATGAAAACATGTCGGGTAGGAGTAGTATCCATCCGCTGTAGAGATGTCGGAGAGAGACCTTGTTTATGACATAGTGGAATTATGACTCTCAATTTTTTTCATTTTATATATCATATATATTTTAAAATTATGTTTACATATTATTATATTAAAATTAAATTTATATTTATATTTTTATATTATCTACAACTTATTTTAGAAATTACTTTCAACTATTCTAGTTCATTTTATATCAGATAATTTTTTATATTTAATGATAGTTTTTTTAAAGTTATTTTATGGTATAATAGTGAATGATAATCATATTTTTTTAAATTCTATCACTACAAGAAATTATTAAATAACGACAAGTTTTATGATCAAAACATATGTTTAGAGACCTATTTAGAAACTAACTTCCTAATTAGAGACTAATTTATAGACCAATATTTTTAGTAGTCAAAACCTAGATAGCTAAAGGTACGAACTAATTTAGAGATCAATTAATAATAGAAACTATTTTAATTACTAATTTAGAGATCAATTCTAACTTTTGAAACTATTTTAGTTACCGATAACTTTTAGTTTATAAATTGATATTTAAATTGGTCGCTATAATGACTAATTATTATTAGTTACTAAAATTGGTCATTAATCAAAGATATTCTTATATTGCTAGCGAAAACACAAGCGTTATAGGCATATGTGTTCGCATTTTTTATTTTTATAAAAATTTGAGTTAAAATCAATAAAAAATATAATTAATTTTTAAAATAGTTGTTAAATGTAAAATTAGAAAAATAAAATATGTACACAAAAGAAGTTTTTAAAATAATTGTTAAGGACAAAAGAGAATTTTAGAATAACGGTTAAAAATAAATTATTTATAAAATAATTAATTTCTAAAATAATAATTAAGGGTAAAACTGAAAAAATAAGATATGAACACAAAATAGGATATCTTATCTTGTTATAATTATCACGAATAACTAAAACAAAATATAAAAATGAGGTGTAAAGCAAAAGTATATTTTTATCTCTAGAGTACCTGCATTATGAACATATCCTATATTTCATATTCACTAAGAAGTGATTTCAACCTTCTGATCTTAGTTTGATCTTGAGATGGAATCAACATGTAATCTATGTAAAGTAATAGGTAGACAAAAGAGATAAAGATCGTAAAAGGCCTTCTACAATACCCTTGGGAGACAATAAACTAATAAGACCTCTTATACCATTGTCTATGATATTGTTTTAATCCGTTTAACTACGTTCTTTAATTAGTCTACACATATAATTCTCCTTATCCTCCAACACAAAACTTTCCGAGTGACACATTTGAATCTCTTCCTCTAGGAGGCTATGGAAAAGGGTTGTCTTAACTTGTAGCTATTCAAGCTTAATTCTTAACTTACCAGAAAAGCCAACAAAAAATGTCATTGTACCAACTCCTTCTTTTGTGGCTCCTGGTTACTTATCAACCTTGAATCAAACAAAATGCTCTACCACTGGTTTAACAATTTTATTTATCTAATTATAGTTTCTTACACTACAAAATACGTTTATAATTTTCGTCATATTTCATAAAATAATCTATGATAATTTGTCTATAAATTAAAAGATTTTTTTCCGGTGTAAATCATTCTTGAATCACTTCCAATTGTAAAGGTCATCTTGTCGAAGGGTCCATCAACTGTACGAGAAGTTGTTGAGTGAAATGGATTAGGAGGCACAACAATCTGGTTTTCCCTTTAGTTTCTAGCATGTGTATCACAAATTTTATGGATGGACGGTCAAGAGTGGACAGGGACTGATATCCTCTTTAAGGGAGTCAAGTGGATAGGTGATAAACCTTTTCTGACATTCAATGCCAGGATATTTCTCAGTAAGAAAATTTTAGAACTTTTGGAAATAAAAGATGTATAAGAAATATGATATATGTGAGATATATTAGATGAAAAAATTTGTTGTATTTTATTAATATAGATTAAATATAATAATATATTAAATATAAAATATTTATAATATCTCTGACTTAATTTAAAATAATAACTATATTTTAAAATTAGAATATTTTTTAAAAACTAATTTAAATTAAAGAAATATTAAGTAAATATTCTCGCTCTAGGACAGTATTGTAACTGCAGTGTGATTTGTACAAACTCTTATCGTTGTTAGTTGAACCAATTTTTCGTGATGAAAATACATAGACTGGACATGGATTAATGATGATCCGGAACCGTATGAATGTTTGTGTGTTTAGCCCTTTTCTTTATCATATTTTATTGTTTTTCTTAATCTTACATCAATTGGGTTCAGTGAAGTCTGAAATAAGTTTTGAACTAAGTTTGAGTAAAAAATATTTTAAAACCAATTAAACCCCTTTATCGGAACAAAATCGACTTCTTTTTATAACCGTTGTAACTAAGTAACTAAAAGAAATACAAGATAACTTTTTTAAGTACTTTACATATTATTGTATTTTACTATTTTGATTAATTTTATCCATTATAAAATAAGTTTTTCATCGACATATCATATGTTAACGAAATAAAGATAATGATGATATTTAAACTATTAGGATGAATCACAACAACAAAATTCGTTTTAAACAACAACAAAAAGTTGTGAGTTAAACCACAAAAATCAAGGGTTAAAGTTTAGACAATAATCTTTTAAGCATAGTCTAGATGAACGTAACCGTAGGTAATAATTCACGGTTTTCAGTACGATAATAATTTTAAAATCGTTGTTTAAAATCCTCATAAAAGGCAATGATTTTGATATACTGTTTTCAAAACTTCACATCTATAAGCTCTTGGTATTTTCAATCTAAAATCAAAGGGAAGGAAGAAATTCAAATTTTTGCATTTGAAACTAAATTTTGCATTTTCAATTAAAACAATGAGGGAGGGGATATTTCTAATCTAAAAGCTTTAATTTTTAGTGTACTTTATACCATATTTTTATGGATTAGCTCACACTTTTTACAAGTAACATTTGTATAAATGTTGCTTAAGATAGTTTTTAAGTAGCGTTTAAGCAACGTCTAAATAAATGTTGTCTTTACTATATTTAGACCACATTTATATACCCGTTGTCTTCTTTAATATTGTCTAATTGAATTAACTCATAACTTTAATATGTTTCATACATCACCACTAATATTTAGTTATTAATTAAATTAAAGATATAATTTATAGTGTAATTTCAAAGTTACTAATGGGATTTGAAACCCTGATGAGATATAATGAAAACTAATTTTTGAGAGCTATACACTAAGGAATAACTGGGAACGAAACAAAAAAGTGACCAGGCTTATAAAACTGTCTACAACTAACGCAAGAACAAAACTGCTGAAAAGTTACAGTTTGTAAAACTAGAGTTAAGTTCTTAGTTTTCAAAAATGACTGAAAGTCGTCCGTAATCTACTAGTTTTTTATTTTGTAGTGAGAAATAGATAGTGTTAACATCAAGTAACTTACTACCAAAGAAAGCAAAACTCTAGTAAACATGTGTTGGAATACCGCACATAAAATCATTGTATCAATCCGGGCTTACTCAAAATTTTGAAAGAACTAAAACATACTTTAAAAATGAGGTTTTTTTTTATTTAAGTTTTATTTTTTGAGTTTTTTATGTAAAAAAATAAGCGTTTGAATATAATTTGATGAAGAAAAGTGTCCGGAATGTATATTCTTAGGAAAATCTATATAATTGACGTAACGTCCCAAAAACTGAATAACTTCAATTAATAAAACATCACATACATGAATGATCAGAGAGTACAGGGATTAGGGTAAGAATGTATACAATACGTCAAATATCCCCGAATTTCAAGAAAAGGGCCCTACATGGCCCAACCAGAACTAAACTGAAAATAACACAATTAAGAATGCTAGGTTTGGTTCGTACAAGAAACATAAATAACAGAATCTACTAGTAATGGGTCCCACAGTGGGCCCAACACCTGTCCAAAGCGTCAAGCTGCAGCATCCTTATTTTCATCACCACTGCCAGGAGTTCTCACGTCTGCTCACATCAACAAGGTTGATGATCATTGTAAAGGAAGAGACCACACATAACACACAAGCAAGCAAAAAGGGTAAGCTAGCGAAAAGTCATCATACAGGCTCACAACACACCATTCATATTCAATCATACATGACAGTCTTCCCATGTGAAATACCCATCCATATAAACCCTACGATTAAACTATCTGGATACTTAACTGAGGTACCACCACGTGACAGTGGAATTAGGTCCTAGCAATGAGGCGTCACCGCGAGGCCTTCATGGAATTATACCCTTACAGGAGGCACCACCACGTGACCATCCGTGGAATTACGCCCTGGCCTTGAGGCACCACCACGACCCCCCGTGGAATTACGTCCTTTTGTCGAGGCACCACTAGGGACTCCCCTTAAGAGGGTCCATGGAATTACGTCCAACCTATGAGGCGCCACCAAGATCCCTCACTACAAGGGTCATGGAATTATGCCCTACTCATCCTTTAAACATGTTCCACCCACCAATTAAGAATCCCTCATAATATAAATATCATGTAAAATCAACAATTCATACAACTCATGTTCTTCAATTCATACCCAAACAACTAACATGCCATTTCCATTTCAAATGTAACATTTTAATCATACCATCAACATACAACACTTCTAGTAAAGCATTTGGGTCAGATAACAATCACACATTAGTAAACCACTCAACAACAACATCAAAAACCTGTCCGCTGCCTTGCCCAAGCTAAAGGGCTCGCTCAGGCAAGGGGACCCTCTCGCTCAGGCGGATTCCACCTCGCCTAGGCGAGAGCGCGACAAGGGCACATGTGACTCAGTGGGATCTCGCTCAGGCGAGTTCCTTCTCGCCCAGGCGAGAGCACAGCTCGCTCAAAAAGAACGCAAGTCGCCTAGGCGACGATTGAGCGACAGAGTCCTGGGCAACCTCTGATAATCTCGCTTAGGCGAGACTAGCTCGCCTGGGCGAGAAAACCAGCACTCGCCACTGTTTCCTCGAGTAACAGCCACTCACACACATCCAGCAGTTCAAAAATGCATTCCCAACCACTCATATTCTCATACAGACCATTAAATCATCGCAAGCTCATAAAATAGGCAGATCCCAAGGGAAATACAGAAAGGCCTAGCTTCCCTTACCTGAAAGAGTTAAGCGGAAACCCCCAATATGCACACAGCGAGCACGACTGTCCTAAGGTGGCCAAAGAGCTGGGAAACAAACGGTAATACAGAATAAGCACGAGTTACTACTAACTCTAACGGTAAAAGTTTGCCTAACGGTGACGTAAGAGATCGAAGTTGACTTACGTGGTTGGAATCTGGATTGGGCTAGCTCGAAGAATGTTGGCGGCAAAACCCTAGCAGAGCGTCGTAGCTGCTCAAGGAGGCAAGAAGTGTACTGTTTTTGAAAGTGAAGGAAAGTGAGACTGTTAGGGCAGATTAGGGTATGTTTTTACTCCTTGGGCCAACCTTTAGGCCCATTAGGTTAAGGGCAGCCTTTAAAACACTAAGGCAGAAAATAGGGCCTTATAATTGATTTTAATAGAACCCTTTTCTACTAATAAATCTCTCATTGTATCAATATTTTTTCATTGACTTGAATCATTTATATTTTTATCAATAGTAGAATCATCAACTAGTCTGTCAATCTCATACTCTTTATTATGGCTTTGAGAATCAAAATTATCCTCACCACTAATTACTTCCCTTTTCTCTTTTTAACCTATATTTGTATTGTTATTATTTTGTTCATTTAAAGAGCACCCACCTGGTATTTTCTAATTCATTTTTCTTATCTATTTTTATAAATTTATCCGTAGCTCCTTTTTGTGATGCAATTAAAATCTTAATTCTTCTCTTCTTATGAATCTTTGAATAGTCCAATTCAAATTTTCTAGTTGACATATTTAGATATTTATATATAAAATAAAAAATTATAATATATAAAACACTATTAAAGATAAGTATATAAAACAATAAGTTAAAACAATAAAATCTGAATTTGGTTATCACAAAAGTAAACTCAATAAGTAGACTTGTAGTGTCTTGAAGTCTCAAGTCTCTTACTCCTTCTCAAGTATCAACTTTTTCACAAACTTGCAGAATTTATTTTACGATTAATCATCAATGAAAATAATTAAAAAAATATATTATTCTTCTCAACTAGATAGTAAGTTTTTTTTTACTTAAACTTGAATTATCTTTCTATGTAAAAGACATCTTTGAATTATGCTTCGATTAATGTATTATCCACCAACAAAAAGACTAAACCTTAATCTCATTAACAATTTTGTAAAAAAAATTTAGTTCCTCACCAAGCTATATGCAAAAGAAAACCAATAGAAAAAGAAAAAAAATACTAAAGAAATAAGTATGAAAAGATTGGTACACAAGAATAATATGAGATTCAAGTGATGTAAAAGGACTCTAGAATAGAAGAGATAAAGGAGAAGCAAAAGAAGTCATAAAGAGATAAAAAAGAAAATAGAATCAAGATTGATTACTAATATAACCAAAATTATAATTTACTAAAAGATGATTTTAACTCATTAAATATCATTTTTAATATTAATAAAAATTAACAGACAATAATAATAATTAAATTAAATTTTATTCTTACACATAAACTTATAATTAATTTAATAGAGTTATATTAGTAATAAAGTAATATTTTTTAGGTCTTTATTTTCTTAAACATAATTAATTTAATATAAGTACACGAGTACTAAAAATTATTGAGACCGTTTTTCTTTAATATAATATTATAATTAATTAAAAAAATAATGATAGTAAAATAATTTTTTTGAGATTTTTAAAAAATTTAAAATGAGTATTTTATTTATTTTATTTTTGAACTGATCTGATATCAACTCCTTTCTTCTTGTTGTGACTCTTGAGTACGAAACAAACCTTCCCGTCAGACGACTAGTTTAACTACTAGTTTAACAATTTCATTTATTTCATCATAGTTTCTTTGCAATCTTAACATCTCACATCGTTCTAGGTTATGGATCTAATCGGATACAGAACATGGAAATTTCTTTTCAGGTCAGCGTATAATCTTGCATATCTAAAAATTCTCCTCTCTTGCTTGGTCTTGTTTCTTTTTCCTAAAGGGAAAAGTGAAGTCCCTTAGTTAGGTGCCTGTCATAACTATAGATTAACTATACATTTAATTCTATCAATGTCAAGGTCCGTGCATATTAAGTGCCAAGGATTAAATTCCCCAAACAACAATTCAACAAGAGTCACACTCATACAACACCACCTTATCAAATTCTTCGAAATTCACAGTCACACAAGTCCAACTGGGTAATGGAAGCTTGGGTGTAGTGAGTTAAATTTTTCCAATTCACGTTGTCTTTTATCTTCTACGCGTAATAACGCAGAAAACTCTAGCCGATGGCTAATTAATAGTACATGCTCACAATATATAACAAAAGTCTGTTCCAAAATAACATTAGTTTGTTCCACGAAACACAGAGACTTATGAGTACTCTCTATTTAGTTTCAATATAAACAAAATATTGGTGAACTTAATTATAAGCAAATTCCAACTTCCTAAACTATATTTATCTTTAAACCTAAGCACATTTCCCAATAAATATAATTTGCTAAAAGTATATTTCTCTTGCATAAAAATAAAACCATTACAAACTTAACATCAATGTAGAAAAAAGTATTTGTGGTCCATTTATCACAATAGTTGCCAAGATTTTTAATAAAGAGAAATAAATAAGTTAAGAAATTAAATACATTGAGAAATCAAACATCTTTTCTTTGTATGCAAAATAACACAATCTGTCTAGGATGTATGTGATAGATGGATTGGAGTAACTGTAGTGCATTATGGTAACTTTAGAATTAACTTTCAACACTTTCACTTTACACATACATGGTAACTTTAGAATTAACTTTCAACACTTTCACTTTATACAATTAAATAGAAAACAAAATGAAATCTGAAAAACAATATGGTTAGCAATTATTTGAGAAATTTGCATTACTAAAAAAACAAATTTCTTGTCAATTTTGTTTTGAATTTTTTTTTGGAAATATTTACAAATTTTGTTATGAAAAATAATTTGCAAGAAATTGCTACCAATTTTCTTGCAAAATATTTTGTACAAAACATTTTTGACAAAAAAATTTGAAAGAAATACTTACGAAATCTATAATTTTGTAAGAAATAATTATCCACGAAAGAATTATCTGCGAATTACAAATCTTAAAAATGACAAGAAAAAATCTTTTTTTGCAAAATTTAATAACAAATTTGCAAGAAAAATCTCATGAAATATAAAAAAATTCTAATAGTGTTGGAAACATAGGAACGAAATCATTTCTAACTAAGGGAGGGTAGACTTAGAAGAAATTTTTGGAATGACACAGGTCAATGTATGGATTTGGATGAAACATAAACTAGAAAACGTTACATTCTCCTGCAGTGATCGGTATCAATGCCTAATCCAATACTTAATGTACTTATCAATTATGATCCATGTTTTAAAGTAAGGAATTATTTCAAAATGCAAAGCTAGTGGGGTGTAGGGTGCAAGCTTTATTTATGCAAGTACTAAGAGTATACAGGTACAAATTATAGTGCAAAGGGGAGACTAATTGCGACTTTAGAAAGGATTGTAAAACTGTAGGAAGATGCCTAACACAATGTAAGACCCACTTATTTCTGCCCTAAAAGTTTAAGGGCCTAGCCTCATCTGTTGGGCCTAAGGATCAGCCTACAGGGTGCCCCAATCCCTTTTCAAGACCTAAACCTCTCATTCTGCCCCATTTCGCAAGACAACCCCTCTTTCCTCACTCACTCATCTCTCTTTTCAGAGCTCTGCTAGGGTTTGGCCCTGTTCTTCATTAAGCTAGTTGAACTCCATCTCTATTCCACGTAAGTTGGTCTTCAACCCATATCTTCTCTTCTCTAGCTTTACTTTCATCGTAGTAATCCCATTTTGGTTTGGGTGTTGTATTTTCAACTCACAAAGCTGTTCTCGGAGCTGTGGTGCTCACTGTTTGGTGTTTATCGTGGTCTACTAGCCTCTGTTCAGGTAAGGGAAGATAGGGTTTTGCTGTTTTTAAGTTACCTTTGCATGCTTGGTTTGTTTTACGTGATGGATGCTTGATTCATGTTGTTTGTCGTATGAAAATAAATTGCTTGTGATGTGGCTGTGATTCGAATTTGGCATTCGCATAAGGGAGAGCTGGTGGGTTTTGCTGAACTCGCCCAGGCGAGCGAGGTGGTCGCTCAAACATAAAGCTCTCGCTTAAGCGAGGAGCTTTCGCTTGAGCGAGAATAGCTGTAACCCATCTCTCTCTCTTTCTGTTTCGAGGGCTCGCCTAAGCGAAGGCCACTCGCTTGTGCGAGAGTAGTCTCGCTTAAGCGAGTTAGGCTAGCTTGAGCGAGACCTCGACGTGCCCACTGTTCGCAATCTCGCCCAAGCGAGATCTGGTAGCTTGAGCGAGAGATTCCGCTCGCTTGAGCGAGAGATTCCTCTCGCCTAAGCCAGAGCTCCTTAGCCTGAGTGAGACTGATAGTGGTGATTTGATAAATGTGTGTTTCTAATGATTGGTTGGCTGGTTACTTTATAAAGTTATGTATGAAGCCTTGTATGTATCCTATATGACACAATGGGACTGGAATTGATGAGTTTGGTATGATTTTGCGTAAGGAACATGATTGGATGGTTGGTTGAATATTGGCATGAGATTTGGTATGCATGATAATTCTATGTTTGGTTGGTGAGACATGACTATGGTATGGATTATGACCTAATTCCATGAATCTCTTGGTGAGATCTCATGGTGGTGCCTCATGTAATGGATGTAATTCCATGACCCTCTTGGTGAGAGCTCATGGTGGTGCCTTATGTAAAGGGCATAATTCCATGATCCTCTTGGTGAGAGCTCATGGTGGTGCCTCATGTTAAGGACATAATTCCATGAATCTCTTGGTGAGATCTCATGGTGGTGCCTCATGTAATGGACGTAATTCCATGACCCTCTTGGTGAGAGCTCATGGTGGTGCCTCAGGTAATGGACATAATTCCATGAACCTCTTAGTAAGGTTTCGTGGTGGCGCCTCAGTATATAATTAAGTAAGGATTGCATCTTGAAACTCTAAAGAGTCAGTTAGTCTCATGTAGAGCGTACTGACTCAAGTGGTGAGAGTAGCATGAGGCCATAGTCTTTGGCAGGATAATGGCCTTAGATGTTTGAAGGCTAACCTTGTGCGTGGTAGGGTGAAACCCATTGGCAATGGCTCTACAGAGCAGTAGAGACCACCACAAGTGCAAGCATGTAGTGAATCTGACTGATTATATGTATCTGAATAATTGAGTCTTAGAGTCTTGCTTGGTTGATTCATGTATTCTTGACTTTTAAATTGCACGCTCAATTGTATGATAAAACCTTTTTATTCTAGCTTACCCTTCTTGTTTGCGTTTGTCTTCTTGTGTGGTTTTTTCTTTTTGCAATGATCACCAATCCCTTGGTGTGAGTAGACATGGGAATTCCTGGTGATCATAGTGGCGATGAGGATGCTGCAGTTTGATGGTCATGGGTTGATGTTGGACTCATGTTGTGAAGAACTATTAATATATTGTAATCTCTTGCTCTATGAGCAACCTTTTGGTCATCAGTTGAAACTCTTATATTTTTGTTCCTGGCATTAGGTAGTGCCTTTTGTTTTCTTCTGGGATATTTTGGATGATTGTATTATCCTTTATACTTTAAGTCTCGTATCCTTTGAATATTATGATTTATGCAATGTGTTATTTAATTTGATTTATTTATTAAATGGGACATTACACACAACACCTATACAGCTACCTAATTGGGAAAAAAGCATACTAAGTGAATGCAAACAAGTCAATGTTGCTTATTGTTGCACGGACAATGTGCCTCATGCTTACTGTAAGGGAAATGATAGTTGTTTAAGCTTCTTATACTGTTGACCATAACAAACCTTTATCTGTCATTCTTTCTATTCATTGTAATTGTTCTCTAAATGAGTTTTGTTTTAGGCTATGTATTTCATCATATCTTACTAGTTAGGGCCTGCTTTAGCTTCAATATAAGCTAATGTTGTTATTCATCAAAACCTTCAATACTTGTATCTTTGTTCAGGTATCTTACATTTTTTTTATATGGGTTAGAACACTCCTAGAAATGTATTTTCATATTATTTCAATTTTTACTGATAATTGAAAATACATTGAGAAAGAGTGTGTAAAGCTATGAGTTCGACAAATCATAAAAGTAAAATAAAAGAAGAGGTTTTTTCAGGAAATAATGATGAAAGTTACATTAAGAGAAATTGTTTAATGGATACATACCATTGCTCATAAGATTAGTGGGTAGTCAATAAGGTTTGTTTTAGATGCTAAGTGTAATTTATAGTGTAAACAATATTTATCAAATAAAGGTCAACAAATAGGATATTTGTATATCCTTGTCGAAGTTTGTAATGTTGTGGGCTAGTGAAGTTTATTTTGTTGTCTCTCGTCATAAACTTCATTTTTAGTTCAAGTTTTTCAAGTAAACTATGGTTCCCTTACAATTGCGTATTTATTTCTGTGTTTATTTTCATTAAGTACTTAAATCTTTCTCAAACTTTTCTTATTTTTTATATATAAGAACATGTCTTGCATTATTATGAATGTTGCTAGTCCTACTACTTAGGCATATCAAAACTCACCAATCATATTCCGAAAAGCTAAATCTATTCCTAAAATACCTCCTGAAAACAAAAGGATAAAGATTTTCACCAAAGAAAAACAAATATGGCATTAATTGCTACGTTAACTGAATTATCAACTATAAGATGTTTTAAAATCCATAAAACCATTTATAGACTTGTATTTATTCCATCTACTTGTAATCTTCCAAGGGACCTCAGAGTTTGAATAAAAAACTTGAACCACGACAAGTGAGTAACATTCCAACCATGAATTTCATAATTTCAAATGGGAAAGTTGAATAGGGATCATTGTTGTGATAGCCTCAGCAAAAATTGCATTGGTAACAACATTAAAAAAAGTAAAAGCACCAAAATAAACTCATTAGTTGAATCTCTAAAAGTACCAACAACACTAATAGAAAGACCCGGGCAACCCTAGTAAAGTAGAAACTAGCTTTAGAAGAGGACTTCAATTCAACTAATTTTTTATGTCGCAAACTTTCATTTTTATTTGTAATTAGGTTTGCTCGATCTAGGTTGCTTCATCTTCTATAACTTTGAAAGATAATTTTTTCCGTTCTAAATCATTCTTCAATCACTTCCAAATGTAAAGGTGGTCTTGTCGAAGTGGGTCCCTTGACTGTAGTGGAAGTTGCTGAGTGAAATGGATTAGGAGGCACAACAATCTGGTTTTCCTCTTGAGTTTCTAGCATGTGTATCACAGATTTTATGGATGGACGGTTCCCTGGCTGCCACTGAATGCACCAAAGCCCAATAATTGCTAGTTTCTTTGCAATCTTAACATCACCTTCATCCTCAACATGGATATGCACATCTCCATCAACAAGGTTATGGATCCAATCTGGGTACAGAACACTGAAATCTTCTGGAGAAGACATGTCCACATTCTTCCTCCCACCAACCATTTCTAACAACAACATTCCATAACTGTAAATATCAGACTTGTAAGACACGTTCCCAAAGTTTCTGGAGAAGACTTCAGGTGCAATGTATCCTAAGGTTCCCCTAGCAGCTGTCATTGACACCACGCTGGGATTCTTGGAACACAATTTGGCTAAGCCAAAATCAGATATTTTTGGAGTGAAGTTGTCGTCAAGTAACACGTTGTGAGGATTGATGTCAAAGTGAATAATGGGATGGTTGCAACCTTGATGAAGATACTCAATCCCTTTAGCTATACCGAGAGCAATGTGTTGAAGCTTCTCCCAGCCAAGGAAATGGTCCTTGTCTTCTGGTGGAAATATGAAGCTCTGCAAGGAACCGTTTGGAAAGAAATTGTAAACAAGAGCACGATGGAATCCTTCTGCACAGAAGCCGAGCAAACGCACCACGTTGATGTGATGGATTTTGCCCATAATCCCCACTTCATTGATGAACTCTTTCCCCTCTCCCTCTGTATTGTTGAGGATCTTCACAGCCACTGGAATCTCACTCGAAAGTTTTCCTCTGAACACAGACCCATGAGCTCCTTCTCCTAGCTTTTCTTTAAAGCCATTGGTGATTCTTTTAAGGTCAGCGTAGGTGAATCTTGCAGGCTTTTCTGCCCTGTAGTCCTCTAAAAACTTGTCTACTCTTGCTTGATCTTCTTGCTTTCTCCTAAAATAGAGGAAGCTCTTAAAGACAGCAATGACCAGCAGCCCCAAAAAGATCGAACCTACAATAGCCGTTGGAGACTTCATTAAGAAAAGAGAACAGAAAGATTTGTTTATTTATTTTAGTCTTTGTTTCAAATCTTTTTAATGCCATTCACTTGTTGGCATTCAAATTTGTAGGAATACGAACAAAACAATATTAAAAAGCGAACGTGTAAGAGTCTCTCATCTGACCTGTAAAAGAAAAAATAAGAGATTTAGGAACGTGAATTCTTTTCCGTGTGCATTCAAAACATTCGATGTCTCCTTCTGTGTTGTTGTTGGTTTTCCATTTACATCTCTTGCCATTTTCTTCGCACTCAGAACAATTTGGTTTGGTCCATGTTAAAGCCAAGTAATACCAGTCGATGAAATTGAGTGGCGAAGGGATGTCGAACATCTTGGTACAGGATGTTAGATCCAAATCGAGGACATTTCCATAAGAATCAAAAATGAAAATGGGACAGGAGACCGAATCTTGGGAATATGAATAATCCCCGTAGCGGTTTCTGGGGTGTCGATGCCCAGCTGAAGTACAGTTCAAAAAGCTCAAGTTGTGCGGTCCATCAAATGGCGATTCAAATTGGTAACTCTGAACAAAATTTATGATTTGCATAAACTTGTTGGAAAAGCAGTTTTCGGGGTCAGTTAAGTAAATTTGCTGATCTTCGTAGTATATGTCAATGACCTGGAGTTTGATGGTAGGAAGCAGAAGCATGGTCTGATTTTTTTCAGTGCAAGAAAGACAAAGACGGGGATAAGTGCATGGCTCCTCCATCTCCTTCATCAGTTGGAAGGGAAATCTGATAAGGGGTTCGTCCGGTCCACAAGACAAATTCTCATGGCACTCGTTATGAGGACTGCCACTTCTGATAAGAATAAGCATTAGCAACAGCTTCATCAATACAGAATCACGTTGGAGGAGAAGCACACTTGTCATTTCGTTTACTTAGCGATTATTTTTAACAAACCAAGCTGGGTGCCTCTTTTAGTTTATGCTAAAACTTCTAACTAGTATTTTATCAGTTGCGGAAAGCACATAGAAAAGATAAAAGGAAAATATCTGTTGAAAACCATATTTGACAACATTTTTTTACTCCCTCATATGGCATCCTAGCTGTTCCTGATGAGTCACCTTTTCAATTAACAATTTCTTTTCCACGCTGGTGAGAGGGAAAAATCCTTAATTTGGTTGGTTTTAAATTCCTAAACCTAGTTTTTTGTTTTTCCCTATGCTCATATATGAAATAAACTTTTATGTGAATAAATCGCTTCCTTGTATATTTTATATAAACAAATGATTATAATTTATAGATTAAGTGTGGTTTTTCATCTCCAAGCCTTAAACTCTCTAATTATTTCCTATTAACCAATACAATAAACCCATGACCCTTGCAATCTAAAATACACAAAACTCCTAAACAAATTAACTAACAACTCATTTAATTTTATTCCATTTTAAGTTTACTTAACAAAATTTTCCTTTAAACTTAAATTCTTCTTTAAGTTTTTCTACCCTTCATCCCGACTTTGCCACATGCAGTCTCCACCATGCTTGCTCCTTTCATTAATAGTCAGGTCCTTCATTATATTTGTAGTTGACTTGCTCTTCTCTTTGGCCCACTTATTCTTCTTTTGTTCTGACGTGTACTTCGCTCTCATTGTGGCTAACTTGTTCTTCACATTCTCAGCGACAATTTTGTTTTTAACCATGTTCTTTACTATCTTATTATTCGACTTGTTCTTACCCGAGTTCATATCAACATACCGATCTCCTTTTGAGTTGTCCACTTGCTCCACCGAGCTATCCACATGTTCTACCGAGTTATGCAATATGTCAAGGCAACTCCCCTAACCATTTGAGCTTTACATGCCCCTTATTGGTCTATTCGAGCTTTCCTTGCCCCTCTCAGGGCTACTTTGTTGTCTAGCCGACCTATCCACGTTACTCAGTTATTTTACCGAATTCACCTCACAACTTGGTTGTTTTGGTGAGTTCTCCAATTGCTTGGCCCCTAGTTCACACTTGTGTTTCATGTTGCACTTATATGTTATTCTCACCTAAAAAGAGGACAATTGCTTTAACTATTCATGGTTACATGTACATAAATAAGGCAAGGACTCCAAAATTATTGTTCAAAATGTTGTGAATTTTTGATGATGTTTAAAAAGTGAAAAATACATATCGTGGGTTAGCACTTTTTTGACCCTTGGTTCACACTTGCGTTTTAACTAGGCTTATATGTTATTCTCATCTAAAAAGAGGACAAGTGCTTTAACTATTCATGACTACATGTACATAAATAATGTAAGGAGTCCAAAATTATTCTTGAAAATATTTACAATTCTAACCATGTTCAGAAAGTGAAAAACACACAATATGGGTTAACACTTATTTGGCTCCTTGTTCACAAATGCTTATCATAGTGGACTTATATGCTATTCTAACCTAGAAAGAGTAGAAGTGCTTTAGTTATTCATGGTTAATACGACAAATAACTTCTTCAGCCATTTATGGTTACATGTTAGTAATAATGCGAATCAGTCACAATCATGGTGGGACATGTATAATCAACATCGACACATAATGCGCAATTCAAATATCGTGGGTTGGCACTAAATAGCTTTAAAGAAGGTACATAATATTCACATTGGAATCAACAAATAGGAGGGCACGAATTTACCTTCTACAACAATCAAACTTTCCATAAACTATTTTCGTTGAGCTTGTAATGTTATAAAGATATTCATTTACAATATATTCAAATGGTAATACTACAAGTTTTTACAGCTTCATTCCTTTGTTGGGAAATCAAAAGTGTTGTACTCTAATACGTGAAGAATTGTATCACGGTGAATATTTTCTGGATCTAGAATCCATACGCATACGTAGTCTTGTCTAAATTGTTGAAACTCTTCCTATGATGAAGAAATAGTCTATTAGTAGAACTTATTGTAAATAATTAACAGTGGAATGCAATGTAATATTTAGTAAAAAAAAACTTGAAATACTTCCAGAAAGATGACCAAAACTTTACTCATTCACCCAACCTGTAAGATCCGGGAAAATTAATTAATTAAATAAGTAATTAATTAATAAATGCGGGTAGAAGGCGTCTTTATGATAATAATTGTTGTTTAATGTGATATGTAAAAGTACTAGCTCAAATGGTTGAGAGTACTTTGGTTGTGTGAGAGGATTTGGGTTTGAATCCTAAGTATGCCAATTATGTGTGATTATTTTATTATTAATTTTTAAGAATATGTATGAGTAGGTGATTGGTATTGTAAACTTATGTTGATTGTGTATATCACCAAATGTGGTTTGGCATAGTGGATATGCTTCGTTCTTGTGGGTGGAAGGTCACGGGTTCAAACCTTGGTAGACAGAACTTAACCTTTATTTTTATTAAACTTGGATTGGAGTGAATGTGGGGGCAACCAAGGGGGTTAGAAAAATTATCAAATAATTGACATTAAGAGGAATTAAAAACCCACCTTAAGCCCAATCCCATTTTATTTTTAAAACCTACTTGAAAGGCACCTATAAAAGCCAAAGTCTAAGAAAAAAGGGAGGGTTTTGGCAATTGTGGTGAGCTGCTGCAGAGAGAGCACGAAATTGAGGTTGAGAGGTGAGGTTTGGGTGCGAAAAAGGGGCTGAGTTAAGAGAGACTGTGGCACGTCATAGGCAAACCAAGGAAAATCCCATTTTTCTTCCAAGTCCAATCAAACTTTCAGGTTAGGGGAGCTGTATTTTGAGTATGTAAATAAACTGCTAAGTGTTGTGATTTAAAGTCATTGGTGTCTCCTTTGATTTCTATTTGATTGGTAAAATTCGTACTTTATTGCGCTGTGGTTGTGAATTGGAGTTATTTGGGGTTAGAAGCATGATTAAGTATGTGTAATAGGTTGCGAGATAAGGGTTTTGATAATCTTGATTATTTCTGATTGTATTTGGGATTGGAAAGGGTGGTTTTGGGTGCTATTGCCATTACCATTAGATTAGTATCGATTGCAAGTTGGGTGGTATATTTTTGGGCATGAATTGACACTATTTTGGTATGATGCGTGTGTGACAGTGAGGGAACTCTACAAGTCTCGCCCAAGCGAGTCTATCTCGTCCAGGCGAGAGTTGCAGAACCTCACGTCTGGTTTGGATCGCACTGCTCGCCCAGGCGACCTTGGTTTGGTGTTGAGCGACTTAGTCTCGCTCAGGCGAGGGACAGCTCGCCTAAGCGAGGTTGTGAGGAAACTTGGGCGCTTTTGAGCGCAATATCTCGCTCAGGCGAGAAGTATTAGTGTTTTGAGCGACCTCATCTCGCCCATGCGAGAGACATTCGCCTGAGCGAGGTCGCGATGTGAAATGATTTTATTTAAGTGGTTTCTCGTTTAGGCGAGGTGTTGGTATTACTTTGAGCGATGGTGCAGCTCGCCCAGGCGAGAGAATCTCGCCTAAGCGAGATAACGTGTGTTTGTGGTTGTTCTAAGCTCGCTCAGGCGACGCGAACTAGCCTAAGCGAAGCAGAGGGTTTAGCTTGGGCGAGGGGTCCCTAGCCTAAGCGAGTTTATGTGAACTATTGTGTTTCTATGTGCCTGTGAGTGTGTTTTGGTTGTTTACCATAAGGATCGATTGTATATGCATGTGGTGTGATGTTTGGGCTTGATGGACTAAGTCCAATAGGGGTCTGGGATGTGCTCGGAGGTTGGAAACATGATGGGCATGGAACTGGTTGAGTTCCCATCGGCTACTAATGGGCGAGGAGTCCTTAGTATGGTGATTGCATGTGTTGGGCGCATGATGGGCAAGGAACTGTGATGTTCCCGTCGGCTACTATCGGGCGAGGAGTTCATAGTATGGTGATTGCGTGCGTGCCAGGGTCCAAGTGTAAGACTTGGATGTTTATACTACATGCGAGGAGTCTATAGGGCAAGACTATGAGCGGGATAGGCTCATAGGGTTGGACCACAAATGAGTTAGTTTCGTGGGAGCACAGGGAAGTCCCAAGACCTAGTTCATGCATATGAGTCATGAAGGACTATGAGGTCATGGTTGGGTGATTTGGAAATTATGAGTTCGTACTTATATTATTTTGGGTGGGGAAGCATATTTATTCCACATATGTCTGTTTATGTTTTATTGTGCATAGCTCACCCTATCTGTGTGTGTATGGCGATGATCAGATAATTTGTTATCCGGGAGCAGATGATGTGACAAGTGAGCCAGGAGCTGCTTAGAGACGGAGAGCATGGGCCACTTGGGATTTTGAAAGAAACTTTACTATTTTGTTTTTGATGTAAATATTTCCTATGTTAATTTTAATATCATTTGTAAATAATGCTATGGTACATTCAGATTATGTATGGTATTAATTATGGTTTTAAATTTCCCGCGTTTTGGGAAATAGTTTATATTAAATGTGATATTTATTTTATTTCGAATTTTATTTATTAAAAATTAGTAATATCCCTTAGGGATGTTACACAACCTGTCAAAATGATATTTTATGAAGTATTTTTTGTCTGGGAACATGGTGTCCAAATACTTATACCTGGGTTCGCACTTATTTACTCATGTGTATGACATACATATTACAATGGAATCATGAAGTGCCTCGTGTGAGCTTAATTCAACCAACATGTAAATGCAGGAAATATCATGTTTACTTGAAAACCTTAAAGTGAACACGTACTTAGTTAGGTATGCTAAGAGGTATCACAAAAGTGCAAAAGGAATCACATGGGTTGACACTTATTAACATTTGACTTTGCAAGTACTTCTGACAATAAGTACCTAAGTTAATTTGAAAACCTTCACCATTTAAGGGATTTGGATTCACTGTTGTTCTTAATCGGTGAAGAAACACAGATAACCATTGCATAACGGTAGAGTGCTTACTAATCAACCAATATCACTCTTGTGCAATGAGTGACCGAAACTACACAAAGAAATTTACGATAAAACCCCCAATTGAAAACAGACAAAAAAAATTTAAATTAGGTTTAGGATTTTCAAATTTTACGAGGAATTGGAACTTGTATAGGTGATGAGTTCAAATTTTTGCCCTCATTTAATATTTAAATTTGGGGATTTAATTGAATTTTCTGTGCTTAAAGATTGATTTAATTAGGATTTGTGATTATTGGATTTATTGAGTAAGTTTGGTAAAAGTGGCGTAAAAATTGATTTTAGTTGCATAAAATATTATTGGATATTCTAACGTTTGTTAATGCAGCTGAAATTTATTTTTGGTCAATTAATAGTGTGATTTTGAAATATTCAAAGTTACAAAATAAGTCCAAAATCAAGAAATTCTGAAAAAGAATAAATCAGGAGCTAAATGCACCCCAAGATTGTATTTGCACACCCCTGCATAGTGCATGACTCGGGCCAATCCGGGTCAATTTTATCAACTTGATTCAGAACTTGAAAGGAACTTGCGTAAATCACGTAGGAGACTTGATCTCAGGTGTTCTACTGAAGGAGCACCATCATCATCTGAACCTACCACTGAAAGTGTACCACTAGAATCACCTCCGGTGATTAACATATCTTCTGATCCATCACCTGAACCAGAAATTCAAGAAGATAGAATGGAAGAAAGAACAATAAGAGAGTTGGCTTCACCGGATGCAGCAATTACACAAAACATGTGCATCCAATATCCAGATGGAGAATGTGAGCTTAAGTCTGGGTTAATCCATCTTTTACCCAAATTCCATGGATTAGCAGGAGAAGACCCATACATCACTTGAAGGAATTTCATGTTGTTTGTTCATCCATGAGACCTACAACAGTGACAGAGGAACACATCAAGCTTAAGGCATTTCCATTCTCATTGCAAGATGCCGCTAAGAATTGGTTATACTGCCTTCCGCCAGGATCCATCAATACTTGGGAGACTCTTAAAAGATTATTTCTGGAAAAGTTTTTTCCAGCATCTAGAGTTGCTGCTATTCGCAAAGATATTTATGGGATAAGGCAACAAGAAAGAGAAAGTCTTCACGAGTATTGGGAAAGATTCAAAAAGTTATGTGCTTCATGTCCTCATCACCAAATAAACGAGCATCTCCTCATTCAATACTTTTATGAGGGATTGAGTATCATGGATAGACAAATGATAGATGTTGCAAGTGGAGGGTCATTGGTGGACAAAACGCCAACAAATGCAAGACAATTGATTGAAACTATGGCATCGAACCATCAACAATTTTCCACAAGGAGTAATTCTATAACTCTATTGAAGGGAACCCATGGAGTAGAAGCTTCATATCTTGCAGATCACAAGAAATTAAAAGGGAAGTTGGATGACTTAGCAGCCATGGTAAGGACCTTGACAGACTTACAGAAAAAGCCTATCCCTTCTACTTTATGTGGAATTTGTGCTTCTACTAATCATCCTACAGAGGCTTGTTCTATGTTAAAAGAGACAGGTATGTTAGACAATGAACAACCTCAGGCATATGCTGCAAACATCTATGGCAATAATAGACCACCTCGTCAGCAATACAACCATGATTTGCCCTCCAACAAGTACAACCCAGATTGGAAGGAATATCCCAGCCAGAAATGGGGAAATCAACAGCCTCAACACCAACAAGTCTATGTTCCACCTCAACAGAGGCAACAACCACAACTAACTGCAACCTCTGGTGACTCAAACATGGAAGCAATGATGAAAATGATGGCTGACATGATGAAGGGACATATCAATGAGTTGAAACAGACGATGGAAGCATCCAATCAAAACTTGCAGAACCAGATTGTACAAATGGCAAATGAGTTAAATCAGATGAAGTCTCAACAAGGCTCGAGCAATTTGCCTGCACAAATTGTAATCAACCCGCGAAATGTAAGTGCTATTACTTTAAGATCGGGTAAGCAAATACAAGGCCTTGGGGATGCCCAAGAAGATGAAGATAAGGACAATGAAGTTGTACCTAATGATGAAAGAGGAAGATCAGATGAAGCAACACAAGCAACATCTGAAATGCCTGCACCCAATGATAACTCCAGGTTGGTATCCCCTAATACTTCCTCTAAAAATCCTTCTCCTTATTCTCCTCCTCCTCCCTATCCAAACCGTTTGAAACCAAAAACTAAAAAGATGGAGGAGTTAGACAAAGAAATCCTGAATACTTTCAAGAAAGTGGAGATAAACATTCCTTTGGTGGATGCTGTTAGACAAATTCCTAAATACGCCAAGTTTCTCAAAGAATTATGTACACATAAAAGGCGTATTATGGACAAAGAGGTAGTGAACATGGGAAGAAATGTCTCTAGCTTAATTAAGAAGCCTACAGTCAGAATGCCGCAAAAGTGTAAGGATCCAGGTATGTTTTCTGTTCCCTGCATTATAGGAAGTACTAAGTTTGACAATGCTATGTTAGATTTAGGAGCTTCCATTAATGTAATGCCTTTATCTATTTTTACTTCACTTCATCTTGGACCTCTTAAGTCTACTGGAGTGGTCATTCAATTGGCCAACCGTAGCACAGTTAACCCTGCAGGTGTGCTAGAAGATGTGCTTGTCCGTGTGGACAAGTTAATTTTTCCTGCAGATTTCTACATCTTGGATATGAAGGATGATGAAGGAATGAGTTCAACCACAATCATCTTGGGAAGACCATTCATGATGACAGCACGTACCAAGATAGACGTGCATGCAGGATCCTTGACTATGGAGATAGGAGATGAGAAGGTGCAGTTCAACGTGCTAGAAGCCATGAAGCACCCAATTAAAGACCATTCTTTGTTTTTTATTGATTTATTGAGTAATGTAGTGAACAATTATGCTTTTGGACTTTTGGACGTTTTATCTGGTTTTTCTTCTTCTTTGGATTTTTCTCTTTCGAATATTTCGGGTTCAATTTTAGACGAAAGAGAAAATTTTAAAACAGGTGATGTTGAGGTCGTGGTGTCACTATTTGATACCTCTGTGGCGTCCAAGTGTGATGCTGAGGTGGCTGAAATTACCTTAGGCAATAAAATGTTGCCATCTGTGGAACAGCCACCCACTTTGGAGTTGAAACCTTTACCATCTCATTTGAAATATGTTTATCTTGAGAGGGATGGGAAACTCCCTGTTATTATATCTGCCTTGCTTACTGACGAGCAGGAACAAAAGCTATTGCAGGTTATCAAAGATCACAAGCGAGCAATAGGCTGGACTTTGGCAGATATTCTTGGTATTAGTCCTTCTTTCTGCATGCACAGAATACTCTTGGAGGAGGATGCTAAGCCAGTAAGGCAACCTCAGAGGAGATTGAATCCTCAGCTGATGGAGGTTGTGAAGAAAGAAGTCACCAAGTTGCTACAAGCAGGTATTATATATCCCATTTCTGACAGCACTTGGGTGAGTCCTGTACATGTGGTCCCCAAGAAATCTTGGATCACCGTGGTCAAGAATGAGAAGAACGAGTTGATTCCTACTCGTATTCAGAATAGCTGGAGGGTCTGTATTGATTATAGAAGACTAAACCAGGCCACCAAGAAGGACCAGTTCCCTTTACCATTCATGGACCAGATGTTAGATCGATTGGCAGGTAAGTCTCATTACTGTTTTCTTGATGGATTCTCTGGGTATTTTCAGATTTGTATTGCCCCAGAGGATCAACATAAGACTACTTTTACTTGTCCATTCGGTACATATGCTTATAGGAAAATGCCATTTGGCCTTTGCAATGCTCCTGGAACATTTCAGCGATGTATGATGAGTATTTTTACAGATTTGTTGGAGCATTGTATTGAGGTTTTTATGGATGATTTTAGTGTATATGGTTCATCTTTTGATCATTTCTTGTCTAATCTTGCTAGAGTCTTGGAGAGATGTGAAGAAACTAACCTTGTTCTAAATTTTGAAAAATGTCATTTTATGGTGGAACAAGGTATAGTTTTAGGTCACGTTGTTTCCAAGAATGGTATATCTGTAGATCCTGCTAAAATAGATATTATTTCACAATTGCCTTACCCCTCTTCTGTGAAAGAGGTTCGATCTTTTCTTGGACATGCAGGATTTTACAGGAGGTTTATCAAGGACTTCAGCAAGATAGCCAACCCTCTCTCCAACTTGTTGCAAAAGGATGTAGTATTTGACTTTGGAGAGAGGTGCAAAGATGCGTTTGATACATTGAAAAAGGCGCTTACCACTACTCCTATTATCCAGCCACCTGACTGGACATTACCATTCGAGTTGATGTGTGATGCATCAAACTTTGCAGTAGGAGCGGTGCTTGCACAAAAAGATGGGAAGCTATCACATGTGATATATTATGCTTTCAGAACATTGGACACAGCGCAGGCTAACTACACCACGACTGAGAAGGAATTATTGGCTGTTGTGTTTGCCTTGGACAAATTCAGACCGTATATACTTGGTTCCAAGGTAATTGTTTATACTGATCATGCAGCATTAAAATTCCTTCTGAAGAAAGCAGATTCAAAACCAAGGTTGATCAGATGGATGCTACTGCTCCAAGAGTTTGACATTGAGATTCTAGACAGAAGTGGAGCACATAACTTGGTAGCTGATCATCTTAGCATGATTGAAAATGGAGAAGATAACATTCCTATTAAGGATGACTTTCCTGATGAAGTCCTCCTAGCATTGACTGCTGTGAAAGGTATGTTTCCTGAACCTTGGTTTGCTGACATTGTTAATTATTTGGTTGTTTCTGCTATTCCTCCTTCCTTCTCCAAATATGAAAGAATCAAGCTAAAAAGTGAGGCAAAATACTATATCTGGGAAGATCCAATCTTATGGCGCATTGGTAGTGACCAAGTCATAAGGAGGTGTGTTCCAGATATCGAGATACCTCATGTGCTTGAGTTCTGTCATTCGTCTCCTTTTGGTGAACATTATGGCACACAAAGAACAAGTAGGAAGGTGTTGGATTGTGGATTATATTGGCCTACCATTTTTAAAGATGCACAGAGGGTATATGAAAATTGTGAGCAGTGCCAAAGGGCAGCCAGATCCATTACAAGAAGGGATGAAATGCCTCAACAACCCATGCTATATTGTGAGGTATTTGATATTTAGGGTATTGATTTTATGGGTCCTTTTCCTCCTTCTTTTGGGTTTTCTTATATTTTGCTTGTTGTAGACTATGTCTCCAAATGGGTGGAAGCCATAGCTACAAGGACTAATGATTCTCGAGTTGTTATGAGTTTTGTCAGGTCTAACATTTTCTGCAGATTTGGGATACCACGAGCCATCATCAGTGACCAAGGGACTCATTTCTGTAATAGGCTACTTGAGAACATGTTGAAGAAGTATGGGGTGACACATCGCATTGCTACACCATATCACCCCCAAACTAATGGGCAAGCAGAGATCTCTAACAGAGAGATTAAAAAGATACTAGAGAAAGTAGTGAAGCCTAGTCGAAAGGATTGGGCCACAAGATTGGATGATGCACTTTGGGCACACAGGACAGCCTACAAAACACCTATAGGTATGTCACCTTTCAGGGTGGTTTTTGGAAAGGCTTGTCATCTACCTGTGGAGATTGAACATCGGGCCTATTGGGTCGTGAAAGCATGCAACTTGGATTTGGAAGAAGCAGGAAATGAGCGAAAACTTCAGTTGCAAGAACTAGAGGAGATTAGGCTTGCAGCCTATGAAAATTCAAAGTTCTACAAAGAGAAAACCAAGAAGTTCTATGACCAAAAGCTTGTGGCTAGAAAGGATTTCAAGGTAGGCCAAAAGGTGTTACTATACAAATCCAAGCTTGGTCACATGAGTGGTAAGTTGCGTTCTACTTGGGAAGGACCATACATTGTTACAGAAGTCTTCCCTTGTGGAGCAGTGGAGATCAAGGAAGAATCTTCAGCAAGAACTTTTAAAGTTAATGGGCATCGTCTTCGGATATTCAATGAAAATCAAGATATGCTGAATAAGACGATGGATGGGATGAACTTGACTTCCCCCTCATACCTTCCACCTTGAGGAGGTAAGTAAACTTCATACTTTTTCTTTGCATTTTATACATATTGAATACATTGAGGACAATGCATGGATAAAGTGTGGGGGTGTGGGGAGATTTCCCCCTTTTCTGTTTTTGTTTTCTATTTGTTTTGTTTTTCCTTTTCTAATTTTGTTTTCTGTTTGTTTTTATTAAAAAAAAAACAACAAAAGTTTCTGCTTTCAATAAAACATATTGAAATTGGATTTTTGGATTTGATTCACTAATTGGAACGATCATAATTCTGGGAAAATAAAAGTCATGTGCTATGAATGGATTGTTTCTGTGATTTACTAATTGAGTTGATTTGAGAGTTTCTGGAATAAATCTTTTGTGAAAGAGTTTTTGACCTTGTGAGTTTTGAGCTTTATTGTAAGGATGAACTACCGTGTGTCATTCCTATTTTTCTTGTGTGATTTGCTCATGCCTTGTTGATAC
Organism: Vigna unguiculata; assembly: GCF_037176805.1. NCBI lineage: Eukaryota > Viridiplantae > Streptophyta > Magnoliopsida > Fabales > Fabaceae > Vigna > Vigna unguiculata. The sequence continues at coordinate 12,017,226 of NC_140799.1, forward strand.
TCAAATGTTTAGCTTGATTCTGTTGTTTTGCATCTTAGGTGAACATGCATGATTTGATATGACTGAGGCATTTCTTGTTTTAGCTACTTGGCCAAATAAGCTAACCATGACATTGATCCATTGGTAGCCCCTTGAGCTTAAACCTCTTTTTCTTGTTTTGAGCATATTGCTAAACCTTTAAAAAAAAAAACATGTTTTTCCTTACCTTAGGGAGAAAGAAGGAGCTAGTGGATTATGTTGAGATTGGTTGAGGAATAAAGTGTGGGGGTGAGTATTTCCCCCACAAAGTTGTAAAAATGGCAAAAAGGAAAATAATTGTTGATGACAGAATGTTGAAATGAAAAATGATTGTTGTCTGAAAAAGAGCAACAAAGGATAAACGAAAAAAAAAAAGAGAAGTAAGGATTGTTTTTGAAACTATGCTCCATAACTCTTTCTTCCCTACTATTTCAAAAACACACAAATCCTAAAGTTTTTCCTACCTTTGCCTTGGCCTCATTATAACCTGTGAAAAGTCCTCATGATTTTTGAATGCATGTTTTCTGAAAGCTATGAATATTAGAGTCTTGCTAAGCATTGAGAGTATTTACTTGCATGGGTATTTTGAGTGAAAACACAAGCCAAAACACTTGAGCGAATCTTGGTGAGAAAATATATATTTAACTTGAGTGTTTCTCTTTCATATTTGATTATCTTGTAAACTCAAAAGATTAACTCATGTGTGAAAAACAGAATATTATCCATTTGTTTGTACATGACAACATGATTTCTAGAAGATTGATCTGTTTCCATTTGTATTCATTTCTTTAATTGATGAGTTCAAATTTTTGTCCTCATTTAATATTTAAATTTGGGGATTTAATTGAATTTTCTGTGCTTAAAGATTGATTTAATTAGGATTTGTGATTATTGGATTTATTGAGTAAGTTTGGTAAAGGTGGCGTAAAAATTGATTTTAGTTGCATAAAATATTATTGGATATTCTAACGTTTGTTGATGCAGCTGGAATTTATTTTTGGTCAATTAATAGTGTGATTTGAAAATATTCAAAGTTACAAAATAAGTCCAAAATCAAGAAATTCTGAAAAAGAATAAATCAGGAGCTAAATGCACCCCCAGATTTTATTTGCACACTCCTCCCTCAAGTGGACCACAAAAACCTGTTCTGCACCCCCAGTTTTCACTAAGTTGCACCCCTCCTACCACTTAAACTCCATTCAACCAGATCATGCCATGTGGCAATCCCCACCTTTTAAAATTAGCCAACCATAAGCCGCCACGTGTCATAATCCCCACCTCACCAAATTAACCAATCAGATTCTGCCATGTCATCATCTTCATCTCCCAAAACCCTAACCCTAATTTTCTCCTCTCCTTCCATCACCATGGCAGCCGCCACCACGACCACCACGCCGCTGCAACAGATCCGCTACTGCTCCGCGCAACCAGCCTCCATCATCTCTGCATCTCGCGCGGCGCCACCACCATCTCCATCTTTTCTGCAGCGCACGCGAACCAGAACAGCGCGCAGCTTCTCGCCGCAGTTCCGTCACCACTGCACCAGCAACGTTCAGCCACGACCTCCGCACCAGATCTGTTAGCCACCGTGAGTCCCGCTGCCGCCATCGCGCAAGCTCCATTCCAGCCATGGCAGACGCACCGTCGAACCATCTCCAAAACAGCAACAACCTCCGCGAGCACACCGCCAGCGCGAACAACGCGCATCTTCTTCTTCCTTGTTCAATCACCACCGCAAAACACCATCACTGCACCAGATCGGAGAAGAAGAGTTCGCCGGAAAACGGAGCAGCCGCCGTCACGAGGGAGGGAGAAGAGTGTGAGAGTGAAACCCTAATTTCTGGAGAGAGAATCTGCACTGCCACGTGTCAGCATCTGATAGGGCAGTCAAATTGGTCAACTGGTCAAAGTCAGCAGTCAACTCTGGTCAAAACTGCGAATATGGCTAAATGAGAGGGGCAGAATTGTAAATTGGGCAGGAATTAAGTTGCTAATTAATTAAATAAAAATAAAAGATTTTAGCAACTGACAGATAAAGCCCAAAGTCCAGTGGAAGCCTATATAAAGAGACTTAAGGGAGCAGACGGACGATTGACAATTTTACAGCTGACAGCTTAGACACTTAGAACTCTTTGGTTTTGGCAGATACAGTCTCCACCACATCTCTCATTCTCTTCTTTTATTTTCTTTCTTTCATATCATCATGTATTCCATCAAAGCCATGGAGGGCTAAGCTTTAAGGGTTGATTCCATTGTAATTTCTTAAATGGATTCTGAGGTTAGATGAATTTATATGTTTTGTTATTTTGATTATTGTTGTGGTTTTTTGTTTATCTATGTCCTTTGCTTCTTAATCGAATAGAAAATAATGATTTTAAATCTACATGCATGCTAATCATATGAGTTAAAAGGTTTTTAAATTAAATTGAGACTTTACTTTGATTTTGTTTAGAAACTTTCATTTGATTAAATAAGTTTTTGTCAATAATTGAGACTTTAATTTGATTAGAGGTAATTACTTTAACTAAAATTAGTCAAGACTTTACTTTGATTAATTAAGTTTTCTATTTGGTAAAGGAACAAAGGAATATACATGATTAGGCATAGTAAAATTAATTGAGACTGTACTTTGATTGAATTTACTATGGATAATCTAACAATTCTCACTTTTAATTGAGACTGTACTTTGATTAAAAGTGAGGATGCCAACAAATGAATTGAGTCTTTACATTGATTTATTTGTAAATCAACAACAATAATTAATTTAACAATAATCTCTAGATAACCAATGAAGAATCTGATTTAGAAAAAGTAGTGGAATTGACCTATTTACTATTACTGTGTTTACAATCTTCCGTGTCATTTTCTTTGCATATCAAAACCCCCCTATTTTTATAGTTGCTAGTTTTAAATTGCATTTTTGAGAATCAAATATTTGAGATCAATTCCGTATTCGTTGTGAGACGACTCAGGGTTATCTTAACCCTAACTATTTTCTTCACTACAAACTGGCAATACTGAAGTTGCTAAGTAGTGGTAATTTGATCGCCTAACGACAGCGATATCAAACAGAATATTATCCATTTGTTTGTACATGACAACATGATTTCTAGAAGATTGATCTGTTTCCATTTGTATTCATTTCTTTAATCCACTGAAAATATGGAATAAAAGACCTCAGAATAAAGTTTTGAAATTCTTCAATTTTGCCCAGGAGTGCAAAAGGATAAGTGTGGGTGTGTGATGAGTTCAAATTTTTGCCCTCATTTAATATTTAAATTTGGGGATTTAATTGAATTTTCTGTGCTTAAAGATTGATTTAATTAGGATTTGTGATTATTGGATTTATTGAGTAAGTTTGGTAAAAGTGGCGTAAAAATTGATTTTAGTTGCATAAAATATTATTGGATATTCTAACGTTTGTTAATGCAGCTGAAATTTATTTTTGGTCAATTAATAGTGTGATTTTGAAATATTCAAAGTTACAAAATAAGTCCAAAATCAAGAAATTCTGAAAAAGAATAAATCAGGAGCTAAATGCACCCCCAGATTTTATTTGCACACCCCTTCTAAAGTGGACCACCAAAAACCTGTTCTGCACCCCCAGTTTTCACTAAGTTGTACCCCTCCTACCACTTAAACTCCACTCAACCAGATCATGCCATGTGGCAATCCCCACCTCTTAAAATTAGCTAACCAGAACAAGCCACGTGTCATAATCCTACCCTCACCAAATTAACCAATCAGATCTTGCCACGTCATCATCTCCTCCATCTCACACATGAAACCCTAACCCTAGTTTCCCTTCCACCCTCCACGGCAGCCGCCGCCGCCAACCTCGCCGGCCACCACCAATCTGCAGCAGCGGCGGCGCCACCATCTTCTTCTCGCGTCCAATAGCAGCCTTCATGCACCATCTTCGTCAGCCACCATTAGCACCACCACGCAACTGCAGCAGTGCCGCCACCATCAACAACACAGCAACGCGACTTCTCGCCTCCACCGTTTGCACAGCCACCGCTGCAACAACGAACACCACCACGCCGGAAACGAAACGCAACTTCTGCAGCACCGCGCCGTCTCCATCTTCACCGCATCGCACTCCATAGAAGCTTGCTACACCACCACGCAAACGCCAGAAACACACGAACTGACAATTTACAGCTTACAGCTTAGACACTTAGAACTCTCTGGTTTTGGCAGATACCATCTCCACCACATCTCTCATTCTTTCTTTTATTTTCTTTCCTTCATATCATCATGTATTCCATCAAAGCCATGGAGGACTAAGCTTTTAGGGTTGATTCCACTGTAATTTCTTAAATGGATTCTGAGGTTAGATGAATTTATATGTTTTGTTATTTTGATTATTGTTGTGGTTTTTGTTTATCTATGTCCTTTGCTTCTTAATCGAATAGAAAATAATGATTTTAAATCTACATACATGCTAATCATATGAGTTAAAAGGTTTTTAAATTAAATTGAGACTTTACTTTGATTTTGTTTAGAAACTTTCATTTGATTAAATAAGTTTTTGCCAATAATTAAGACTTTAATTTGATTAGAGGTAATTACTTTAACTAAAATTAGTCAAGACTTTACTTTGATTAATTAAGTTTTCTATTTGGTAAAGAAACAAAGGAATAGACATGATTAGGCATAGTAAAATTAATTGAGACTGTACTTTAATTGAATTTACTATGGATAATCTAACAATTCTCACTTTTAATTGAGACTGTACTTTGATTAAAAGTGAGGATGCCAACAAATGAATTGAGTCTTTACATTGATTGATTTGTAAATCAACAACAATAATTAATTTAATAATAATCTCTAGGTAACCAATGAAGAATCTTATTTAGAAAAAGCAGTGGAATTGACCTATTTACTATTACTGTGTTTACAATCTTCCGTGTCATTTTCTTTGCATATCAAAATCCCCCTATTTTTATAGTTGCTAGTTTTAAATTGCATTTTTGAGAATCAGATATTTGAGATCAATTCCGTATTCGTTGTGAGACGACTCAGGGTTATCTTAACCCTAACTATTTTCTTCACTACAAATTGGCAATACTGAAATTGCTAAAGTAGTGGTAATTTGATCGCCTAACGACAGCGATATCAAACTTTCAACATGAGAAGTTCGAAGATGAAGACAAATTTCAACAATTGAGTTGGGTTTCAATAACGCAGGATCTAACAATAAGGGTTTGAAGAGAAACAAAAGAGCTTTCAACATCAATAATGTAGTCAACACCAACAACAAGAGTTCAAGAACTTCACGCGAGATTGAAGCAGAAGAGGAGTTGAAGAAGAAGAAGAAGAAAAAGAGGAATTGAAGAAGAAGAAGAGGACTTGAAGAAAGAGAGGAGTTTAAAACGTCCAACCTTTCTGAAACCCACTTTGTTCAAACACTTTCCTTTCTCTTTCCTTTGAGCCTCTTGCCAATGTGAATATGATTTTCGATTAGAAAAAAAATACTCACTTAGCTGGCACTTATGGTTGTAAGATAAATAGTCAAATTCTTTATGTCACTGTATCATTATTATTTTTTTTTAAGGAAAAATGAAGTCCGTTAGTTAGGTGAGTGTCATAAATAGCATATATTTAACTTATGAGTTAATACAATTTGATTATAACTAAAAAACTCACATGATAGTTTTTGCAAAAATAGGCCTTACATCTCTTCCCCCACCAAGTTACCTCAAACCCTGTTAAATTTGCCTTTAAATATCATCTTCTTCTAACTCTGTTGGCAGTAGAAGTTGAGAAAGAAAAGAGTTAGGGCGTGATGATGTGGAGAGAGATAGCAGTGACGGTGTTGGTGTTTCTACTGCACAAAATAAACGGAGAAGATCATGGTTGCCCCCCCTCTTCCTGTGGGAAAATCAGGAACATATCGTATCCATTACGGTTGAAAGGAGACCCAGAAGGGTGCGGTCGGTATGAGCTATCTTGTGAAAACAATATAACCGTATTATCTTTGTTATCTGGAAGATTTCATGTGCAGGCCATCAACTACAATAATTTCACAATCCGAGTGGTGGATCCTGGACTTCAACCAACAAATTGCTCCTCCCTTCCTCGCTATTTTTTGTCTCCATCCAATTTTACTCATTCTCACACCGACACCTTAGATATGTACGAAACTCTTTATGATAAGTATTATTATGACTATATAGTGTTTTTGAATTGTAGTCATCCAGTGAATGGAAACCGTAAGTACGTGGATACTGGTGGATGCGTGAATTGGGAGTCCAAAGGTTACATATACGCTGTGGCTGATGACCTATTAATAGAGGATTTAAAAGTTGGTTGTAAAGTAAAGCTGGTTGCTCCCACATCTTGGAGGGGTTTGCACTCAAACAGATATTCCTACGCCATGATGCACACAGCGCTTGCCTATGGATTTGAGATTTCTTGGCTTCCTCTCCTCTGTGAGGGTCGTTGTAGATTTGGTAAACATGACTGCTTTTTGAATCCTTCCACCCAGAGCATTCAATGCTCCATTACTATCACTGGTATGGTGTAAAGGCTTTCTGCTTTTAATTCTAATTGATTTTCAACTTTAAATAAATTTCAATATTTTTTATTAATTAAAAATAATGTCTGATCCAGATCATGGCTGCTATTTCAATTCTTCCATTAACACGCTTGATTGCATAATATACAGATGTAAGACAGGCTTTCTGTTTTTACTTCTAATTAAATTCAAACTCTTACTAAATTGGAACATTTTTAGTTAATTTTTTTAATATTCAAAATTTTGACATTTTTTATTTGAATTGTTTGATATCTTCTTTACTAATTTATGTCATAGTTGTATTGTATAATTTGTATTGTTCTATCATTTTAGTTACTTGTTTGGACATTTTATTAATATAAAATTTAATAGTTAATATAAAATGTTATTATAAATATGACAATTTTGTTATTTATTTTATTTTCATTAAAAGCAATGAAAATCAAATAGAAATATAAGCATTTAGACAGTATGATCATAACGTTTGTGAGATTTTATAAGTAGTCTTTCTTGTGTTGTGATTCTCTGATATTGATACTCTGTTCCTTTTTTTTTCAATAGAGGCGACACCTACTTCGCGGCTGCGGTATTCTTTAGAGGGTAAGAATCCTACCTCTTTGGATTACCTGTTTGAATCGGCACGTAATACCAACAACTAATTTTAATTTTGATTCTACATACCTATCATATTCATATTTATAATCTCTTAATTTAAATTTGATTTTTTTATGTTGATTTTCTAATTTAAAATTTTTTTCCCCTCCATTTTGAATTTTCTTCTCTGTCAAATATTGAATTGATATATTTAATATTGTGCTTTCTGAAAATTTATAAATATGAATTTTAATGATTTTTAATAAAAAAATTAAACTCGTATTATATAGTTATAACATATTATTTGTGGAGATTTGTAATAGTGATAATTGAGATAAAAAACAACAAAAAGATAAAAATTCATAAAGAAGGGTAACAGAGGTGTAGGAAGTCTAACGATATAAGACAAAAAAATATAACAACAGTATAAAAGTTAAATTATCTTTATATATATATATATATATATATATATATATATATATATATATATATATATATATATATAATATTTTCTTAAAACTCACGATATATTAACGTGAAATATAAAACATTATCAGTCAAAAAAAAAAATATTTAATGAGCTGACGTTTTTCAAATAAAGCAACAATATATGAGTAGACGAAAAGATGATAGCCATTAAATGTAATGGCTTAGAAATAAGAAATATATAAAGAAGGGTATTGTGTATTATGATTGTGTGGAAATTGTTACAAGATATGTATTATATAATACTCAAAACTAATCATAAATAAAAGATCTAAAACATGGACTTATGCTAACATTCCCTTAAACTCACAATGCACAGCTAAATATATTGAGAGTTTGTCAAATAAAAAACAAAAATATAAAACAGAGTGTGACTTGGTAAATATCTACAATTTATGGGGACAAAGGAATAAATGGTAAAGATATAGTGCCAAGTTGAAGATGTTGATGAGTATAATGACAATATGTTTTAATATGTTTGGTTTGCTTATGAAATATTTTCCCTCCAAAAGACACTTGGAACATCAACAGATAACAAGAATGATCTTGTAGTCTCAACAAGATGATGATGTTTCCTTTCAGTAATGTCATTTTGTTGAGGAGTGTTAGTGTAAGAGTTATAATGTATAGTTCCATTAGAGGCAAGTAGGTAAAATCATTCAAAGTGTATTCAATCCAAGTCACAACGAAAGATTTTTATGGTAGTAGAGTGTTGGGTCTTTACAATAGCACTACAATTTTTGAAAATTGTGAAATAATTAGACTGACGTTTCATAGCATAGATTCAAGTGAAATGAGTAAAATCATCAATGAAAGAGACACAAAATCTAAAACCTCCTTTGGTGGATACAGGAGAAGGTCCCCACACATCAGAATGCACAAGATTAAAAGGGGTAAGAGAAGAAGAAATACTTTTATTAAAAGGTAAAGTGGAAACTTTTACCAGTTTACAACCACTAGAATAAAAAATATCATGACTGTCCAAAGTACTCAAGACTCTAGTAGACGCTAAAAACTTTAAACGAGAGGAAGAAATATGACCCAAACAAGAATGCCAAAAATAAAAAGGTGAAGAAAAAGAAGAAGACAAATGAAACGAAGATATATCAACATTAGAGATTGCAACTATTGAGTCATTGAACTGATTCAAGACATAGAGTCCACCTGGCCTATGAAATAGTCCAATCACCTTCAAAGATGTACGGTCTTGTACAAAACATTTAGATGGAGACTGTAACATCCCTAAGGAATATTACTAATTTTTAATAAATAAAATAGGAAATAAAAAAAATACCTCAGTTAATATGATACCATTTCCCAAAAACGCGGGAAATTTAAAACTTTAATATAACATAATTCATATGTTCGCAGTTACATTATTACAAAATTCACCAAAATCCAACATAATACATTTTACATCAAAAGTCTAAATAAGAAAATCCTTTCAAAAACCCAAGTAGCCCTGCATTCCGCCTCTAAGCATCTCCTGGCCTACCTGTCAAATCATCTGCTCCCGGATAACAAGTTATCCGATCATCCGCGCACACACACACACACACACAGAAAGGGTGAGCTATGCACAATATATAAAAATATACATGAAATAAATATGCCACCCATCCCAAAAATAACATGACTAAATATTTCATTGTTTTCAAATCACCCATCCATGATCTCACAGTTCTTCATGAGTCATATACATGAACTAGGTCTTGGAACTTCACTGTGCTCCCACGAAACTAACCCATTCGTGGTCCAACCCTATGAGCCTATCCTGCTCATAGTCCTGCCCTACAGACTCCTCATATGTAGTAAAACATCCAAGCCTTCTTAACTTGGACCCTGGCACGCATGCAATCACCATACTATAGACTCCTCGCCCAATAGCAGCTGACGGGAACATAACAGTTCCTTGCCCATCGTGCGCCCAACACATGTAATCACCATACTAAGGACTCCTCACCACTTAGCAGCTGACGGGAACTACACAGTTTCATGCCTATCATGCGTCTAACCATCAAGCACATCCCAGACCCCTATTGGACTTAGTCCTTCAAGCCCAAACCACAAACACAAGCATATAATTCCTATCCTTTAGGAAATAACAAGCAAACACTCCAAACAGTGCACAAACACATGGCTCCGTGCCATTCTCGTTTAAGCCATGTCAGTTCGCCCAAGCTAGAACCTCAGTCTCGCTTAGGCTAGCCCACATCGCCTGAGCGAGCGTGTAATAGTGGTTGTACCTCGTCATCTCGCTTAGGCAAGCTCTCCTTGCTTATGCGAGACCTCTAGTCGCTCAAAACACACAAAGCTCCTCGCCTGGACGAGGATTCACTCAACCAAACACCAAGTCTCATCGTGACCTCGCTTAGGCGAGCCAGCATACCTGTCGCTCAGAACCCCAAAACCTCTCGCCTGGCCGAGAAGTTGCGCTCAAAACATCCAAGTGTCTCTCGCTTGGGCAAGTGTCTCTCGCTTGAGCGAGAGACCAAGTCACTCAACCTCGTCCATGGTCGCCTAGGCGAGTAATGCGAACCAGAACCAAAAATGAGACTCTGCAACTCTCGCTTAGGCGAGATGGACTCGCTTGAGCGAGACTTACAGGGTTTCGAGTCTGTTTAAGCGCACAATTCACTCTAAACAATGCACAACATGCTAAAACACATTTCTATTCATACCAATTCAATTTACACACATTGCAACAACACATAGGTATTATTATTATAGGCTTTATGGTATGTTTAAGTCTCATTTAATTATTATTATAGGATGATTTCCAGCCCCTCTTGGCTTCCCCTTCTAGGTTTTCTTTTGCCCTCTCATATTCCCTCCAAAACTACACTTAAAAAAATAAAGTTCTTGTTTCTTTCCCAACCAAGTTTGAACCCACAACCCATCAATTATCATATCAAAGGCACAACCAATCCAACCAAGTCAAGTTTTGTGATACACTCCAATCAGTATAAGCTTACATTACCAATTCCATACTCATACATATTATAAAAATTAATAATAAAACAACCACACATAATTGGTATACATAGGACTCGAACCCAAGTCCTCTCATACAATCAAAGTACTCTCAACCACTTGAGCTAGTACTTTTCCACATCACATCAAACAATAATTAATGCCATAAAGGCTCTTTCTACCTGTATTTATTAATTTATTAATTATTTAATTAATTAATTTTCACGGGTCTTACATTTCCCCCACCTTTAAAAGTTTTCGTCCTCGAAAATAAGACTTACCGGCAAAAAGGTGAGGATAAGACTTCCTTATGAGATCCTCCATCTCCCAAGTCATCTCCTGGGTTGGCTCGTCCCAGAGAACCTACACAGTCTGAATCTCCTTCCCTCTGAGTTGTTTGACTTGGGAATCTAGAATTCTCACCGGTCCAACTCCCAATGTTAGATTCTCACGCACTTGGACATCATCCTGCTCCATCACATGAGTAGGATCCGCCCCATACTTCCTCAACTGTGATACGTGGAAGACATTGTGCAAGTTTGCCAAGTGAGGTGGCAATGCAATCTCGTACTCCACCGGTCCAATTCGCCTCGTAATCTGATACGGCCTGATGAATCGAGGAGTCAACTTCCTCGACTGCAATGCTCTCCTAATACTTGCGGTATGTGTAACCCTGAGGAACACATGGTCACCAGCCTCAAACTCAAGTGGCATCCTCCTCTTATTTGCGTAGGATTCTGCTGACTCTGAGTTGCACGCATCCGATCCTGTATTACCGTTACCTTCTCAGTAGTCTGTTGTAAGAATTTTGGACCAAGTACCATAGACTCTCCATCCTGCTGCCAACACAAAGGTGTCCGACATCTCCTGCCATACAAGGCCTCGTAAGGTGCCATCCCAATGCTGGAATGGTAGCTATTATTATAAGTGAACTCCACCAGTGATAGCACCTCACTCCACGTCCCGAGGTGATCCAAGATGCATGCTCTCAGTAAATCCTCCAGAGACTGTATGGTTCTCTCAGATTGGCCATCATTATGAGGATGATATACCAAGCTCATTCTCAGCTGAGTGCCCAAGGTGTTCTACAGCGACTGCCAGAACCTCGATGTAAACCTCGGATCTCTATCTGAGATAATACTAGTAGGCACACCATGTAACCTGACTATCTCCCTGACATACAACTCTGCTAGTTTATCCATGGACATCTTCTGATTGATCGGCAGGAAATGAGCGCACTTTGTCAATCTATCCACTATTACCCAAATAGAATCATGCCCCCTCACCGACCTTGGCAGGTGTGTAACAAAGTCCATGGAAATGCTGTCCCATTTCCACTGTGGTATGTCAAGAGGCTCCAACGTACCACCTGGCCTCTGATGCTCGATCTTCGCTTTTTGGCACACTAAGCAGGATGCTACATAATCTGCCACATCGGTTTTCATGCCAGTCCACCAAAAGGTCGCCTTCAAGTCTTTGTACATCTTAGTCATACCTGGATGTATGCTAAGACGACTCTTATGCCCTTCATCCAAGAGCATCTTCCTCAATACCCGACTGTTGGGTACACACACCCTCTCTTTCAAATGCAGGATACCATCTCTGCCCATCTTGAAGTCCTTTCTCTTCTCTGTACCCAACTCACTAATAATCTGTTGTAGTTCCTGATCCTTACTCTGTTCCACCCGAACCTCATCCAGGAACTCATTAGTGATCCTCAACATGCTGCACCGTATATGACCTGCCTCCATATCCAATCCCAGATTCATATCTCGCAGCTTCTCAATCAGCTCAAACTCCTTAATCATCATGGCCGACACATGAGCTCTCTTCTTGCTCAGAGCGTCTGCTACGACATTAGCTTTACCAGGGTGGTATAATAGCTCAAAGTCGTAATCCTTCAGGTATTCCATCCAGCGCCTCTACCTCATATTCAACTCCTTCTGATCAAACAAGTACTTTAAACTCTTGTGATCGCTGAATACCTGAAAATATGCCCCATACAAATAGTGCCTCCACATTTTGAGAGCAAAAACTACCACAACCAATTCCAAGTCATGTGTAGGATAATTCTTCTCGTGTACCTTCAGCTGACGAGATGCATAAGCGATAGGCCATTTCTCTTGCATCAACACACAACCTAGGCCCTGGTATGAAGCATCACAGTACAACTCAAACGTCTTGGCTGTGTCAGGAATAGCTAGTATAGGTGCAGTTGTCAATCTCCTCTTCATGTCCTCAAAACAGACTTCACACTCGTCTGTCCAAGAAAAAGACTGGTCCTTCCTGGTGAGTTGAGTCAATGGACTCACCATCTTGGAGAACCCTTCCACAAAACGCCTATAATAACCTGATAGACCCAAGAAACATCTCACCTCGGTTATTGTCTGTGGTCTCTCTCACTTCACCACTGTCTCAATCTTCGCCGGGTCAAAAGCCATTCCTTGGGCTGAGATTACATGGCCCAAGAATTGTACCTCATCTAGCCAAAACTCACACTTCGACAGCTTCCCATACAGTTTATGCTCTTTGAGAATTCACAGCACCACTCTCAGATGCTCTGTGTGGTCATCCCGACTCTCAGAGTATATTAGTATGTCATCAATAAACACGACAAAAACTGATTCAGGTACGGTCGGAATATCTTGTTCATGTAGTCCATGAAAATAGCATGAGCATTTGTCACCCCGAGCGGCATCACTACATACTCGTAATGCCCGTAGCATGACCTGAACGCCGTCTTCTACACATCCTCCGGTTTGACTAAGATCTGATGATATCCAAATCTCAAGTCAATCTTAGAGAACACTGCGGCTCCCCTTAGCTAATCCAGCAGATCGTCTATCCTCGGCAGTGGATACTTATTCTTTATGGTCATCTTATTCAACTGACAGTAATCAACACACAACCTCGAACTGTCGTCCTTTTTCTTTACTAAGAGTACCGATGCTCCCCAAGGTGATGCGCTCGACCGGATGAACTTCTTCTCAAGCAAGTCTTTTATTCGCTTCTTCAACTCAGCCAACTCCGTTGGTGCCATTCTATAGGGTGCCATGGATACTAGGCCAGCTCCAAGGATAAGATCAATGGTGAAATCTACATCCCTGCTCGGTGGCAACTCTGGTATTTCATCTGGAAACACATCCGCACACTCCTCCACTATTGGAATCACACTGATCTTCTCGGTAGTGCTATTCTTCTCTGTATGAGCCACTATCATAAAACAGGTGGTTCCAGCTTCCACTTCATTTATTGCTCTCTGGGCTAAGATTAACTCCAATCCCTTATATTCTGGGAATACCAAATTGCGCCATCCACAATCAATTATAACGTGATTGTTAGACAGCTAGTCCATCCCCAAGATTACATCCAGTCCTTCCAAAGGCAAGCACACCAAGTTCACCTTGAATCTGCGACCTGCCACTTCCATTGAACACTCAACGCAGACTGAACTGGTAGCTACTTGACCCGAGGAAGGAGTTGAAACAAGCAACTCACACCCAAAATCGTGTTTCACCAAATTCAATCTCCCCACACACGCATTAGCAATGAAAGAATGTGTTGCTCCACAATTGAACAACACCAACACTAAATAACCCAACAATAAGCAAGGCTCAAGGATAAGGTTACCTGATCGAGTAGCCTCTATGGAGGTTAAGGCAAAGACCCTACCGACCGCTCTAGCCCTCTCTACGGGTGATGCTACGGGTTTCTTCACACTCAGACTCTTCTTTTCTGGGCAATTATTTGCAAAGTGCCCATGTTTGTCACAGATGAAACACTTGCGATGGTCGCCTGACCATCCTACTCCACCTGTCAGCTGTGGGCAATTCCTTTTCAATTGGGTCCGCCACACTGGTAGCAAGTGGGACCTTGAGATGTTTGTGGTCGGCTGTATTTTTCATTTGCCTCGCCTTTGCAACACTTTTCTGATGTCTAGCAACGGGACCAAGGCCCTTCTCCAGGTGCTCAGCACTCTTGGCCTGTTCCACCAAGACTGGAAACCTTCTCTCTCTCAAAGGCGTCACCACCTTCTTCAGTTCATGTTTGAGTCCTCGCTCAAACTTCAGGCACCTCCACTCCTCAGTAATGTTCTGTGAAGAGTATCTCGCAGGTGCTCAAACTTATTCACGTAGTCCTGCACCGTCATATCCCCTTGTTGTAGTGCAAGGAACTCAACTTCTCTGCCCTGCCTGGCTGTGTCAGGGAAATATTTCTCTAGGAATCGAGTCCTGAAGTTTGTCCAATCTATCAGTTCCTCTCGGGTCTGCATCTGCTGTTGCATTCCTGCCCACCAATACTCTGCATCCTTATTCAACAAATATGTGGCAAACAACAACTTCTGCTCATCTTCGTAGTTCATCACTTTGAAGATCTTCTCACATTTGCGGAGCCACGCATCCGCTTCATCGGGAGAGGCTTTGCTAGTGAACTCCGCTGGCTTGTGGCGCAAGAAGTCCTCCATAGTCGGCACCCTAACTGGTGCAATCGCCGTTCCAAGCTGCGCTGCTACCAGTGTCTGCATCGCATCCACCATCCGGTGAATAGCCTCCGCGATGTCATCAACACCACTACTCCTTCTCCTCCTGTTAGCAGCCATAGCCTGGATACGCCACATTACAACTGTTAAAACCAATTCACTTAGTTAAACAAAGTCGTTCATCTCTTACCAAAATACAATTAAATCACACACACAATCAAACAATAAGCTCACTCCCCAAAAGCCCCAAAATATTTTTAAAATATTTCCAAAACTTTTGCTCTGATACCAATTGTAACATCCCTAAAGAATATTACTAATTTTTAATAAATAAAATAGGAAATAAAAAAAATAACTCAGTTAATATGATACCATTTCCCAAAAACGCGGGAAATTTAAAACTTTAATATAACATAATTCATATGTTCGCAGTTATATTATTACAAAATTCACCAAAATCTAACATAATACAATTTAAATCAAAAGTCTAAATACGAAAATCCTTTCAAAAACCCAGATAGCCCTGCACTCCGCCTCTAAGCATCTCCTGGCCCACCTGTCAAATCATTTGCTCTTAGATAACAAGTTATCCGATCATCGGCACACACACACATAAAGGGTGAGCTATGCACAATGTATAAAAATATACATGAAATAAATATGCCACCCATCCCAAAAATAATATGACTAAATATTTCATTGATTTCAAATCACCCATCCATGATCTCACAGTCCTTCATGAGTCATATACATGAACTAGGTCTTGGGACTTCACTGTGCTCCCACGAAACTAACCCATTCGTGGTCCAACCCTATGAGCCTATCCAGCTCATAGTCCTGCCCTACAGACTCCTCGTATGTAGTAAAACATCCAAGCCTTCTTAACTTGGACCCTGGCACGCACGCAATCACCATACTATGGACTCCTCACCCAATAGTAGTTGACGGGAACATAACAGTTCCTTGCCCATCGTGCGCCCGACACATGTAATCACCATACTAAGGACTCCTCGCCACTTAGCAACCGACGGGAACTACACAGTTCCATGCCCATCATGCGTCCAACCATCAAGCACATCCCAGACCCCTATTGGACTTAGTCCTTCAAGCCTAAACCACAAACACAAGCATATAAATCCTATCCTTTAGGAAATAATAAGGAATCAGTCCAAACAGTGCACAAACACATGGCTCCGCGCTATTCTCGCTTAAGCCATGTCAATTCGCCCAAGCTAGAACGTCAGTCTCGCTTACGCTAGCCCACCTCGCCTGAGCGAGTGTGTAATAGTGGTTGTACCTCGTCATCTCGCTTAGGCGAGCTCTCCTCGCTTGAGCGAGACCTCTAGTTGCTCGAAACACACAAAGCTCCTTGCTTGGACGAGGATTCACGCAACCAAACACCAAGTCTCATCGTGACCTCGCTTAGGCGAGCCATTCTCGCCTAAGCGAGCATACCTGTCGCTCAATACCCCAAAACCTCTTGCCTGGCCGAGAAGTCGCGTTCAAAACATCCAGGTTTCCTCGCGACCTTGCTTGGGCGAGTGTCTCTCGCTTGAGCGAGAGACCAAGTCGCTCAACCCCATCCATGGTCGCCTAGGCGAGTAACGCGAACCAGAACCAAAAACGAGACTCTACAACTCTCGCTTAGGTGAGATGGACTCGCTTGGGCGAGACTTACAAGGTTTCAAGTCTGTTCACGTGCACAATTCACTCTAAACAATGCACAACATGCCAAAACACATTTCTATTCAGACCAATTCAATTTACACACATTGCAACAACACATAGGTATAATGTAGACTCCATACAATTCCTATATAAAACAGTGTGCATTTAGTTCATGCATTCAATTTGACACCATTCCCGTATATACAGTGTATAAACCCCTTTCCTTCATGCATTTAGTTCAAAATTCAAATAAAACAGTACCAAACTCACAACCCCCAAATTCCCTCATGTGCATCACGAATTTCAGTGCAAAGTCTCATCAAAATCATATAATAACATACAACAACACAAAATTTGAGTTTAGCTCCCCTAACCTGAATTCTTGATTGAAATTGAGAAGAGAATAGGGATCCTTTGGTTCACCAAGTTCTTTGCTTCCACCTCTCTCTCCCAACTCAGCCTTGCACACCCAATTCAGTCTCTCACTCTTCAATTTTCGCTCTCCTCTCAAGCCAAAACGAAAAGAATTGCAAAAACCCTCCTTTCCACCTCAAATTTGCCTTTTATATGTGTGTTATGGTTGGGTTAATGGGCTGAGACGAATTTAGGCTTTATGGTATGTTTAAGTCTCATATAATTACTATTATAGGATGATTTCCAGCCTCTCTTGGCTTCGCCTTCTAAGTTTTCTTTTGCCCTCTCATATTCCCTCCAAAACTACACTTAAAAAAAATAAAGTTCTAGTGTCTTCCCCAACCAAGTTTGAACCCACAACTTATCAATTATCATATCAAATGCACAACCAATCCAACCAAGTCAAGTTTTATGAGACACTCCAATCAATATAAGCTTACATTACCAATTCCATACTCATACATATTATTAAAAATTAATGGGTTAAATATGTTTTTAGTCCCTGAACTCTGGTCAAAAATTGGAATTCATCCCTGATCGAAACTTTGATCAATTTTGGTCCCTAAACTTTAAAAATGAATGAATATAGTACTTTTAACCCATTTATGTTGACTTTTTTCAACATCTCGAATGTGTTTCATGTTAATATTGGAGTTGTTTACACCGTTTGACACATTATCAGCTCAATATTTACTGAGAAATGCGTTCGAAACCTAAAAAAAAGTTGACAAAAATTGGGTTAAAAGGACTATATTCATTCATTTTTAAAGTTTAGGGACCAAAATTTATCGAAGTTTCGAGTAGGGATGAATTCCAATTTTGGGTAAAAGTTCAGGGACTAAAAACATACTTAACCTAAAATTAATAATAAAACAACCACACATAATTGGCATACATAGGACTCGAATCTAAGTCCTCTCACACAATCAAAGTACTCTCAACCACTTAAGCTAATACTTTTCCACGTCACACCAAACAATAATTAATGCCATAAAGGCTCTTTCTACTCGCATTTAATAATTAATTAATTATTTAATTAATTAATTTTCACAGGTCTTACAGAGACAAATACATATTATATCCAGAATCATAGATTTTGCCAACAAAAGCAGTATTCATAATAAACCAAGTATGTAGTAAACATTAGACAAAGACAAATATGGTGTTGCAATGGTACCAATACCTTGTAACGGAACTGAAACACCATTAGCAATTGCAATTGATATGGATGAGTTAGGTGATAACGAAAAAAAAGAAGGCAAATGATGTGACAAATACATATTATATCCAGAATCACATATTTTGCCAACAAAAGCAGTATTCATAATAAGACCAAGTATGTAGTAAACATTAGACAAAGACAAAGATGGTGTTGGAATGGTACCAATACCATGTAACGAAACCGAAGCACCGTTAGCAATTGCAATTGACATGGATGAGTTAGGTGATAATGAAACAAAAGAAGGCAAATGATGTGACATATGATTAGTGGCACCTGAATTAATGATCCATTTGTCAGAAGATATATTTGGTGATCATGTACCTTGAGATTTGCAAGCCTATGTTGGTATGGGGCTGGGAAGCAAGTCTAATTTCTTTTACTAATAATTCATTAACAAAATTGTCAACAGAAGGTAGAGGGCTACGACGCAAAATTGAACCACACAAACTTTCAAAATCGCTACACAAAGCCATAAGAAATTGAACCAAACCTTGTGATTCCCTAAGAGTAATATACGGTGAAAAAGCACTTAATTATATAGGTTCAATTAAGGCAAGTTGATCCCATAGGGTTGTCATGACAGAAAAAAAGTCTTGAATGCTCATGTCATTTTGCTTTAGTGCACAAATATCTGTGTATACCATCAAGATAAGTGATCATATAACATCCTGACCGGATATTATTAATTTAAATAAAAGAAAATAGAAATAATAATAAAGAAAACCAAAACTACATTTATTATAATGTCTTTCCCAAAACGTGGGAAAATTAAAACCTTTATTACGCTTCTTAATAATAACTATAAATTAAAACTCGAAGTTTTACATCTCCAAAAACTGATAAATCAAATCCGAGTTACATAATAATAGAAATATCAATAAAATGAAATCCCCATGCTGCCCTGCTCCGTCGCTATGCCTCACCAGCACTACCTGCAACACCATAAGCTTCGTGTAACAAATTACGCAATAATCGTAAATCACAAACAAATAAAGTGAGCTAACAATTCAAATATATATAAAAACACATTTCAAATATATACACACACTTATCATAGAAACTTTATCCTCTTATTCCATAAAGCATGGCCATCACCATGTTTATCCATGTTCTACATCTTCAGATGATAACCCTAAGATGTCTTTCACTACCACAGGCCATAACTCCTGGTTTGACCATCTACAAGCCACAACTCATAGAAACAATGTGACAATATCATGTTACGGACCACACTCCATAGCGCGAGGTGGAGTTCCCATTATGAACCACAATTCGTATTCTCTACACAAGATGAGCACATCACCGGCCACAACATATGATTGCACAGTCAGGTGGAGACCTTCTGTACGAGCCACAACTCACACACTCACACTGGTACCACTCATTAGGCCACAACCTTGGATCGCCACATGTGTACCCTCCATTTTGAATCACAACTCAAGGAATGTCATTCCAAGTCACAACTCATGGAATGCTCTAGCAAGATGCATCCTTAAAGTATCACCCAAATTCTTGTAGACCACGCATCATGCAAAGAAAACAAGTCGTTGCCCTTACGTTATCACCTGGCGCTCCTAAGCACTGCCAAGCGAAAACTAGTTGCAGGCCACCTGGCGGAAACCTCGTGCTGTCAGGCGCCAAGCGCCTCAAAAGCCTCAACCCTTGCAGGTATCGCCTAACAGAATGAACCTCACCGCTAGGCGCCACACACTCTAGTAGTTTTTTGAATTTATAGATGTCTCCTTGTGGTTCAATATTTTCCGCCAGGCGCTATACCAATACTGTGACTAATACTGATTTGGCACCACAAAATATATGTTAACACCCTATAGGCATCATGGACCCACTACAAAATTACCAAGTTAATTTTCTCACGTTCAAAGGATATTGAACCCCATTTCTTATGACTTGTCCAAATACATAGTCTTACATGTATGCTCACACCTAACTAGCCATTCCTTAACATTAACTAAGAACAAACTATGCTCCTCAAATATATATCACACTCAGCAAGACATACCTATTTTCCTCATTGTTCCTCAAACATTGCTTGAATTTCTACTAACACCATGCAACATAACAAGTAATCTCTAGTATACTATTAAATGATGCACTTAACTTAGGCAACCCAATAAAGGAACTATAATTCCTAAGATATATTCTCCAATCATTTATTCTCAATTCTCAATCAGCTAAACCTCATTTGTACATCCTTGGGGTCCCTATTCTTCCAATACCCAAACCATCTTTACCCCTTCCAATATGTATAAAAGACTAATTTTCCAGGTTCCCTCTTATTTTCACATTTCTGCGTCCACTAGTTTCCCCCGATAGCCTTTCCCCAGTACGACACAACCTAACCAGCACGCATTCCCTTACCGTCAGGCAGTGCATATGATAATCAATTTTGTTCTACTATTCGCTTCAATAACTCAACTATTATTTTTCAACCCTAATTCACTTTCTAGCATGCATCAATATACATTACATTATTTATTCACCATCATTTTGCCATTAAAATATAATTTCCAATTTATTGATCCTTGTGAACCTTGTTTAATCCAAAGACTCCTAACATCATCCAATCATCAAAATCACAACATGAATCATAAATTCATAGCGTACATTCATTAAATAAACCCTAATAACCATTTTCCCTTGATTAGAATCATCCAGAACATGCATAAACCCCAAATCGAGCCAATTTTGCTCGGGTCGCCTAACGGGTGTTCATCGCTGCCAGGCTGTTTATATAAAACCCAAAAAATTGGGTGAGAAAGGTTGCGTCGCCTAGCGGCCAGTTCATGCGTCATGCGGTTTCCCATAGGAACCCATAAATACATAACAATTCACACAAGTCGCCTGGCAGCTTTGAAGACCCGCCAAGCGATTTCTGGAAAATTTCCAGAAATGAACCCAAAAACGACCAAAAATAAACTAGAGTACAATTACAATTCATTCAATATACACATTTAACAGACTCGTAACCAAGTGCGAGTTCAACTCCCCTAACTGTGTACTCCTTGTTCCAAATGAAATTGCTAGGGTTCCTTCTTGATTCAAATGACCTCTTTTTGCTAACTCTCGAACTCCCCGCAACAAGGTGCCTTTAATTATGCTCTAAGTGCCTAGAATTCCCTCCTTCCAATAGTCATAATTTGTAGTCTCAAAAACCAACACTCCCTCTCTCAAGTTTTCCTCTTAACTATGCTTTAATTATTATTAATAGCTAAAAAACATAATTTAACTATTAATGGTTGTAATTTCCATTCAAAGGTCGTTACTAGATGGTTTCCCAACCCTTCCATTTCCTCCTCAAGACGGCTAGGGTTTTTTGTTCCTTCCCATTCATGACAAAAAGAAATTTGGCAAAAAGGAACTTATTTCGTATAAACCAATGATCGAACACACCACCACCCACTTGCTAAATCAATGCACATTAAATCAATCAATTCATGTTTCGTGATAGTTCCTATTCATCTAGGATTATATTATCACACATCACGGTCAAGCATATTATTAAAATAATAACACAAATAAAATAACACACAAATAACATACACAAGACTCAAACCCAAGTCCTCCTAATACAATTATGTACTCTCACCCATTTGAGCTAGTACTATTCCACATCATAATTTACAGCATTAACTGTCATAAAGATTCCCATTACCCATGTTTATTAAATAATTATTTATTTGATTATTTAGTTTTTTCTCGGGTCTTACAGATCCCATACCTCCTTTGTAGTATCATATTTTTCAAATTGAGCGTCAATCAAGTGTATGGCAATCTTATTGACCCAAGTGATAATTATAAAGTTATCAACTTCTCATACCTCTTCAAGTAGTATCATAATCATCAGTTTGGGTGTCAATCGATTATTCCTTAACACCTGAAACATAACCCCACATAGATTTTCCACAAAAACAAGTTTTAAATAACATAACTCCACTAAGAATAATTTTTACCGTTCAATTACATGCCAATAGACTAAAGAGAATCATCTTTACGAGTCACCATGTATTAGAGGATTGCAAGTACCTTAAAATGGCAAAAATAACATGGTATGGAAACTTCCAAAATGCCTCAAAGCAAAAAATGAATTTGCGTTCAGATGAAACAAAATATGCAGAAAACTAACGAAACATGGTGAAATGCCTAAAAATTGTAAAAGATGCTTATGGCTTAGGGCTTTGGGCTTTGGGCTTTGGGCTTTGGGCTTAGGGTGTAAGGTTTAGGATTTAGGAAAGAGGAACTATTGCAAGAATTCCTTCTCAATCATGGATCATTTCAAGCTCTTGATACCTTGTAGAAATCAAAAAAATATATGAAGAATGATATTATGTATTATGATTGTGTAGAAATTGTTACGATATATGAAGAAAGAGATTATGTACTATGATTATGTAGAAATATATTGTCTCACAATATGCACAGTATAAGAAATATCACAACAAGTAATGGTGAAATATACTAGATTGTCAACAATATTTATCAAAAGACACACACACATATCATACATTCAACTAAATAAGGGTACTGAGAGAGAATATAACCTTTAGGACAATATGAAACTTAAACCCCCATGAAATAACACATTTCCTAGTAGACATTGAAGTGGGAACGTGTCAAAGGATGTAAACAACTCAAATGCTAGCATGAAACATGTTTGACACGTAAAACAAATTTAATGTAATTGGATTAAAATGAGTATATGCATTCATTTTTAAATTTTGAAGTCTAAAATGTATCAAAGTTTGTGACAGTGAAAATTTTCAATTTCGCATCAAGGTTCAAGGGCTAAAAACATACTTAGCCAAAAAAAATCATTAGGTGGAATTATGAACATCTAGAGGATACTAAGGGTTTGGAAGATCAGTAATCACAAAAGGTTCTTAGGAAGTCATGGTAACATCTTAAGTTGTAGTAGCACTAATATAATCCCTATAATTCTCAATTTCAAAATTATTTAAAACATTGTCACCAATTTTTTGAGAAAGCAATCAATACAATGAGATCAAACTTTGTAGGGTTATGGGACCTAAAATAAAGTGAATAAAATGGAATGTCCTCAAGAAAAAATAAATTGTAAAAAACATAGAGTTTTTAATTATACAGATCATAGCAACAATAATCCTTTTTTTTACCATCCCATGACCAAAAAAAAAACACATATAACAACTTTACCCTATATTTCATTGGGAATTGAAGCATGCAATAGAAGAGAACAAGTAGAATCAAATTATGGTGGTGTTTTCTTTTAGAAACACCATTCTAATTGGGAGTATAAGTACAAAAATTATGATAAAAAAAAGTACCCTTTATGATAAGTAATTTATAAAAACTTATTAGAAATGTACTCACAAATTACATTGAAAACATTTAAAAAAAATATTATTTTTAGTTTACCACAGTACAAAATATAATATATACATAAAAATAACTCATAATGATGATTCATAAACTAAATTTAACAATAAGAGGTATGATCATCAATAAAAAAGACATGATATAGGATCCACTTTTGGAATGGATTCTATGGATCATAATGAACTAAGTCAGAAGATGTATGAGAGGTACAAACACTACTTGTAAAAGGCAAGACAATAAATTTGACAAACTTAATTACAACCACAACAATAAAAAGTATCATTGGTTTGTAACTTTCCTAATACTCAGGTGGAGACTAAGGAAATTAAATAAGATAAAGAAACAAGTCCAAGGCAAGAATACTATAGATATATGATAAATGATGTAAAATTCAAATTTTAACAAAAATGATAAATCAACAATGGATGTTGCAACAACTGCATTCTTCAAATCATCCAACATATAAAGTTCCTCATGTCTAGGGATGACAAATAAACTCGTCCCCATGGGTATTGCCCGAACTCGTCCCTGTTTTGATGGGAAATCCCCGCATTGATTGGGTATTTTTTTAATATTTTTATTTATTGTATATTTTCTTTTTGCATGAGAATGTTTAACAGTCTTAATTTAAGTTTTCTTTAACATAAACCTTTCATTTGCTAAGTAATATTAAAATATTATCATTTTTATTCTATTATTTGTTTCACTCAAAAAATTTTCTTTATATCTCAACCATCGATTAGATTGATATTTGAAAAGTTTTCTTACATCTCTAAGGTATTTTGCATCTTATGATTTCCTTTATGCGATTTCATTCAATGGTCTCTCAAATTGTTTATAAGACACACATTTGATATTTTTTTAAATATTTTTATTTTTTGTTTATTTTTATCATGTAGAGTATTATTTTGATATTTTTTATATAATTACTTTAATTTTCTAACTCATTATCATACGTGTAATTTTTATCATTAAAATTCTTTAAATAAATTTTATTTACTATAATATAATGGTTTAATGTAATTGCTATGAATATTTTTATCACCATCCAACATATATTGAAGTTCAAAATATGAAAAGTCTATGCTAAAATTCTATTATTATTAGTTTAATCTTGGTTCTTTGTATGATTTTGATCAAGCGATGCATTATAATATTTATTAGTGTATAAAAAATATATTTCATTAGAATTTGAGAATTGAAGTAAACAAACATTTAAATATTTTTTAATTTTAATATATGTTTTCTTTTTATATGTTTTAAAAATATTTTAAATATTATCAACTAGGTTCATTAATATTTGAAAATTTAACAAATGTTTTGGTTCTCGTGAAATTTTATTTGATATTGTAATTTGAAATATATACAATTATAATTTTTTTCTAAATATTTGATGTTGAAGAAGCAACTCTCTTTTTATTATTGAATATTTGATAATATTATGTTTTTTTTTACCGTAGTTTTTCATTATTGTATAAAAATTAATTAATTTAAATTAGAACAGTAAGAAAACTGGTACAGGTATGAGTATATAGTCGTTTTCCTGGTGAGGATAAGGATGAGACAAAAATTACCTATTAGATTTGGGTATGAGGATGAGGATGATTTTTTTCTCTAGAGATGTGTGTGGGATAGTGAAACTCTTCCTCGTCCCGCCCAATTATCATCCCTACTCCTATCTACGCCTCCTAGATTAAAGATCCCACACATAACAATTACTAAAAACCAAGATTAAGTAACATAAGTCACCTAATTGATCAACTACAACAATACTCAAAATGAGATCAGGAATATATAGTAAACATTTGAAAGACACAAACTGCGGCACATAATGAAAATTATTAAATTTTTTGATAAAATTTATCAATAAAATCCATTGATAAATTCTATTTTCTCAACAGATTATTTTTCGTTGATAAATTAACTGTTAGGTAAAAGTTTATGTTTTAACCATTGTTGGTAGTTAGTATACTATCCGTTTCTAGCCGTTGGGTAGTTAATGTACTAGTTGTTTATATCCATTGAGTAGTTAATGTACTAGCCATTTATAGTCGTTGTGAGTATAATGGACAAAAATTGTAAGCCTATAAATTGTATTGTGGATGGCATGAATAATAAACAACAATGAAAAGTGAATAAGTTTATTCATCTAAGAGCTTCTTTCTCCTAACAAAGTGGTATCAAGAGCTAGGTAGATTGCCAGGGAGCTAAAAAGCTAGGTTGTTCTTGAATGTTTCAGTAAAAAAAAAACAAGAGTCAATTGCTCGAGTGTCTAAGTGAAACAAACAGTAAGAGAGAGTGATTGCCAACAACAATATGGCCTTACCCCAACTGATACAAAAATCCAACTATGATAATTGGAGCATGCAAATGAAGGCTTACCTCGGATCCCAAGATGTACGAGGTGTATTTAAAGGTAGCTTTGAAGAGCCAGCGGATTGTGATGAACAGACAGTCGCCCAGATTTTTGTGTTGAAAAGAAGACGAGTCAAAGATAAGACAACTATGTATGCATTGTACCGAGTTGTGGAAGATACAAGCCTTCAGAAGTTAGTAAATGCTACGACTTGAAAAGAGGCATGTGAGATGTTGGAGAAAACATATAAGGGAGATGATCGTGTGAAACCGGTTCATCTTCAAGCTTTCATAGGAAAATTTGAAAGGTTTCTGATGAAGGAGAACGAAGAGGGTGGTTGAGTTGAAATCTTGGGTGCAGACTGTCACAAACTGATTTGTTGAGAAAATTTTGAGGTCATTGACAATTGACTTCGATAACATTGTATGTGCCATAGAGGAATCGAAAGACCTCTCAAAACTCACGACGGTGGATCTTGTTGGGTCCCAAGAAGCCCATGAACAAAGAAGAAGAAAGACGAAGGAGGAATACTTTGGCCAAGCACTCCAAGCAAGGATAAATTTCAAGGAGAAAAAGGCGTTTGGAACTCAGAACACTCGTGGCAGAGGTCAAGGACGTGGTGGTCAAGGCCGACATGATTACGAAGACAGCGCTGCTGGTGTGTAAAATTAGCGAGGTCGAGGTGGAGGCTAAGGAGTTTGGTCAAGCAACAATGGTGAGTGCTACAAGTGTGGCAAGCTCGATCACTAGGTAGAGCTATGGTAAGGTTAGTCATTTTGCAAAGGACTATCGGTCTCAAAAATAGAAGAAATAAATCAACCAATCTTCTTATATAAGAGGTTGAAGAACAAGAAGGAATATTCTTGATGGCCAGTAGAGAAGCAAGCTTGGCACATGATGTGAAGAGCTTGGCACATGGTGGGAAGAGTTTGGCAAGGGAGGAAATTGATGAAGATGAGATGTTGCTAATAAGAAGCTCAAATACGAAGCTTAGTATGAGCTATAGGACAAATGCCAAGTTTGGTTTAAGTTAAGAAAACTACTCGGTCTGGTATCTAGACAATGGAGCTAGAAACCATATGTGTGGAGATGAAAACATGTTTGACGAGCTCTCCAAAATTGAGGCTGTAGATGTGCCATTTGGAGATGCTTCCAAGGTGATGGTAAAAGGACGAGGAACGATATGTTTTTCTTAGAAGAATGGATGAATTGGGAAAATTTCGGACGTGTATTACGTACCCAACCTATAAAGTAATGTATTGAGTATATGGTAGTTAATGGATAAAGGATACTCAGTCATCATGAAAGACAGAGAACTGGAGTTGAGAGATAAACTCGAACACCTTATTACCTGAGTATAAATGAAAAAACATAGAATGTATAAACTACAATTGAGATGTTTGAAATTCGATGTCAAGGATGACACCATGAAGTGCATTTTTGATTTGGCCATCTGCATTTTGGAGGGTTGACAAAGCTAGTACAAAAAGAAATGGTGCGTCGATTGCCAAATATAGAATTTAAAAACAATTTATGTGAAGATTGTGTACTTGGCAAGCACTAGAGAACCCTGTTTTCCAAAGATAACTAAGTATTAGGTGAAGGAATAGGTCGGCCTGGTGCATACAGATGTTTGTGGACCAATTACTCTTGTATCTTTCAGTGGTAAGAGGTATTTGTTAATATTTGTTGATCATTTCTCTCAGAAGACATGGGTTTATTTTTTGAAGGAGAAATCTGAAGTATTTAGGGTGTTTAAGAAATTTAAAGTAATGGTTGAAAATGAAACGGGCACAACAATTAAGGTTGTTCGGTTACATAGAGGAGGTGAATACACATCACCTGAGTTCATGAGATATTGTGAGGAGCTCAACATTAAAGACTTTTAACAACTCCATAGTCACCATAACAAAATATTAAAAGGAATAATCAGACCATTCTTAACATGGTTCGAGCAATGTTGAAAGGTAAGAATATGTCAAAAGAATTTTGGGCTGAAGTAGTGTAGTGTGCAGTATATGTGCAGAACAGGTGCCTTCATGCAAAGCTGAATGGAAAAGCACCACATGAAGCATGGAGTGGAAAGAAACCATGTGTATCTCACTTGAAGGTATTTGGTAGTGTAGCATATGCTCATGTTCTAGTGCACCAAAAGAACTAAGCTCGAGGACATAAGTAAGAAACTTGTTTTTTTTTTTTGGATATGATGAAAATGCAAAGGGGTATAAATTGTTTAATCCATTAACAAACAAAATTCTTGTGAGTCGTGATGTTGTAATAGATGATGAGAATGAATGGAACAACTTGACAGAAATAGTTCAAAGCTCGACAATGACAAGTGGGAGCTCGAAAACTACTTTTGGAAGCTCGACAAGTTTGGCCAATGTTCTAGCAAGACAACAAGAGGTTTCTAACAAGGAAGAAAAGCCATTGCAGGCCATAACTCGGAACCTACAAGACATATATAATACAACTAACGAGATAAATGTTGCGTGTCTTTTGGAAGATTTTGAAGATGTTAGTTTTGAAGAAGCCATGGTGAATGAGAAATTGAAGAAGGCAATGGACGAGGATATTATTGCTATAGAACGTAACAACACGTGGGAACTATTTGAGTTACCAAAAGGAGCTCGACTCATTGGAGTAAAATGGGTTTTCAAGAAGAAAATGACAGCACAAGATAGAGCGATATAAAGCTCGATCGGTAGCAAAAAGCTATAGACAAAGGGAAGGAGTTGACTATGTCGAGGTATTTGCACCTATTACTAGGATGGAGACTATTCGTCTACTAATTTCTGTAGTAGCTCAAAACAAACGGCCTATTTTCCAAATGGACGTAAAATCAACTTTCCTTAATGATATGTTAAAGGAAGAGGTCGACATTGAGCAATCACTCGGTTACATAAGGAGAGGTGAAGAAAAGAAGGTGTTGAGGCTGAAGAAGGCTCTTTATGGCATGAAACAAGCTCTAAGGGCTTGGAATGACCGAATTCACACTTATTTCATGGAAAATAAATATGAACAGTGCCTAGTTGAACATGCACTAAAGAAACATGGAGGTAGGATACTGTTTATAGCTCATTATGTTGATGACCTTGTGTTCATGGGTAATGATGCAGAATTAATCAAGAAGTTCAAAAGAACCATGGAGAAAGAGTTTGAGATGACGGACTTGGGGCACATGAGATACTTTTTCGGGTTGGGAGTCAAAAAACTTGAGATAGGCATCTTTGTGTCTCAAGAAAGGTATGCCCAAGATATTCTAAGTAAATTCAAGATGGCGAGTTGTAGCCTAGTTTCAACCCCAATGAAACTGGGTATAAAAGTTTCAAAGTTTGATGGAGGAGAACAAGTAGATGCCAATAAATATAGAAGCTTGGTTAAAAGTCTTCATTATATGACATGCACAAGGCTGAATCTGATGCTAAGTGTTGGAGTGGTGAGCCGACATATTGAGAAACTGAACTACTCTCATTGGAAGGCGTTAAAACAAATATTGAGGTATATCCAAGGAACTATATCACTCGGTTTACTCTATACTAGATCGAAAGAATATAAATTGGTGGGGTACTCAAATAGTGATTGGTGCGGAGATGTAGATGATTGAAAAAACACATATGGGGATGTATTTTTCATGGCAACAAGGCATTCAGTTGGCTTTCAAAGAAGAAGTCCATATTAACCTTGTCAACATGTGAAGCCAAATATGTTGCAACATAATGGTGTGTATGTCATGTAGTGTGGCTTAGAAATCTTATTAGCAATATGGAGATGAAACAGGAAAAAGGGACTGTAATACGAGTGAATAATAAGTCAACCATTGAATTAGCAAAGAACTAGGTGAACCATGAAAAGAGCAAGCACATTGATGTGCGTTTTCATTTCATTCAAGAACACGTGAAAGAAGGCAATGTGGAGCTAGTGCACGAGGGAAGCCGAGATCAAGTTGCAGACATGTTTACAAAGCCACTGCCTATTGTGTTATTTAATAACTGTAAGAATTTTATTGAGATGAAGGATAAAAGAAGCATTTAAGTTTACGGGGGAGTTTTGTTAGGTAAGCTTAAATAGAATAAAGTTTATGCTATAGTCGTTGTTGGTAGTTAGTATACTAACTGTTTATAGTCGTTGGGTAGTTAATGTACTAGCCGTTTATAATCATCAGGTAGTTAATGTACTAGCCATTTATAGCC
Organism: Vigna unguiculata; assembly: GCF_037176805.1. Taxonomy (NCBI): domain Eukaryota; kingdom Viridiplantae; phylum Streptophyta; class Magnoliopsida; order Fabales; family Fabaceae; genus Vigna; species Vigna unguiculata. Next base: position 12,047,526 of record NC_140799.1, read on the forward strand.
ATTGTGAGTACAACAGACAAACATTGTAAACTTATAAATTGTATTGTTGATGACATGAATAATACACATGTACAACAACGAAAAGTGAATAAGTTTATTCATCTAATAGCTTCTTTCTCTTAACATTAACAATTTATTGTAGTGTTAATGGAATTAAGGAGCCATCAATAGTCATAAAAGATATAAGATGGAATTTGAGTACAAAAATGATTTAGGACCATATGACAACATATGTGAGGTACCAAAATTAAGATCCATATAGAAGGAAATATACTTAATGAAATAGAGGAATGGATCATGTCATGTGACAAGTACAAGAAACTTTTGAATTTGTCCTACAATATCAAATATGCTAGTGGAATGTAGAGAGTCCTAATTTTCACTAACCAAAGTTTTACAAAACAGAATAACAAAGAACGATAAAATCAAAAATAACACAACAAAGAAGATAACCAAAAAACAAAGTAGAGTACATGACCTAAATCAAACCAAAACAGAAACATAAAGAAGAAGAGAAAGTTACGCATGAGAGATCACAAGAAGACACGATAGAACCGATATAGTGTAAAAAGGACTCAAACTAAATCAGACTGCAAATAGGGTCCCAAACCCCACAAAAAATGTATCGTGCTATAACAACTCCTAATGTGAAGGAGAAGATGTTGAAAAGTTTAATATCGCCTACTAAATCAAACGAGTTTACTGGTAAGTGATTAACAAATGAGTTAGAGGCTCTCATATCATTTTGATTTTCACCTTGAAACTAATTGACATTTTGTCTAATAGATATATAAGTCGAATTCTCATAATCTATGCAAGTGATGTGGAACTTCCCTCGAATGCTGATCTAAGAAATCCAAACAAGATTTCACCGTAAGACATAATTGATTTAAAAAAATAGTAAAACACCAAATCGACACCTAGATTTATATCATTGTTTATTTTGACCCGGTTTAGAAAATAACATTACTTTTAAGTTTGCCATTCTATTCATTAACTCAGATTTTTTATTTTTATTGTGCAGTGGTTATTTCTAGTATCATAAAAGGTGAGTTCCTCTATTTCTATACATTTGTTTTAAGTAAAAAGGAAACAATACTTTACTTTATCTCTATCAGAGGCTTCCATTGCTCTATTTCTATACTTCATAAATAATAAGTATGATGGAACAAGTTTCTATATAAATATATTTGTTTTAAGAAATATATAAAAAAAATTTAATAAATTACTTAAAAGTTAAAACTAATTTATATATAAACTAATTTTTAGAACTTCTGTTTCTAGTTTACTGATAAATTGATTTTATTTTTATCTTTTTATTGTTCTTTTATAAAAATGCTTTTGAAAAAATTTGTCCAAACATAACTAATTTTATTTATAGAAACTACTTTTTCCAAAATAGTTCTATAATAGTTTCACATTACTATTAAGCTTTTATTATGATGACATCTATCCCTTTCACACCGAACAATCTAGTAACATATACTTTTAAAAATTGCAATATGTTGTATATGTGGTAAGAGAGTGAACAACTTTTTTTTAAACAGTTATTTAACAACTTTTATTAATATAATAATTTATTATTATATTAATAAAAGAACATAGTAAGTGTTTTTTTTTTTAAAGGTGTCAATAATTTTTTTCTTTTTTTTATTACAATCTGATCACATTTGTTATATTAATTCACAGGATTGATTTTACCAATATTTAGACCAGACCGATATGGTGGAACTTATTTCACTGAAGAGGACGGATATGTCATTCAGTTTAAACCAGGATTAGTTAATTTGGGATATTGTGTTCGATACTTTCTATATAGATATGTTGCTGGCACGATATTCTTTGTTGCACTTTTGGTACATAAATGGAAAAGAAGGCATTCGTCGGTATATGAAAATATTGAAAACTATTTAGAGGAAAATAGCTTGATGCCTATTCGATATTCATATAAGGAGATTAAGAAGATGGCCACAGGTTTCAATGAAAAATTGGGTGAAGGAGGTTATGGTTCTGTATTTAAGGGAAAATTGCGGAGTGGACCTTGTGTTGCCATAAAAGTGTTAAGAAAATCAAAAGGTAATGGACAAGACTTTATCAATGAAGTTGCAACAATTGGAAGAATACATCATCACAATGTAGTGCATTTAATTGGATATTGTGCTGAAGGCTCAAAACGTGCACTTGTTTACGAGTTTATGTCCAATGGATCTCTTGATAAATTTATATTTTCTAAAGAAGAATATATGCATTTAACCTATGACACAATACACGATATAGCAATTGGAGTAGCACATGGAATTTCATATCTACATCATGGGTGTGACATGCAAATTTTGCATTTTGACATCAAACCACACAACATCCTCCTTGATGAAAAATTCACTCCAAAGATTTCTGACTTTGGATTGGCCAAACTATATTCAACAGACAAAAGTGTTGTGACTATGACAGCAGCAAGAGGAACAATTGGGTATATGGCTCCAGAGTTGTTTTATAATAATGTTGGAAGAATATCAAATAAATCAGATGTTTATAGTTTTGGAATGTTTTTGATGGAAATAGCAAGCAAGAGGAAAAACCTAAACCCCCATGCAGAACATTCAAGTCAACTTTACTTTCCATTTTGGATTTATGATCAACTTAATAAAGGGAAAGATTTAGAAATGGAAGATGTTAGAGATTTTGAGAACAAAATTATAAAAAAGATAATCATTGTTTCACTTTGGTGTATACAGTTGAAACCAAATGATCGTCCTTCCATGAATAAAGTAGTGGAAATGCTTGAAGGAGACATTGAAAACCTCAAATTACCTCCAAAACCTTCTCTGTATCCACATGAAACATTGGAAGATAGTCAAAGAACGTGCTCTCACGAAACAACATTGTCTGACTTTGTTGGTTCTTCAAGTTATTTCGTAGCCTCTAATGTTCCATTGAATGAAAGTATTTGATAGTGTAAATTATTTATTTTCATCCAACTTATTTGACTTGAACATTTTTCCTCTATAATGTTTATATTGTGTGAGTTATTTCCTAATGTTTATACTTCATACTTTAAATATTATGATTTACCAAATTTAAATATTTGTTCAAAGTTTTCGATGTGTTTATTAAACTATAGTATATATAAAAACCTAAGTCGATTAAGTATAATAATAAATATAATACAAATGAGAAATTAAATTTAGATGAAATAAATAAATTAAATAAATATATATTATGGTATGTGTATGTACTAAATTCTAGAATAATTGAGATTGTGTTGTAAGCTTGGTAATAGTGAAGGGTTATATGTGAATGTAAGCAAACAATCTAGGAATTTATCAAATCAATATAATTATTTGCTTTAATTAGCTTTATTTTAATTTAGTTCTAAACACGTATTGTAATAAAAATGTTTCGGGTGTAGGGTTGGTCTAATTGAGGCCCACGCCCAACTGCTTTTTAAACTTGATTACCGACCTCTTTACCTTAATTATAAAGACATGTACTTGGTTAATGACGTTCTCGTTCGACCGACGTGGTCGGACGACCGCTTATAGCATCACCTAACCACGACTTCGAAGCCTAACCGTTGGATGAGAATGCCAAGTCATGTCTGGTGTTGATCGATGTTATGTCAAACTATGATCGTGTTTGGTGTGGGAAGTGGATGATTTGCTTTCAAGGAGAATAAAAAATCAAAGAAGGGTCTCAATGTCATTTTCAGTTTGTTGTTGACAAAGCAACTATGGTCACAGGCATGCTCACGCGTTTGGTTGAAGATAAATAGCAAATAGTTTAGCACATGAATGCTTAACCGATCGGGACGTGCGACTTGGCACTAGTCAGTTGTTGACCACCAATTTCATTTCACTATGATTGTCATATCAACTACCCACAACTTCAAACTCCAACCATTGGATCGCAAGATAGTCAACGATATGGCGTGGGACACTTGGGTTTGTGCTGATTGTCGTTGTAATAATTTCTTTAAGTGTGGATCAACTTTTGTGGGGAATGGGGCCTACAGAACAAAAAGTTTTGATGAGTGTGAAATAAAATGAGTCTTTCAAATCTATTTCATCCACAAATGATATTATATTAACTTATATTTTAGCAGGTTTGTTTATAACTAAATTTCTCCAATAAGTATAAGTAAAACAATGTGTCCAATGTTACCAATTCCATACGACAAAAATGCACTCCTTAAACTCGTATGGTGGAACACTATTAGTATCTTCATATACTGATGACAAAAAAGGATATTAAATATCTATTTAGTATTAGTGACCAAATATGGAGTCAAACAACTTTAGTTTCAGATAATTGAGTTGCAACAAAATCAAAGAGATCAATTTTAATAGTATTCAAAGACAATCTAGCAGAACTAAAGTTCTGTGATTACTTACTCATATAAGGTTGATTCATTATAAATTTTGGCAAAATCTATTCCAAGTGCAGATACTGTTGATGTTGAAGTAATCTGTAGCATCCATGTTGATAGGTTGTCTTTAATCTTTTGCACTCCCGGTATTATCTTTATAACAAAAGAAGCAAGAATGCAAACCAAGATTTTGCAATCAAACATTGGTGAAGAAAAAGAAATGAAATTGAGTATGACATATGAAACTGACCTCAAAGTATTCAATTTTCATGTCTAACACAATATTAAGTTCTTGTTTGAATAAAAAGCTCAATCTAAATACGCATGGGAGAAGAAACCAAAAAGATAAAATGAATTAATTGCCTTTCATATGTTAAAATTTTTTTATGTGTAAATTAAAATTAGATTCTGAAGAAGTTAAATTAGAACCAATTGAAGTGTGTTTTAGTCAATTTTGATTTACGAAAGTCAGTCCACATAAGCCACAAGAATCTGATCTTAAATTCTTAAGTTATATAATAAAGGGGCAATTGAATTAAAGGACTTTGCTATAAACAGTAGTAGGAATTTTAAGACATGACAAATTATATTAACAAGAAGGTGGAAGGGGTTGAATTGGCTGTTTTAAACTTTTTTGAAAACTTAAACATTTTCTCAATTGAATCAAATAGACTGGAAAGTTAGGATGTAAAAGTAGTATACCAGTACACTTTCAATCAGTTAAAAAATAAAACATCAGACTAATTTGTTCTTGAGTTATGAAACAATCGATTAAAAAGACAAATAAGTCAGTTAAAATACTCGAGATTTATGCATAATGCAGAATTCACAAATTTAACTCAAACAATAATCTTTCACATACAAGACTTGTTCCAATGAATATTTTTAACAAGTATACAACCTCAGATTACACAAGAACGCATTAAATCTCACCAAAGAATGAATTGCTTGGTTTTCTTGAGTTTTTAAAGAGATTCAAAGTGAGCGAGATGATGAAGAGAGAATTGGACAATTATTTTTGTAGTGGTTCACTCAATCACAGAGCTATATCCAATTTACCAGGACAACCTGAGCCTGATTTTCACTATATTCAAAAGTTTTACAAATCACACCCCAAGATTACACTTTTGAACAAAAAAACTCACAAGATTTTTGACTCACACAAAAATCTAGACGCACACCCTGCAATAATCACACTTACAAACCTGAAATCACATAAGGCAAACCAACCAAAGGCATAAGAACATCTAAATCTGATGGTGGTTGTCCCTAGCCAACCATACATGTGTTCTTCAAGCTACTCACAAGTCAAAATGGCTCCAAGATCAACCAAGATCTTCAAATAATAAGTTGCAGCTATGTATTGTAGAGAGAGAGAGTTTTCCAGAGAAGAATAACAAAGTGTTGTGCTAAAAAAATCAGAAACGTAACTCTGCTCTCGAAGACACAACATATATAGTCTGGTTTAAGTTAAATCAGTCGATTGAACAATAATTCAACTAATCGAATGCATTCATACTAGAAACTATATACTACAAGCCTTTTAACCTGTTAAAACCCATTTTAACAAATTAAAAGAGACACACCAAGACTAATAAGACATCTAACCTATGTCATATAGGCTACCAACATGATATAACACCAAAACATTACATAATTTTCAAATTTAACACACTAAAACTTAATCTTCAAGTGGATCTTCATCAATCTTCATCAAATACCTATGATATTCATGCACATGGCTTTATCAATTCTTTACTTCAAGCTTGCTTGTGCCAACATTCTCCCCTGAATTGATGAACTCAACATCCTCGAGTTGAACTGATAAGCTAAGATCCACAGAGAAACCTGAAAAAACTTTTGCATACAAGATACCAATATACCAAACATACATCCAACCAAATCATCTAACTTGTGTCATATAGCCTACCAACATGATATAACACCAAAACATTACATTTAACATGTTATTTTTAGATTTAACACACTAAAACTTAATCTTCAAGTGGATATTCATCAATCTTCATCAAACACATATGATCTTCATGCATATGGCTTTATCAATTCTTTGCTTCAAGCTTGCTTGTGCCAACATTCTCCCCTTGAATTGATGAAGCAAACATCCTCGAGTTGAATTGATGAGCTAAGATCCATATAGAAACCTGAAAAATCTTTTGCATACAAGATACCAATATACCAAGCATACATCCAAGCAAAAGCACACAAGCATACATACATATCACATATGCATATGCTCCCCCTATCACTAATAATGTGACTCAACTTAGATTTTAGATTAAGTTTGTTGTATTACATTGTTTCAGCAGATTCATTTCAGGTTTTCCAATTAAACTTAAATTTACTCATTTTTCCCCCTTTGGATTCATCAAATGTAATTAAATGCATAGATTAATTTGAAAAGATGAAAATTTTCATTAAAGCATTAACATAGAGGTGTATCACGGATTCTGATATGAATACAATCACAATAGAATAAAAACAGAAATGAAGAATACATCATGAAGCTTAGATAATATAATTAGTTGATTGAAAGTTGAAAATAGTCGATTAAAAAACTGGAACAAACAGACACAAACATAAATGTAGAATGAAAATGCAATGCATGACCTATGAGCCATGCTCTTCACTCATTCCTAGGGTTGTCTCTATTGTATACATTGGAGAGGAGTTCGTGAACATTGTGCAGTTGATCATCCAAGTCTTGAAACCTTGTTGTGTAATAAGCATGGTGTGCCTTTTGTGCCATGTTGAGATCTTGAAGCTGGTTGAGAACCACTCTCTCAAATTGGGAGTATGTAGGTCCAGTGTTCTTAGGAGGGTTATAAAGCTCAATTGCCATGGGTTGGCGTTCATCTTCCCCTTGGTTTCCTCCACTAGCTTGTCGATCTATCCTGATTCACTTACTTACACTATTTCTGACTAGAGAGAGGAACAACTCTTTTCTTTTTAACATAAAGCAGTGATGAATGGGATGGAGTTGCTATAATCAATAGCTTCAGCTGCTTTATGTATTGGAGCAGCGGTGGTAGTTAACAATAGGAACAGGACCACCGCTTCATGGTCATTGGCTCCAACATCAATATTTGCACCATGATCTCCTTCAACTAGCCAATTGTTGCCTATGTTGGTGAATCTCATCTTATGCATATTTAGTGTGGAAATATGATTTAGAAGACTAGTAGACTCCTCAATCTCTCCTTCCACATCCACACCAAAGTGCTCAATGGACTTGAAGATGACACTATATATGGAAGCTTGAAATCTGTGAGCCTCTGATATCGGTGTCGTTGATTTGATCAAATTACCACTACTTAACTTTAGCAACTTCAGTATTGCCAAATTAGTAGTGATTAAACTAGTTAGGGTTAAGATAACCCTGAGTCGTGTCTTAATGAATACAGAATGGATTTCAAATATTTGATTCTTATATAAATGTAATTAAAACTAGTAATAATAAAAATATGGGGTTTTGATATGCAAAGAATGAATATGTCACACAAATAAAAGATTGTAAACACAATAATAGAAAATAGGTCAATTTCATTGCTTTTTCAAAATAGGATTCTTCATCAGTTATCTAGAGATTATTGTTAAATTAATTATTGTTGTTGATTTACGAATCAATCAATGTAAAGTCTCAATTCATTTGTTGGCATTCTCACTTTTAATCAAAGTACAGTCTCAATTAAAAGTGAGAATATTTAGATTATCCATAGTAAATTCAACCAAAGTGCATTCTCAATTAAATTTTACTATGCCTAATCATGTTTATTCCTTTGTTTCCTCACCAAATAGAAAACTTAATTAATCAAAGTAAAGTTTTGACTAATTTTAGTTAAAGTGATTACCTTTAATCAAAGTACAGGCTCAATTATTGGCAAAAACTTATTTAATCAAATGAAAGTTTCTAAATAAAATCAAAGTAAAGTCTCAATTGAATTTTAAAACCTTTTAATACATATGATTAGCATGCGTATAGATTTAAAATAATTATTTTCTATTCAATTAAGAAGCATACAACATAGATAAACAATAACCACAACAATAATCAAAATAACAAATACATAAATTCATCTAACCTCAGAATCCAGTTAAGAAATTACAGTGGAATTGACCTTAAAAGCTTAGCCCTCCATTTTGGGAGATGGTGACGTGGCAATGTATGGTTGGTCAGTTTAGTGAGTGAAGAATCATGACACGTGTCATCATGTGGTTGGCCAGATTAATTAGTGGAGGATTGCCACATGGCATGATCTGGTTGAATGAAGTTTAAGTGGTAGGAGGGGTGCAATTTAGTAAAAACTGGGGGTGCAGAACAAGTTTTTTGTGGTCCACTTGCAAGAGGAATGTGTAAAGTAAAAACTGGGGGTGCATTTAGCTCTTGAATTATTTTTTTCCATAATTTTCTGATTTTGGACTTATTTTGTAACTTTGAATATTTCAAATCCACACTTTTAATGACTCAAATTAAACTTCAACTACATCAACAAACGTTAAAATATCCAACAATATTTTATGCAACTAAAATCAATTTTTACGCCATTTTTACCTTACGTACTCAATAAATCCAATAATCACAAATTCTAGTTAAATCAATCCTTAAGCACAAAAATTCTATTAAATCCCCAAATATAAATATTAAGTGAAGGTAAAAATTTGAACTCATCACACACCCATACTTATCCTTTTGCACTCCTGGGCAAAATTGAACAATTTCAAAAGTTTATTCTAAGGTATTTTATTCTATATCTTCACTGGATTAAAGGAATGAATACAAATGGAAACAAATCAATCTTCTAGTAATCATGTTGTCATGCACATACGAATGGAAAGATTCAGTTTTTCACACATGAGTTAATCTTTTGAGTTTACAAGATAATCAAATATGAAAGAGAAACACTCAAGTTAAATGTATATTTTCTCACCGAAATTTGAAGTGTTTTGGCTTGTGTTTCAACTCAAAATACCCATGCAATTAAACACTCTCAATGCTTAGCAAGACTCTAATATTCACAGCTTTCAGAAAACATGCATTCAAAAATCATGAGGACTTTTCATAGGTTATAACGGGGCCAAGGCAAAGGTAGGAAATATTTTTAGGATTTTTTTGTTTTTGAACGAGTAAGGTAGAAAGAATTATGGAGCATAGTTTCAAAAACAATCCCTGTTGTCTTTTTTTTTCTCTTTTATTCTTTGTTGCTCTTTTTCAAAAAGCAATCATTGTTCATTTCAACACTCTATCATCAACAATTTTTTTTCCTTTTACCATTTTTATAACTTTGTGGGGGGAAATACTCACCCCCACACTTTATTTCTCAACCAATCTTAAAATAATCCACTAGCTCCTTCTTTCTTCCTAAGGTAAGGAAAAACATGGTCTTTTTTCTTTTTAAGGTTTAGCAATATACTCAAAACAAGAAAAAGAGGTTTAAAGCTCGAAGGGTCTACCAATGGATCAATGTCATGGTTAGCTTATTTGGCCAAGTAACTAAAAACAAGAAATGCATCAGTCATATCAAATCATGCATAGTCACCTCAGATACAAAACAAAAGAATCAAGCTAAACATTTGAGTATAAACAAAACATGAGCAAGTCATACAAGAAAAATAAGAGTGAAACATGGTAGTCCATCCTTTATAGTAAAGCTCAAAACTCACAAGGTCAAAACTCTTCCACAAAAGATTTATTTCAGAAACTCTCAAAAAAAAAATCCACTCATAGCACATGACTCTTATTTTCCCAGAATTATGATCGTTCCAATTAGTGAATCAAATCCAAAAATCCAATGTCAACATGTTTTATTGAAAGCAGGAAAGTTTTTTTTTTTTAAAGAAAACAAACAGAAAACAAAATTAGAAAAGAAAAAAAAACAAATAGAAAAAAAATCAGAAAAAGGGGGAAAATATATTTTCTCCCCACACCCCCACATTTTATCCATGCATTGTCCTCAATGTATTCAATATATAATGCAAAGAAAAAGTATGAAGTGTACTTACCTCCTCAAGACGGAAGGTATGCGGGAGAAGTCAAGTTCATCCCATCCATCGTCTTATTCACCATATCTTGATTTTCATTAAATATCCGAAGATTGTGTCCATTTACTTTAAAAGTTCTTTTTGAGGATTCTTCATTGATCTCCACTGCTCCATAAGGGAAGACTTTTGTAACAATGAATTGTCCTTCCCAAGTGGAGCGCAGCTTACCACTCATGTGACCAAGCTTGGATTTGTATAGTAACACCTTCTGGCCTACCTTGAACCTTTCTAGCCATAAGTTTTTGGTCATGGAACTTCTTGGTTTTCTCTTTGTAGAACTTTAAGTTTTCATAGGCTGCAAGCCTAATCTCCTCTAGTTCCTGCAACTGAAGTTTTCGCTCCTTCCCTACTTTTTCCAAATCCATGTTGCAGGCTTTCACGACCCAATAGGCCCGATGTTCAATCTCCACAGGTAGACGACAAGCCTTTCCAAAAACCACCCTAAAAGATGACATACCTATAGGTGCTTTATAGGTTGTCCTGTGTGCCAAAAGTGCATCATCCAATCTTGTGGCTCAATCCTTTTGACTAGGCTTCACTACTTTCTCTAGTATCTTTTTAATCTCCCTATTAGAGATCTCTGCTTGCCCATTAGTTTGGGGGTGATATGGTGTAGCAACGCTATGTGTCACCCCATACTTCTTCAACATGTTCTCAAGCAGCTTATTACAGAAATAAGTTCCTTGGTCACTAATGATGGCTTGTGGTATCCCAAACCTACGAAAAATGTTAGACCTAACAAAACTCATGAAAACTCGAGACTCATTAGTCCTTGTAGCTATGGCTTCCACCCATTTGGAGACATAGTCTACAATAAGCAAGATATAAGAAAATCCAAAAGAAAGAGGAAAAGGTCCTATAAAATCAATACCCCAAATATCAAATACCTCACAATATAGCATGGGTTGTTGAGGCATTTCATCCCTTCTTGTAATGGATCTTGCTGCCCTTTGACATTGTTCACAATTTTCATATACCCTCTATGCATCTTTAAAGATAGTAGGCCAATATAATCCATAATCCAACACTTTCCTACTTATTCTTTGTGTACCATAATGTCCACCAAAAGGAGATGAATGATAGAACTCAAGCACATAAGGTATCTCAATATTTGGAACACACCTCCTTATGACTTGGTCACTACCAATGCGCCATAAGATTGGATCTTCCCATATATAGTACTTTGCCTCACTTTTCAGCTTGGTTCTTTCAGACTTGGAGAATGAGGGAGGAATAGCATAAACAACCAAATAGTTAACAATATCAACAAACCAAGGTTCAGGAAACATACCTTTCACAGCAGTCAATACTATGAGGACTTCATCAGGAAAGTTATCTTGAATAGGAATGATATCTTCTCCATTTTAAATCCTACTAAGATGGTCAGCTACTAAGTTATGTGCCCCACTTCTATCTTAAATCTCAATGTCAAACTCTTGGAGCAATAACATCCATCTAATCAACCTTGGATTCGAATCTACTTTCTTCAGAAGGAATTTAAATGTTGCATGATCAGTGTAAACAATTACCTTGGAACCAAGTATATACGGTCTGAATTTGTCCAACACAAACACAATAGCTAATAATTCATTCTCAGTTGTGGTGTAGTTAGCTTGCACTGTGTCCAATGTTCTAGAAGCATAATATATCACATGTGGTAGCTTCCCATCTCTTTGTGCAAGCACCGCTCCTACTGCAAAGTTTGATGCATCACACATCAACTCAAATGGTAATGTCCAGTCAAGTGGCTGGATGATAAGAGTGGTGGTAAGCGCCTTTTTCAATGTATCAAAAGCATCTTTAGACCTCTCTCCAAAGTCAAATGGTACATCCTTTTGGTAGCAAGTTAGAGATAGGGTTGGCTATCTTGCTCAAGTCCTTGATAAACCTCTTGTAAAATCCTGCATATCCAAGAAAAGATCAAACCTTTTTCATGGAAGAGGGATAAGGTAACTATGAAATAATATCAATTTTAGCAAGATCTACAAATATACCATTCTTGGAAATAACGTGTCCTAAAACTATACCTTGTTCCACCATAAAATGACATTTTTCAAAATTTAAAACAAGGTTAGTTTCCTCACATCTTTCCAAGACTTTTGCAAGACTAGACAAGCAATTATCAAAAGATGAACCATATACACTAAAATCATCCATAAAAACCTCAATACAATACTCCAATAAATCTGTAAAAATACTCATCATACATCGCTGAAATGTCCCAAAAGCATTGCAAAGGCCAAATGGCATATTCCTATAAGCATATGTACCAAATGGACAAGTAAAGGTGGTCTTATGTTGATCCTCTGGGCTATACAGATCTGAAAATACCTAGAGAATCCATCAAGGAAAAAATAATGAGACTTACCTGCCAACCTATCTAACATCTGGTCCATGAATGGTAAGGGAAAATGGTATTTCCTGGTGGCCTAGTTTAGACTTTTGTAATCAATGCAGACCCTCCAGCTTTTCTGAATACGAGTAGGAATCAACTCGTTCTTCTCATTCTTGACCACGGTGATCCTAGATTTCTTGGGGACCACATGTACAAGACTCACCCAAGTGCTGTCAGAAATAGGATATATAATACCTGTTTGTAGCAACTTAGTGGCTTCCTTCTTCACAACCTCCATCAGTTGAGGATTCAATCTCCTCTGAGGCTGCCTTACTGGCTTAACATCATCCTCTAAGATTATTTTGTGCGTGCAAAAAGAAGGACTAATACCAAGAATACCTGCCAACGTCCAACCTATTGCTCTCTTATGATCTTTGATAACCTGCAATAGATGTTGTTCCTGCTCATCAGTAAACAAAGCAGATATAATAACAAGGAGTTTCCCATCCCTCTCAAGATAAGCATATTTCAAATGAGATGGTAAGGGTTTCAACTCCAAGGTGGGTGGTTGTTCCATAGACGACAACATTTTATTGCCTAAGGTAATTTCAACCACCTCAGCATCACACTCGGATGCCACATAGGTATCATCTAGTGAAACTGTGTCCTTAATATCACCTGTTTTAAAGTTTTCTTTGTCATCTAAAATTGTGTACAACATATCCGAAAAAGAAAAATCCAAAGAAGAAGAAAAACCAGAAAAAACATCCAAAAAACCAAAAGCAAAATTGTTCACTACATCACTTAGTAAATCAATACAAAACCAAGAATGGTCTTCAATCGGGTACTTCATGGCTTCCAACACATTGAACTACATCTTCTCGTCTCCTATCTCCATAGTCAATGATCCTGCATGCACATCTATCTTGGTATGTGTTGTCATCATGAACGGTCTTCCCAAGATTATTGTAGTTGAACTCATTCCTTCATCGTTGTTGATGTCCAAGATGTAGAAATTTGCAGGAAAAAATAACTTGTCCACTCGGATAAGCACATCTTCTAACAAACCTGCAGGGTTAACTGTGCTACGGTTGGCCAGTTGAATGACCACACTTGTAGTCTTAAGAGGTCCAAGATGAAGAGAAGTAAAAACTAAAAAAGGCATCACATTTATAGAAGCTCCTAAATCTATCATGGCACTGTCAAACTTAGTACTTCCTATAACACAAGGGACAGAAAACATACCTGGATGCTTGCATTTTTGTGGTATTTCGATAGGTCTCTTGATCAAGCTTGATACATTTCTTCCCAAGTTCACAACCTCATTATCCCTAACACCCTTCTATTGGTGCAAAGTTCTTTAAGAAACTTAGCGTATTTCAGAATTTTCCTCACAACATCCAACAAAGGGATGTTTATCTCTACCTTCTTGAAAGTATTCAAGATTTCTTGGTCCAACTCCTCCAACTTCTTAGTTTTCGGTTTCAAACGATTTGGATAGGGAGGAAGGGGAGAATAAGATTGGGAAGAATTAGAAGAAGAAGAATTAGAGGATACTAACCTGGAGTCATTAGTGGGTATAGGCGTCTCAGGTGTACATGGTATTGGTTTGCCTGATCCTCCACTTCTATCAATGGGTGCAAATTCGTTTTCCTTATCTTCATTCTCTTGGGCTTCTTCAAGTCCTTGTACCTGCTTACCCGATCTTAAAGTAATAACACTTACATTACACAGGTTGACCACAGTTTGTACAGGTAGTTGACTTGATCCTTGATTAACTTTAGATTCTAATTTTTCCACCTTTTGAGTCAAGTTAATAATCATCTTTTTTACTTCACCATTCTGCTCAACCATAACATTCATAAATTTTTCTACCAGCGATGCAACATCTGGTTGAGGTTGTTATCGCATTTGAGGAGGAAGATAGGGTTGCTCATGTTGTTGATCATCCCATTTCATATTTGGATGATTTTTCCAACTTGGATCATACTTATTGGAGGACAAGTCATAATCATTTTGAGATGTTCTACTTCCTCCACACATGTTGGCAGCAAAAGCTTAAGATGGTTCCTCCATAATAGTTCCTCTTAAGCTAGGGCATTCATCAGTATAATGGCTTGTTGAAGCAAGATTTTGATGATGATAAAAGAAGCCTGAAAGCCATCTGGAAGTCAATATGAAGAATATGTATTGTTGTGTTTAAAGATATCTTGTAAAGTGTAATTAGATCAGTTAGAATCAATATTGTACAATAAAATTCTGGTATTTCTCGAAAAATCAGTGATAATCGACTATCACTTAGGATAATCGATTATCCTGAGCTGAACCAATTTTTTCAAGAAAGCACTGGAATAATCGATTATCACCTCTATTAATCGATTATCTGTTCAAAAATTTGTTTTTCGTAAACCACATTGGAATAATCGATTGTCACCAGTGATAACCGATTATCCTGGTAAGTTGGGCGTGACTGTTCAACTTTTTGACCTAATTTCTGGAACCCCTATTTAACGAACATCAGAGTTACTTCTCACTTACCTTTTTTAGAAGCTAGAGTGCTAGTGTTGTGACTGCAAGAGAGTTCTCTGAGTGTTCTCAAAAGAAGCTTTGAAAAACCTAGTGTGGGTAGAGCGATAACTTTTCTTGAGAGGTGTTCTAGGAGATTGAGTGCTGCTGTTGTTGTTAGGAAAGCTAAGGTCAAGGTTCTCTGTGTGATTCAGAGAAAGGTGTTCATCTCTTGTGTGTTCAAGAGAGGTGTTTTCTTTCCTTACTCTTTTATTATCTGATTGTAAATCTATTATTTGTTAGTGATTTAGTTAATCTCGTTTTTGAGAGATTAACAACTGGACGTAGGGTCTTTTGATCCGAACCAGTATAAATACTTGTGTTCAATATTCTTCTTTATCTCTTTATTTCATCTATTATTGTGTTTCAAGAAATTAATATTTGATTTAATTGATAAATTTTGGAAAATTTTTAAAGTATTAATTTTATTACTTAAAACCAATTCACCCCCCTCTTGGTTTTTGTCCAAACGCGTAAACATTCCGCTCTACGATACCAACAATTGGTATCAGAGTTTGCTTTGATAGTCATTCAAATTTTTCAAAAATTGATGGACAAAATCAAACTTTTGCTGAGGGTGCGTCTATCAACAAACCTCTTCTATTTACTGGTGAAAATTATCCTTTCTAGAAAGTTAGGATGCAAATTTTTCTGGAATCTATAAATAGAGGTATATGGAATGCTGTTTTAAATGGTCCATTTGTTCCAGTTAATATTGTAAATGATGTGCAAGAACCAAAGCCAGACAGTAGACGAAAATAGACGAGCCTAGTATGATGTAAAAGCTAGAAATATAATTTCATCTGCCTTAACCCTAGATGAGTTTTACAGGATCTCAATCTGCGCTAGTGCACCAGAAATGTGGGAAATATTACGTGTGACCCATGAAGGAACAGACGACGTGAAAAGGGCACGCAAGATCTCTTTGATCCAAGAATACGAAATGTTTCAGATGCAACAAGGAGAAATTATCTACGATGTGCAGAAACGATTCACATATATCGTCAATCATCTCACAGGTCTAGGTAAAACTTTTGACCCTGATGAATTAAATATAAAAATTCTTAAATCCTTGAACAGGACTTGGCAGCCGAAGGTGACAGCCATCACGGAGTCACAAAATCTTGTGACAATGACGATGGCGGCTCTATTTGGAAAGTTGAGAGAACATGAGCTTGAATTGGGCAGACTAAATGAAGAAGAAGATATTGGAAGAAAGAAGAACATAGCCTTTAAAACTAAAGTGGTTAAAGGCAAAAAGCAAAAGGAAGAAGAAGATTCAGATGATGATGAAAATCTTAGACTTATGATTAAGAAGTTTACAAAATTCATGAAGGCCAAAGGTAAAAATCAATTCAAGAACAACAAGAAGGATAATCAAGGATCATCCTCAAATTTCAAATGTTACGGATGTGGAGAATCTGGACACGTCAAGGCTGATTGCCCAAATTCAAAGAAAAGTGAAGAAAAGAAGGGAAGAAAATTCTTTAAAAAAAAAGGCATACATAGCATGGGAAGACAATGCCTCAAGCTCATCAAATTCTAGCGATTCTGATAATGAAGAAGCAAATCTATGTTTGATGGTTAATCACGATTGTAAGACCCGTAGAATTTAATTAAATAAATAAATAATTAATTAATAAATACAGGAGGGGTAATAATTATGACATTAAATTATGGTTGGTACGATGTGGAAAAGTGCTAGCTCATGTGGTTGAGAGCACTTTGATTGTGTGAAAGGACTTGGGTTCGAGTCCTATGTATGCTAACTTTTGATGTTATGGTTTTGTTATTTTAATTTATGAAAACATGTTCTTGTATGTTATGATAATTGAATTGTGATTCCTAGCAAGAAATATGAATTGGTTAAATGGTTTGATATAGACTTGGTGATTACATGGTTGTGGGTTCGAGCCTTGGAGAACTTACATTAAACTTTACATTTTTGGCATTTTGGTTTTGACGTGAATATGGAAAGGTGGGAAGGAAACCTAAGTGAGTGGGCAGCCAAAGAAGGCTGGAAGGGCAGCCATAGGGAGGGATTGAATGGCACATTATGTCTTATTCAATGCCATTTTCGTTTTGGTAATTAATCCCTTAGTTTAGGCACATATTAAAAAGGAAAATTAGGTTAAGGGCTATGGTTTGATAAGCTGGTAAACTATACCTAAAGAGAGAGCGAAAATCTGAGAGACTGTGAGAGGTTCTGGTGTGATTTTACGTGGCTGAATAGGGAGGAAGCAAGGAAGGTGGGTGATCAAGGGGGAATCCTACAAATTTTCAAGCTTAAGCAAAGGAGAACCAAGTTAGGGGAGCTGGACTCCGTAAAATTTATGCATATGATCATAAATGTGTAACTATATGGTATAATTGATGTTTGTGTACTGTTAATGACTTCATAATTTTGCGTTTCTGGAATTTTCCAGAAACCGCCTGGCGGGTGATGAACCACCGCCAGGCGACTCATGCTATTTGGTGTGTTCTGGGTTCCTAGAAGAGGAACCGACCGGCGGCACATTCTCGGTCGCCAGGCGACGCAAAGCGTCTTAACTATTTTCTGGGTTTGCTGATGAGGCGCCTGGCGGGACTGGTTGAACCGCCAGGCGGTGCGAGGTATTTTGACTCATTTTTGGTTTTTCTGGGATTCTGGGTGAAATCTGATCGGGGCAAAAGGCAGTGGTGATCCTTATAGAGGGGTAATGATGATCAACAGTAGGTATAACCACCTAATCGAAGGCTTAAATGAATGGAACAGTGAATATGAGGTTTTGGTATGAGTCATATAACTGTGTGAGGGCAACATTGGACCTTGAGAGGTCTTGTTGGATGGTGGTACTGTAATCTGAGTAAAGTAGAATTAAGCATAAAGTATAGTGAGATGAACTTGTATATCTAAGTAGGTTATAAAAAGGGGGAAGAAAAGAGGACAAGTATGGTAGGAGCATGAGTACTGTTTGGAGAAAAGGGTGAGTTATACTAAAATTATGAAAAGAGTATGTGAATCTAGACTAGGAAAATGGTTTCAAGTAAGGTACTACCATTGATGCAAGGGCATTGTGAATAGTCAAGTCTAAGGGACTTGTCATGAGTTAGTTAGTGAGAATAGCATTGGAAGCTAGAAGTAGTGAACCATGAAAACTCGCGACAGGGAACTCAAGTGGAGTGCTGCTGCACTGATACAGCGCCTGGCGGCGGGGATGGGTAGCGCCAGGCGATGGCAAGGACTCAATGGGGTTCTGGACTGGATGGCGCTTGGCGGTTGGATAGGCTCCGCCAGGTGGCGGCAACACGAACAGTGGCTCCTGGAACAACGTCTGCCTGGCGGTGTAGACCGTCTCGCTAGGCGGTGGTTGCAGACTTTATGAGTTTGAGGCGCTTGGCGCCTGGCGGTACGTGTCCCCGCCAGGCGGTCTGGAAGCTGGCAGCGCCTGGCGGCACGTGTCCCCCGCCAAGCGATTCGCACTACTGCGGCTTTGAATTTGGATTGTGTATGTGTGATCTATGTGGCGTCTAATGGTACTTTAAAGGTGGGATCGCTGGAGTTCCTTGAGTTGTGGCTCGGAACGTATCCCTTGAGTTGTGGCTCGGGATAGGAGTTACGCACGTGGTATTCCTGGAGTTGTGGCTCAAAATAGCATCTCTTGAGTTGTGGCTCGGGATGGCGGATGAACACAAGAAACCCTTGAGTTGTGGCTCGGGTTGGCGAGTGTTGCCGGTATGAGTGTGCTGGTTGTGGCCAGTACGGATAGGTCCAGAGAGATTGCCCTCCTCAGTTGTTGGCTGACGAGTTTGGTAGTCTTGGGACGATACGGACTATGTTCGTATACGGGAACTCTACCTGGCGTTGCGGTGTATGATCCGTAGCATGTTTTCCCGCACGTGCTCTATCGGTTGTGGCCGATAGGTATGGCAGCAAGTCACCTTGAAGTAATCATCAGACGAGGTAGAACACGAATAACCGTATAGGGGATCAGATTGCGGAAATGAAAATATAGGGCAATGTGGAAAGTTAAGTTAAGTGATGTTATGTGTATGTATACTGATTTATATATATATATATATATATATATATATATATATATATATATATATATATATATATATATATATATATATATATATATATATATATGTTTATAGCTTTGTATATATATGTGATTTATCTGCTAAGCTCACCCTATCTGTGTGTGTGTGGCGATGATCGTGTACGCGGTACACGGGAGCAGATGTTGGTGATGCATGTGGCTCTGGCGCAGCTTAGTCGCGGAGAGGTGATTGACTTGGGAAACTTTTACTTGTATTACTTTGTTTTGGAAACATTTGTAAACCCGGATGGGTGACTTAATAACATTGTGGTTTTAATTATGTAATGGACGGTCTAAAATTATCCGTTCAATTAATAAAGCTTTAAATTTTCTCGCGTTTTGGGAAAATGAGGTATTATTAAACGCGCTGTTTTATTTATTCCATTTATTTATTTATAAATTAGTAATATCCTGACGGGATGTTACAACGATGATTCTGATAGTGAGGTAAATTCTACTTGCTATGAAAATGACTATGATGATTTGTATGATGCTTTTCAACAATTACTTCTTAAATCTAGTAAATTGGATACTGCTCATAAAAAGTTAAAATCTGATTTTAAAGATTTACAAAATAAATTTGAAAAATCTCTCTTGAAGAAGAATTTTTGAAAAATAAAATTTCAATATTAGAAAATAAAGAAAAAGAAACTGTTGAATATGCTTCATGTAAAAGTTATATGTTTGATATATGTATTTTGGAAAAACATCTTGAAGATGCCTTAGAAAATAAAAACTGTGAAAAATTGATCTCAAGAAAAACTTAAATAAGACCAAGCATGGTCATAATCATAATTTTAAAAATAAAACTAAGAGAACTCGTAGAGTTTGGGTGGAAAAAGGAACATCTCATTTTATGAATACATATGCATGTATTACTACATGTTTTTATTACATGAAAAAGGGTCATACTTCAAACAAATGCAATATTAAACATTATGGTGTTCCAAATGGGAAGTATCATTGGGTGCCTGTTCATAAGTAGAAATTTTTATTCTAACCCCAAGGACCCAAACAAAGTGTTGGGGACCTAAATGAATTGTTTCCTTATTTTGCAGATGACTACTAAATCCAGAAAATCAATGTGGTATCTTGACAGTGGTTGTTCAAGACACATGACTGAAGACAAAAAGAAGTTTAAGAACTTTAAAAGAAAGGAACAAGGATTTGTCACTTATGGGGATAACAACAAGGGAAAAATACTTGGAACAGGTGATGTAGGTGGAGGAAATACTTTGGAGATCAAGGATGTACTGTATGTGGAAGGACTAAAGCACAATCTTCTCAATATAAGCCAATTATGTGATAAAGGACTCAAAGTAATATTTGAGAGTGATTACTGCACTATTCATCAAAAGGACTCCAAAGAAGTAACCTTAAAAGGTACGAGACACAATAACATTTACTTGATTGATCTTGATAATGCATCATCTACTGAAGAATATTTTAAAGAAGCTCTTGATGAGATGTATCTAAAAGAAAATCCATTGACTGAACCTGAAGATCTAGCTAAAAGCTAGAAATCACCTAGAGGATTGTCTTTGGAAAATGTCATTGGAGATATATCAAAGGGAGTAGTTACTAGAAATATGTCAAATTTCTGTATGACTGTTGCTTTTGTCTCACAGATAGAACCCAAAAGTGTAGAAGAAGCTCTTCAAGATGATCAATGGTGTATAGCAATGCAAGAAGAGCTGAATCAATTTGAAAGGAATGAAGTTTGGGAACTCATTCCTAGGGATGAATCACACCAAGTCATAGGCACAAAATGGGTGTTCAGAAACAAGCTGGATGAAGATGGAAACATCACCAAAAATAAAGCCAGACTTGTAGCAAAAGGATACAGACAAGAAGAAGGTATAGACTATGATGAGACATATGCTCCAGTTGCCAGGTTAGAAGCTATACGTTTACTTCTTGCCTATGCTTCTCTCATGAAATTTAAATTATATCGTATGGATGTCAAAAGTGCTTTCCTAAATGGATTTATAAAAGAAAATGTGTATGTTGAACAACCACCTGGTTTTGAAGACTATAAGTTTCCTAATCACATTTATAAATTAAAGAAAGCATTGTATGGATTAAAACAAGCACGTAGATCTTGGTATGAACGATTAAGTACATTTTTGTTAGAACATGATTTTGAAAAAGGTAAAATTGATTTAACTCTGTTTATTAAAAGAGTAAATGAGCATATTTTGCTAGTTCAGATTTATGTAGATGACATAATATTTGGGTCTACTGATAGTTCACTATGTAGAGGCTTTGCAAGCATAATGCAGGGAGAATTTGAAATGTCAATGATGGGAGAACTGACATCTTTTTGGGTCTACAAATTAAGCAAATGGAAAATGGAACTATCATTTATCAATCTAAGTACCGTAAAGAAGTACTTAAGAAATTTGGAATGGATACTGCTAAGGAAGCAAGTACTCCTATGGGAACCTCCTGCTACTTAGACAAAAATGAATCAGGAATAAAGGTAAATCATACTATGTTTAGAGGCATGATAGGTTCTTTGTTATATCTTACTGCAAGTAGGCCTGACATTATGCAATTTGTATGTGTGTGTGCCCGTTTTCCAGCCAATCCAAAAGAATCACATCTTACTGCTGTTAAGAGAATTTTAAAATACTTAAAAGGAACTGCATGTTTTGGACTTTGGTATCCTTCAGGAGCATCTCCTAATTTGATAGGCTATTCAGATGCTGATTATGGTGGTTGTAAAATAGATAGAAAAAGTACCAGTGGTACTTGTCACCTCTTAGGAAGTTCATTAGTCTCTTGCACTCTAAGAAACAAGCTTGTGTGGCTTTGTCAACTACAGAGGCTGAATACATAGCAGCTGGAAACTGTTGTACTCAAATTCTTTGGATGAAACAATAATTAGAAGACTATAATATCTTTCTAAACCATATACCTCTGAAATGTGATAATACCAGTGCTATTAACTTAACCAAAAATCCCATAATGCACTCTAAGACAAAGCACATTGAAATAAGGCATCATTTCCTAAGAGATCACATAAATAAAGGGAATTATGAGATAGAATACGTAGATACAAAGCATCAATTAGCTGATATCTTTACCAAACCTTTAGCTAAAGATAGATTTTATGAACTAAGAAGAGACTTAGGCATATTAGAGATCTCTTAAAATTGCCAAAAAAAACTCAAAATCCTTAAAAATTCGAAAAATAGTGTCAATAATCGATTATAAGTGTCAATAATCGATTATCAGCCACTCTTAAAAATCCCAAAACATTCTGGAATAATCGATTATTTAGGGCAGTAATCGATTATCCTTAATTTTGAGCCAAAACTCAAAACTCTCTGGAATAATCGATTATCACTTAAGATAATCGATTATCAGCTCGTCAGGATTCATATTTTGCCCAGTTCTTGAACCAATAATCGATTATCACCTTTTGATAATCGATTATTACACGTCGTTGGACCAAATAAATTCAAAAACTAGCCGTTGCAACGGCTAGATTTGTATTAAAATGCATGTATATAGCCGTTGGAGACACTTCTATATAAATATAAGCCATTTTGGTCGCTAGAATACTCTTTTCTCACCTTTAACACTCAAGAACCTCTTATTTTCTCAAAATTCTAAAAAACTCTCAAAGCTTCCCTCTCCTTTACCTCAATAATGGCTGAACCCTCTCGTAGGAAGATTCCTACCCGCAGAAGGACTGCATCTCGTGCCCCTCAACTCTCAACTGCACCTAGGACTGCCTCTATTGAAGGATGCATTTCAGATGAAGATAGAAGATTTGAATTCATCACATTATGGAAAGACAAGCCCTTTATCACTCCGAAATTCATCCAGTCTCAATGGTTTGTCAATCGCCATTTCACAATTCCTGCCTTTCTTGCTGAACAAGGGGTAAAATTCTTCACTGAGATGCAAGGCACCTACTACCCCGATTTAGTCTGAGCCTTCTACTTCAATTACAAATTCAGAGATGGAGTGGATTTTACAAAGGTGAAAGGTGTTGACATCATTCTAGATGATGATATTTGGGAAAATGTTGCTCAATTTCCCATTCATGATGGCACATCTCTAATCCTCACTGCTGGCATTGAAGGGTTCAACAGAATATTCGATTATAGATCCTTTATGCGATGACAAGATCAAGAAATAGGCCGCCAATTGCTAGCAGGACCTCTCAAAGTTTATGAGCGTCTACTTCACTACCTTATTGTTTGGATTTTATGTCCACGTGGTACAAATCACGCACAGTTCAGTGAAGCAGATCTTATGATCATCTATTCTATGCTCAACCACATTCCTATCCATTGGCCAAGCATCATTCTTGACACCATGCTCAAAGCCAAGAGATTGCCTCAATATCTGTAAGACCCGGGAAAATTAAATAGTTATTTAATTAATTATTTAATTAGGACGGGTAGCGAGAACATTTAAAGCAATAAATGTGAGGGACTATGACGTGGAAAGGTACTAGCTCAAGTGGTTGAGAGTACTTTTATTGTGTGTAAGGACTTGGGTTCGAGTCCTATGGGTGTCACTTGGATGTTATTTAAATTATGCGTTTTTGTGTGTTTATATATTGAATGTGCGGTTTGATGATAAACTCTTGGAATTGTAGGCCTTATCATGAAAATAAGGATTGGTTGGATGGTTTGGTCTTAGTTGGATATGTGCATGAGTGTGGGTTCAAACCTTGGTGAGAACTAAATAAGTTCTTTATGCCAAATTTTTCTTTTGCATGAATGTGAAAGGACTAGAAACCTAGCAGCCAAAGGAGAGGTAACCTAAGGGCTGGAAAACAGAAGGTTAATTGAACATTGGACTAGCATAGGTGTAATTCTTAATTAAAATTTGCCTAAGGCACTAAAAGGGTAATAAGTGAGAGTGATTGTAAGAGAGAAGGTCATAAACAGAGGAATAGTGCACTGTAAATTCGTACTCACCATAAGCAAGGTTTTTTTCTGAGTTTTGGGGCTGATTGAGAGAAGTGGTAGGGCTGAAATCACCAAGGCTTGGACTGGAAACAAAGGCTAAGGAGGCTTAGTGAGAGGATAGGTATACAGATTCGAATTTGGGCAAAGAATCCAGGTAAGGGGAGTTGTTTTCGATGCTTTAGATATATATACATTGTATTGTGCTTTGGTGATTGAAACTACATGCCTTTCACTTGTTTTTCTGCACTAATCGATTGGGTTTCTGGGTTTTTCCCAGAAACCACCTGGCGGTTTGATCCCTACCGCCAGGCGGCTCATCACAGGTGGGCGTCTGTTCTTGTTTTGGCTTGAACCGCCTGGCGGCGATGAATTCCTGCCAGGCGGCGTGACAGCGTTCGCGTTCCTTTGTATGTTTTTAATGTTATTTGTACAAGTGTGTATATGGGTTCTGTGATTGATGTGTGTGGGTGTGATTGAATACTCTGCTGGACCGAAATTGAATACCAATTTAGAGTATGGCAAGGTTGAGAGACGATAGGGTATGAATCGATTGGGGTTACACATGAGTGTAAACATAGAGACACCTTTATGAATCAAATTGAGGAGAGAAACTAGCGCGTAATGCAGGTCTGTTGCGTCCGGATGGATGGAATTGATAGGAATGGAAACTAGAAACTGGATTGGGTACGCCATAGGAAATGGGAGTCTGCGCTGCTGCAGAACACTGGTGTACCGCCTGGCGGCGTGCTACGTGCCGCCAGGCGGCGATGGGTGCAGGTCTGGTTTGAGTGCTTAAAAGAGGGAATAGAATTGGGACAAGCCATGGTTGTAGACGATTGTTGGTAAAACAGTAAGGGTTAAATACTCTGTAGTATATAATTAAGGGAAATGAATTAAGTGTGAGGATATGCACGTGATATGGTAAGGTTGTAAGAAGGTTAGTTTGAAATAGTAAAGATAAAAGTTTTAATGATAACTCTCAAGCTTACGTGAAAACATTGGTTGGAGTGGCATCGCTGGAATAAGAGATAGTTGGAATAAGATTTGAGGTATTACCATGATTGTGTAAAATAAATTATAAAATTAACTTAGTAGGAGGTGTGGTGCTGTGATACAACAAGTCGAATAGAGAATATGGTATGTGAAACTATATTGTGTGGCTTTTATTAGAAGATAAGAGAACTTACGATATAATGTTGGAAGAAATTGGTGCATTATAGAGGTGATAGGGAGTTTGGAATGGGAGTTATAGGTACTGTAATCCGTCAAGAGGTTGGCTAGGAAATCCAGAGTGAGAGTGGAGTTAATCAAGATTGTCTTGTTACCTTGGAGGGAGTAGGGTAATGTGGGATAGATGGAAAGAGAGATGAAAACATGACTGGTATGGTACTGTCACAGCGCCTGGCAGCTTAACTGAGTGCGCCAAGCGGTCGAAAGACTCAAAAAGGGAGTCTGTAGAGGCTGGCGCCTGGCGATAAGACGAGACCCGCCAGGCGGACGCGAGACAGCGAGCTTCTGTTGGAGGCCATAGCGCCTGGCGGTGGGACGTAAATCGCCAGGCGGCCTGAACCTGTTTCGCCAGACGATACTGGTGGATGCGCCAGGCGCTTGCGTGCCAGGTTATGAGCTGTGTGTGTTGTTTTAACTGATAATGATGTTTTACTTGGATCGGGAGATGCTGTGCCATGAGCGGGTAGGTTCATGGATGTGATTGACATGTGATGATATGAGCGGGGAGGTTCATATCAAGTTACTCTCACGTGGGGATACGAGCGAGGTAGGTTCGTATGTTCCGTGCTCACGTTGAGAGATGCCACGTGCGGGGAGGTACCGGGGCTGGTGGATCACATGTGTTGGACTACGGGCGGGCAGGTCCGTAGAGTAGGACTACGAGCAGGGAGGTTCATAGAGGCAGGACCACGAGCGGGCAGGTTCGTGTGAGCATCATGTTCCCGAGTCCAAGGCTAACCAATTGTATGATTTGAAGACTGCTAAGTCTTGGGGTTAGGGTCTTGGCCAAGAATTTTATATAATGAATAGGATGGGTATATGTGTGATACCCCCTTTTTCCACTACTCTCTCTCTCTGTTAGAAACACCAGCCACCTCCTCCATTTCTCCTCACTTCCTTTTTCTCCTTCTCCGCTGCCCAAATTCTCTCCCAACCTATCTGCTCTGTACCACCATCTCACAGTTTCAGTTTTTCCATACTCAGATTCTGGAGAAGTGATCATTGCCAATCCTTCTGCTACCTTCACTCTTAGCCTCTCATCTCCTAGGTTCAGCTAAGGAATTCTGCGCCCCTCACCTAGGTTGTCTTCACCCAAAACTTTAACTCAAGAATAGGTAAGGGAAGCTAACTCTATAACTCATTTTGATGTGAATTGTGTTCGTGAGTGCTTTAAATTGCATGATTGCTTGTTTAATTGGTGTTTGAAACTGTTGATGTGTGTATTTGAGTGGGGGATGTCCTGGTGCAAGCTTGCATGTGCAGAACAGGGATGATTTGCTGGTAGTTTCGCCTAGGCGAGATGGTCTCGCCTAAGCGAAAATACCAAAAGCTCACCCATGTCATTGTGCGAAATCTCGCCTAGGCGAGCTGGGTCGCCTGAGCGAGATAACATCTCGTCTAGGCGAGCCAGCTTAGCCTGAGCGAGAGTTCGCCCAGGATTTCTAATTCACCACTGTATGATGTCTCGCCAAGGCGAGATCAACTCGCCTAAGCAAAATTGACTCACTAGCTTAGGCGAGACCCTCTAGCCTAAGCGAGATTCTCTGCAGAAGACTGGTTTTCCCACTGTTTTGATTTCTTGATGCTAGATAGGTTGCGTTAAGATGATAATGATTGATAATGTATGTGATCCTTATGCATGTTAGACTGTATGAAGGAATTGAGTGTGAACTTGATGTGAATGGAAGTATGTTAGAGTTAGGATTTCAAGGGAAATCCTAAGGAATGTGGTGTAGTAAATGTAAGGGCATGAGGACTCAGATTGGTGATATCCTGACGCTTCCAGTAACCATTAAGACTCAAGTAGAGTACAATGGATTACATCGGGGGAAGTAGCAGGAGGTCCTGGTCTATGAATCCGATCCATCATAGAGGTGATGGGATTTACCTTGAGAGTGGTTGGGTGAATACCCCTTATGCCTGAAACTCTGCAGAGTTTAGGAACCATCTCAGGTGCAAGTCACCAAGAGCTCCAATGCCACTTACATAATCCGGATACCGAGTCTAGAATGGCATGTGGTGTTATAGTTGGAATTAGTTGGATGATTCTTGATAGACTGTTTAATGAATCCTGTTTTTCTGTCTTACCATAAAATAATTTGCATGGTTACTCTTTATTCAAGTTAGCTTACCCTTCTAGTTTCTATGGCGTGTTTGTGTGTGTCTTCTATCTTTGCAATGATCGTCTCGTTTGGATGGCGTGAGCAGATAAACGTGCAGGAGAGGATACACCCTCCGGGACGTGAGATGATTGCATTAGACGTACCAGTAGCATATGTGACCCCTCTTTTTCTTTCTTTTGCTTGACTGATCGAGTATTTTGTAACCTCTTTAGTAATGTATGGGCAGTATAGGTTGATTAGTGTACTTATGGTTATATTTGAGGATGACTGTATTGTGTAATACTGGCCTATGTCATCATTCGCTTCTGAATTACAAAAATTTAAATGTTTTGTTTAATAGTTTAAAAACTATGAAAACGGGATGTTACAAATTTTGGTATCAGAGCCGTGATTTCTCTAGGATCTGTATGTGTGAGCTTGCTTAGCTTCTGTTGTGTGTTCCTTATAGCGTGTTTGGGTTGAGTTGTTGTACCTGTCGACTAATCTAATGGTTCCTCCTTGTGTGCTCAGAGCTATGGCACCTAGACCTCCTCCACCTCCTGTCCCAAACTCAGATAATCCTCATTTGGTAGGAGCAATTGAGGCGATGATAGCAGCCATGCAGCAGCAGAATGCTAAGATGGTGAATCAGCAGAATCTAGCCTTACAACAGATGGAGTCTGCAAGACTAGCAGTGGAAGCAACTTAGCAGAGGCACTTGGAAGCTCTGCATCAGATAGGGGAAAACCGTTCAGCCGCTGGTTCTTCCTAAGCTTCACTTCCTCGAGTGCAAGAGTGGAGTTTGGAGGATTTCCTACAACACCATCCATCCCGCTTTAATGGCAAAGTTAGCCTAGATGGAGCTGATCAGTGGATGCGGGACATGGAACGAATCTATAATGCTAAGAGATGTCCTGTAGAGAACAGGCTCGCATACACCGAGTATCTTCTTGCTGGGGAAGCCGTGCATTGGTGGTCCAGTATGAAGATGATGTTGGAGGATAGCCATGAGACCGTCACCTGGGAACTGTTTAAGAAGAAGTTCTATGTTGAGTTCTTCCCAGATAGCGTGAGGTATGCGAAGGAGGTTGAGTTCTTGCAGCTGATGCAAGGAGACATGTCAGTGTCTGAGTACGCTGAAAAGTTCAAACACTTGGGTAAATTTCACACCCTAAAGATGGCAGAAGACTGGCAGTGTAGAAATTTTGAGAATGGGTTGAGTGGTGACCTCAAGCTCATGGTGGCCCTGCTTTCTATCAAGGAATTCCCTGCCTTGGTAGAGAAGGCAAGAGTGATGGAGAAGCTTAAGGTTGAAGTTTAAGCTCAGCAGAAGTCTCAGCTGAAGGTGGGAGGACCATCTGGGTCCACGAGCAGACATGATGATAGAAGGAAGCCATACTCTAGGCCTCAGCCTCAGGGCCCTAGGAGGTTCTCGCATCAGCCCCAACAGTCTCAGCCTTTCAGGCCACAGTGCTTCCACTGTAGGGGGCCCCATCTGAGGAGCGCCTGCCCCCAGCTTTCTGATAGGAGGACATGCCATAGATGCGGCCAGGTGGGCCACTTCATCAAGGATTGCCCAGTTGATAGGAGCACAGTGTCGAGGCCTTCATCACAGCCTCAGTCACAACCGTCGAGGGGAGGTGCGAGACCACAGGCAGTGGGAAGAGTGTATGCTATGACGGGTGCAGAGGCAGCTGGATCAGGTAACCTTATCATCGGGTCTTGTGTGATAGCTGGTAGAAGCTTGCATGTTCTGTTTGATTCGGGGGCGACACATTCTTTTGTGTCGGAATCTAGAGTGGTGGAGCTGGGTCTTCCGGCGAAGGAGCTCCAGTATGACCTGGTGGTGTCCACACCTGCTTCGGAGTTGGTCAGAACCTCGACCATGTGTGCTAGGTGCAAGATCGAGGTTGAGGGGCGCAAGTACAGGGTAAACCTCATCTGTTTACCCTTGGTGGGGCTAGATGTCATCTTGGGGATGGATTGGCTATCTGCCAATCACATTCTCATTGACTGCAACGAAAGGAAAGTGTTGTTTCCTAGCTTAGAAGATGAAGACCGGTTGGCGTCCTCACAGCAGGTGGACAAGGACATGAAGGAAGGGTCTCAATGCTTCTTGATTCTGACTCAGCTATCCGTGGAGAATGAGGCTGGACCTTTGGAGGCGCCTGTAGTGGGGGATTTCTCAGATGTGTTTCCTGAGGAAGTGCCTGGCCTACCCCCTACTAGGGAGATAGAGTTCTCCATTGACCTGGTGCCAGGAGCAGGGCCAATGTCTATAGCACCCTACAGAATGGCTCCTGCTGAGCTAGTGGAGTTGAAGAAACAAATTGAAGAGCTGCTAGAAAAACAGTTTATCAGGCCGAGTGTATCGCCTTGGGGAGCGCCGGTGTTACTGGTTAAAAAGAAGGATGGTAGTTCCAGACTCTCTGTGGATTACAGGGAGCTGAATAAGTTAACCATCAAGAACAAGTACCCTCTGCCAAGAATTGACGACTTGATGGATCAGTTGCACGGGGCTGCTGTGTTCTCTAAGATTGATTTGAGATCAGGATACCATCAGATTCGAGTCAAGTCTGATGACGTGCAGAAGACCGCTTTCAGGTCCCGGTACGGACACTACGAGTATGTGGTGATGCCGTTTGGTGTGACTAATGCCCCCGCTTTGTTCATGGACTACATGAACCGAATCTTCAGGCCATTCCTGGACAAGTTTGTGGTGGTTTTCATAGATGATATCTTGATCTACTCGCGGACTCCTAAAGAACATGCAGAGCATCTGAGGATAGTTCTGAGCATACTGAGGGAAAAGCAGTTGTATGCAAAGCGGTCAAAATGCGAGTTCTGGATGACTTCAGTTTAGTTCTTGGGGCACATGATCTCGGCCCAGGGCATAGCAGTGGATCCGTCTAAGGTAGAAGCTGTGCTAAACTGGGAACGCCCTGAGTCAGTGACTGAAATAAGGAGCTTTGTGGGGTTGGCAGGTTATTATAGGAGATTCATTGAAGGATTTTCCAGGATAGCAGCACCCTTGACCCAGTTAACCCGCAAGGATCAACCTTTTGCTTGGACCGACAGGTGTGAAGAGAGCTTTCTAAAGCTAAAGCAAAAGTTGACTAGTGCTCCAGTGTTGGTGATTCCTGATACCGGTAAACCCTTTGAGGTTTACTGTGATGCTTCTCATCAGGGATTGGGATGTGTTCTGATGCAAGAACGGAGAGTGGTGGCCTACGCCTCTCGACAGTTGAAGAATCATGAGAAGAACTACCCCGCACATGACTTGGAATTGGCAGCAGTGGTGTTTGCACTAAAGATCTGGAGACACTATCTGTATGGTGCGCAATTTCAGGTTTTTAGTAACCATAAGAGTTTGAAGTATCTGTTTGACCAGAAAGAGTTAAACATGAGGCAGAGGCGGTGTATGGAATTCCTAAAAGACTTTGATTTTGAGTTGTTGTACCACCCGGGGAAGGCGAACGTGGTGGCTGACGCCTTAAGGAGAAAGGCAGTTCACGCATCTTACATGATGGTCAGAGAGTTAGATTTGGTGGAACAGTTTAGAGATATGCGATTGCAGGTGATTTTAGATGAGGGAGTCATTAGATGTAACCATCTCACAGTGTCTAATGATTTCCTTAAGCTGATAAAGGAGAAGCAACCGTCGGACCCCAAGCTACAGAGGACAGTAGAGTTACTTGGCACTAAGAAGGCCAAAGATTTCTTGATGGGAGGTGATGGGGTACTGAGATTCAGAGGCAGAGTTTGCATACCTGAAGATTTAGAGTTAAAGGGTATGATTCTTGAGGAAGGACATAAGAGTCGTTTTAGCATACACCCAGGCATGACTAAAATGTATCATGATCTGAAGGAATCATTCTGGTGGACGGGCATGAAGCAAGATGTCGCCCGATATGTATCGTCATGTTTAACTTGTCAGAAGGCTAAGATAGAACACCAGAGACCGGGGGGAATGCTTCAGCAACTTGAGGTACCCCAGTGGAAATGGGATAGCATTGCTATGGACTTTGTCACCCATTTACCTCAGACCGTGAGAAACCACGATGCTATATGGGTGATAGTAGACCGCCTCACCAAGAGTGCTCACTTCCTAGCAGTAAATTTGAGGATGTCTATGTCGAAGCTAGCACAATTGTATATCAGTGAGATTGTGAGGTTACATGGTGTGCCATCGAGTATAGTCTCTGATAGAGACCCACGATTCACCTCTCGCTTTTGGCAGACGCTGCAGGATGCTATGGGTAGCAGGTTGGCTATGAGCTCTGCGTATCACCCTCAGACTGATGGGCAGTCCGAGAGAACTATCCAATCTCTTGAGGATCTCTTACGGACGTGCGTGCTGGACCATCTGGGTGCGTGGGATGAGGTCCTGCCTTTGGTAGAGTTTACATATAATAACAGCTTTCACACCAGTATTGGCATGGCACCTTATGAGGCCCTCTATGGCAGGAGATGTAGGACGCCTTTGTACTGGTATCAGGATGGGGAATCAGTGGTGGTGGGACCAGAGCTTCTAAGATAGACTACTGAAAAGGTCAAGCTCATACAAGAAAGAATGAAAGCATCTCAAAGCAGACAGAAATCATATGCTGACCAGAGGAGAAGACCTTTAGAGTTTGAGCTTGGGGACCATGTTTTCTTGAGAATTACCCCGACTACTGGTGTGGGGAGAGCCATCCGCCAGAAGAAGTTGTCTCCTAGGTTCGTTGGTCCATACCAGATTCTGAGAAAGGTTGGACCAGTGGCATATGAGATTGCTCTACCTCCTCCTCTGGCCAACCTCCAATCAGTATTTCATGTTTCCCAGCTCAGGAAGTATGTGCCCGACCCTTCCCATATACTCGAGATGGAAGATTTGCAGATTAGAGGAGATCTTACAGTGGAAGTTCAACCCGATAGTTTAGGAGATGTTCAGATGAGGCAGTCAAAGGGAAATCGATCAGACTAGTCCAGGTCATTTGGGACGAGAGGACAGGTGATTTCACTTGGGAATTGGAAGAGGACGTGAGAAAGTCATATCCGCACTTGTTCCCTGGTAAGTCTCAATTTTCAGGTCGAAAATTTTTGTTGTTGGGCAGAATGTGATACCCCATTTTTCCACTACTCTCTCTTTATTAGAAACACCAGCCACCTCCTCCATTTCTCCTCACTTCCTTTTTCTCCTTCTCCGCTACCCAAATTCTCTCCCAACCTATCTACTCTCTACCACCATCTCATAGTTTCAGTTTTTCCATACTCAGATTCTGGAGAAGTGATCATTGCCAATCCTTTTGCTGCCTTCACTCTTAGCCTCTCATCTCCTAGGTTCAGCTGAGGAATTCTGCTCCCCTCACCTAGGTTGTCTTCACCCAAAACTTTAACTCAAGAATAAGTAAGGGAAGCTAACTCTATAACTCATTTTGATGTGAATTGTGTTCGTGAGTGCTTTAAATTGCATGATTGCTTGTTTAATTGGTGTTTGAGACTGTTGATGTGTGTATTTGAGTGGGGGATGTCCTGGTGCGAGCTTGCATGTGCAGAACAGGGATGATTTCCTGGTAGTTTCGCCTAGGCGAGATGGTCTCGCCTGAGCGAAAATACTAGAAGCTCACCCCTGTCATTGTGCGAAATCTCGCCTAGGCGAGCTGGGGTCGCCTGAGCGAGATAACATCTCATATAGGCGAGCCAGCTTAGCCTGAGCGAGAGTTCGCCCAGGATTTCTAATTCACCACTGTATGATGTCTCGCCAAGGCGAGATCAACTCGCCTAAGCAAAATTGACTCACTAGCTTAGGCGAGACCCTCTAGCCTAAGCGAGATTCTCTGCAGAAGACTGGTTTTCCCACTGTTTTGATTTCTTGATGCTAGATAGGTTGCGTTAAGATGATAATGATTGATAATGTATGTGATCCTTATGCATGTTAGACTGTATGAAGGAATTGAGTGTGAACTTGATGTGAATGGAAGTATGTTAGAGTTAGGATTTCAAGGGAAATCCTAAGGAATGTGGTGTAGTAAATGTAAGGGCATGAGGACTCAGATTGGTGATATCCTGACGCTTCCAGTAACCATTAAGACTCAAGTAGAGTACGATGGATTACGTCGGGGGAAGTAGCAGGAGGTCCTGGTCTATGAATCCGATCCATCATAGAGGTGATGGGATTTACCTTGAGAGTGGTTGGGTGAATACCCCTTGTGCCTGAAACTCTGCAAAGTTTAGGAACCATCTCAGGTGCAAGTCACCAAGAGCTCCAATGCCACTTACATAATCCGGATATCGAGTCTAGAATGGCGTGTGGTGTTATAGTTGGAATTAGTTGGATGATTCTTGATAGACTGTTTAATGAATCCTGTTTTTCTGTCTTACCATAACATAATTTGCATGGTTACTCTTTATTCAAGTTAGCTTACCCTTCTAGTTTCTATGGCATGTTTGTGTGTGTCTTCTATCTTTGCAATGATCGTCTCGTTTGGATGGCGTGAGCAGATAAACGTGCAGGTGAGGATACACCCTCCGGGACGTGAGATGATTGCATTAGACGTACCAGTAGCATATGTGACCCCCCTTTTTCTTTCTTTTGCTTGACTGATCGGGTATTTTGTAACCTCTTTAGTAATGTATGGGCAGTATAGGTTGATCAGTGTACTTATGGTTATATTTGAGGATGACTGTGTTGTGTAATACTGGCCTATGTCATCATTCGCTTCTGAATTACAAAAATTTAAATGTTTTGTTTAATAGTTTAAAAACTATGAAAACGGGATGTTACAATATGATTCATCTCGTTTTGTTTATGCTTGTTATTTTATTTTTCTCAGCTCACCCTTTTTGTTTGTGTTTGGCGATGATCGTGTAATTCGTTGCACGGGAGCAGATGTTGATACAGGTGGTGTTGAGGATGTTCAGATGGCGAAGTGAGGGCTAGCATGGGATTAGAGCTAGGGTTTTGCCCATATGTATTTTACGTTTTAAATCCAAATGTTGGGAACTTGTAACATTTTATGAATTCAGTTATGAGTTTTGGCGCGCTATTTTAATAAATTGAAATTTTCCCGTGTTAGGGTTTTTGTAAAGATGACTATTAATATAATTGTTTCTTTTATTATTTTATTTTAATTAATATTCCCTAGGGATGTTACATTTGGTATAAGAGCAAAAGTTTTGATGCTTATGGGGCAAACTAGGGAGTGAGCTGACGTTTGTTGTGTGAAATTGATTGATGCGTGTTGGTTGTTAAATTTGATAGAGTATAATTTAATCTTTAGCTGTTTGATTTTAACAGCTGAATATGTGGCGTGCACAGGCAATGGCAAACAGAAGGCGTAGAAATACTGCTGGCGCTGATGAGATTGCTAACATAATCCACAGGATGGTGGATGCTATGCAGCCTGTGGCAGCACCACCGAGAGCTATGATCCCACCTGTTAGACCAGTGACCATGGAGGACTTCATGCGTCACAAGCCGGCTAAATTCACTAGGAAAGCCACCCCAGATGAGGCTGATGCATGGCTTCGTGAATGTGAGAAGATATTCAGGGTGATAGAGTGCACAGAGGCACAAAAGCTCAATTTTGCAACATTCCTGCTAGTGACCGAAGCCGAGTATTGGTGGATGAGTATGCAGCAACAGATGATAAACAAAGCTGAAGAGGTAACTTGGACTAGCTTCAGGATGAGGTTCTTGGAGAAGTATTTTCCTGATAGCGCTAAACATGAGCGCGAGGCAGAGTTTCTCACCCTGCAGCAGGGAAGTTTGTCTGTGCAGGACTATGTGGAGAGGTTTGAGTACCTCTCGAGATTCTACTCGCAGACGGTGACGGAGGAGTGGCGCTGTAGAAAGTTTGAGGGTGGCCTCAAACATGAACTGAGGCGTTTTATTGTGCCGCTGAGGGTGCGAGAGTTCCCAATCTGGGTTGAGCAAGCCAAGAGCGTAGAGCAGCTGGAGATGGGACCCAGCCGGGTCAACCGCACACAGAAGAATAGTGCTGAGGGCAGAGTCCAGAAGAAGCCCTATAGTAGACCAGTTGCTTCTTCGTGGAAACTGAGATGCTATAACTGTGGGGGTGAACATCTACAGCGAGATTGTACTAGAGCCGCCCGCAGCGGAGGCAGTGGCACGGGCACTCGTAAGTGCTATGCCTGTGATCAGCCAGGACACTTTGCCAACAGATGTCCTAATAGGAAGACTACTCCAGCATCACGACCTCAACCATCCTCATCCGACAGGCCGAGAGCCGCAGGCCGGGTTTTTGCCATGACTAGCATAGAGGCCACCCGGTCAAGTAATCTGATTTTGGATCATTGTTTACTTTTTGGTAACAGTGTGTTAGTGCTATTTGATTCAGGAGCTTCACACTCCTTCATATCACATGATTGCGTGAAGAAGTTGGGGTTGTCTACTCGTGACCTTGGATGCGAGTTGATAGTCTCGACACCCGCATCTGGACAGGTTTTAACAAATGTAGCCTGTATTGGATGCTTGATGGATGTAGAGGGCAGACACTTCAAGGTGAACCTAGTTTGCTTGCCCTTGGAGGTATTGGAGGTCATACTAGGAATGGACTGGCTGTCTATCAACCACGTGGTGCTTGATTGTGGACGGTGCAAAATAGTGTTCCCAGAAATAGAGGGGATAGAGTTGGTGACATCTGTAGAGGCAGTGAAAGAGATAAAGAAGGGGTCGACTTGTTTTGTGATAGTGGCCCAAGAGAAGAAAACGAGTACAGAAGAGCAGATCAGTAAGATACCAGTAGGGGATGAATATGCTGACGTATTTCCAGACGAGATACCTGAGTTACCACCCAGTCGGGATATAGATTTCTCAATTGATCTAATCCCTGGAGCAGGTCCAATATCGGCAGCGCCATACAGAATGGCACCGGCTAAATTAGCAGAGTTGAAGAATCAGATAGAAGACCTGCTAGAGAAGAAATTCATCCGACCCAGGGCTTCACCATGGGGAGCTTCGGTGTTACTAGTGAAGAAGAAAGACGGTGCAGCTGAGTGGGGATTTCATCAGATGTGGTGTGCTTACATTCACTAGTGACGTATTGGGAGTTATCCGAGATCAACAGAAGGATGATGCTGAGTTACAGCAATTTGTGAGTTGGATAGGGACTGAGAAGGGGAAAGACTACAGGATTGGGACGGATGGTATCCTAAGGTTCAGAGACTGAGTCTGTGTGCTTGGAGATTGGAGATTGAGGAAACAGATTCTGGAAGAGGGCCATAAAAGTCATCTTAGCATACACCCAGGTATGACTAAGATGTATCACGATTTGAAACAGTCTTTCTGGTGGAATGGGATGAAGACCGACATTGCCGACTTCGTGGCATCGTGCTTGGTATGTCAGAAGGCCAAGATTGAACACCAGCGACCAGGGGGTACACTTGAGTCGTTGGATATTCCTCAGTGGAAATGGGATAGTATAGCCATGGATTTCGTCACTCATTTGCCAAAGTCTGCGAAGGGGCACGACTCAATCTGGGTAATAGTGGACAGGTTGACAAAGTGTGCTCATTTCCTTGCTATTAATCAGAAGTGGTCAATGGACAGATTGGCTGAGTTGTACGTGAGGGAAGTGGTCAGATTGCACGGTGTGCCGGCCAGTATAGTGTCAGATAGAGACATGAGATTCACATCTCGTTTCTGGCAGTCCTTGCAGGCAGCATTGGGGACTCAATTGAGGATGAGTTCTGCATACCATCCTCAAACTGATGATCAGTCGGAGCGTACCATT
The DNA here is from genome assembly GCF_037176805.1 of Vigna unguiculata. NCBI lineage: Eukaryota > Viridiplantae > Streptophyta > Magnoliopsida > Fabales > Fabaceae > Vigna > Vigna unguiculata. The sequence goes on from NC_140799.1 coordinate 12,084,937, forward strand.
CAGTCCTTGGAGGATCTACTGAGGGCTTGTGTATTGGATCACATGGGTAGTTTGAGTGAGATGCTTCCCTTAGTGGAGTTCACATACAACAACAGTTATCACACCAGCATTGGTATGGCTCCATATGAGGCATTGTATGGGCGGCGGTGTAGGACGCCATTGTGTTGGAACCAGGATGGGGAATCATTAGTGTTGGGTCCCAATTTTTTACAGCAAACCTCTGAGAAGGTTAGGGCAATCCAGGAGAGAATGAGGGCTACACAGAGCAGACAGAAGTCCTATGCAGATAGGAGGAGGCGACCCCTAGAGTTCGAGGCTGGGGATCATGTATTTCTCAGGGTAACACCAACAGCTGATATTGGGAGGGCCATCAAATCGAGGAAGCTAACCCCGAGATTTGTTGGGCCTTATCAGATTCTGAGGAGAATTGGCGTTGCAGCTTATGAGATCGCCCTACCACCACACCTGACGAATCTGCATAATGTGTTCCACGTTTCCCAGTTGAGGAAATATGTTGCAGATCCGTCGCACGTACTGGAGTCAGACAATATTCAGATTCGGGAGGATTTGACGGTGAGCACTAGACCAGTGCGAATTCTCGACTCACAGGTGAAGCAGCTACGGGGGAAGGAAATTAAGACTGTGAAGGTGCTGTGGGATGAGACTACTCAGGAGATGACCTGGGAGATGGAGGATCGCATGAAGCAATCCTATCCGCACTTATTTCCTGGTAAGTCTTATTTTCGAGGACGAAAATCTTTAAAGGTGGGTGTAATGTAAGACCCGGGAAAATTAAATAGTTATTTAATTATTTATTTAATTAGGACGGGTAGCGAGAACATTTAAAGCAATAAATGTGAGGGACTATGACGTGGAAAGGTACTAGCTCAAGTGGTTGAGAGTACTTTTATTATATGTAAGGACTTGGGTTCGAGTCCTATGTGTTAGATCAGTTAGATCAGTTAGGATCAATATTGTACAATAAAATTCTGGTATTTCTCGAAAAATCAAAGTGATAATCGATTATCACTTAGGATAATCCTGAGAGTTCTCAAAAAAAGCTTTGAGAAACCTAGTGTGGGTAGAGCGATAACTTTTCCTGAGAGGTGTTCTAGGAGATTGAGTGTTGCTGCTGTTGCTAGGAAATCTAAGGTCAAGGTTCTCTGTGTGATTCAGAGAAAGGTGTTCATCTCTTGTGTGTTCAAGAGAGGTGTTTTCTTTCCTTACTCTTTTACTATCTGATTGTAAATATGTTATTTGTTAGTGATTTAGTTAATCTCGTTTTTGAGAGATTAACAACTGGACGTAGGGTCTTTTGATCCGAACCAGTATAAATAATTGTGTTCAATCTTCTTCTCTATCTCTTTATTTCATCTATTATTGTGTTTAAAGAAATTAATATTTGATTTAATTGATAAATTCTGGAAAATTTTTAAAGTATTAATTTTATTACTTAAAACCAATTCACCCCCCTTTTGGTTTTTGTCCAAACGCTTAAACATTTCGCTGCGCGATACCAACAAACATAGGGTTGCTCATGTTGTTGATTATCCCCTTTCATATTTGGATGATTTTTCCAACTTGGATCATACCTATTTGATAAAGGATTGATCCCTATCAAGGATGATGGCCCATGGCACATGCTTAGAAGAAAGGGAGTTCCTTGATCCCTTCCTTTGCTTTTATTTTCTTTAGTTTAAAATTCCTTTAAGTTGGCTTGGTTGACTATTTTTGAGTTGACTTGTTGACCTTGACTTTGGGTTGACTTGTTGACTCAAAAGATTATCTTAACCTTAAACCAACATGCTAATAAATTCCTTAATTTGCTTTTGTAGGAATAAGAAAGGAGGAGGACCACATAGGAGACACTTGGCGTCCTAAGGAAGAGAGAGAAGGAATAAGACTTTCCAGAAGCATCTAGAAAGGGGAGGCCCACATGCCTTGGACACCAAGTCTTCTAGAATGTTCTAGAACCTTCCTTTGGGAGCCTTGGCCATGAAGACTTGCCACCTAGATGGCTTGGACGAAAATTCACCCATGTGCACCCTAGGATGACCTACTTTCTAGAACATGCTAGGTTTCTTTTGTAATCCTTTAATTTAGTTGTTTTGCTAAGGGGCCCCTAGACTTGTCTATTTAAGGGGACCTCTAACACTTGTACAAGGGTTGAAGATTTTGAAGTAAAAACACTCTTGTGTCTCAACCATTTTGTGAGAGTTTCCTCCCTTGGGAGTGAAACTTTTAAGCCTTATCTTGCATAGCAAGTGGCGGCACACATCCACTCATCTTCAAGGTTGCCATGGCTTCTAGCCTAGCCTTGTGGTGGCGTGCTTCTCACATTTTTACCATTTCTTCCCTTTTCATTTTATGTTTTCTTCTTCCTTTAATTGTTCTTGGTTTTGTATTGTTTATGTGCCTTCCATTTCCTTTTCATTTTGAATCAATCCATCATCTTCTTCTCTTGAGCTTTGTGAAAGGAACCTTCACATCTAGATTGCATGCTATCTTAATGTCCAGTGGGGATTTCACTTAGCTTTCTTAATCAACTCACACCATATTCAATAATGTTAAAAAGGAACAAGATAATCCCTCATCATTTGGTATCTAGAGCTTTGGTTGTCCTTGAATATGGTGTTTTCATGTTCTAACCTTGTCTTGTGTAGCTATCTTGAGTGGTCCACATAAAAAACAGTGCTGGCAGCAACGTGTGCGTTTTTGAAAAAAATACTGCAGCTAGCTCAGTGGTCCAAAAGTAACGTTCTTTATATCAAAAGAAAGCTCTGTGAGTCTAGTTTCCAACAAAAAAAGAATTAACGCATTTGGAGTTCTGTGGAGAGAGTTATGATCAAATGAGTGAGCAAAGGTCAGAGCTGCCGAGAATACGAAAAACAACGTTTTCAGGTTATGTTGTGGCAATTTTTGCTTCGGTTTTGTGATGCTTTAACTCCTAAATCTGGTTGGATAACATGTCTTTTGATGCTTAGTCTTTGAGCCTCAAATCCATGAGTTTAAATGCATGATAGCTACATGTTTGTGTCTTTGTGTATGTCATGTTGAGTCTTTAAATGTGTCTAACTTTTGCTTGAGTCATATGTCATATGCTTCTTTGAGTTTTCTTATTCTTATTTCTAAGTATTTGAGCTATTGCATGAGATCTATGCCTTTTGTTGTAGCATGCTCCTTGAAATTGATTTTGACCTAATTTTAAGGAACTAAGTGTTCAAGACACCCTAAAACATCCTTCTAATCATTTTAAGTACCTAGTTTTGAAAAGAAAAAGTGTTTTCAATATCAAAAACAGTTTGGCCGAGAGCTAATGTGTTGTTTGGTAAATCCATTTGGCCATTTTTACTAGGTGTTATGCTACCAAATTTTATACTTGGATTTTGGGTGATATTGGCAAATTAGTTCCATGCTTTAACTTGGTTATGATCTTTCTTGGTGTATGCATAATTTGAGGTATAATCTTGGCTTGTTCAAATGCTTTCCATAGAGTCTTTAAAAGTGTTTTTCATTGCTTTAGTCTTGTTCAAGTTTTGTCTTTAAAACAAAATTTCCTTAGAAGTTAAACTTTCTTGTTTTTGTGCTTTTCTTGCTTGTCACTAGGTGTTCTTTGTTGTGTCTTAGTAGTTTTCTTTTCTTGAAACTCTTGGGATGTTGTGGCCGAATCACTTGTATTGCATTTGAAAGGTTTTGAACAAGTTTTGAAAAGTGTTTGCTTCACTCCTTTGGTGGATTTTGAGTGCTAGCATTGCCTTGTTACTTTGGGAGAGTGATCTAAACACTTGGGTTACATTTTGGGTTGGATTTGGTCTCGGTTTTCATGTTGTCTAACCCCTAATCCATTTATTTTGTCTCGGATTTGAGTGTTTTTGTTGTAGGAATCATGGCAAGTTCATCAAATGCACCTACACTAAACAAAAATAATACATTGATGAGATTGCTTCGGGATTTGGAGTTGTCTAGGAAGGAGGCCTCTGAACAATTGAGAAAGGACAAGGAGCAAAGTGACCTAAGAATCCAAGAGCACATTCAAAGGCTTGAAGCTAGGGAGAAAGAAAGAGATCCTAGGAAAAGAGGGCATTCTAGGCGCAACCCATCACAAGAGAAGCAAACTCCAAAGATTCCTAAGTTCTATGGTGGAAGTGATCCCAAAATCTTCCTTGATTGGGAAGCTAAAGTTGATCAAATTTTCAATGAAAATCATGTAAAGGATCAAACACAAGTTGATCTAGTAGTGTTAGGATTTTTTGAGTATGCCAAAACTTGGTGGCATAAAGTTTGTAAAAATTATGACCAAGGGCCACCCGCGGCTTCTTGGATGGACATTAAAACTCTTATGCGCGCTAGATTTGTTCCTCCCTCCTATAGGAAGGAACTTCTTTTGAAGCTCCAAAGGCTTCACCAAGGTCCTATGTGTGTGAGTGAGTACTTTAAAGAATTAGAGTCTCAAATTTTTAGGGTTGGAATAAGAGAAACTAACAAAGAAAAAATGAAAAGGTTTGTGAATGGTCTTAGGAGAGACATACAAGACCAAGTAGAGTTGTATGAGTACTCCACTCTTCAAAATGTTTTCACACTTGCTCTTAGGATTGAAACTTATTTGAAAAGAAAGAATAGGGCAAGGAAGAGTTACTCACCCAACCACTACTATAGTCGCTCATGGAAGGGAAAAGCTAAAGAGAAACATGATAAATTTCCTTCTAAGTCTCACCAAGTACCATCAAGTAAAAATAAGTTACCAAGTGGTCACGCTCACCATTCCACTTCTCAAAGATCAAGTTCCATTAAATGTTTTAAATGTTTGGGGTATAAACACATTGCTTTGAATTGCCCAATGAAGAGGACAATGATCTTAAAGAAGAGTGATGATGAGAGTGAACATTTTTCTTCCCCTTCCCCCCAAAATACTTCTCCCCACACTTCTTCTTCAATTGAAAGGACTAAACCCTTTGAAAGTGGATTGTTAATGGTAAGGCACCAACTAGGGCAAGTTCCTAAAGAACTTGATCCTTCTCAAAGACAAAACCTTTTTCATGGAGGGTGCCTTATCAATGACAAGATATGTCACTTCATCATAGATAGTGGAAGTTGTGTAAATATGGCTAGCCCAAGGGTGGTGGACAAGTTTGGCTTGAAAACCATTCCTCATGTCAAACCCTACAACCTATCATGGCTTAAGGAAGAAGAAATAAAAGTAACTAAACAAGTCCTCATTAACTTTTCAATTGGCAACTTTAAGGATGAGGTATTATGTGAAATTGTGCCTATGGAAGCCAACCATATTTTGCTAGGTAGGCCATGGCAATTTGATAGAAAAGTTGTTTATGATGGCCATGCAAACACTTATGTTTTTTCCTCCCTAGGAAAGAAGTTCACAATCCTACCTCTCCCACCTCCACAAGAAAATGAGGACAAAAATAAAATAAAAGATGAAAAAGAAAAAGAAAAGGAGCAAGCTTTCACCAAGGCAGATTAAAATAAAATAATTTGTTCATGCAATATAATTCGATAGATTAAAAACAAAAAATCAACCAACTGATATTCTGTGAAACTATGCAGAAACGCAAAAAGCACCAAACTAACTTAAACAACGTTTTTATCAAATAATATTCGTTCCAATCAATATACCAACTTAGTTGTATTACTAGACAACGTAAAAACACATGCACACCTTACAAAGATTGATTTATTTAGATTTAAATGATGAACAAGAGGAGGGAGAGAGGATCACACACTAATTTTTATACTGGTACACTCAATACCTAAGCTACATCCAATTTATCAGGACAACCTGAGCTTGATTATGCATTATATAAAATTTTTTAAAAAATCCCTCAAAGATTACACTTTTCAATAAAACAACACACCAATATTCTTGAATCCCACAAGAATCTTATCCTTTACGCGATAACAATCCCACTTACAAACCTGGAATAAAATAGAAGCACAAGAACAACCAAACCTAATAGAGGATCTCCCTAGCCAACCAAACACGTGTTCTTCTAGCTTCAAGCAAGAAAAACTTTTCTCTAAGATCTCAAGATCTTCAAATTCGTATAATTGTTTTTCGTGCTCAGAAATCTCAAGTGTTACTTAACTCTATGAAAAACCTGCTTATAAAGTTTGGTCATTAGTGAATTCAACGGGTTGATTTGTCTATAGAATTTGTTGATTTCACTTGACTTAAGTGAAATCAATCAATTGAATAATAATTCAACTGATTGAATAGATTCATACCAAAACTTTATGCAGCAAGCCTTTTAACTTATTGAAAATGGCACACACAAAACAAAAGACATCTATCATGTGTCATATAGTCTACGAATACAATACAATCTTCAAACTTCCTGATCTTCACGTCATTTCCATATTCAACAAACCAAAAGCTTGATCTTCATCAACCACACATGAACTCATGCACTTGCTTTATCAAATCCATCACCACGGCCACTTGTGCTAACACAAATAACTATAGAATTGCTCTTTGCAAAGGTTAACACTTGCAATGTTTCCCTTTAAACCTATAGCAAATAATATAAAACACATCAACAAAGCTTCAATTATGGCATTAATTGCTCAAAGGTCCATCCTTTCTAAAGCTGAGATCTTATATATATACCTATTCTATAAAAAGCTCATTACACATAGTCATTTCTTCCGAAGAGATATAAACTATAAATTTGGAAGGCAACTTAATAAATCTTTACATTTGATATATATCACCAAAGATTCCAAATTTAATTTATGATTGGGAAACTCTAACAATGATTAGGAAATAACACCAAAAAACACTTGGGCTAATTTCATTTTTCACCTTTATCATGACTTGCAACTTGTTGGCACAAGCAAGCTTGAAGCAAAGAATTGATAAACCCATATGCATGAAGATCATAGGTGTTTGAAGAAGATTGATGAAGGTCCAATTGAAGATTAAGTTTTAGTGTGTTAAATATAAAAATAACATGTTAAATGTAATGTTTTGGTGTTATATCATGTTGGTAGGCTATATGACATAGGTTAGATGTCTTGTTAGTCTTGGTGTGTCTCTTTTAATCTATTAAAATGAGTTTTAACAGGTTAAAAGGCTTGCAGTATATAGTTTCTGGTATGAATGCATTCAGTAAGTTGAATTATTTTTCAATCGACTGATTTCACTTAAGTCAAGTGAAATTAGCTGACTGTACGAAAAATTAAATCGAGTGATTTCACTTAAACCTAACTATATATGTTGTATTTTCGAGAGAGAAGTTACGTTTCTGAGGTTTTGAGCACAAAACTTTGTCATTCTTCTTTGGAAAACTCTCTCTCTATAATACATTGTTGTAACTCGTTGTTTGAAGATATTGGTTGATCTTGGAGGCATTTTGGCTTGTGAGTAGCTTGAAGAACACATGTATGGTTGGCTAGGGACAGCCACCATCAGTATTGGATGTTCTTATGCCTCTGGTTGGTTTGCCTTATGTGATTTCAGATTTGTAAGTGTGATTCTTGCAGGGTTTGTGTCTAGATTTTTGTGTGAGTGAAAAATCTTGTGAGTTTCTTTGTTCAAAAGTGTAATCTTGGTGTGTGATTTCTAAAACTTTTGAATATAGTGGAAACCAGACTCAAGTTGTAACATCCTAGTCGGACATTACTAATTTAAATAATTAGAATAGGAAAAAGTATGAAATCGCATTTATAATAATTCCTTTTCCTAAAATGCAGGAAAATTTACAACATTTATTATACCGCAATAAATAAAAATCCACAAACTATGAATGTCGATTACAAACTCCGAGTCTGGTAAGATAAATGATTATAAAAAGTTTAAAATCCATAAAACAAGAAAACATCATAAAGGCTTTTCCCCAAGCTAGCCCCTCTCCGAATCTATGCTTCACCAACACCATGTACAACATCATCTGCTTCCATGTAACGCATCACACAATCATCAGCCAAACACAAGCAGATAGGGTGAGCTCAATAGAATAAAACTGCACTACACAGTATAATAAATAACCATACAATTTTCCAACAGTTTTAATACTCCCAAGTCTCATCATATAGTATACTATTCTCTCATAACTAACCAGTTTCCTTTCCTACGACTCGATGCCTCCTGGGAAGAAAAAGCAATAACCTTTACATGTTTATCAAAACCTGGTAAGATCATTACTTTCCTTAGGACTTACAAGCAACCACCCTTGCCTGCTCACCAAAACCTGACAAGAGCACAACCCTTACCTGTTCACCAAAACCCAATAAGAGCATTGCTTTTCCTAAGACTCACAAGCCATAATCTTTAATCCTCGACTTCAAAATTTTCCTTTGGACGCCTCTTGATTCTACACCCTTTGATTATTAAATTGATCGATCTTTGCTGCCACGAGTGTCTATTCGCCCCTCTGACTACAGGCCACCACCTAATAGTCCACACACGAGAATAAATTTGCCATGGACACGATCCGCGACACCATGTGGAGTTCCCCAATACGAACCATAGTTTGTATTTGTCCCAAGACTACCAAACTCGTCGGATAACACCGAGGAGGGAAATCTTCTAGAACCCATCTATACGAGCCACGATCTCGCACACTTCATTGGACTTCCAAAACCACCAGGCTACAACCTCGAGTGGCCACGTGTTACCGCAATACAAGTTGCACTCGAAATTGGGCCCCTAGCAAAGCATCGCATCAAGACCATTTCCGTTGCCACGCGCCAGCTCTCGGGTTTTACTCTAGAGTTCATTTTGTGGCCTATCTCCTGGCGGTTTACACCATTTTGCCATATGCCACACCAGTAACTAGTAATTTACTAGTATTTGGCACTCTAGAATAGGTTCCAATGAACCTATTTACACAAGACACTCAATTCACGCCAAACATGCATCCATGACAAGTAAATACGCTTTCATATCATTAAGTTGAACTCAACTACACAATATCACTTGGTCATACATCAAACACAACCATATTCTTGCTTTTATACAGCACGGAGAATCACAATAAATCCAAATAAAACCATCAAAACAAAGTGCTATACCTAACACACAATCCTAGACAACGAAACAATACCCAAACAAGGAAGAACACATAACCATTGCGCTAAAATATCGTATGGGCAATAAAATAGTAATAATGGTAATAATAAAAAAATAACAACAATAACAATGATGATGATAATAATAATAATAATAAAACAAAACAATAAAAATAATAATAATAATAATAATGAAAATGAAAATAACAATAAAATAAAATGAAACAATAATAATAAAACAATAATACTAATAAGATAAAATACTAACATAAAATAATAATAATAATAAAATAAAGTAATAATAATAAATAATAATGATAATAAAATCATAAATAAAATAAAACAATAATAATAAAATAATAGTAAAATAAAATAAATAGTAAATAATAATCATAAGTGTGTCGTATATAGAAGAAAAACTCTAAACATCACGCCAAGGCAGAAAGAAGAATCATAATAATCATAGCAGTGATGAGTTCACAAAGACAACTCAATACAATGGAAACCACAAGCACACACATACTCTCTCTAAAACCACATACAACACAAACATTAAGCAATTAAACGATACAAGAATTTGGTTTAGGAGAAGACTTTCATGCATCAATATATATAACGCAATTACATATAATATCATTAAAATAGGAAATGGTAGCTCCCCTAACTTGGAAATCCCGCTAAATTTGCTATACTAATGTTCTTCCTTGCTCCCACGTTGATCTTCACCCTTGAGATCTTCTCCCAACCTTCTAACATCTCACTAACTCAACTTTTTAGGTTCCTAAACTCTCTGGTTGGTAGCCACATGAAATTCTCTTGTTCTCCCTCTTTTTCTAGCTCTAACAATTGGCAAACATAGGACTTGAACGCAAGTTCTCTCAACACCCTCCACACGCTCAACCACTTGAGCTACCATTACTCAACATCTTCTCTCTCCACATTTATTAACTTAGAGATTTTTACCCTCACATTTATTAAATAAATAAATATTTATTTATTTATTTAATTTTTTAGGTCTTACACAGGTTGTTCTGGTAAACTTGATAGCTCTATGATTGAGTGAACTAGTATAAAAATAACTATGCAATTCTCTCTTCCTCATTCACTCACTTTGAATCTCTTTAAAAACTCAAGAAAACCAAGCAATTCATTCTTTGGTGTGATTTAATGCGTTCTTGTGTAATTTGAGGCTGCTTATTAAAAATATTGATTGTAACAAGTATTGTATGTAAAAGATTATTGTTTGAGTTAAATCTGCGAATTCTGCATTCTACATAAGTCTCCAGTATTTTAGCTGACTGATATGTCTTTTTAATCGATTATTTCATACCTCAAGAACAAATTAGTCTGCTGTTTTATTTTTTAACCGATTGAAAGTGTACTGGTCTGCTGCTTTTACATCCTAACTTTTTAGTCTATTTGATTTAATTGAAAATAGGTTTAAGCTTTCGAAAAAATTTTAAACAACTAATTCAACTCCCCCCTTCTTGGCTTAAATCACCATTTCAAAACTAACAATTGGTATCTAGAGCAAGGTTCTTGAAAGATATTCAAGTTTGATAAAAAAATCTCTTGAAATAGCTGAAAATAAACTCCTTTTTACTGAAGGTGCCTCTATTCATACACCACTTATGTTTTGTGGCCTAAACTATCAGTTTTGGAAAATAAGGATGCAAATTTTCATTGAATCTATAGACAAAGGGATTTTGGATGCAATAGTTAATGGACCATATACTCCTAAATGTCTTGTTGAAAATAAGCAGGTGGACAAGCCTTGGATTGAATGGACAAATGAAGAAAGGAGAAGAGCTTAATACGATTGCAATCCCAAGAATATAATTACTTCATCTTTGAGTATGGATGAATTTTTTAGGGACTCCCGATGAAAGAGTGCAAAGGAAATGTGGGATGTCCTAAAGGTTACACATGAAGGGACAAATAAAGTAAACAGAGCAAGGAAGCATGCCTTGATTTAAGAGTATGAGCTTTTCAAAATGCAAAAAAGGAGATTCCATAGTTGAAGTTCAAAAGAGGTTCACTCACATAGTCAATCATCTCATGGGTCTAGGCAAATAATTTGACCAAGAGGAGATAAACATCAAAGTGCTAAAGTGTTTTAATAGAAATTGGAAACCAAAGGTGACTACCATATCTGAATCCAAGGATTTATCCATCATCACCACAACTACCCTGTTTGGCAAACTAAGAGAGCATGAGATTGAAATGCAAAGGCTAAGTGAGCTTGAGTCAAGTGAGAAAAAGGTGAAAACCATAGCCTTGAAGGCTAGCTCCAAGAAGAGTGATGCCGAGGAAGAGGTTGCTCAATCAGGTGATAATGAGAACTTGAATCTACTAGTCAAGAGGTTTGGGAAGTATCTCAAAAGGGAAGACAACAAAGGTAATCAAAGGAGGTACATTTCTAAACAAAATGGTTCAAGTAATTCTTCTAAATTCTCATGTTATAACTGTGGAAAGCAAGGACATATCAAGATTGAATGTCCTAATGTTAACAAAGAGAATTAGAAGGTTGGTGACAGGAAAAAGAAGAAAAAGGACAAGGAAAGACGTGCTTACACAGCTTGGGAGGATAATGATGATTCAACAAGTACTTCATCTCAAGAAGGAAGTGAGGAAACAAATCTATGTCTCATGGCTGAATATGAATCATCATCGTCAAGCCAAGTGAGTTCCTTGTCATCTAAAGATAAAAATGACTATTACCAATTGTTGTATGACTTTGAAGAATTGCAAAGTGAGGCTAACAAAATTGCTGTCATGAACAATCGACTAAAAGGATTAAATAGCTAGCTAGAAAATAAAGTTAGCCAACTAGAATCAGAAATAGTCGACTTAAAAATTAATTTCAAACATTTGGAAATGACTTATAGTAATTCAGTCGATTGTTTTGAAAAGTCCAAGTTTGCAAAGTTGGAATTAAAGGAATAAGACTTTGTGACTTATAGTGACAACAACAAAGGAAGGATACTTGGAAGTGGTGTCATAAGCAATGAAGCCTCATTCAACATCCACAACGTGCTTCTAGTTAAAGGGTTGAAGCACAATTTGATAAGTATAAGCCAATTGTGTGACAAAGGTTTTAAAGTTATGTTTGAACCAAACCATTGCCTTATATATGATGCATGTGGTAGTATTTTGTTGGTAGGAAAGAAAGTCAACTATATATACTTATTTAATCTGCATCATGCATCATTTAACATTCATTGTTTGCTTACAAAAGATGATGATAGTTAGTTATGGCATAGAAGGCTTTGCAATATACATATGCATCATTTGAATCGGCTAACTAGAAAACAGTTGGTTGAAGGGCTACCAAAATTTAAGTTTGAGAAGGATAGGATATGTGAAGCATGCCAAAAGGAAAAGCAAACTAAGGTTTCCTTTAAACCCAAAATCTGTATTTCAACTGAAAGACCCTTAGAATTGCTTCACATGGATCTATTTGGTCCTTTTAGAACTATGAGTCTTGGTGGTAACTACTATGCATTGGTTATTGTTGATGATTTCTCTAGATTTACATGGACTTTATTTCTAGTTGCCAAGAAGGAAACCTTTTATGCTTTTAAGAAACTTGCCATGGTTTTAGAAAATGAAAAAGGTTCAAAAATAGTCTCTCTAAGGAGTGATCATGGTGGAGAGTTTCAAAATGAAAAGTTTGAGCATTTTTGTGAAAACATGGTATAAATCATAACTTTTCAATTCTTGGAACTCCACAACCAAATAGAGTGGTTGAGAGAAAGAACAGATCATTAGAGGAACTAGCTAGAACCATTCTTAATGAAACCTCATTGCCTAAGTACATTTAGGTTGATGTAGTCAACACAACTTCATATGTTTTAAATTGTGTGTTGATAAGGCCAATTTTAAAGAAAACACCTTATGAGCTATTCAAAGGTAGAAGGCTTGCTCTAAATCACCTAAAAGTATTTGGTTGCAAGTGTTTTACCTAAAATAATGGAAAAGACCAACTTGGAAAATTTGACTTAAAAGTGGATAAAGGCATCTTTCTAGCTTATGCTATAAATAGTCATGGTTATAGGGTTTATAACCAAAGACTAATGATTGTTGAAGAATATGTGCATGTTGTTTTTGATGAAACTAACCCAGTGCAGCAAGATCAAAGGCCTAAGTTTGCAGATGAAGAAGATATATTGCAAGAAAAGCAAACTGGTGTAAAACTGGAATCTGCTACAGGAAATCAGCCAACTGAAAAAGAAATTCAGTCGACTGATAAAGCTGTAGAGAACAACTTACCCAAGGAGTGGATTGAACCCAGGGGATTATCAAAGGACAACATAATTGGCGACATAAAACAGGGAATATCCACTAGATGCAAGCTTGTATTCTTTGAACATGTTGCATTTGTTTCTCAAATTGAACCTAAGAATGTGAATGATGCATTAGGTGACAGTAATTGGGTTGTTGCTATGCAAGATGAGCTTAATCAATTCACTAGAAATTATGTGTGGTCTCTTGTTCCTAAAATTGATGTATTGAATGTGATTGGTACTAAATGAGTGTTTAGGAATAAAATGGTAACATTGTTAGGAATAAAGCCAGGCTAGTTGCTAACGGTTATAATCAAGAGGAAGACATTGATTTTGTGAGGTTATTGTTAGCATATCCATGCATGTGTAATTTCAAACTTTCTCAAATGGATGTGAAAAATGAATTCTTGAATGGTTTCTTAAATGAAAAAGTGTATGTATCACAACCCGTTTGCTTTGAAGATCACCTTTATCCTAATCATGTTTTCAAATTGAATAAGGCTTTTATATGGTTTGAAACAAGCACCACGACAGTGGTATGAGAGGTTAAGCAAATTTCTTTTATGTAAAGGATATGCTAGAGGTGTTGTTGATAAAACACTTTTCATTAGAAAGCATGCAAGTGATGTAATAAGTGTTAAAGTATATGTAGATGATATAATCTTCGGACCAAATAATAACTCCATGTGTGAAGAGTTTGTTGCAGCTATGCAGGGGAGAATTTGAGATGTCTATGATGGGTGAGCTTACCTACTTCCTAAGGTTATAACTGAAGCAACTCAAGCATGGGACATTTTTAACCCAGTCAAAATACTTTTTTGACCTACTAAAAAAGTTTAAAATGGAGGATGGTAAAGAGGCTGCCACTCCAATTGCTACAAATTGCCTTATGGATGTAGATAAAGTTGGACAATAAGTTGATTCAACCAAATATAGAGGTTTAAATGGTTCTTTATTATTTCTAACCGCTAGTAGGCCGAATATTCAATTTGGTGTTTGCTTATGTATAAGGTTTCAATCAAATTCAAAGGAATCGCACTTCACAGCTGCAAAAAGGATTCTCAAGTATCTGAAAGGGATAACTAATGTTGGATTATCGTATCCTAATGAATCTAACATTGTTCTAGTTATTTTTCAAATTCTGACTATGGAGGGTGCAAATTGGATAGAAAAAACACAAGTGGCACATGCCATCTACTTGGATCAAGCCTAATCTCATGGAATAGCAAGAAGCACGCATGTGTAGCACTATCTACAACTGAGGCTGAGTACATAGGAGTTGGACATTCATGTGCTCAAAGCATATGGTTGAAGCATCAACTTATGGATTATGGTGTAAAGCTAGAAAAGGTACCTCTTTATTGTGATAATACAAGTGCAATCAACCTAACTAAGAATCCAATTCAACATTCTATAACTAAACAGATTGAAATCAGGCATCATTTCATAAGAGATCATATGCAAAAAGGTGATATTGAAATCATGTTTGTTAAAATTGAAACTCAATTGGCAGATTTATTCACTAAACCATTGCATGTGATAGATTTAATAAGCTTAGAACTAAATTAGGTATTCTTGACATGAAGAATGTATGTTGATATCTGTTTGGCTTGTTAACTTTATTAGATCATGTGTATGTTCCATTTAAAGTGGTAAAAAATCTACATAATATGTGAACTGCCAGAATTTCAGTCAGCTAAATTTGCAAATTCAACACATAGATTTCACTTAAACTATCAAAATCCGCATAATTTTGTGTTCTGGAACTGTTTCAATTTGTTAATTCTCACAAAAAAACACATATATTTCATTTAAATTAGTCTGGTGTGAATTTAGTGTGAACTGAAATTTTTAGTCAGTTAAATCTGCAAAATCAACACATAAATTTCACTTAAAACTGCCACTGCGCCAAAAATCAGTTGTCTAATACAGTTTAATCGATTGACTTTGTATTTTTTATGTGTTAAAATCACTTATGCTGATGTGGATTTGCTTGAATTGATTTTAATTGATTGACCCGGTCAAAGTATCCATCACATTACTATTTTTGGACTGTAGTAGCAGCATGTAACAACTATTACATCAACTAAAATTAACTTTTCAGATTGCAATGACCATAAAGTGCTTTAATTACACGGTTTCCAATGTGCATGCATTAGATTTGAACTGTTTGTGAGTGGATTATTCATAAAACGCATGGGAATCACATGACTGCATACTCTGATACAAATTCCCTTATATTTAATTGGTTTTGATTTCCTGTACTGCATTGAAACCAGAAAATCTGTACAAATTAATTGACTAATTTTGAAAATCAACATGTTGATTCTATAAATACTTGCATAAGCATCATGCATTGGCATTCCAATATGTTAGCAAGAGCCAAAATTATAATTCACCATGCCTAGAAGATAGCGAACAACCACCTCAGATGATGAAAACTCCACCCCACCTACTCCATCCTCTCCCAGTGCCTTAAATCATGGTAGACTTGACGTTTGGTTTGAAGGCCATGAAGACAGAATTCAAACGTTCTTGATTGAAATCAATAGGAACCAAATAATTCTTCCTAAGGTGATTTGCATGTCATGGCTGAGGGTAGAGAACTTTGGCACCCTTGACAAACATCTCAAAGCTCAAAAATTGAAAACATTCCTTGAACTTTCAGGCAAGGTGTTTCCGGATTTGGTGAAGGTGTTTTATGCCAGCCTCAAGTTCAATAATGGCATTCTCAAAACAAGTATCAAAGGTGTGGAGATGGAAATCACTAGGCAAACATGGAAGGATATGGTTGGCCTAAGGCAAAGAGTTGTGCAAGTTCGCAAAGGTGAAATTAATGTAGTGGATGAATTCAACAAAGCGTGCGCGTAATCAAGGTGAGCAAATAAGAAACTTTCATGTGGGAAGGCTACGTGTGGAGGAAAGGTTGCTAGCCATGGTGGTGACCAAGATTACGGGTGGAAATGTGGGCCAGCCCAGCCCGTTTAGGCATGGCCCGCATAAGGGTTGGCCCGCCTTGCCCCGCACACTTTATGCGGGCTGGCCCACTTTTTTGAAATTTTTTTTAATTTTTATGATGAAACTTTCAATGTTTAAAAATTGGAAAACTTTAAGAAGTTCACAAAATTAAGTAAAGACTTTGGGGAATTAGATGATAAATTGATAATTCAACATTTTCATCATATTCATACTATGACATACACAAGGTATTCTTTAAATTTTAGCACATTAAAAAATACATAATACTTGTCTTTTCCAATTATATAAGAATTTGAAACGTTAATGCAAGAGTCCATAAAAAAATTAATTAATATACACAAGTGTAAGTTTTTTTCTTTTAAGTTTTATGCGAGCTTGCGGGCCTATGCGGTCTGGGCCACTACGGGTCTGCGGGCTCAGTACCCTGGCCAGCCTCGCATTTTTTTTGCGAGCTTGTAGGCCGGCCCGACGGGCTAGGCCCTAATTGCCACCCTTAACCAAGATCATCATGCCCAGGGGGAGTAATCATGCAATCTTGAATGAAGGTGATCTTATGGTGATATACAACATTAAAAACAGATTTAATAGACCACCAGTGACCACATGATGAAGGCAAAGAGGCTGATGAGTTCAAATTTTTACCCTCATTTAATATTTAAATTTGGGGATTTAATAGAATTTTTGTGCTTAAGGATTGATTTAATTAGAATTTGTGATTATTGGATTTATTGAGTACATAAGGTAAAAATGGCGTAAAAACTGATTTTAGTTGCATAAAATATTGTTGGATATTTTACCGTTTGTTGATGAAATTGAAGTTTAATTTGAGTCATTAAAAGTGTGGATTTGAAATATTCAAAGTTACAAAATAAGTCCAAAATCAGAAAATTCTGGAAAATAATAATCCAGGAGCTAAATCCACCCCCAGTTTTTACTTTACACACTCCTCCTGCAAGTGGACCACAAAAAACCTGTTTTGCACCCCAGTTTTTACTAAGTTGCACCCCTCCTACCACCTAAACTCCATTCAACCAGATCATGCCATGTGACAATCCTCCACTAATTAATTTGGCCAACCACATGGTGACACGTGTCATGATCCTTCGCTCACTAAATTGACCAACCATACACTATCACGTTACAATCTCCCAAAATGGAACCCTAACCCTAATCTTTCTCCTCTCCCACCATCACCATGTTGGCAGTCGCGCCTACAACCATGGCAGCACCCACCGACAACCGCGCCATCATCTTCTGACGGAGCAAGCAGCTATGGAAGCCTTGACATCGAAAAAACGCAGCCATTGCAACTACCATCTTCGTGCAGAACTGTGTCGGAGTCCACTATGGAAGCCACTGCACCTGTAGCACCTCCATCTTCTTTTCACGCACCTGCAACACACAAGCATGGCAGCACCACCTTCGAGCAGCTAAGTCGCCTCCAAACGCGAACAATCTCCATGCTTGACGCTACCACCACCATCAGTTCACGTTGCACCACTCACACCAGAGAAACTGCATCTGTAGCAGCCACCGTAGCCACCGCGAGCCAGAACCATCATCTTCCACCACAATAGTAGACCATGAGCACACTCCACAGATTTGAAAAAGCGAACTTGCACACCGTCGTGTCCCCGCAATAGCAGGGTTTCAACCAGTGGCAGTTCGCGTCACCAGCAAGCATGGCAGCATCATCGTTTCGCATCTACATCGCGCCATCGTGAGTCACGCAACAACCACCATGGGCCACCACGTGCAGCAGCCGTCATTGCACCTCTGCAGAAACCATAGAGGTAGCAAACCCTAATTCCGGAGAGAGAAAATGCATTACCATGTGTCAGCATCTGATAGGGCAGTGAACTTGTCCAATCTGGTCAAATAGTCAATCGATCAGTCAAAATCTGGTCAAAATCTAGTCAATACTGCAAAAATAGTCAAACAAGAGGGGCAGAATTGGAAATTGGGGAAAATATTAAGTTGCTAATTAATTAAATAAAGATAAAATATTTTAGCAACCGAACAGATAAAGTCCAAGTCTGATTGAAGCCTATATAAAGAGGCCTAAGGGTGCAAAAGAGGGACACTTCGCAACTCTCTGGTTTTTGCAGATACCGTCATCCACCACATCTCTCATCCTTCTTTTTCTTTTATTTTCTTTCCTTCATCATATTCTCATGTATTCCATCAAAGCCATGGAGGGCTAAGCTTTTAAGGTTGATTCAACTGTAAATTCTTAACTGGATTCTGAGGTTAGATGAATTTACGTATTTGTTATTTTGATTATTGTTGTGGTTTTTATTTATCTATGTCTTTTGCTTCTTAATTGAATAGAAAATAATGATTTTAAATCTACACGCATGCTAATCATATGAGTTAAAATGTTTTTAAATTCAATTGAGACTTTACTTTGATTTTATTAGAAATTTTCATTTGATTAAGGCGAGGAAACAAAGGTATAAACATGATTAGGCATAGTAAAATTTAATTGAGATTGTACTTTGGTTGAA
The DNA here is from genome assembly GCF_037176805.1 of Vigna unguiculata. Taxonomy (NCBI): domain Eukaryota; kingdom Viridiplantae; phylum Streptophyta; class Magnoliopsida; order Fabales; family Fabaceae; genus Vigna; species Vigna unguiculata. The sequence goes on from NC_140799.1 coordinate 12,103,733, forward strand.
TTTACTATGGATAATCTAAAAATTCTCACTTTTAATTGAGATTATACTTTGACTAAAAGTGAGAATGCCAACAAATGAATTTAGCCTTTACATTGATTGATTTGTAAATCAACAACAATAATTAATTTAACAATAATCTCTAGATAACCGATGAAGAATCATATTTTGAAAAAGCAGTGGAATTGACCTATTTTCTATTACTGTGTTTACAATCTTTTATTTGTGTGATATATTCATTCTTTGCATATCAAAACCCCATATTTTTATTGTTATTAGTTTTAATGCATTTATATAGGAATCAAATATTTTAAATCAATTCCGTATTCATTGAGAGACGACTTAGGGTTATCTTAACCCTAACTAGTTTAATCACTACTAATTTGGCAATACTAAAGTTGCTAAAGTTAAGTAGTGGTAATTTGATTGCGTCAACGACAACGATATCAAATTTGGCGCCGTTGTCGGGGAATACGGTTAGTATTTTCTTTATTTTGATTCTTATTCATTTATTTAACTTTTTATTTTATTTTATTATTTATTTATTTATTTTAACGCATTTACGTTTAATAGAGTTTGAGTTTTTTTTGTAGTCTTTAGTTATTTTGTTATATTTCTAGAAAATTTTATGTTTTTGTTTTGATTAAGAATTTCTCTTTAGAAAAATTTTGAGATTAGTTGGGAAAAATCTAACTAGGAAAGACTTGGTATTTAAGTTGTCCATTGTGATGCACCTCTCTTTCCTAGGAGTGAACCCAACAACATCTTAAATTCTTTCTTTCTTGAAATCTTTTTACAAAACACTAACAAGAAAAAAAAAATAAAAAATAAAAACGAAAGGAACATTTTCAGACTGCGTAGTGCATGACCCGAGCCAACCCGGGTAAAATCTATCAATTTGATCCGGAACTTGAACAGAACTTGCACAAAGCACGTGGAAGACTTGAATTCGGGTGTTCTACTGAGAGAACACATTCTACATCTGAAGCTACTATAGAAACAATACCTTCATCCCCTCCATTCACAAATATATCTTTTGATCTTTCATCAGATCCAAATCAAAACATAATGGAGGAGAGAACCATCAGACAGTTGGCCACATCCAACAATCCCATCATCAACAACAACATCCAATACCCAGAAGAGTAGTGTGAGCTCAAGACTGACCTACTAAAGGCCTTGCCACAATTTCATGGGTTATCAGGAGAGAATCCACATAAACACTTGAGGCAATTCCATATGATCTGTGAAAACTTTAGATCTCCCACGATCACGTTAGAAACCCTCAAAATGAGAGCTTTTCCTTTTACTCTTCAAGGAGCAGCACAAGATTGGTGGTACTACCTTTCTTTGAGAATCAATAATTGGGCAACTATGGAAATAATTTTTCTTCAGAAATATTTCCCTGCATCTTGAGTGACTGCTATTCGTAGAGAAATTTATGGAATTAAGTAGCGAGAAGGAGAAACCCTTAGTAAATATTAGGAAAGATTCAACACACTCTGTGCATCTTGTCCTCAACATCAAATGCAAGAGCATTCCCTCATTCAATACTTTTATGAAGGAATGAGTTTGTCAGACAGACAATGGGAATATGTTGCAAGCGGAGGATCTTTTCTGGATCAATTGCCACAAACTGCTAGAGAGTTGATTGAATGAAAGGCAACTGATAGCCAACAATATGAAACAAGAGCAAATTTAGTAACGACATTAAGGGGAGTTCACGAAGTTGAGACTTATGCAGTAAATGAAAAAAAGATGGATGAAAGAATAGTTAGGTTAGAAAAGAAGCTTGGTGAAATTGAAAGCTTGTTCAAAACTTCAACTCCAAAAATAGCAAAGGGGTATGGAATTTGTACTTAACCAAGCCATTATACTGATGAATGCCCTAGCTTAACAGGAACTATTATGGAGGAACCATCTTAAGCTTTTGCTGCCAACATGTGTGGAGGAAGTAGAAGATCTCAAAATAATTATGACTTGTCCTCCAATGATAAAGGATTGATCCCTATCAAGGATGATGGCCCATGGCACATGCTTAGAAGAAAGGGAGTTCCTTGATCCCTTCCTTTGCTTTTATTTTCTTTAGTTTAAAATTCCTTTAAGTTGGCTTGGTTGACTATTTTTGAGTTGACTTGTTGACCTTGACTTTGGGTTGACTTGTTGACTCAAAAGATTATCTTAACCTTAAACCAACATGCTAATAAATTCCTTAATTTGCTTTTGTAGGAATAAGAAAGGAGGAGGACCACATAGGAGACACTTGGCGTCCTAAGGAAGAGAGAGAAGGAATAAGACTTTCTAGAAGCATCTAGAAAGGGGAGGCCCACATGCCTTGGACACCAAGTCTTCTAGAATGTTCTAGAACCTTCCTTTGGGAGCCTTGGCCATGAAGACTTGCCACCTAGATGGCTTGGACGAAAATTCACCCATGTGCACCCTAGGATGACCTACTTTCTAGAACATGCTAGGTTTCTTTTGTAATCCTTTAATTTAGTTGTTTTGCTAAGGGGCCCCTAGACTTGTCTATTTAAGGGGACCTCTAACACTTGTACAAGGGTTGAAGATTTTGAAGTAAAAACACTCTTGTGTCTCAACCATTTTGTGAGAGTTTCCTCCCTTGGGAGTGAAACTTTTAAGCCTTATCTTGCATAGCAAGTGGCAGCACACATCCACTCATCTTCAAGGTTGCCATGGCTTCTAGCCTAGCCTTGTGGTGGCGTGCTTCTCACATTTTTACCATTTCTTCCCTTTTCATTTTATGTTTTCTTCTTCCTTTAATTGTTCTTGGTTTTGTATTGTTTATGTGCCTTCCATTTCCTTTTCATTTTGAATCAATCCATCATCTTCTTCTCTTGAGCTTTGTGAAAGGAACCTTCACATCTAGATAGCATGCTATCTTAATGTCCAGTGGGGATTTCACTTAGCTTTCTTAATCAACTCACACCATATTCAATAATGTTAAAAAGGAACAAGATAATCCCTCATCAATGATAAGACCATTCACACTGGAGTTGAGATCATTGATTAAGAAAGCTAAGTGAAATCCCCACTGGACATTAAGATAGCATGCTATCTAGATGTGAAGGTTCCTTTCAGAAAGCTCAAGAGAAGAAGTTGATGGATTGATTCAAAATGAAAAGGAAATGGAAGGCATATAAACAATACAAAACCAAGAACAATTAAAGGAAGAAGAAAACATAAAATGAAAAGGGAAGAAATGGTAAAAATGTGAGAAGCACGCCACCACAAGGCTAGGCTAGAAGCCATGGCAACCTTGAAGATGAGTGGATGTGTGCCGCCACTTGCTATGCAAGATAAGGCTTAAAAGTTTCACTCCCAAGGGAGGAAACTCTCACAAAATGGTTGAGACACAAGAGTGTTTTTACTTCAAAATCTTCAACCCTTGTACAAGTGTTAGAGGTCCCCTTAAATAGACAAGTCTAGGGGCCCCTTAGCAAAACAACTAAATTAAAGGATTACAAAAGAAACCTATCATGTTCTAGAAAGTAGGTCATCCTAGGGTGCACATGGGTGAATTTTCGTCCAAGCCATCTAGGTGGCAAGTCTTCATGGCCAAGGCTCCCAAAGGAAGGTTCTAGAACATTCTAGAAGACTTGGTGTCCAAGGCATGTGGGCCTCCCCTTTCTAGATGCTTCTAGAAAGTCTTATTCCTTCTCTCTCTTCCTTAGGACGCCAAGTGTCTCCTATGTGGTCATCCTCCTTTCTTATTCCTACAAAAGCAAATTAAGGAATTTATTAGCATGTTGGTTTAAGGTTAAGATAATCTTTTGAGTCAACAAGTCAACCCAAAGTCAAGGTCAACAAGTCAACAAAAAAATAGTCAACCAAGCCAACTTAAAGGAATTTTAAACTAAAGAAAATAAAAGCAAAGGAAGGGATCAAGGAACTCCCTTTCTTCTAAGCATGTGCCATGGGCCATCATCCTTGATAGGGATCAATCCTTTATCATTGGAGGACAAGTCATAATTATTTTGAGATCTTCTACTTCCTCCACACATGTTGGCAGCAAAAGCTTAAGATGGTTCCTCCATAATAGTTCTTGTTAAGCTAGGGCATTCATCAGTATAATGGCTTGGTTAAGTACAAATTCCATACCCCTTTGCTATTTTTGGAGTTGAAGTTTTGAACAAGCTTTCAATTTCACCAAGCTTCTTTTCTAACCTAACTATTCTTTCATCCATCTTTTTTTCATTTACTGCATAAGTCTCAACTTCGTGAACTCCCCTTAATGTTGTTACTAAATTTGCTCTTGTTTCATATTGTTGGCTATCAGTTGCCTTTCATTCAATCAACTCTCTAGCAGTTTGTGGCAATTGATCCAGAAAAGATCCTCCGCTTGCAACATATTCCCATTGTCTGGCTGACAAACTCATTCCTTCATAAAAGTATTGAATGAGGGAATGCTCTTGCATTTGATGTTGAGGACAAGATGCACAGAGTGTGTTGAATCTTTCCTAATATTTACTAAGGGTTTCTCCTTCTCGCTACTTAATTCCATAAATTTCTCTACGAATAGCAGTCACTCAAGATGCAGGGAAATATTTCTGAAGAAAAATTATTTCCATAGTTGCCCAATTATTGATTCTCAAAGAAAGGTAGTACCACCAATCTTGTGCTGCTCCTTGAAGAGTAAAAGGAAAAGCTCTCATTTTGAGGGTTTCTAACGTGATCGTGGGAGATCTAAAGTTTTCACAGATCATATGGAATTGCCTCAAGTGTTTATGTGGATTCTCTCCTGATAACCCATGAAATTGTGGCAAGGCCTTTAGTAGGTCAGTCTTGAGCTCACACTACTCTTCTGGGTATTGGATGTTGTTGTTGATGATGGGATTGTTGGATGTGGCCAACTGTCTGATGGTTCTCTCCTCCATTATGTTTTGATTTGGATCTGATGAAAGATCAAAAGATATATTTGTGAATGGAGGGGATGAAGGTATTGTTTCTATAGTAGCTTCAGATGTAGAATGTGTTCTCTCAGTAGAACACCCGAATTCAAGTCTTCCACGTGCTTTGTGCAAGTTCTGTTCAAGTTCCGGATCAAATTGATAGATTTTACCCGGGTTGGCTCGGGTCATGCACTACGCAGTCTGAAGATGTTCCTTTCGTTTTTATTTTTTATTTTTTTTTTCTTGTTAGTGTTTTGTAAAAAGATTTCAAGAAAGAAAGAATTTAAGATGTTGTTGGGTTCACTCCTAGGAAAGAGAGGTGCATCACAATGGACAACTTAAATACCAAGTCTTTCCTAGTTAGATTTTTCCCAACTAATCTCAAAATTTTTCTAAAGAGAAATTCTTAATCAAAACAAAAACATAAAATTTTCTAGAAATATAAAAAATAACTAAAGACTACAAAAAAAACTCAAACTCTATTAAACGTAAATGCGTTAAAATAAATAAATAAATAAAATAAATAAATAATAAAATAAAATAAAAAGTTAAATAAATGAATAAGAATCAAAATAAAGAAAATACTAACCGTATTCCCCGACAACGGCGCCAAATTTGATATCGTTGTTGTTGACGCAATCAAATTACCACTACTTAACTTTAGCAACTTTAGTATTGCCAAATTAGTAGTGATTAAACTAGTTAGGGTTAAGATAACCCTGAGTCGTCTCTCAATGAATACGGAATTGATTTAAAATATTTGATTCCTATATAAATGCATTAAAACTAATAACAATAAAAATATGGGGTTTTGATATGCAAAGAATGAATATATCACACAAATAAAAGATTGTAAACACAGTAATAGAAAATAGGTCAATTCCACTGCTTTTTCAAAATATGATTCTTCATCGGTTATCTAGAGATTATTGTTAAATTAATTATTGTTGTTGATTTACAAATCAATCAATGTAAAGGCTAAATTCATTTGTTGGCATTCTCACTTTTAGTCAAAGTATAATCTCAATTAAAAGTGAGAATTTTTAGATTATCCATAGTAAATTCAACCAAAGTACAATCTCAATTAAATTTTACTATGCCTAATCATGTTTATACCTTTGTTTCCTCGCCTTAATCAAATGAAAATTTCTAATAAAATCAAAGTAAAGTCTCAATTGAATTTAAAAACATTTTAACTCATATGATTAGCATGCGTGTAGATTTAAAATCATTATTTTCTATTCAATTAAGAAGCAAAAGACATAGATAAATAAAAACCACAACAATAATCAAAATAACAAATACGTAAATTCATCTAACCTCAGAATCCAGTTAAGAATTTACAGTTGAATCAACCTTAAAAGCTTAGCCTTCCATGGCTTTGATGGAATACATGAGAATATGATGAAGGAAAGAAAATAAAAGAAAAAGAAGGATGAGAGATGTGGTGGATGACGGTATCTGCAAAAACCAGGGAGTTGCGAAGTGTCCCTTTTTTGCACCCTTAGGCCACTTTATATAGGCTTCAATCAGACTTGGACTTTATCTGTTCGGTTGCTAAAATATTTTATCTTTATTTAATTAATTAGCAACTTAATATTTTCCCCAATTTCCAATTCTGCCCCTCTTGTTTGACTATTTTTGCAGTATTGACTAGATTTTGACCAGATTTTGACTGATCGATTGACCATTTGACCAGATTGGACCAGTTCACTGCCCTATCAGATGATGACACATGGTAATGCATTTTCTCTCTCCGGAATTAGGGTTTTCTACCTCTATGGTTTCTGCAGAGGTGCAATGACGGCTGCTGAACGTGGTGGCCCATGGTCGTTGTTGCGTGACTCACGATGGCGCGATGTAGATCCGAAACGGTGATGCTGCCATGCTTGCTGGTGACGCGAACTGCCACTAGTTGAAACCCTGCTATTGCGGGGACACGACGGTGTGCAAGTTCGCTTTTTCAAATCTGTGGAGTGTGCTCGTGGTCTACTATTGTGGTGGAAGATGATGGTTCTGGCTCGCGGTGGCTACGGTGGCTGCTACAGATGCAGTTTCTCTGGTGTGAGTGGTGCAACGTGAACTGATGGTGGTGGTAGCGTCAAGCATGGAGATTGTTCGCGTTTGGAGGCGACTTAGCTGCTCGAAGGTGGTGCTGCCATGCTTGTGTGTTGCAGGTGCGTGAAAAGAAGATGGAGGTGCTGCAGGTGCAGTGGCTTCCATAGTGGACTCCGGCACAATTCTGCACGAAGATGGTAGCTGCAATGGCTGCGTTTTTTCGATGTCAAGGCTTCCATAGCTGCTTGCTCCGTCAGAAGATGATGGCGCGGTTGTCGGTGGGTGCTGCCATGGTTGTAGGCGCGACTGCCAGCATGGTGATGGTGGGAGAGGAGAAAGATTAGGGTTAGGGTTCCATTTTGGGAGATTGTAACGTGATAGTGTATGGTTGGTCAATTTAGTGAGCGAAGGATCATGACACGTGTCACCATGTGGTTGGCCAAATTAATTATTGGAGGATTGTCACATGGCATGATCTAGTTGAATGGAGTTTAGGTGGTAGGAGGGGTGCAACTTAGTAAAAACTGGGGTGCAAAACAGGTTTTTTGTGGTCCACTTGCAGGAGGAGTGTGTAAAGTAAAAACTGGGGGTGGATTTAGCTCCTGGATTATTATTTTCCAGAATTTTCTGATTTTGGACTTATTTTGTAACTTTGAATATTTCAAATCCACACTTTTAATGACTCAAATTAAACTTCAATTTCATCAACAAACGTTAAAATATCCAACAATATTTTATGCAACTAAAATCAGTTTTTACGCCATTTTTACCTTATGTACTCAATAAATCCAATAATCACAAATTCTAATTAAATCAATCCTTAATCACAAAAATTCTATTAAATCCCCAAATTTAAATATTAAATGAGGGTAAAAATTTGAACTCATCAGCCTCTTTGCCTTCATCATGTGGTCACTGGTGGTCTATTAAATCTGTTTTTAATGTTGTATATCACCATAAGATCACCTTCATTCAAGATTGCATGATTACTCCCCCTGGGCATGATGATCTTGGTTAAGGGTGGCAATTAGGGCCTAGCCCGTCGGGCCGGCCCACAAGCTCGCAAAAAAAATGCGAGGCTGGCCAGGGTACTGAGCCCGCAGACCCGTAGTGGCCCAGACCGCATAGGCCCGCAAGCTCGCATAAAACTTAAAAGAAAAAAACTTACACTTGTGTATATTAATTAATTTTTTTATGGACTCTTGCATTAACGTTTCAAATTCTTATATAATTGGAAAAGACAAGTATTATGTATTTTTTAATGTGCTAAAATTTAAAGAATACCTTGTGTATGTCATAGTATGAATATGATGAAAATGTTGAATTATCAATTTATCATCTAATTCCCCAAAGTCTTTACTTAATTTTGTGAACTTCTTAAAGTTTTCCAATTTTTAAACATTGAAAGTTTCATCATAAAAATTAAAAAAAATTTCAAAAAAGTGGGCCAGCCCGCATAAAGTGTGCGGGGCAAGGCGGGCCAACCCTTATGCGGGCCATGCCTAAACGGGCTGGGCTGGCCCACATTTCCACCCGTAATCTTGATCACCACCATGGCTAGCAACCTTTCCTCCACACGTAGCCTTCCCACATGAAAGTTTCTTATTTGCTCACCTTGATTACGCGCACGCTTTGTTGAATTCATCCACTACATTAATTTCACCTTTGCGAACTTGCACAACTCTTTGCCTTAGGCCAACCATATCCTTCCATGTTTGCCTAGTGATTTCCATCTCCACACCTTTGATACTTGTTTTGAGAATGCCATTGTTGAACTTGAGGCTGGCATAAAACACCTTCACCAAATCCGGAAACACCTTGCCTGAAAGTTCAAGGAATGTTTTCAATTTTTGAGCTTTGAGATGTTTGTCAAGGGTGCCAAAGTTCTCTACCCTCAGCCATGACATGCAAATCACCTTAGGAAGAATTATTTGGTTCCTATTGATTTCAATCAAGAACTTTTGAATTCTGTCTTCATGGCCTTCAAACCAAACGTCAAGTCTACCATGATTTAAGGCACTGGGAGAGGATGGAGTAGGTGGGGTGGAGTTTTCATCATCTGAGGTGGTTGTTCGCTATCTTCTAGGCATGGTGAATTATAATTTTGGCTCTTGCTAACATATTGGAATGCCAATGCATGATGCTTATGCAAGTATTTATAGAATCAACATGTTGATTTTCAAAATTAGTCAATTAATTTGTACAGATTTTCTGGTTTCAATGCAGTACAGGAAATCAAAACCAATTAAATATAAGGGAATTTGTATCAGAGTATGCAGTCATGTGATTCCCATGCGTTTTATGAAGAATCCACTCACAAACAGTTCAAATCTAATGCATGCACATTGGAAACCGTGTAATTAAAGCACTTTATGGTCATTGCAATCTGAAAAGTTAATTTTAGTTGATGTAATAGTTGTTACATGCTGCTACTACAGTCCAAAAATAGTAATGTGATGGATACTTTGACCGGGTCAATCAATTAAAATCAATTCAAGCAAATCCACATCAGCATAAGTGATTTTAACACATAAAAAATACAAAGTCAATCGATTAAACTGTATTAGACAACTGATTTTTGGCGCAGTGGCAGTTTTAAGTGAAATTTATGTGTTGATTTTGCAGATTTAACTGACTAAAAATTTCAGTTCACACTAAATTCACACCAGACTAATTTAAATGAAATATATGTGTTTTTTTGTGAGAATTAACAAATTGAAACAGTTCCAGAACACAAATTATGCGGATTTTGATAGTTTAAGTGAAATCTATGTATTGAATTTGCAAATTTAGCTGACTGAAATTCTGGCAGTTCACATATTATGTAGATTTTTTACCACTTTAAATGGAACATACACATGATCTAATAAAGTTAACAAGCCAAACAGATATCAACATACATTCTTCATGTCAAGAATACCTAATTTAGTTCTAAGCTTATTAAATCTATCACATGCAATGGTTTAGTGAATAAATCTGCCAATTGAGTTTCAATTTTAACAAACATGATTTCAATATCACCTTTTTGCATATGATCTCTTATGAAATGATGCCTGATTTCAATCTGTTTAGTTATAGAATGCTGAATTGGATTCTTAGTTAGGTTGATTGCACTTGTATTATCACAATAAAGAGGTACCTTTTCTAGCTTTACACCATAATCCATAAGTTGATGCTTCAACCATATGCTTTGAGCACATGAATGTCCAACTCCTATGTACTCAGCCTCAGTTGTAGATAGTGCTACACATGCGTGCTTCTTGCTATTCCATGAGATTAGGCTTGATCCAAGTAGATGGCATGTGCCACTTGTGTTTTTTCTATCCAATTTGCACCCTCCATAGTCAGAATTTGAAAAATAACTAGAACAATGTTAGATTCATTAGGATACGATAATCCAACATTAGTTATCCCTTTCAGATACTTGAGAATCCTTTTTGCAGCTGTGAAGTGCGATTCCTTTGAATTTGATTGAAACCTTATACATAAGCAAACACCAAATTGAATATTCGGCCTACTAGCGGTTAGAAATAATAAAGAACCATTTAAACCTCTATATTTGGTTGAATCAACTTATTGTCCAACTTTATCTACATCCATAAGGCAATTTGTAGCAATTGGAGTGGCAGCCTCTTTACCATCCTCCATTTTAAACTTTTTTAGTAGGTCAAAAAAGTATTTTGACTGGGTTAAAAATGTCCCATGCTTGAGTTGCTTCAGTTATAACCTTAGGAAGTAGGTAAGCTCACCCATCATAGACATCTCAAATTCTCCCCTGCATAGCTGCAACAAACTCTTCACACATGGAGTTATTATTTGGTCCGAAGATTATATCATCTACATATACTTTAACACTTATTACATCACTTGCATGCTTTCTAATGAAAAGTGTTTTATCAACAACACCTCTAGCATATCCTTTACATAAAAGAAATTTGCTTAACCTCTCATACCACTGTCGTGGTGCTTGTTTCAAACCATATAAAAGCCTTATTCAATTTGAAAACATGATTAGGATAAAGGTGATCTTCAAAGCAAACGGGTTGTGATACATACACTTTTTCATTTAAGAAACCATTCAAGAATTCATTTTTCACATCCATTTGAGAAAGTTTGAAATTACACATGCATGGATATGCTAACAATAACCTCACAAAATCAATGTCTTCCTCTTGATTATAACCGTTAGCAACTAGCCTGGCTCTATTCCTAACAATGTTACCATTTTATTCCTAAACACTCATTTAGTACCAATCACATTCAATACATCAATTTTAGGAACAAGAGACCACACATAATTTCTAGTGAATTGATTAAGCTCATCTTGCATAGCAACAACCCAATTACTGTCACCTAATGCATCATTCACATTCTTAGGTTCAATTTGAGAAACAAATGCAACATGTTCAAAGAATACAAGCTTGCATCTAGTGGATATTCCCTGTTTTATGTCGCCAATTATGTTGTCCTTTGATAATCCCCTGGGTTCAATCCACTCCTTGGGTAAGTTGTTCTCTACAGCTTTATCAGTCGACTGAATTTCTTTTTCAGTTGGCTGATTTCCTGTAGCAGATTCCAGTTTTACACCAGTTTGCTTTTCTTGCAATATATCTTCTTCATCTGCAAACTTAGGCCTTTGATCTTGCTGCACTGGGTTAGTTTCATCAAAAACAACATGCACATATTCTTCAACAATCATTAGTCTTTGGTTATAAACCCTATAACCATGACTATTTATAGCATAAGCTAGAAAGATGCCTTTATCCACTTTTAAGTCAAATTTTCCAAGTTGGTCTTTTCCATTATTTTAGGTAAAACACTTGCAACCAAATACTTTTAGGTGATTTAGAGCAAGCCTTCTACCTTTGAATAGCTCATAAGGTGTTTTCTTTAAAATTGGCCTTATCAACACACAATTTAAAACATATGAAGTTGTGTTGACTACATCAACCTAAATGTACTTAGGCAATGAGGTTTCATTAAGAATGGTTCTAGCTAGTTCCTCTAATGATCTGTTCTTTCTCTCAACCACTCTATTTGGTTGTGGAGTTCCAAGAATTGAAAAGTTATGCTTTATACCATGTTTTCACAAAAATGCTCAAACTTTTCATTTTGAAACTCTCCACCATGATCACTCCTTAGAGAGACTATTTTTGAACCTTTTTCATTTTCTAAAACCATGGCAAGTTTCTTAAAAGCATAAAAGGTTTCCTTCTTGGCAACTAGAAATAAAGTCCATGTAAATCTAGAGAAATCATCAACAATAACCAATGCATAGTAGTTACCACCAAGACTCATAGTTCTAAAAGGACCAAATAGATCCATGTGAAGCAATTCTAAGGGTCTTTCAGTTGAAATACAGATTTTGGGTTTAAAGGAAACCTTAGTTTGCTTTTCCTTTTGGCATGCTTCACATATCCTATCCTTCTCAAACTTAAATTTTGGTAGCCCTTCAACCAACTGTTTTCTAGTTAGCCGATTCAAATGATGCATATGTATATTGCAAAGCCTTCTATGCCATAACTAACTATCATCATCTTTTGTAAGCAAACAATGAATGTTAAATGATGCATGATGCAGATTAAATAAGTATATATAGTTGACTTTCTTTCCTACCAACAAAATACTACCACATGCATCATATATAAGGCAATGGTTTGGTTCAAACATAACTTTAAAACCTTTGTCACACAATTGGCTTATACTTATCAAATTGTGCTTCAACCCTTTAACTAGAAGCACGTTGTGGATGTTGAATGAGGCTTCATTGCTTATGACACCACTTCCAAGTATCCTTCCTTTGTTGTTGTCACTATAAGTCACAAAGCCTTATTCCTTTAATTCCAACTTTGCAAACTTGGACTTTTCAAAACAATCGACTGAATTACTATAAGTCATTTCCAAATGTTTGAAATTAATTTTTAAGTCGACTATTTCTGATTCTAGTTGGCTAACTTTATTTTCTAGCTAGCTATTTAATCCTTTTAGTCGATTGTTCATGACAGCAATTTTGTTAGCCTCACTTTGCAATTCTTCAAAGTCATACAACAATTGGTAATAGTCATTTTTATCTTTAGATGACAAGGAACTCACTTGGCTTGACGATGATGATTCATATTCAGCCATGAGACATAGATTTGTTTCCTCACTTCCTTCTTGAGATGAAGTACTTGTTGAATCATCATTATCCTCCCAAGCTGTGTAAGCACGTCTTTCCTTGTCCTTTTTCTTCTTTTTCCTGTCACCAACCTTCTAATTCTCTTTGTTAACATTAGGACATTCAATCTTGATATGTCCTTGCTTTCCACAGTTATAACATGAGAATTTAGAAGAATTACTTGAACCATTTTGTTTAGAAATGTACCTCCTTTGATTACCTTTGTTGTCTTCCCTTTTGAGATACTTCCCAAACCTCTTGACTAGTAGATTCAAGTTCTCATTATCACCTGATTGAGCAACCTCTTCCTCGGCATCACTCTTCTTGGAGCTAGCCTTCAAGGCTATGGTTTTCACCTTTTTCTCACTTGACTCAAGCTCACTTAGCCTTTGCATTTCAATCTCATGCTCTCTTAGTTTGCCAAATAGGGTAGTTGTGGTGATGATGGATAAATCCTTGGATTCAGATATGGTAGTCACCTTTGGTTTCCAATTTCTATTAAAACACTTTAGCACTTTGATGTTTATCTCCTCTTGGTCAAATTATTTGCCTAGACCCATGAGATGATTGACTATGTGAGTGAACCTCTTTTGAACTTCAACTATGGAATCTCCTTTTTTGCATTTTGAAAAGCTCATACTCTTAAATCAAGGCATGCTTCCTTGCTCTGTTTACTTTATTTGTCCCTTCATGTGTAACCTTTAGGACATCCCACATTTCCTTTGCACTCTTTCATCGGGAGTCCCTAAAAAATTCATCCATACTCAAAGATGAAGTAATTATATTCTTGGGATTGCAATCGTATTAAGCTCTTCTCCTTTCTTCATTTGTCCATTCAATCCAAGGCTTGTCCACCTGCTTATTTTCAACAAGACATTTAGGAGTATATGGTCCATTAACTATTGCATCCAAAATCCCTTTGTCTATAGATTCAATGAAAATTTGCATCCTTATTTTCCAAAACTGATAGTTTAGGCCACAAAACATAAGTGGTGTATGAATAGAGGCACCTTCAGTAAAAAGGAGTTTATTTTCAGCTATTTCAAGAGATTTTTTTATCAAACTTGAATATCTTTCAAGAACCTTGCTCTAGATACCAATTGTTAGTTTTGAAATGGTGATTTAAGCCAAGAAGGGGGGAGTTGAATTAGTTGTTTAAAATTTTTTCGAAAGCTTAAACCTATTTTCAATTAAATCAAATAGACTAAAAAGTTAGGATGTAAAAGCAGTAGACCAGTACACTTTCAATCGGTTAAAAAATAAAACAGCAGACTAATTTGTTCTTGAGGTATGAAATAATCGATTAAAAAGACATATCAGTCAGCTAAAATACTGGAGACTTATGTAGAATGCAGAATTCGCAGATTTAACTCAAACAATAATCTTTTACATACAATACTTGTTACAATCAATATTTTTAATAAGCAGCCTCAAATTACACAAGAACGCATTAAATCACACCAAAGAATGAATTGCTTGGTTTTCTTGAGTTTTTAAAGAGATTCAAAGTGAGTGAATGAGGAAGAGAGAATTGCATAGTTATTTTTATACTAGTTCACTCAATCATAGAGTTATCAAGTTTACCAGGACAACCTGTGTAAGACCTAAAAAATTAAATAAATAAATAAATATTTATTTATTTAATAAATGTGAGGGTAAAAATCTCTAAGTTAATAAATGTGGAGAGAGAAGATGTTGAGTAATGGTAGCTCAAGTGGTTGAGCGTGTGGAGGGTGTTGAGAGGACTTGCGTTCAAGTCCTATGTTTGCCAATTGTTAGAGCTGGAAAAAGAGGGAGAACAAGAGAATTTCGTGTGGCTGCCAACCAGAGAGTTTAGGAACCTAAAAAGTTGAGTTAGTGAGATGTTAGAAGGTTGGGAGAAGATCTCAAGGGTGAAGATCAACGTGGGAGCAAGGAAGAACATTAGTGTAGCAAATTTAGCGGGATTTCCAAGTTAGGGAAGCTACCATTTCCTATTTTAATGATATTATATGTAATTGCGTTATATATATTGATGCATGAAAGTCTTCTCCTAAACCAAATTCTTGTATCGTTTAATTGCTTAATGTTTGTGTTGTATGTGGTTTTAGAGAGAGTATGTGTGTGCTTGTGGTTTCCATTGTATTGAGTTGTCTTTGTGAACTCATCACTGCTATGATTATTATGATTCTTCTTTCTGCCTTGGCGTGATGTTTAGAGTTTTTCTTCTATATACGACACACTTATGATTATTATTTACTATTTATTTTATTTTACTATTATTTTATTATTATTGTTTTATTTTATTTATGATTTTATTATCATTATTATTTATTATTATTACTTTATTTTATTATTATTATTATTTTATGTTAGTATTTTATCTTATTAGTATTATTGTTTTATTATTATTGTTTCATTTTATTTTATTGTTATTTTCATTTTCATTATTATTATTATTAACTTTATTGTTTTGTTTTATTATTATTATTATTATCGTCATCATTGTTATTGTTGTTATTTTTTTATTATTACCATTATTACTATTTTATTGCCCATACGATATTTTAGCGCAATGGTTATGTGTTCTTCCTTGTTTGCGTATTGTTTCGTTGTCTAGGATTGTGTGTTAGGTATAGCACTTTGTTTTGATGGTTTTATTTGGATTTATTGTGATTCTCCGTGCTGTATAAAAGCAAGAATATGGTTGTGTTTGATGTATGACCAAGTGATATTGTGTAGTTGAGTTCAACTTAATGATATGAAAGCGTATTTACTTGTCATGGATGCATGTTTGGCGTGAATTGAGTGTCTTGTGTAAATAGGTTCATTGGAACCTATTCTAGAGTGCCAAATATTAGTAAATTACTAATTACTGGTGTGGCATATGGCGAAATGGTGTAAACCGCCAGGAGATAGGCCACAAAATGAACTCTAGAGTAAAACCCGAGAGCTGGCGCGTGGCGACGGAAATGGTCTTGATGCGATGCTTTGCTAGGGGCCCAATTTCGAGTGCAACTTGTATTGCGGTAACACGTGGCCACTCGAGGTTGTAGCCTGGTGGTTTTGGAAGTCCAATGAAGTGTGCGAGATCATGGCTCGTATAGATGGGTTCTAGAAGATTTCCCTCCTCGGTGTTATCCGACGAGTTTGGTAGTCTTGGGACAAATACAGACTATGGTTCGTATTGGGGAACTCCACATGGTGTCGCGGATCGTGTCCGTGGCAAATTTATTCTCGTGTGTGGACTATTCGGTGGTGGCCTGTAGTCAGAGGGGCGAATAGACACTCGTGGCAGCAAAGATCGATCAATTTAATAATCAAAGGGTGTAGAATCAAGAGGCGTCCAAAGGAAGATTTTGAAGTCGAGGATTAAAGATTATGGCTTGTGAGTCTTAGGAAAAGCAATGCTCTTATTGGGTTTTGGTGAACAGGTAAGGGTTGTGCTCTTGTCAGGTTTTGGTGAGCAGGCAAGGGTGGTTGCTTGTAAGTCCTAAGGAAAGTAATGATCTTACCAGGTTTTGATAAACATGTAAAGGTTATTGCTTTTTCTTCCCAGGAGGCATCGAGTCGTAGGAAAGGAAACTGGTTAGTTATGAGAGAATAGTATACTATATGATGAGACTTGGGAGTATTAAAACTGTTGGAAAATTGTATGGTTATTTATTATACTGTGTAGTGCAGTTTTATTCTATTGAGCTCACCCTATCTGCTTGTGTTTGGCTGATGATTGTGTGATGCGTTACATGGAAGCAGATGATGTTGTACATGGTGTTGGTGAAGCATAGATTCGGAGAGGGGCTAGCTTGGGGAAAAGCCTTTATGATGTTTTCTTGTTTTATGGATTTTAAACTTTTTATAATCATTTATCTTACCAGACTCGGAGTTTGTAATCGACATTCATAGTTTGTGGATTTTTATTTATTGCGGTATAATAAATGTTGTAAATTTTCCTGCATTTTAGGAAAAGGAATTATTATAAATGCGATTTCATACTTTTTCCTATTCTAATTATTTAAATTAGTAATGTCCGACTAGGATGTTACAACTTGAGTCTGGTTTCCACTATATTCAAAAGTTTTACAAATCACACACCAAGATTACACTTTTGAACAAAGAAACTCACAAGATTTTTCACTCACACAAAAATCTAGACACAAACCCTGCAAGAATCACACTTACAAATCTGAAATCACATAAGGCAAACCAACCAGAGGCATAAGAACATCCAATACTGATGGTGGCTGTCCCTAGCCAACCATACATGTGTTCTTCAAGCTACTCACAAGCCAAAATGCCTCCAAGATCAACCAATATCTTCAAACAACGAGTTACAACAATGTATTATAGAGAGAGAGTTTTCCAAAGAAGAATGACAAAGTTTTGTGCTCAAAACCTCAGAAACGTAACTTCTATCTCGAAAATACAACATATATAGTTAGGTTTAAGTGAAATCACTCGATTTAATTTTTCGTACAGTCAGCTAATTTCACTTGACTTAAGTGAAATCAGTCGATTGAAAAATAATTCAACTTACTGAATGCATTCATACCAGAAACTATATACTGCAAGCCTTTTAACCTGTTAAAACTCATTTTAATAGATTAAAAGAGACACACCAAGACTAACAAGACATCTAACCTATGTCATATAGCCTACCAACATGATATAACACCAAAACATTACATTTAACATGTTATTTTTATATTTAACACACTAAAACTTAATCTTCAATTGGACCTTCATCAATCTTCTTCAAACACCTATGATCTTCATGCATATGGGTTTATCAATTCTTTGCTTCAAGCTTGCTTGTGCCAACAAGTTGCAAGTCATGATAAAGGTGAAAAATGAAATTAGCCCAAGTGTTTTTTGGTGTTATTTCCTAATCATTGTTAGAGTTTCCCAATCATAAATTAAATTTGGAATCTTTGGTGATATATATCAAATGTAAAGATTTATTAAGTTGCCTTCCAAATTTATAGTTTATATCTCTTCGGAAGAAATGACTATGTGTAATGAGCTTTTTATAGAATAGGTATATATATAAGATCTCAGCTTTAGAAAGGATGGACCTTTGAGCAATTAATGCCATAATTGAAGCTTTGTTGATGTGTTTTATATTATTTGCTATAGGTTTAAAGGGAAACATTGCAAGTGTTAACCTTTGCAAAGAGCAATTCTATAGTTATTTGTGTTAGCACAAGTGGCCGTGGTGATGGATTTGATAAAGCAAGTGCATGAGTTCATGTGTGGTTGATGAAGATCAAGCTTTTGGTTTGTTGAATATGGAAATGACGTGAAGATCAGGAAGTTTGAAGATTATATTGTATTCGTAGACTATATGACACATGATAGATGTCTTTTGTTTTGTGTGTGCCATTTTCAATAAGTTAAAAGGCTTGCTGCATAAAGTTTTGGTATGAATCTATTCAATCAGTTGAATTATTATTCAATTGATTGATTTCACTTAAGTCAAGTGAAATCAACAAATTCTATAGACAAATCAACCCGTTGAATTCACTAATGACCAAACTTTATAAGCAGGTTTTTCATAGAGTTAAGTAACACTTGAGATTTCTGAGCACGAAAAACAATTATACGAATTTGAAGATCTTGAGATCTTAGAGAAAAGTTTTTCTTGCTTGAAGCTAGAAGAACACGTGTTTGGTTGGCTAGGGAGATCCTCCATTAGGTTTGGTTGTTCTTGTGCTTCTATTTTATTCCAGGTTTGTAAGTGGGATTGTTATCGCGTAAAGGATAAGATTCTTGTGGGATTCAAGAATATTGGTGTGTTGTTTTATTGAAAAGTGTAATCTTTGAGGGATTTTTTAAAAAATTTTATATAATGCATAATCAAGCTCAGGTTGTCCTGATAAATTGGATGTAGCTTAGGTATTGAGTGTACCAGTATAAAAATTAGTGTGTGATCCTCTCTCCCTCCTCTTGTTCATCATTTAAATCTAAATAAATCAATCTTTGTAAGGTGTGCATGTGTTTTTACGTTGTCTAGTAATACAACTAAGTTGGTATATTGATTGGAACGAATATTATTTGATAAAAACGTTGTTTAAGTTAGTTTGGTGCTTTTTGCGTTTCTGCATAGTTTCACAGAATATCAGTTGGTTGATTTTTTGTTTTTAATCTATCGAATTATATTGCATGAACAAATTAATCTGTTGTTTTCTATTTTTAATTGACTAAAAAGTGTGATTTTACAAGAATACATCTCTGGGTTACTGGTCAACTGAATTTGTTTTAAAAGATTTTTTATAAATTTAAATTAGACATATTTTTTACTCAACCAATTCAACCCCTTTTTTTAGCTTAGAAAGATCTTTTAAACCTACAGTTTGGTGATATATTGAGCTAGTTGAGGGTTTATATATTTTGATTCAATTTATTCTATTTGAAAGACTTACTAATTTTTATTTTAATTTTTCTTTGATTGACTCTATAGTCCCCTGATGCCTAAATAAAGAAGTGTAAAATTGATGAAGGATTGACCCCAACCAAGGATGGAGGCACATGCTTAAGAAGACTAAGCATGTTTAGAAAGGAAGTTCACTAATCCTTCATCCCTTTCATTTGTGTTTGTTATTTTTGATTCCCTAAGTTGACTTAGTTGAATCAACTTTAGTTGACTAGCTAACCTTTGACTAGGTTTGACTTGTTGACTATAGTTGACTTGACTTAAGCCAGCATGCTAATCTATGTTTATTTGCTTTGTAGGTTAATTAGGAGTAAGAAAGCAATGCTAGGTGGTGCATGGTGATTGGAGAGCATAAATGATGTGGAGGAGAGAGTAAAGCAAAGGCATAAAGCATAAAGTAAAAGGCATGAAGCAAGTGTACTTATGTACCTTTGGTCTCCTTTGTCTTTAGCACACTTTGGCCACTTTTTGGAGACATATGAGACACATTCTTTGTCTCCTTTTATGCCAAAACGAAATTAGCCTTGCACACACCATAGTTAGCTCTTTTGTCTCTCATTTTTTGTAACCTTATTCGACCTAGTTTCTAGAAGCTAGGGTTAGGTTTTTGTAGAGACATCCTTAGGTATCTTTTATTTGCGTAGAGGTCCCTAAACTCTTCTATATAAGGGGTGCTCCTAGACATGTAAAAGGGTTTATCATTTTGTTATAAACTTTGTGCATTCAACCACTAATTTTCGTGAGCTCTCCTTCCTAGAAGTGAACTCACATTTGCCTTATCTTACTTGCAAGTGGCGTCACCATCACTCATCTCTAGGGTTTGGTTGGCTTAGATCCCCCCTATGAGTGGCGTGCTTCTTCCATTCTTCATCTTCTATGCTTTCCATTTTTATTGTTTCTTCTTTCATTTTGCTCTTTAAGTGTTGTTATTGTCGTGTGTGTTTAAGCTTGAATCCAACTCTCTTCTTCCTTTCATGAGCTTGAGAAATGAACCTTCACATCTAGATAGCATGTTATCTTAATGTCCAGTGGGAATTTTCAAAAAGCTTTCTTAAACAACTTCACCATATTCATAACTCTAAAAGGAAACAAGATAATCCTTCATCTTTATGTATCTAGAGCCTAGGTTATCTTGAATATGGTGTTTTTTATGTGCTAACCTTGTCTTGTTGTAGCTATTTTGGTATGGTTCAAATCCACTTCCATTACACACAAAAACAGTGCTGGCAGAAAACGTGACGAATTTAAAACATTAAACTGCACCAGCTCCGCGGTCCAAAAATTACGTTTTTGGTGTCATAAGAAAGCTCTTTGAGTCTA
The DNA here is from genome assembly GCF_037176805.1 of Vigna unguiculata. Lineage (NCBI taxonomy): Eukaryota > Viridiplantae > Streptophyta > Magnoliopsida > Fabales > Fabaceae > Vigna > Vigna unguiculata. Next base: position 12,124,587 of record NC_140799.1, read on the forward strand.
GTTTCCAGATAAAAAAGAACCAACGCATTTGGAGTTCTGTGGAGAAAGTTATGATCAATTTAGTGAGCAAAGGTCAGATCTGCCAAGAATACGTAAATCAGCGTTTTCAGGTTCTGTTGTGGCAGCTTGGCTACGTTTTTGCACCTCTTTAAGCTCCTAAATGTGGTTGGATAACATGTCTTTGGATGCTTAGTCATTGAGCCTCAAATTCATGAGTTTAAATGCATGATAGCTACATGTTTGTGTCTTTGTGTATGTCATGTTGAGTCTTTAAATGTGCCTAACTTTTGCTTGAGTCATATGTCATATGTTAACTTGAAGTTTTCTTATTCTTGTTTTTCCAAGTATTTGAACCTTGCTTTCACTTTATGTCTTGCTTGATGTATGTTCCATGAAATCGATTTTGGCCTAAAACTTGAGGAACTAAGTGTCCAAGCCACCTAAAATTCTTTCTCACCATTTTATGAAACTAGTTGTGAAAAGAAGAAAATTTTTACACCAAAATTTGTCAAAAAACCGAGAGCAAACTTGCTCATTGGTGAACTCAAAGTGTGTTTTTCATTAAGTGTTAAGCTACTAGTTTTCATGCTTGAGAAATGGGTGATATTGGCAAATTAGTTCCATTCTTTGACTTGGTTATGATCTTTCTTGGTGTATGCATGATTTAGGACTAGGGAATGCATGTTCAAGTATTTTCCATGTCATTCTTATAATGTGCTTTTCTTGTTTTAGTCTTGTTAAAAGTTTGTCTCAAACTTTTCTTCTTTAGAGTTTAGAATTTCTTGTTTTTGTGCTTTTCTTGTTTGTCTTTAGGTACTCTTGGGTTTGTCATAGTAAGTTTGTCTTCTTGAAATTCTTGAGTGTTTGAACCGAGCCACTTGTATGCAAGAAAAGGATTTTTGAACAAAGTGTTTTCTTCACTCCTTGGAGGAGCTTTGAGTGTAGCCTTGCCTTGTTACTTTGGGAGAGTTATCTAAACACTTGGGTTACATTTTGGGTTGGAATTGGTCTCGGTTTTTCATGTTGTCTAATCCCTAATCCATTTATTTTATCTCGGATTTGAGTGTTTTTGTTGTAGGAATCATGGTAAGTTCATCAAATGCACTTACACCAAACAAAAACAATGCATTGATGAGATTGCTTCGGGATTTGGAGTTGTCTAGGAATGAGGCCTTTGAACAATTGAGAAAGGACAAGGAGCAAAGTGACCTAAGAATGTAAGAGCACATTCAAAGGCTTGAAGCTAAGGAGCAAGAAAGAAAGGCTAGGAAAAAAGGGCATTCTAGGCGCAACCCATCACAAGAGAAGCAAACTCCAAAGATTCCTAAGTTCAAAGGAGAAAATGACCCAAACATCTACATTGAGTGGGAACAAAAAGTGGACCAAATTTTTACCATTCATGTAGTTAATGATCAAAAGCAAGTAGATTTGGTAGTCTTCGAGTTTGAGGATTATGCCATGACTTGGTGGCATCAATTATGTATGGACAATATTAACCAAGAGTCACTCACGACTTCTTGGAGGGACCTTAAAAATTTGATGCGCGTTAGATTTGTTCCTTCCTATTATAGGAGGAAGACTCTTTTAAAGCTCCAAAGGCTTCAACAAGGGTCCATGTGTGTAGATGAATATTACAAGTTAATGGATTCCATGCTTCTAAAAGTAGGACTCCAATTTGAAAGTGAATAGGAAAAGGTAGCTAGATTTGTGAGTGGGTTAAGGAGGGACATACAAGATTTAGTAGAGTTATATGAGTACTCCTCTCTTGACAAAGTTTTACATTTGGCCATCAAAGTTGAAACTCAATTGCAAAAGAAAAAAGAGGCCAAGAGGAGTGGTTCATACAATGACTACTATTCTAGTACTTGGAAAGGTAAAGAAAGAAAACATGATAAATCACCACCCAAGAGTTCCCAAGACCCACCTTCTAGGACTAATTCGTTTAAGCCTTCTAATGAAACCCCTAATTCTTCATAAGGTACAAGGACAAGTGCTATAAAATGTTTTAAGTGTTTGAGATATGGGCACATAGCTTCAAATTGTCCTACCAAAAGAACCATGGCCTTAAACCTTAAAAGAGAAGTAGAGAGTGAACATTCTTCTCCTCCTTCCCCCAAAAGTACTTCTTCCCACACTTCTTCTTCAAGTGAAAGGATTAAACCCCTTGAAGGTGGATTGTTAATGATAAGGCACCAACTAAGACAAGTTTCCAAGGAACTTGACCCTTCTCAAAGACAAAACCTTTTTCTTTCAAGGTGCCATATCAATGACAAACTATGTCCCCTCATCATAGATAATGGAAGTTGTGTAAATGTGGCTAGCACAAGGGTTGTGGACAAGCTTGGCTTGAAAACTATCCCTCATGCCAAGCCCTACAAACTATCATGGCTTAAGGAAGAAGACATTAAAGTAACTCAACAAGTCCTCATTAACTTTTCAATTGGAAATTTTAAAGATGAGGTGTTATGTGATGTTGTGCCTATGGAAGCAACTCATATTTTGCTAGGTAGGCCATGGCAATTTGATAGAAAAGTCTTTTATGATGGTCATGCTAACACCTATGCTTTCTCCTTCCAAGGAAAGAAGTTCACACTCCTACCTCTATCACCCAATCAAGCAAATGAGAACCAAAATAAAGTGAAAGAGCAAGTTACCTTCAAAGTGTTACTTGGCTCCAAAAAAAGATTTCCAAAGCAAGATGGACATCACCATTCTTCCTTCTCTTCCAAGGCTCAAAAGGAAGACCCAAAGCACAAGCAAGAGAGGAAGAGTACTCTAGAAAATAAAGATGGCCTAACCAAAGCTAGGGGTAATATCCTTAGAAAGGATGGAACAAGAGCTCATAAAAGGGAGGCGCAAATCCTCCCCCAAATCAAGTCAACCTCCATCTACAAAGGCTTAAAGAATTTGTGGTCAAATTCTCTCCAAGGAGGGGAGGATGATGAAGGATTGACCCCAACCAAGGATGGAGGCACATGCTTAAGAAGACTAGCATGTTTAGAAAGGAAGTTCACTAATCCTTCTTCCCTTTCATTTGTGTTTGTTACTTTTGATTCCCTAAGTTGACTTAGTTGAATCAACTTTCGTTGACTTGTTGACCTTTGACTAGGTTTGAGTTTTTGACTATAGTTGACTTGACTTAAGCCAACATGCTAATATATGTTTATTTGCTTTGTAGGTTAATTAGGGGTAAGAAATCAATGCTAGGTGGCGTATGGTGATTGGGGAGCATAAATGATGTGGAGGAGAGAGTAAAGCAAAGGCATAAAGCATAAAGTAAAAGGCATGAAGCAAGTGTACCTATGTACCTTTGATCTCCTTTGTCTTTAGCACACTTTGGCCACTTTTTGAAGACATATGAGACACATTCTTTGTTTCCTTTTATGCTAGAACGAAATTAGCCTTGCACACACCATAGTTAGCTCTTTTGTCTCTCATTTTTTGTAACCTTATTTGATCGAATTTCTAGAAGCAAGGGTTAGGTTTTTGTAGAGACATCCTTAGGTATCTTTTATTTGCGTAGAGGCCCCTAAACTCTTCTATATAAGGGGTGCTCCTAGACATGTAAAAGGGTTGAACATTTTGAAGTAAAAACACTATTATGTCTCAACCATTTGTGAGAGTTTCCTCCCTTGGGAGTGAACACTTTTAAGCCTTATCTTGCATAGCAAGTGGCGGCACACATCCACTCATCTTCAAGGTTGCCATGGCTTTTAGCCTAGCCTTGTAGTGGCGTGCTTCTCACATTTTTTACCATTTCTTTCCTTTCCATTTTATGTTTTCTTCTTCCTTTAATTATTCTTGGTTTTCTATGGTTTATGTGCTTTCCATTTCCTTTTTGTTTTGAATCAATCCATCATCTTCTTCTCTTGAGCTTTGTGAAAGGAACCTTCACATCTAGATAGCTTGGTATCTTAATGTCCAGTGGGGATTTCACTTAGCTTTCTTAATCAACTCACACCATATTCAATAATCTTGAAAAGGAACAAAATAATCCTTCATCAAAAATGCATGGACGTGGCATAAGTTTAGGACTCTAGCAGGTATAAGAACACTAAATTCTTGAATAATTTCATTCTTAATTCACATATATTATGGTAGTGTAACTCTCATGGATGGTATGATACTAATTGTTTATTTATGTAAACGTATATTGTGACATGGTAGTGAGCAATGCTTAGTAAAATATCTTTGGTGGATTAGTAATATATCATTTCCATCAAATTTTCTTTCATTTATTCACTTTAGATTATGCTTGTATTAAAGTCAATATTTTTGTTTAAATCTATAACAATATATGAAAAACAACTACAAATGAATATACCTAAATACCTCTTATTATCATGCTGACACATGTCCAATTAGTTGGTTTTATTGTCTTTTCCATTTTTCCTTTCTACCTTTCCCATTGTACCCCCGTCATTGTTGAAGTTTTGATTTGTAAAGTGGGTTTCAACATCAAATTGCTTTTCCCGCTCATTTCGTTGAATACTTCTATAACAATATATGAAAAACAACTACTAATGAATATACCTAAATACCCCACATGTCCAATTAGTTGGTTTAATTATCTTTTCCATTTTCCCTTCCTACCTTTCCCTTTGTACCCCCGTCATTGCTGAAGTTTTGATCTGTAAATTGGGTTTCAGTGCCAAATTGCTTTTCTCGATCATTTCGTTGAATACTTGCGACATTTGACCGATTGAATGATTGATGTCTGTGTATTTTGTAAATCTATGGTTTTGTATTTATATTTCGTTGATGTATGGAATCTTCTAAATATAAAAATGTATTTGTATTTAATTGTTCCACATTCTGTTTTGTTTTTGTTGTATGGTTTTGGTGTTTTATTCTCTCAATTTTTGGATGGTGTTAGTCTGTATTTCGGGTATTTTTATACCTTTCTTCTTTTATTGTTGTTTGTTCACTTATTTTATGTTTTGATCTTTCATTTCCTTCATTTCATCTATTATTATAAATTTGGTTTGTTGTTATGCAATTGTTGTTATGTTGTCCCTAACACTTTGCCTTCCTTTTTCATTATTATCGTCGAAGAGAATGCATCCTTGATTACACAATATTATCTTGTATTTTGATCTTTGATTTTGGTCAGTGCGGAAGTGTTTTCGTTACTTTATGTTTTGTTCTATGTTTGTCATTGGTAGTGCAATTCTTTTTTTTTTTTTTTGTGATTCTGTTAAGAATACTTTTAATATATTATTTCCTCACATAATATTTTCTAACCATTTTTTTTGGTATTTCAGCTACTCTTGTTAAGTGTGCCAAAGTTAAATATTTAAATTTTTATTACATGACATTGTTAATATCCATCGTTCTTCTTTTTTTGTATTTTGTTTTTTTTTTGTACCTATATGTTTTTAATAATTATCTAACCAGTCAACTGTGTCTGCAAAATTGGTTATAGATGGCCAAAAAATTTGATTTTATTAGTGGGATTGATGGACAAAGAGAAACTCTTAAGCTTGTTGTTAGGATAACTGCTTTGTGGTCTGTTAAGAACCGTGATTCTAATACCCATATTGAGATGATTTTGATGGATGAAAAGGTAAATTAAGTGTGTTTATGATACAAAAAATTTTAATCATTGAGTTTAATTAAGAAGGAAGACTTGGCTTTGTGGGAAGACAAGTTGGTTGAGGGAAAGAGTAATATTATGAACAACTTCAAAATCTCAACTAATCAAGACAATATTGTGTATGCGATCATCTTTTTAAGTTGTTGTTTATAAGAGCTACAACCATCAAAGAACACTTATTTCCTACCATTCCAATGAAGATATTTAAGTTTGAGTCTATTAAAGATATTGTTGATGGAAATTTTGCTGCTGATTTATTGATTGGTAAGTCTGTATAATTATATTTTAGACTTACTATTGTTGTTCTTTATATCGTCTGACATTCTTTTAATAATTCTATGTTTTTAAACAAGATGTTATTTTCAATTAGATGTCATTGGTGTTTTGACAATATAAGGACAAAGTCTCATTCCAAAAATGTTGTGTTTGATCTCCATGATTTGAGGTAAGTGCGATTTTTTTTAACCATATAGTCTAATTCTTCTGAATTCTTTGTTTTTTACCACAATTTTATTTATGTAACTCTATAGTTGTTAGTTGTACGTTGTGGGACTCCTACTACACCAAATTTCTAAGTACTTGGAAGAGAAATGACTCATCTGAAGTTATTGTCATCATTTTGACTCTTTGCAAGATTAAAGTTGCATCAGGTATTTAAATTGTTGTTGTTGTCTTTTTCGCTGACTTTTTTGGTATTTTAAACTTATTTACTTTTTCTGGATAGGTCCATGGCCAATTATTATTTCTAATTCATGGAATGGTTCAAAATTATTATTTCTTCAAAATGCACAAAAAATTGCAGATTTCAAGAAGTAGTGGTCGGAGTACATATTTTTAATAAACCTTTACCACATTTTCTATTATATTCTATTGTTATTTCTTGAAAAGTGTCATGTATATACATTGTAGTCGTTTTGGGAATGATTTCTATCAATATAATCAAGAGTTAACTCAAACAAGTTCCTCTACTAAATAAGTCAGAATGATCATTTTTTGTTTAAAGCTGCTGTGAAAAAGCTATCAAAGATCACAAATATGAAAGAGGTATTGTACTGTGTCCATATAAATTTCATATTTGGTATATTTATTGTTATTAGATTGTTCTTCTTATTGATTTTTTCATTTCAGGAGGTTTGTTGTGTTACGGTTGTCAGTACTGTGAAGTTCAATTTAGAGAATGATGGATAGAGTTTCCTCGCTTGTAAAAGTTGTAGGAAGAAAATGGATGCAACTAATGCTTTTAAGTATAATTTTTGTGAGTTTAGTAATGATAGACCTAGACTTAGGTAAGTAAAAGTCAGTTATTTTCGTATACCTTTAAAAGGACTCCGGTAAGTAGAAGTCAGTAATGATAAACCTGCGAATACATATATTTTCCTATACCTTTATGATACCAATACAATGTTTCAATTAAAGAAACTTTAATATGAATTTTGTAGATATAAGTTGGAAGTCAAAGTAATGGATGAATCTGGATTTGACAATTTTGTTTTGTGGGATTAAGACTGCAATGATCTTATTGGAATATCAACTGCTGATTTAAGAAAGAAAATGATTGATGTACAATTATTGTGTTTGGTTTTGTTTCTAAGAAATACTAACTTACGATATAAAAATGACATTCAAATTTAATGGTTTAATCTATTAGGAGGGTGAGGATGATCTCAAATGTTTTTCGGGAGATCTGGATGTCTTGCTAGGATCTACACTGGCTTTTAGGGTGAGTTGTGAAATGACCGAGAAATTATTACAAGCATTCAAAGTCAGCTTGACCCAAAATCGGTAAGACTTGCATGGTGAAGTTTATTTATGTTGGCTATTTTTATTTTAAATTATTTTGTTAAAATTGTAGGTTTTTGTAGATTGGAGAACAAGCAAATGAGATGTCTAAATCTGACATGGCCATAAAGTCTCAAAGTTATGTGGTTAGTTCATATAATATACATGGATCATAGTGATTGTATATTGTACTTGTCTATAACAAATTTTAACATTGTCTTTCATCATTGTATACATATGTCCATGAGTGCGACAATTGACTATGATCCTGAAGTTGATATATTTCCTACCCCTTCAAAAGCATTATCACTGGATTCTAACATTGAGTTTGAAAGACTTGAAGATATTCCATCTCGCTAAATGTCGACCACCAAAACAACCAAAACAAGGAATAATTTAATTAAGAAAGAGGAGACATAAGATGGAAGAAGTTATCGTTGTTTAACTTTTAATAATTATAAACTTATCTCCCCATTTTAAAAACTTTTTGAAATTGCAACAAATATTTTTTGTATGTGTATATTTGAAGTTATAAATCAAGATTTGTGTGATTATTTTGAATGGCCAATGTAAATGGAAAATGTAATGACCCTAGAACAATTACAACTTTGTTTTATTTCATACAGTTTATTAAGGTTAGGCTAAATTACCCTTTTGGTCCCTCTATTTGTCATGAAATTTCATTTTGGTCCTCGAGTTTTTCGTTGTCTCAATTTGGTCCTCATATTCTTAAAAATGACTCAATTTGGTCCTCACCGTTAACTTTGACCAGACAGTGTTAAAGTCAACGCCACGTGTCAATTTCTGGTTTTTTTAATTTTTTTAATTTTAATTTTTTTTAATTTTTTTTTAATTTTTAAAATTTTTTTTAAATTTTTTTTTTAAATTTTTTCTTTTTGACACGTGTCACTTCATAGTCGTGCCACGTGTCAAAGTGACTCAATTTGGTCCCTATATTTGTTTTTAGTTTCAATTTAGTCCCAATTTTTGTAAAAATGAAGCAATATTGTCCCTCCTTAGATTGAGACTCAATTTAATCTTTATATACAACTTATGATGATATTCTTAATAAAATTGACATTTTTATTAAATATTTATAGAAATATTTTTAAATAATTTTTTTTAGTTTTATTATTAAACAAAGTTAAACCCCAAACTTAATTTCAAAAATTAACAATTTTTTCATCGTATATAAAGGCATCAAGTGTATCATATTATACAAACTTGGTAAAGATTAAAAATCAAATAACTTGTCACACATAAATTTAGGAACTAAATTTCAAGTTCAAAACAAAATCAAAGTCTAATGTTATGTGTAGAATTTAAAGTTAATTTAAAATATTTATAGAAATATTTAATAAAAATGTTAATTTTAGTAAGAATATCACCATAAAATTTATAAAAAAGTAAATTTAGTGTCAATTTGAGAAAGGACAATATTGCTTCATTTTTACAAAAATTGGGATTAAATTGAAACTAAAAACAAATATAGGGACCAAATTGAGTCATTTTGACACGTGGCACGACTATGAAGTGACACGTATCAAAAAGAAAAAAATTTAAAAAAATTTTTAAAAAAATTTTAAAAATTAAAAAAAAAATTAAAAAAATTAAAATTAAAAAAATTAAAAAAACCAGAAATTGACACGTGGCGTTGACTTTAACGCCGTCTGGTCAAAGTTAACGGTGAGGACCAAATTGAGTCATTTTTAAGAATATGAGGACCAAATTGAGACAACGAAAAACTCGAGGACCAAAATGAAAGTTCATGACAAATAGAGGGACCAAAAGGGTAATTTAACCTTAAGGTTATGTGTGGACTCAAAAACTTTGTCAGTTGATTCAAAAAATTTTGTCTGTGACATGAATTCAAATATTAATATATAATTGAATGGTATGTATAATATTTATATTTAAAGATACGTTGATTACTGGTGATGTGTAATTTTTCTTATACTTGTATTGAAATGAACAAAAAATGTAGTTGTGGAATACATAATGATATTACATATTGATCATTCTAATTTTAAAATGAGATTTGTATATACTGACTTCAAAACAAATGGTTATTGCTGTAAACAATGTGTGTGTAAACGATTGTGTTTCTTTTTTTATATTCAAAAGTTATATAAACAACTATAATAAAAGCATAATATTATTTAATTACATTCATATGTTATAAATACAACCATAATTTAACTTATATTGATGTCTTATATATATATTAGTAATATGGGGAAGCAAAAATTTAATGTTTTATCAAGTATTGAACTATAAATATAAGTTTTGTTTAAAAATTACATTGTCTTTGCGTAATATCTTTCTATTATCGTCAACATAATTAATTATATTTTAATGAATAGAAAGAATGAAGTAATTAATTTTTTTAACATGATACAATAACTTTTTAGATTGGCGTGCTTTTTAATTGTTTATATATATGAGACCAATCAATAATATACTTTGGCTACAAGCAATAATGGTTAGCACCACAAAAGCAAAACGAAATTTGTGTCAAACAATGTATCTACTCAATAAAAAAAAAAATAGGATGTTAAGTGCCACAAGTTTCTGTTTATTCAAACGTTTCATGTTCAAGATTTACTATATGATTTACTTTTATTTTGTTTTTTTGGGATTAAACCATAGACTGTTAGATTGTCGAAATTAGATGTTGAGTTTGTAGTTTTTTCGTTTTGTATACATATCAAAGTTTCCATATTTAAGAAATTTATGAAGCAAATGTTTTTGTATTCTTTACTCATCAACTGTTGTTTAAAAATATGAACAAATTTTATTTTTATTAGACAAGTTACTGATTATGTAAGAAATGTATAACAATATTTGTAATCTTTCAATTTCAGGTACAAACTTTGACTGTTGTCTAATATGGAAGACGAAAACTTGGAAGCAAATGCAAATTGTGCAGATGCACGGAAGAAAGGAACTACAGATAAGAAACGCAACACAATTGAATATACAAAACATGGTAAGGGACATGAACTACAGACAAGGAATGCAACACCATTGTTTGATTTGTCGATAAAATTCATTAATCAAGAAAGTTGACCACCAAATGGTTTACAAGGATTTTCGTATTGTAACCCAAATCATAGAAGAGTACAATATATTTCAAATAGTTGCTTAAACATAAATTCGCATGGCATAAATCTTGATGAAAGATTTCAAGAGGCTGCTCTACACCATATACAAGTTGGACTACCACGTGCACTAAACATAGTAATGTTGTTATAAATCATTCAACTAAAATTGAAGAAATCAATGGTCTTTTGAAGCACATCAAAATACTAGCTTTGTCAATGATTTTCTTAATCCAACAATGTCGACAGAAAGTAGAGGTAGCTTAAAATTAAGACTTATTGTTATAGTATATGCCTATATTTATTAAATGGATGAACAAAGTCAGTCAATATTAGATAACAAATGTTTACTTCGTATTACTAATTACTTTATTTGGCCTGATTATAAATGATGCACCACATATTACACTACCCGATGAAGAGGAAGAACATGAATACAAGATGACAATCATTTCCCTTCATTCTCAATGTCAAGATATGACACAAATATCTAAAAACTTTATCCTTTTATGAATATACTTTGTTTACTAACATGTGTTTCATTATGCACAACATATGAAGATATAGGAGATCCAATATTCATATGTACAAAATGTAAAGTTTATACGTGGCACCAGGAGAGGATCGAGAAACATAAACATCAATCAAATCCAAAAATTCAACAATGTTGTGGAAATGGTAAATTTTAGTTACCACTGTCGAAAGAAGCGCCAACTGTTTTGCAAACACTTTTATTGGATACTGATTCAAAGGAGAGCAAGAATTACCAAAAACATATAAGGACATATAACATGATGTTTGTGTTTACTTCATCTGAAGCAAAATTTGATAATACTTTTAACAATGATAATTGTAACACCTGGGAAAAGTTAGACTAAAGGAAAACACATGAAAAAAATAATGGCTTGATTAATATTGTTGATTTATTTAATTTAATTAGGTTATTGAATTATGAAATATGAAATAATTATTATTTGAGTGATTTAAGTTATTATTGTATTTATAATAATTATTTAAGCGATATAAGTTATTGTTTTATTTATTTTAAATTTTAATATTATATTTAATGTAGCGAATATGTGTATATAATTAAGTGGTGCGTATTATAAAATGAGAAAGCAATTGGCCTGGTGGTTGGAGTGTGTAATCAAGGTGTGGAGGTCCGTGGATTCAAATTTGTTTATCCTCTTATAGTGGGTTTCAAATATTTTATTTAACTAATTAATTATGGTGGATGAACAATATAAGTTTATGTTCTATTCGTGCCCAATATGTATTGAGAAAGCATTTGGTATAATGGTTGGTGTATATATGTGGTGTGACGTGGTGCTTGAGTTCTAACCATGCGCAACATATAATTTTTTAGGTTTATTTTATTTTTTTTCTCTCTTCTTTATGGTGGGGCAAACAAAACTCTTTCAAATAATTTTCTCTCTCCTTATTCACGATAATGGTGCAGGGATTGTTGCATTATAGTTTTTGGTCCATTAGAGTTTGTTGCCACTGCCACATTTTTCTTAGTGATATAAAAACGTTACTCCTCCATTCTTTTTCCTCTGTTAAGATTTAAAAAAAAAAACGGTTGCTGCCATATAGTTTTGAAAAATATAAACAGAAAAGGCTAGGAATAATAGAAGATAAAATTTAGTTTTAAACATGAGGGTTTTGGAGAGGGAGAGAACGAGAAATTAGAGAGAAAGAGACCGAGAGAAGCCATGCATAAGTGAAAGGAGGCAGCAAAGTAGATGTTTGGAAGAACTTCACGAGGTAGGGGAATGTGTGATGCTAGCCATGGATGCATGTGTTTTCATTGCTTTCATGTAAATGAATGGGTGAGGATTTGGTGAGGTGTGGTGCAGTGAGGTTCTAGTGAGAAAATGTTGTGAAAGAGAGAAGCAAGTGGTGAGTGCAGTAAAGGGTGGTATATGTGGGTTATGTGTGTGCACTGAAGTGAAAATAGTGAGTGAAGTGAGGGATGAGCATGGTTGTGTGTGTTACGTGAAGTTGGTGCTAGTGTAGTGGAGTGTGGGTGCATGTATGATGCATGTTAGGGGTTGTGAGTGAGAGGGTTTCAATGATGTGGGCCATGGGTGCGTGAGTTGTAGGTGTGGTGAGTGCGTGCGGGTTAGGTGCGTGAGGGTTAGGTGCGTGAGTATTCAGTGTGAGAGTATTAAGTGTGGTTTGAGTGTGAGTGAGTGAAATAAATTAAAGGTGCAGGTTTGGGGTCCACATGTAAATACACTTCCTTTCTCCTAGTTTCTTTTTCCTTCAAGCATATAATTATTGTAAGTTTTATTTTGGCATTTTACGTGGATCACGGTGCAGTGCATAAGGTTTAACTTTGGAATAGGTGTTCTTGAAATATTTGGTTGGTGCATGTGTGCGTGAGTGCAACATTTTGTTCCTTTTCTAATTTTCTTTCATGAAAATGCATGGGTTACGTGAATTCAGGGGTACATGGTTTCTTGGCTATATTTCATATATATTTTAATGTTGGTGGTGTGGGTAGCTCTTTGGTTTTTAAAACATGTTTTATACACCCCATTGTTGTTAGATGACATGCTTGGAGTTGTTTTCTTATTCTTTTTGGTTTTTTTGAAAGTTATTGTTTGGCTTGATAATATTAAATAATGTTATGATATTGTTTGGTTATCTATACTTATTAGTGTGACCTTACTTGATTTGAATTACATATGTTTTCATGGGTTGCATGGTATGGAGTTTAAGTGATGGTTTCAGGATAATTACTTATGTGATGTTATGCCTATGTTTGAATGAATATCGTTCGTTGAGTTTTTTGCTTGAATATGTTGTTTGGTAAGTTGATTGGCTTTGATGGAACTTTATTTTCCATGCATGATGTGTTACTTTGTTGGCAATATGACATTCTCATGTGTTAAATGTTGGGAGTGTTTTGCCTTGCTTGAAAGCTCTTGGTGGAATTAAATGTTGTGTGAGGTTTTCTGTACCTAGGAACCCAGTGAAGACTCTTTCGCATGTGTGAAGCAGTGGGAATGGGAAAGATGTTTCTCCTTATTTCGGCTCGTTGCGAGTATAGTGCCTGATATGCGAGGCATCGACGTTTTTACTCATAATTCCTTGAGGAATAAGGGAGACAGTCTGGCTGCGATAGTGGGACACATCGAACCATCTGTTCTAGGAAACTAGATGTTGTTGTGGGGTAAGCGGTCGCGGAAAACCAAAGCTTGATTCTGATCACTACGTTTGAAAATTTTAGATGAATGTGAAGCTATGTTTGGTTTGGTATGATTATTTGGATTTTGGGGGATTTGTGTTCAAACCAAGGATTGATTGTGATTATAATGCTTAAGTGTTACTTGAATGGATTAGGTGTTGAGTATTATTGGACATATTTTATTTACAAATTTCTTTTATATATATCAATGTTTATGGTTAGCTTACCCCTATTTGTTTGTTTGTGTGTTTGTTGTGTGTGCGATGATCGTATAACATGTGTATTATATGAGAGCAAATGATATTGCAGATAATCTTGGCATGGAGTAGATTGACGAGAGGCTGGGGTGGACTCGGGAGTTTTTTATAAGTTATTTAGTTGTTTTAAACAAGATATTAAAAACTATGTAATTTTCTTTTGTTTGCAATTGTTATTTGAATTTTTAGCCAAAGTGACGTTTTGGACTATGTAATTTAAATCAAATTAAAATTTTTTCATGACTTTTTCGTCAAACGCGTTCATTTCCTAATTTTTCATGACATCTCAAAAATTGGGGTGTTACAATAATGGTCCTCCAAATTTACACATTTATGGGCAATCTTGTCACAAAATAGGGAGTCTTTTGCCTTTGCCAAGTGGGGCACCAAAGTTTGTCAAACTATATATTTATGATAATGACAATGAAATTCATAACAGGATACAATCTTTAAGGTAAATTTGTTTACTTATACCATGCATGATATTGTTTTTAACACTTAGTTATTGACGGTACCACCTTTTCATAGAAACCAAACTAGCATTGATGTTGCAATTGTAAAAAATTTAACCAAGATGCTAGTTGATTTCAATGTTCATTGTAAATCCTTTAGAATGACAATGGATGAGTACAAAGACCACTCATATGATGATCTGAAGTTGAGAGTCATTGCAGATAGAAACAAAGATGGGAGGGTATACAACATTCCTAATATGTCAAAAGTAGCAACTCTTATTGTTGGTGATGTTGACACAACGTCTCCTAGAGACATTATTATGGAAAACAGATCCAGGAAAGTCCAAAAAATAAATGAGCTACTTACAAGTTATTTAGGATATCAATATCCTTTACTATTACCCTATGGTGAGGATGGGTACAAACACGATGTTAGTCATTGTGACAGGATGCTACCTAGAAACCTTAAAAGAAATCGGTTGACAATTAAGGAAAGGTTTTGTTTTAGAATACAAACAAGGCATTGTGAAGCATTAGAATAGCCATTTGCAGTAATTTGGATTTCCATACCTGTTTGTCACATTCACATGTAGTCCAAAAGGGCCATAAATAGTTAGGTTACTCAAGCCAAATAAACTTTTCGCAACTAACTGGCCAGATATAATTGCTAGAGTCTTTAGATTAAATTTGAAGAACTTCTATCAGACATAACAAAGAAACATTTGCTCGACAAGGCTATAGCATATAAATATTACAAACCTTCTACAACATGTATTTAATGGTAAAAGAAAAGTGGAAACCACCTAAAAATCCATAAACAACAACAATTTCAAAAACTTACATGTTAGAACCAAAAATATGCACTAAAATAAGCTAACACTATGCACTAGTATGTCCAAAATTAGGTAACTTTTATTCACTGCATAGTATGTTCAATTTTGAATTTTAGCATTCAATTCACATCTATTAAGCTAACACTATGCACTAGTATGTCCAAAATAAGGTAACTTTTATTCACTACATAGTATGTTCAATTTTTACTTTTAGCATTCAATTCACATCTTTTTAATGGTAAAAGAAAAGTGGAAACCATCTAAAAGTCCACAAATAGCAACAATTTCAAAATCTTACTTGTTAGAACCAAAAATATGCACTAGAATAAGCTAACACTATGCACTAGTATGTCCAAAATTAACTTTTATTCACTGCATAGTATGTTCAATTTTGATTTTTAACATTCAATTCACATCTATTAAGCTGCATCTAAATCATAAAATCATCAAAATATATGTTGAATTACATCAGAATTTAAAATCAAGAGGAAAATTTTGATGTTAAAGTTGGTTTGGGCTAGTTTGCTATCAAATTTAGTCCAACCAGTGATTGAGTTTCTGTTATTCAAGCATTGTTTTTATATCATTCTAGAAAGTTTATTTGGAGATTAGAAACATGTCAGAACACTCAATTATGCCATTCCATGCTTTTTACAAATTTTGACCCATTGAGCACATTTTGGGCTATTTACACAAACTAGAATTGGAATTTTATTCTACAACCGTTCTTTCAATAAATTAACTATTTTAGGAGTCCATTACCATCATATTAACCATATCAGATTCTAGGATCATGCATTAATACATAACTAGTTCACTTTGTTTTGTTGAAAATTATGGTTTGGATAGTGAGTTTGTGCATTGGTGATTGTTGGAGTGTTCTGAAAATTTAGCTAAGTTTTTTTAGTGTATTAAAACTTGTTCATAACATTTACAATCACGAAATCCAGTTCCCTTGTTCATATACATGACTTTACCCAATCTTAGAAGCTAATTTGCATTCATTTAGGTTCTATTAGCCATTTTCTAATTTCCTCCATATTATGTTCATTTCTTTATATTATGTTCATTTCTTTGTTTCTATATTCAATTTCCATCATATTATATTTGTTCAACTGCTAAAAACACCATTTCATTCATATCATTCAATTAAACCACATGAATTTTGCACTTAAACCATAAGCTCTCAAAACTAAAAGTCAATATCTTTGTTGTCAATTGAGGTTTAATGGGAAGGCTTTGCATTTTCTACATATTTGACTATGTTTCTACATTGGGTTTAAAAGGTGGTTTTGTGATTCCAACCACGTTGCATAGGTTCTTTATAAGTAATTTCTCTTTATTCCAATGGACTTGTTATATGCTATTTCTAGGCAAAAGTCATAATTGACTTGTAGGCTTCCATTGTCTAATTAAGGGAGAATCTAAATAATCAAAGAATTATTTAAATGTTTTCAGTTGTTTTCTTTAATTTTCATATACTTTTTTTTTCTTTGCATAATATTTTCTCATGTATACATTATCTCTAGTATATAGGACTTAAACCTCACAAGCTTCAAAGCAAAAATCACATTGAGATAGGAAATAACGAGAACAACTTACTCAACACATAAAGAAGTGATCAAAAACCAAAATTAGATGGTAAAATAAGCAACTCACATTTAGGTTGAAGGCTTCAACAGAGAAGCCTCACCACCAATCAACAAGCCTACTCAAAAACACCTACATTGGCAAAAATCAAAACTAATAAAACAGTTAAAGATACCAAGTAAAAAATATGGGGACTAAAAACATACTTAACCCAAAATAGAATTAAGGACACTTTTATAATGCAAACGCAAATCCATACAAACACTAGGGTTCCACCAAAAATCCGGCAAATCATCCGGGCACAATTACAATTGAAATTGCAGGAGTTAGGTATTACTGTATTGTGCTTAGGGGAGAATGAGGGGAGGGATGCAACAAATCAGGACTTGTGGCGAATGAATGAGGGTGACTTTGGGGAAGAAATAAAAAAATTTGTGGGGGTGGCGGATGGCAGCAAGAACGTCACGGACGACGGCAATGGCTTGAAGAGGAAAACTTCATGGCAACACGGGCTGCACCAAAATGATTCCCTTAAGCTATTAGCAACATTACGCTCTCGTGGGGACAACAGTGGATTTAGTGCAATCTACGATGGATCAGAAACGAGGTTGGAGGAGTTTTTTTGTAGTATATGTGTTTTGGGGAGAAAGAGGGAAGTGAATTTGAAGTTTTAAATAAATTCATTATGCTCACTTAGCGACAGATAATTTCATCGCCATATTTCTCATCCTCTATTACCGACAAATTATTTTGTCGCCATATTTCTTGTCCTATATTAACAAATGACTATTCCATCAGTACATGCACACCATAATCAGTCGGTAAATCCGTTGGTAATTAATATTTATCGATGGATAAATCCATTGGTAAGTTCAGTTTCACAATCCGTCGGAACATTTGTCGGTAAATCTCAATTACTGACAGATATATATTCGTCGAAAAATACCCGTCAATAATTTAATATTTTCTTGTAGTGGACGAACGTCAAGCTGAAGTGGTTTGGGCCAATGGTCGAACTGAGTTGGCGTAGGCCAAGCCGATTTTACCGGGGCCACAAGTCAAGCTGAGTCAGCCCATGTCAATGGTCAAGTCGAGTTGGCTCGCAAATGTTTCATTTGTGACAAATACTACTTTCCCTATTCTCTAAGATTGGACACGCAAATGTCTCTTGTAATGCCTATGTAAGTCTGACATACCTTACCAAATCTCTTGCACTAAGAATTCATCAAAAGTTGCATTAAGAACCAGAATAGTGGCGGACAAACACATAATCTCATTTATGGTAAATTGTAATATTTGCTTTGATTTGATTATTTAGGCTACTGAAATCCTTTGTCTATGACTTTCTAACAACTAGATCATGCTTTAAGGCGTACTCCAAGATAAGTATTAAGCACAAACCAAATAAATGAAAATCATAAACATTTATAGACCAACTGCATAAAAGAGAACATAAGAAAATAAAACACATAACAAAGTTGTAAAGATGATCAAGTCAATCATGGGCTTTCTATATTATTCACATGGGCTAAAGAAATCTCTAAAATATGAGATGAGGCATGAAGGAAGTAGTCTAGATTTAAATTGGGCCATTGTTTAGGCTTTGCTTTCAATAAAAAGCTAGAACACTTTTTGAGATCAATTGGGCCGAGCCCAATTTGCTACCTGTAAGACTCGGGAAAAATTAGACTAAAGGGAAACGCATAGGAAACATTAATTGCTTGATTAATATTGTTGAATTATTTAATTTAATTAGGTTATAAATTTATTAAATGTGGAATAATTATTATTTGAGTGATTTAAGTGATGGTTGTATTTTATTTAATTAAATGAGTGATTAAAGTTGCTATCTATTTAATTTAAGGAATTATGGTTTGTGGGGTATAAGTGTTTTAATACATATAATGTCAGTGATGGCATGTAGTTTAGTGGTGGAAATTGTGTGTAATGCACATAGGTGTGGGGTTCGAACCTGGTTGGTGTGTGTTGGTTTTAAAATAATTTTTTATCCTTTAAGGGGTGGGGCCCACAAAACGTGAATTTAGCTTCACTTTCTCAATTGTACACACGCTTCATATATATATATATATATATATATATATATATATATATTATAATTTCTATCTTTTATTTTTTTTCCTATGTCTTTTGAATTGTGATTTAAAATATGATAACAGTCAAGAAAAATTAAATTTAAAACAAAGGATATTAACAGAAAAGATTTGGAGTGAGAGGAGTATATAGGTTAAAAGTTAGGGTTTTAGAAGGAGGAGAGAGATTGAAACAAGAGCAGAGAAATTGAGAGTTGAAGGCTACAGGAGAGGGAAAGAAGCAATCCAGGTAGGGGAAGCCAACCTTATTTTCTTCTCTTGTTTTCTTGTTGCTTGATGAATGAAGTTGACCATGTTTCCTTCTTTTATCTTTGCTCAATAATGAAACCTTTTTGAAACCTTGCCATGCATGTTTTTTTTGCTAAATGGAGCAGTGCATGGAATTTAAATGGTTGGGTGCAGTTGTGTTCTTTCAATTTCTATGCACATTGTTGATTTGAATTTCTTTTCAAATAGTGATGCATATTTCTTTTGAATAGTCATTCTAAATTGGTGGGGCTACTTAGTTTTATTTTAACTTGCTATAGTTTTTTAGTTTCATTATACCATGAAACACTTCTCTTTAGGGCTCACATAATGCATTAAAAGTGTGAAATATACTTATTCGGTTGGTGGTAGGGAAATCTTGATTTCCATTTGCATCCATACATTTAGTGTTTGAAGCTTTTTAATTTTAACGTGAAGTACTACGGGATTTAGGTTCTTGATTGGATTAATTTTTTTTTTCTTTTTTTTCTTTTCATTCTATAGGACTTCTCTTTTCCTTTTCGCCATGGTGCAAGTTTTCTTTTATTTTCACGCCAATTGCAAAGTTTTCATCTTAAAAGCATATGGTGTGGTGCTACCCATTTTCCTGCACTGCACACTTTTCGTAAAATGAAGGTTCTTACTTCATTAACCGTTGGATCAAGCCAAAATGTTAACAGCTGATCCTTAACACATAGTTATTGACTTTGACTGGTCCAATCTTGAATCAGAGCTCTGTAGTGAGATCATTGTTTATCGCAAGGTTCTTGTAGTTTGGTTGTTGACAACATTGACCTTTGTTGCTTGTTTGGTGCATAACTTTCTCTATTGTTAATCAATTAAGTTGGTTATTATTGCATTTGATTCTTGATTCAATCATCTTTAATTTGAATATAAATACATAATTTTTGGAGTTTTACACAAGTTGCAGTTTTATTTCTAAAATTCCAAATCGTTTGCATAATGTGTTGTTAAGTTGGATTGGATAAAAAATATAAGAATTAATTATTTTCTGAGAGAGAGATGTAAGTGAGGATGTTGAGGCATGAAGGTGTGCAAGGTTGTGATTCACGGTAGGAGAGTGACGTGAATAAATGGGTTATGTGATTGGTGGTTTTTCTTGGTTTGTATAGGTTGCATGGTTATGTAGTTTAAGTGGTGGTTTGAGGATAATTACTTGTGTGTGATGTTATACTGTGTTTGAATGAATGTCACTCATTAGGTTCGTTTTATGAATGTATTATTTGAAAAGTTGATTGGTTTATCCTATGGAATTTTATTTACCATGCATGAGGTGATGGTGAGTACTTTGTTGGCAATATGAAATTATCATGTGTTGCATGTTGAGAGTGTTTTGCCTTGCTTGAAAGCTCTTGGTGGAATTTAATGAAGATTTTCGACGAATGTGATGCTATGTTTGGTTTAGTATGATTGTTTGGATTTGGGGTTTGTGTGTTCAAACCAAGGATGGATTGTGATCATAAAGTTTCTGTGTTAATTGAATGCGACGTTGAGTATTATTGTTTATGGTTTCCTTACCCCTATTTGTTAGTATGTGTGTTTGTTGCATGTGTGATGATCGTATAACGTGTGCATTATACGAGAGCAGATGGTAATGCAGATGTTTCTAACACAAAGTAGATTGCAGAGAGAATGGAATGGACTCGGGGGTTTATTATTTCTTTAGTTGATTTCAATCAAACAGTAAAGACTATGAAAAATTCTTTTGTTTTTTAGTATTTAATGGGAACTTTGTTTTTTTAATATTACTATTATTAATGGAAGTTTTGGACTACCTATTTATATTTAAATTATAATGTGTTTTTAAGTGCCTTTTTGTGATATAATTGTTTTACTTTTAAATAAAATGAGCAATGATAGCTTCTCGTGACATCCTAAATTTGGGGTGTTACACTACCTTTGGCTGAGAATTGCTTGAGTGACTCTCCATTTGAATGCAAGCAAAGCATGAACTAAGCAAGGAGAATGTGATGGTAGCATGGTGCGTGTGACTTGGGCAAGGAGAGTGTGATATGCCACTTGGCATCATCAAGACTCATCTACTACATCACATGGTCTCCATTAAGCTTCTTCTCTAAGCTACATTTGCATTTCATCTTTATTGCATTTTCTCTTCATTTGGCCGGCCATGTGCCTATAAATAGAGCCACTCAACTAGTGTTAAGATCACTCCACACTTCTATTAATTTGAGAGCATACATGGCTAATCTTCTCCTTCATCTCCTCTAGCTACCTTCCACACCATAGCACCATTTCTACTCTTCATCTTCACCAAAAACATCCATTGCCGAGAGCTTTTCTTGTTCATATCATCAATTCCGCTGCACTTTATCTTCTTCTTGCTATCGTCCATGGATTTCCTTCCAATTCTCCATCAAGGACGTCTATCCTCTTCCAATCAGCAAGTACTTCCACATATGCAATTAATCTAGAATATGTATTAAAACAAGAATAGAATACAATAGTGAAGGAAACAAATTGTATTGAATAGTGGAATTCACAAAGAGTTAAGAATATGTTACACCCAATCCCCACGAATAAGGGAGTTAGCTACTCCTTAACATTCTAAATACTAGAATAATGATGAAGATGAATGCCTCCAGCCTTCAAAATGCACCTCTACCTTCTCTCCTTTTAGGTAAAGTGTCATTCTCTTTAAAAGAATTAGTTTTCCCTCTCTCCCCTAAAAGGAGGTTTCGCCAAAAGGAGAATTTTATTCTCCAAAAGGGGTATCCTTTGACCTCTGTGAAGCCCCTTATTTGTAGATTTTTTTGACACCGACAACTCATTGGCCGACTTCACTCGTTGGGCAAGTTACATACAATTTGTTGGCAAAATGACCTTCGATGGGCAAGTGGCTCGAATTAGACTGGGCCTATAGTTTTGTACTTGATTTTGTATTGGAGTAACCAACTTTATCAATATCTCCTCCTTGTGATAACTTTGATAATCAAATTCTGTTGATATTCTTCTTAATTTCTTTGTTATTTCCACTTTTCTACAAAATATTAAATATGTAAAATCTTTTCCAATTTTATTAAATAAAGCCTAAAATATCAGATAATAATAAAATAACAATAAAAGATAAAAATAAACAAAATATATAATATGATAATACCAATTATCAATCTTAAAGAAGATTTATTTGAAGAAAATCCAAAAAGCTTATTGAATATCTGATTATCCATATAAGGAAGTTTTTCAAATTCCTTTTTGATTGATTATTCTAAATATTGTCATATGAATGTCAACCAATCTCGAAAAAGGAAAACATCTATAGATTGAAAACTGCAGGAGAATCTCTAGAAGATTGAAGCCCCAAGGTTACAATAATTGAAATTCAGTTTTTGAATGGTTGAAAAGGAAAAACTAATAATTCACAAGATGATTGAGGTTGTCCCAACCAAATTAAACAGATAAATATAGTACTCAGGAGTTAACCCAAGTTTGTCTCCCAGTAACCATTGTTTTCAATCAAAGCAATCCATATTCAAACACAACAAAAAGGGGGGATGGGTTTGGCATATTCAAATTCAAATTCCAGAATTATAAACAATGGTTTTGAAAATTTTAATAAAACAGATTAAAAATAATATTGACTTCCTTGAATTCAAATGCGGTTTCAATTATCATAGGTCATAAAATTAGGGTTCTAATATCACCCAATCCACTCATTCAAAACCCACTAAGTGAAGGCTTCTCAAGGTTGTAATGGGGTTGAGGACAAGGTGTGGAACATATGGATAAGTAGCTAAGCAACAAAGGAAACATAGGAGCAATGGGGAATAAGTCTCAATCAAGCATGAAAGTAATCCCAAACACCAACACTTCCAAATTCGGTTCTCACACAATGCTCAAATCCAAACTCCTTTTATTTCTTTTCTTTGTTTTCTTTTCTTTTCTTTTCTCTTTGTTTTCTCTCTTTTTTTATACAAAGAACATTCAAAGAAACAACAATTTTGAAATCCCACCTAGGTATACAAATGAGCAATTCCAAGAACCAATAACAAGTGTGTGCATAACCACACTTATTATGCGCGACCACACTTAATTGAGTACCCATTCCCAAAATAATTCCGAAGCTCCAAAATTTCCTAAGGTTGGAAGAATCATGGTTTTTCAGGCTAAGGGCTTGTAATGAGCTATAAATCAATGAAAAAAGGTATGCAGGCTCAAAAAGGGCTATCAATGGAAACAGTCCAAGGTAGGCTCATCAAAATAAAATTGCCTAAATCATATCCAAACATGCATGTGAATCAGAAATGCATCAGAAAGAGTCAAGCCAAGGCCACTATGCAAGCATTCAAGAGGCATGTATCACACAACAAAGAACAGAGAGTGGCTCAAATCCTCACACAGGGTAAAACAATTCAAAAGGAACTTGACATGCAAAGAGAAATCAAGAATATCAGTCCACAGAACAACTAACAACTCATCCTCCAAAAGTGAGGGAAGTGTCTCAAACATAAAACAAAAACATAACACAAATTAACAAAAAGGAAACAAACAAAAGGAAACAACAACAGACAAACTCCCCCTCACACTTAAAGTACACATTGTCTCAATCTGACTCAAACACAATTTCAAACAATCAAACATCAGTAGATGGACCTAGACACGTGCAATAAAAGTAAGGAAGGAGAAAGAAAACTCTTTGAATCATGGCGAAACAAAAGTGGGGTCAAGTAGGGAAGTCTCCTCTACAACAATATCCACCAAGGCAGGGTTGCTGAGAAATGGCTTTAGACAATGCCCATTCACTTTGAAGCTCTTATCAGTGGATTGGATGTTGATCACAACTGCACCATAAGGATAAACATTAGTGACAATGAAAAGAACAATTTACTTTGACCTCAACTTACCAGCCATGAGTCCAAGTTTGGAGTTATACAATAACACTTGTTGACCAACAACAAACTCCTTTCTCGTTATGGCACTATCACGAAATCTCTTGGTTTTGTCTTTGTAGAACATAGAGTTTTGATATGCTTCCAAACATATCTCATATAACTCATTCAGCTGCAACTTTCTTTCCTCCCCAGCTTGATCAAGTGAGAAGTTGCATGATTTGACAGCCTAGTAGGCTCGGTGCTCTATCTCCACTGGAAGGTGGCATGGCTTACCAAAGACATCCCTATAGGTGCCTTGTAAGCAGTCCTGTGAGCCCAAAGAGCGTCCTCAAGTTCTTTTGCTCAAATTCTTCCTGTTAGTTGTACAATCTTCTCCAAGATTCGCTTAATCTCCTTGTTTGAGATCTCGGCTTGCCCGTTAGTCTGGGGGTGATATGGTGTAGAAATCTTGTGCACAACTTTCAAAGCAAAGCCCCCATGGATCTATTGCAAAAATTGGTGCCCTGGTCACTATTGATAGCTCTAGGAACTCCAAACTTACAAAATATGTGAGACCTAACAAAGTACACAACAATTCGAGCATCATTAGTTTTGGTGGCTTTGACTTCCACCCATTTTGAAACATAATCAATAACAAGCAAGATGTAAGTGAAACCAAAAGAGATAGGGAAAGGGCCCATGAAATCTATACCCCAGACATCAAAGACCTTACAAAATAACATGGGTTGTTGAGGCATTTGTTGCCTCCAAGAAATGGCACCTCCTGCTCGTTGGCATTGCTCATACGTGCTACAAATCCTCCACGCATCCTTAAAGATGCTGAGCCAATAAAATCCGATCTAGCACCTTGCGAGTTGTCCTCTGTGTGCCAAGATGAAAACTAGGTGTAGATGAATGACAAAATCTAAGGATTGAGTCAATCTCATGGTCCAGAATGCATCTCCTGGTAATCTGATCACTGCACATCTTCCACAAATAGGCATCATCCCAAATATAATACGTAGCATCGCTCTTAAGTTTATCACATTGAGCTCTAGATGCTAAGGGAGGAAAAACAGAAGCAACAAGATAATTCACAATATTAGCAAACCATAGGAAGAGAAAAGAAGAAAGTGTCAACAAACTCTCATCGGGAAAATCATCTCGGATCGGTGAAGCATCATCAGCAGACCTCTCAATCCTGCTCAGGTAGCCTGCAACCAAGTTTTGTGTTCTGCTCCTATCACAGATCTCCAAATCAAATTTCTGAAGCCAGAGCATCCATCTAATCATCCGAGCTTGGATTCTGCCTTTTTCAACAGGTACTTAAAAGTTGCATGGTCAGTAAACACAACAACAGGAGAACCAAGCAAATAAGATCTAAACTTTTCAAGTGCAAAAACAACCATAAGAAGTTCCTTCTCTGTTGTGGTGTAGTTTGCTTGGGCAACATCCAATGTCCTAGAGGCGTAGTAGATTACCCTCGGCTTCTTGTCAATCCTTTGAGCCAGAACAGCCCCCAATGCATAATTGGATTCATCGCACATCAGCTCGAACAGGGTTGTCCAATTGGGCGCCTGAATGATCGGAGTGGTGGTCAGAGCCATCTTGAGGCAATCAAAAGCCTCTTTGCATCCTTCATCAAATATGAAGTCAACATCCTTTTGCAACAACCTTGACAGTGGAAGGGCCTTCTTACTGAAGTCTTGGATGAAGCGTCTATAGAACCCTACATGGCCAAGAAAAGAACAAACCTCTCGCATCGAAGAGGGGTAAGACAATTGTGAAATAACTGAAATCTTTGCAAGGTCAACTTCAATGCCCTTACTCGAAATTATATGCCCCAAAACTATGCCTTGTTCTACCATGAGATGACATTTTTCAAAATTGAGAGCAAGGTTAGATTGGATGCACCTATTCAAAACTTTGTCCAAACTGTCTAAACATGCATCAAAGGAGGATCCATGAACAGTAAAATCATCCATAAACACCTCTATGTAATTTTCAAGAACATCACTGAAAATGCTAAGCATGCATCGCTGGAATGTGCCAGGGGCATTGCATAAGCCAAACAACATCCTCTTATAGGCAAAAGTGCCAAAGGGACAGGTGAATGTGGTTTTCTCTTAATCCTCAAGAGCAATATGAATTTGAAAGTAACCAGAAAAATCATCAAGAAAGCAATAGTGGGACTTACATGCCAAGCGCTCAAGCATCTGATCAATAAAAGGCAGGGGGAAGTGGTCTTTCCTGGTTTCTTGATTTAGCCTTCTGTAGTCGATACAAACTCTCCAACTGTTTTGCACTCTTGTTGGAATTAGCTCCTCTTTCTCATTCTTGACCACAGTGAGGCCTATCTTTTTAGGAACAACATGGATGGGGTTGACCCACTGACTATCTGAAATTGGGTAGATGATCCCAACTTATAGAAGCTTGGTCACCTCCTTCTTGACAACATCTGAGATCACAGGGTTGAGTCGCCTTTGTGGCTGTCTCACTGGCTTTGCTCCATCTTCCAATAATATCCTGTGCATGCATGTTGATGGGCTAATACCAGGAATGTCAATCAATGTCCATCCAATCGCCTTCTTGTGCTTTTTAAGAACATACAACAACCTCTGCTCTTGTTAAGCAGTGAGGGAGGTGGAAATGATGACGGACAGTTTGTCCTCCTCTAAGTAGACATACTTGAGGTTGTCTGGCAGGGGTTTCAACTTTGGAGTGCTGGATGCTAGCTGAATATCAGGAACCAGAGGGAAGGGAGAAATGGGTTCCACAACATGTACCTCAACATAACAATCAGATGTATATGTACTTCCTGCAACATCGTTAGTGCATTCTGGCCGTGTAACATCAAAATCAATAGGTACAACACTCAAAGAGTTAAACTCAGCAGATTGAACATTATCTACATCATCTTCAGAATCAGAATCATAATATGAATCACAATCAACAACAATGCATGCAAATTCAGACACAAATGCCTATTTCATGCAATGCAAAGGGTGGAAATCAGAAATATGTCCATCAACAGCATCATCAATAATATCGACATGAAAAACAGAGTGATCCTCAAAAGGATGTTTCATGTTATCCAGAATATTAAAATGCACCACAATATCATCAAACTCCATGGACAAAGTACTTGCATGGACATCAATCTTGGTTCGTGCAGTTTTCAAAAATGGTCTACCTAAAATGATTGGTGCAGAACCATGTGAAAATCCCTCTTCCATATAAAGAATGTAAAAATCAGCAAGGAAAATCAATTCACCAACACGAACCAAAATATCATCAACTAAACCTGCAGGGTGGGCAACACTTCTATTTGCCAACTGAATCACCACACCCATAGGTTGCAAGGGTCCAAGAGAAAGAGATTTAGAAATAGACAAAGACGCATTACATTTATTGAAGCACCAAGATCAAGCATTGCATTTTCAAATTTATAGTTACCCATGATGCAAGGTACAAAAAATGTACCTGGGTCCTTGCATTTCTTAGGAATCTGAGGAACATATTTACCTATCAAGTTGTCTTAGAAGTAGGGAGAAAATTTTAAGTCAAAACAAGCACCATAGCTACCAGAACAAAAATCCACAAGTTAAATGCCAGAATTCGACACTATTTGTGTACTATTCACTACTCTAAAAATGAAAGCATTCATGTGTCGCGACATTATTCACTCTACAACACAAACAACAGGCACACTACACAAAAACACACAGAAACATTATCACAATCAACATATACCAACTCAACCACACTTGAATTACACACACACACACACGAAAACATTGAAATTTTACTTCGAACAAAACTATTGGTCCCCAGCAACAACACCAAATTTGATAGAGGTCGTACCCCACCAAATTAAAACAAATAAATTTCAGTATATGAAAGTTGAACCAAGTTGTCTCCCAATGACCAATGTTCTTGTTCAAAGCTTTAATTTTCAGATTCAAACACAACAACATTATAACACAAAGAGAGGGTTGATAGATTCACAAAATTATAGAGAAATTTAACAGTTATATGAAAACGCAATGATCCTTGATTCATATGAAAGTCCACCAATCACAGATTACCAAATTAATTGTTCTATTCAAATTTTCTCTCATGAATCCTAAGCAATCAACTAAGCAAAAATTACCATGGATTCATTATGTCATTAAGCACAACAAGTTTCAAGTAGTTAACACCCACAAATTGAAGCAAGTTGTGACAGAACCATAAACATTAAGCATGAATGTGAGCCATTAATGTGCACACACGAATTTGAGATTTAAGCATGCATAAAAACGAAAAGTACCTCCATGGACACCCACCAAAGCTAGTGCAAAAACGTCAAAAACGAAAAGTACCTCCATGGACACCCACCAAAGCTTGAGAACGTGAAAATGGAGGTTGGAGAAGAAGTTATGCGGTTGCTGGATGCTAAAAGACCTAATTCTCGTGGTCAAATCAATTTGGCCACTAGTATTTACAAAAATGTCATTTTGCCACTCAGAATTACAAAAATGTCACTACTAGGCCTCAAATGTTGCCCATTCACTTATATGATGTGGAAATGATGTGGCAATGATGTGGCAACTCTTTTCAACTGAATATTAATGTCCAAGCTCTAAAATTTGCTTCACCTAAATACCTAGAAGTAATTAAGAACGAAAATTAGGCCAAATAATGTGAAAGTAACGCAAATTCCGAACAGTAACCCAATAAAGCCTAATAGATGAAAACACAATAAAGATAAACAATTAAACACTAAAAAACTATCAAATGGGTACACAAAGGCTAGTGGAATGTAGGAAAATAATGACTCATCATTGATCCATGCATTTGGTACCAAAACACAATAATTTAACTTGACGTCATGTTCCCATACTTGCCCAAAACCCATCATGATCATGCAACACTCGATCATTGTGATATCATCAATAGTGTCCTTTTTCACGCCCTTGTAACATTATACATCCAGGCTAACATATATAGATTTATATATTCAACATGGCTTAACAAGTACTACCAAAACATACTCATCAGTCACACACACACAAACATATATATATATATATATATACACACACACACACACATTCACCAATCAAGGCCATACCAACACTTAAGCATACATAAACATCCAATACTAATCATACTCTTAGTGAGTTCAAACCAGCAATCAGCATGCATGCCAAACAATTAAATAATAAAATTAACCCACTAATGGCATACACAAGACTCAAACCCATGTACACTCAACGCCACTCCACACGCTTAACCATTTGAGCTACCATTTCTCCTAGTCATAATTCCCCGTACTAATTACTATAAAAATCCCTTTAATTTCATTTCTATTAAATAAATATTTATTTATTTATTTATTTTTCCCGGTTCTTACAAAGAATGACGATGATATTTGAAGATATGAACATATACAGAATTTTAATTCTTTACCAATGGCCAAATGGTTCAACACAATTATAAATACCAAGACCTTGATGAAGAACACTTGAAAAAAGAGACAAGAGAGAAAAATAAGAGGTACTGAAATATTGTCAAGTGCATTCTTGAAGAGAAAGAGGGAAGATATTGTGAGCTTACATTGCTATTTTCATCTTGTTAGAGAGTGATATTATGTTGACAGAAACCATTGTACATTCTTCACTGAGTGAAGTGAACCGTGTGAGCTTGATTGTAACTTTCCTGCATGAGAAATCATTAGATTATTATAATTGTGACTTCTTGATCTTAGGGGGGCATTGAGACAGGATAACTAGAGAGATTAAGCTTGTTGTAACCTAAAGAGGTTTGTATTCGTGTTCTTGAGGATGATAAACTCATGAACCTAGAAAGAAGTGACTCGTTGTAACCTAGAGAGATTGATATTCATTGCTAGTCAAAGGTGTTTATTAGTGAATTTCTTAAACAGGTTGCTTAAAAGACTAAGCGTAGCCTCAGGTGAAGGTGAGCAAGTGTAAATCCTTGGGTTCATTGTTGTCTTCCTTACTTGTTACTTTAAATGTATTTGTTGTAATATGTCTGTGGGAAAAGATTTTAAAATGTTTACAAGTTCTATCCAACCCCCACTAACTCATAAAAGGCTTTATATGTAACATTGCGCCAAATATTACTAATTTAAATAAAATAAAGTAAAATAATATTAAATTTGCCATTATTATTCAAAGTTCTTTCCCAAAACGCGGGAAAATTAAAGATTCCATTAAGCGTCATAATAATCGCAATTTAAAACTCCAAATTTTACATCTCCAAAAACTAAATATAAAACTGAGTTACAAAAATAGTATAAATAAGTTGTAACATAAAATCTTCATGTTGCCCCGCTCTGATGCTATGACTCACCATAACCACCTACAACATCATCTTCTCCCGTGTAACGAATTACACGATCATCACCAAACACCATCAGAGAAGTTGCACCATCACAAGCCACAACTCGTGGTTCCACCATCTACAAGCCACAACTTGTAGAAACACGTGAGAGAATATCATGCTACAAACCACACTTCACAACGCCAAGTGGAGTTCCCAATACGAACCACAATCCATACTCTTGACACAAGATTAGTGCATCACCGACCACAACCTATGATTGCTCAATCGAGTGGAGACCCTTCGTACAAGCCACAACTCGCACACTCACACCGGTAACACTCACCATTCCGAGCCACAGCTCAAGGAATGACTTGTGTTCATCCTTCATCCCCAACCACAACTCATGGGATACCATTCTGAGCCACAACTCAAGGAATGCCACGTGTTTACCCTCCATCTCGAGCCACAACTCAAGGGATGTCATTTCTAGCCACAACTCAAAGAATGCTCTAGCAAGTCCATCTTTAAGGTATCACCCAAAGCCTTGTAGACCATGCTTATCTAAATCACAAAAAGCCCATGCTCTTGCATTATCTCTCGGTGCTTCTCTAAAGTCACCAGGTGAAAACCAGTTGTAGACCGCCTGGCGAAACCTATCTACAGCCAAGCGACAAGCACCTTAGAACCCACTACCTCTGCAGGTATCGCCTGGCGAAATAAATCTTGTCGCCAGGTGCCTCACACTCCTAGTGCCTTTGTCCACACAACTGTCGCTTAGAGGGATGTCCACATCGCCAAGCGCTAAGCGCTCCAGGTCCCCTCTGGTTTTGTAGTTATCACTTGGCGGTGCATATCCTACTGCTAAGCGCTACACAACATAGTTGATTATACTGCTAATCCAGGCATCAAACCACACAACAACCTTCACCAACTTACTTACATCCTATTCCACGGTCTTGAACCCCTCACTTGTTAAGTCCTCTTCAATGTTTCTATTCTCATATGGGCTCACCAATTTAAGGATACCAATACCCAAATTTGATTAAGTGAACCCTACTTCTCCACAAGATGCTACAATCAACCCATCCTACCCATATTCCATCACTATCCTCAAATACTACCTCAATGTGCACTAAATTCCTAACCACAAAAGAATCAAGCTTTAGCCTATAAATACACTTCCTATCCAACTCAAGTAACTCCACTTAGCAACCCCTGCTTCCATTTATTTATACCTCTCAAGACTCTAGTTTAATATCCCCTATTGCATTATTGTTTACTATCATAATTCTTCCAACTCACAATTAATCCCCAAATTAATTCATACTATTAATTCATATATATAAATCAACCTAGCTCTCCGTCCAGATAACTCCCTAAATTCCTCATTCATCATTAATCTGACTCACAAGAATTCCAGACCCTTAACTGCACCTCACAAGGTGCCGCCAAGTGGTGCATGCAATTTTAGAAAATGTAGAATTTTCACTACACTTGCAAGAACCCTAACTTCCCTAACCCCATTCTCCCTATAAGAACCACAATCAATTCTACCTCCCACTGCACACACAAAAAATTTAGCATACCTCAAGTAACTTCTCCACATAATTCATACTCAAATTGTTCATTAAACCCAAAAATCCCAATTATTCAAACCCTAACAGGCATACATATCAATTTCATCCAATTAATTCCAATCCCTTGAAATTCACCAATTACTAATAATCAAAATTCCATTCTCTAGTAATAAATCATTTTTCCTCAATAAGGATCAGCCTAGACAAAACATCAAAATCGAGTCAATCTTACTCGCATCGCTTGGCGGGTGTTCATCTTCGCTAAGTGGAACATACATAAAGCCCGAAATTGGGTGAGAAAGGTTGAGTCACCTGGCAGCCTGTGCTTGCCGTCGGGCGATTTCTGTGGAAAACCTAATGTAACACCCCATTTAATTAATAACCCTAATTAAAGGAAATGTAGCACATAATAAAATAGTAAGCAAGGACTTAGAGTGTAAACGCTACTCCTTACCATTATCCCAAAAGAAACCAGGAATGAATTAAGGCACACCATGATGCCAGTTACAAAATGGAGTAAGAGATTGACAGTAATCCAAATAAAACACAAAGACAAGACAATACAAATGCCATAACCCTGAAAGAAAGCTTCAAATAAGCGGAATCCAACTGATGAGTGTGTATTTTTTCCCTCATTTAATGTTTAATTCTGGGTATTTTAATTGAATTTGTGTGCTTAAAGATTGATTTAATTGGGATTTTCTATAATTAGGTTTATTGAGCATCAGATACAAAAACATGTTAAAAATAGTTTTTTAGTTGCATAAATGTTCTTTGGATATTTTGAGGTGTGTTAGTGCAGCTGCAGCTAAGTTGAGCTCATGGAGGTGTGGAAATAAATTGCTTAAAGCTTCATGACACCTTAAAGATAAATCCAAGAATAGGAAATTATCAAAATCACAAAAATCCAAGCCAAGCATTCCATGAAGACGACAAGAAAAGCTTGAAAGAGTGAAGAAGTTTGGCTAAGCCAAGAAGAGAGCAACAAAAAAAATTGGACCTTGCGGTTTTCTTTATCTTTATGATAGAAGGTAATTTGGGAAAAATATATCTTAGATATTTTATTTGATATTTTTAAATAATTATCTTATTTAATTATATCAAAAAATATTAAAAGATAATAACTACCAAATCTTTTTAGATATGACAAGATCTTCTTGAATATTTTTAGTTCCACAACAAACAAATATATCTTGAAGATATTGAATATCTAAAAAGATTTGGTAGTTAGTATCTTTTAATATTTATTGTTGTAACTACATATCTTTAATTATTGTTGTAGATTTACAAATTAATCCATGTAAAGTTACATACACTTTCATAGTCCAAAATACATATATCAACCAATCGTGTTATGACATTCAAACAATACACTAAGACTCAAGGCACGACTCATCTAGATACATATAATTAGTCGGATTCAGCGGATGCTTGCACTTGTGGTGGCCTTTACTACTCTACCAAGCTAATTGTTATCGTGTTTCTTCCCCCAACGCACAAGGTTAGCCTTAAAGTATTCCAAGCCTCCTACTACTCTCACCACTTAAGTTAGTACGCTCTACGTGAGACTAACTCACTCTTTAGAGTGTCAGGATGCAATCCTTACCTTGAATCCTTACTAAATTTTATAAATGAGACACCACCATGAACTTCCACTAATAGGGGTCATGGAATTACGTCCTGACCAAATGAGGCACCATCATGAGATCTCACCTAGAGATTCATGGAATTACGCCCTGACCAATGAGGCATCACCACGAATCTATCGTGGAATTACGTCCTAACCATACCACCATCATGTTCCATCAATCAATATAGAATCATTTCTCATGCCAATTCCATGCCACTCTCAATACCAACCATTCCATACATGTCACATGCCAAGATGATGTTAAACTTATCCACCACAGACCATGCACCATTTTTGCTCATACATAATCACCCAATTCATGCTTTAAGAGAGTAATCAATCCAAACATGTGGCAAACATCCAATAACTGAGTGAAAACAAAACTGAATACATTCTCGCCCAAGCCCAACTTCTCGCTCAGGCTGACAGGACTCGCTGAGATGAGAGGGTTCTCTCGCTCAGGCGAGCTCCTATCGCCTAGGCAAGAGCTCGAAAAGAGGAACAGTGGTGTTGTCGCATCCTCTCGCTTAGCGAGACCTCCTCGCCTGAGCGAGACGGCTTCTCGCTCAAGACTGGAGCTCGTCGCCTGAGCGACAGCTTGCACAACACTTGGGAGGGTTTTATGATACTCTCGTTTAGACGAGCACCATTCGCTTGGGTGAGATTATCATATCTCCTCCACTGTTCACGTGTACAATAACCAAAATTTCATTCAAACAACATCTAATACATTATCATATGATCATAAGTGCCACATAACATCATAAACACAAAACAAAACTAAAAATGAACCCAAAAGATAAAAAGACGTAAAACCCTAGCTTCCCTACTTGGAAAGAGCTAGCTAAACGATTGTGACACTTAAGCGAATGAGCACGACAGCTCCCGAAGCAGATTTAAGAACTAAAAACCCTAATACAGATGGAGCACAATATTACTACAAGGAGCCAAAATGGAAATCATGAAGAACCAAACCAGAGAAGAAGAGTAGGGACAGAAACCACTTACATGTCTTAGAAAACGAAACAAAGCTAGCTTGATGACGAATGGTATCAAACCCTAGCAGAGCCTCTGTGGGGAGAAAAAGGGAGAGGAGTAAGGGCACTGATTTTGCAAATGAATGCAGAATGAGGGACCTTGGCTGCTTTAGGGGCCTTGGCACCCTAAGGATCAGCCTTTAGGCCCATTAGATTTTGAGGTAGCCTTTAAACATTGGGGCTGAAATAAGAGGGCCTTACTTTCCTCCCAACAACAAAAATTTTCGACCTCGAAAATGAAGACTTACCAGGAAAACATATGCAAATGTGACTTCCTCATACGATCCTTTAACTCTAAAGTAGAGTCATCTGTCCTCCGATCCCAGATGACTTTGTGATAGAGGCCGTACCCCACCAAATTAAAACAGATAAAAATGTAGTATATGAAAGTGAACCAAGTTGTCTGCCAACGACCAATATTTTTTTTGTCCAAAACTTCAAATTTCCATATTCAAACACAACACAATAACACAAGGGGGGTTTGGCAAATTTAGATTGTATAGTTATGAACAATTTTGCAAATGTTAATAGAATGAATTAAAATCAGTATTGACTCCTTGAATTTGAATGCAACCTTACTCACCACAGGTCACATAATTAAGGTTTTTGTCTCACCCAATCCACTCGTTCAGACCCACTAAGTGAGGGTTAAAAACGTGTTTTAATATGCAATTAAGCAATGCATACATCCATTTATCTGTGATATTTAATCCAATTCATTAAGCATGAACGAAATCAACATGAACAGCCAACCAAATCTGAAATTAGGCATTAACAAATTAAAAGTAACAGTTCACCACAAAATCAAGATGAAGAGAGACAAAATATGAATTCCAAACAAAACCTCAAAGTTCAATTGCATCTCCTTCAAGGAGTCAATACACGAATTTAGCTAGACATGGAAATAGGACAATTAAAGACTTCAAACCTGAATTCAATAATACAGAACATCTTAAACCCTAACTTATGAATTCTTCAATGAAAACTCAAGAACAAAACAGATTTTGAAAGCTTTAAATGAACCAAAATAGTTGTTATCTTATAAAAACCGAAAACCCCATCAATGGGTGTTGTTCCGAGTCAATAAAATCCACAAAATGAGATGCCTAATCTACCAAATGCATTCAAAACGTAAATCCCACAATGGGTTCTGTTAAATGTGCATACAAGCTAAAAAGAAGTGGAGAAGAAGAGTATGCAGCTAGTGCATGGAATAGAGACCTAATTTTCATTGTCACCTCAAATCTGTAACATTATTTACAAAAATGTCATTCTGCCGCTCAAAATTACAAAAAGGCCACTACTAGGCCTCAAGTGTTGGCCCATTCACTCAGATGACGTGGAAATGATATGGAAATGATGTGGCAATGATGTGGCAAGTCTCTTCAACTAAATATTAATGTCCAAGCTCCAAAATTGCTTCACCCAAATACCAAAAAATAATTAAAAACGAAAATTAGGCGAAATAATGTGAAATTAACCCAAATTCGGAACAATGGCCCAATAAAGTCCAACAGATGAAAACACACTAAAGATGAACAATTAAGCACTGAACAACTATCAAATGGGTACAAAGGCTAGTGGAATGGAGGAAAATAATGACTCATCACTTTGACTAGATTGATTGGTTTTCCCCGATGTTCCTCAACTCTGTTATCCTCTAAAGCAACAGGTGGTACTTCCTTAGTAACATCCTCCCTGATCAGTACATCCTCGACTTTCAAAACATGAGATGGATCGAACACGTACTTCCTCAGTTGTGACACGTGGAACACCGGATGGAGATTTGCCAACTGAGGAGGCAAAGCAATCTCGTAAGCCACTGGCCCAATCCTCCTCGAGATCTGATAAGGGCCAAGGAACTTAGGAGAAAGCTTCCTTGAGCGGAGAGCCCTTCCCACACCAGTGGTTCGGGTCACCCTCAAAAACACATGATCTCCAGCCCATAACGCTCTGTAAAGTCTACCAAAACCGGGAAGTGAAACGTGAATCTCTGTTTGAGACTATACTCGAAGGTACCCCATGCAACCTCATAATTTCTTTAAGGTACAAATGGGCCAACTTGGCCATAGACATCCTCAAGTTCATTGCCAAGAAATGAGACCTCTTGGTCAATCAGTCCACAATAATCCAAATCGTATCATGACCTCTAAAGGTTCGTGGCAAATGGGTCACAAAGTCCATAGCTATGCTATCCCATTTTCACACCGATATTTCCAAAGGTTGTAGAATTCCACTAGGTCTCTGATGCTCTTCCTTTGCCTTCTGACACGTCAGACAAGTTGACACAAACTGTGCAACATCCCTGATGAGTTCAAATTTTTGCCCTCATTTAATATTTAAATTTGGGGATTTAATTGAATTTTCTGTGCTTAAAGATTGATTTAATTAGGATTTGTGATTACTGGATTTATTGAGTAAGTTTGGTAAAAGTGGCGTAAAAATTGATTTTAGTTGCATAAAATATTATTGGATATTCTAACGTTTGTTAATGCAACTGGAATTTATTTTTGGTCAATTAATAGTGTGATTTTAAAATATTCAAAGTTACAAAATAAGTCCAAAATCAAGAAATTCTGAAAAAGAATAAATCAGGAGCTAAATGCACCCCCAGTTTTTATTTGCACACTCCTGCAAAGTGGACCACCAAAAACCCTGTTCTGCACCCCCAGTTTTCACTAAGTTGCACCCCTCCTACCACTTAAACTCCACTCAACCAGATCATGCCATGTGGCAATCCCCACCTTTTAAAATTAGCCAACCATAAGCTGCCACATGTCACCTAATTTCCCTTCCACTCACCAAATTGACCACTCAGATCTTACCACGTCATCATCTCCTCCATCTCATGAAACCCTAACCCTAATTTTCTTCTCTCCTTCCACCACCATGGCAGCCGCCGCCGCACCTCCTCTCCTCGCCGGCCACAACTGCAACTCGCCGGAAACAGCGCACTCCATTCCCAGCTTACTCCTCCATCTCTCCCACCACCACCATCTCCACACAGAACTACAACAGCGCGCCATCATTCTCGCACCACCGCGCCACCACCATCTCCACACACAATTTACAACTTACAATTTACAACTAACAGCTTAAACACTTAGAACTCTCTGGTTTTGGCAGATACCGTCTCCACCACATCTCTCATTCTTTCTTTTATTTTCTTTCCTTCATTACATCATGTATTCCATCAAAGCCATGGAGGGCTAAGCTTTTAGGGTTGATTCCACTGTAATTTCTTAAATGGATTCTGAGGTTAGATGAATTTATATGTTTTGTTATTTTGATTATTGTTGTGGTTTTTGTTTATCTATGTCCTTTGCTTCTTAATCGAATAGAAAATAATGATTTTAAATCTACATTCATGCTAATCATATGAGTTAAAAGGTTTTTAAATTAAATTGAGACTTTACTTTGATTTTGTTTAGAAACTTTCATTTGGTGAGTGGAGGATTATGACATGTGGCAGCTTATGGTTGGCTAATTTTAAAAGGTGGGGATTGCCACATGGCATGATCTGGTTGAGTGGAGTTTAAGTGGTAGGAGGGGTGCAACTTAGTGAAAACTGGGGGTGCAGAACAGGGTTTTTGGTGGTCCACTTTGCAGGAGTGTGCAAATAAAAACTGGGGGTGCATTTAGCTCCTGATTTATTCTTTTTCAGAATTTCTTGATTTTGGACTTATTTTGTAACTTTGAATATTTCAAAATCACACTATTAATTGACCAAAAATAAATTCCAGCTGCATTAACAAACGTTAGAATATCCAATAATATTTTATGCAACTAAAATCAATTTTTACGCCACTTTTACCAAACTTACTCAATAAATCCAGTAATCACAAATCCTAATTAAATCAATCTTTAAGTACAAAAAATTCAATTAAATCCCCAAATTTAAATATTAAATGAGGCCAAAAATTTGAACTCATCACACACCCACACTTATCCTTTTGCACTCTTGAGCAAAATTGAAGAATTTCAAAACTTTATTTTGAGGTCTTTTATTCCATATTTTCAGTGGATTAAAGAAATGAATACCAATGAAAACAGATCAATCTTCTAGAAATCATGTTGTCATGCACAAACAAATGGATAAAATTTTGTTTTTCACACATGAGTTAATCTTTTGAGTTTACAAGATAATCAACTATGAAAGAGAAACACTCAAGTTAAATATATATTTTCTCACCAAGATTCGCTCAAGTGTTTTGGCTTGTGTTTTCACTCAAAATACCCATGCAAGTAAACACTCTCAATGCTTAGCAAGACTCTAATATTCACAGCTTTCAGAAAACATGCATTCAAAAATCATGAGGACTTTTCACAGGTTATAATGAGGCCAAGGCAAAGGTAGGAAAAACTTTAGGATTTGTGTGTTTTTGAAATAGTAGGGAAGAAAGAGTTATGGAGCATAGTTTCAAAAACAATCCTTTTTTTTCTTTGTTTTTTTTTTCTCTTTTATCCTTTGTTGCTCATTTTCAGACAGCAATCATTTTTCATTTCAACATTCTGTCATCAACAATTATTTTCCTTTTGCCATTTTTATAACTTTGTGGGGGAAATACACACCCCCACACTTTATTCCTCAACCAATCTCAACATAATCCACTAGCTCCTTCTTTCTCCCTAAGGTAAGGAAAAACATGGTCTTTTTCTTTTTAAGGTTTAACAATATGCTCAAAACAAGAAAAAGAGGTTTAATCTCAAGGGGCTACCAATGGATCAATGTCATGGTTAGCTTATTTGGCCAAGTAGCTAAAAACTTATACCCTGCCACCAGAAGGTTTCCTTGAGATCCTGATACATCTTAGTCATGCCTAGATGCAAACTAAGACGACTTTTATACCCTTCTTCAAGGATTACCCTTTTCACCTCGGTGTCATTTGGTACACACACCCTGCCCTGGAATCTCAGTATACCATCGTTTCCCAAGGTAAAATCCTTTGCCTCTTCTGATCCAAGCTGTTCTCTCACTCTTTTAAAACTGGCATCTAACAATTGTTTTCTCTAACTGAGTCTAAGAAGTCAGTAGATATAGTCAGAGTACTGCATCTAATGGACTCAAATTCCAACTCAACCTACAGCTTCATATCTCTGAATTTCTCCAATAGCTCCACCTCCTTTATCATAAGGTGCGCAGTATGCACTGTCTTCGTACTTAGGACATCTGCCACTACATTCGCCTTCCCTGGATGATACAAAAATTCAAAATCATAGTCCTTTAGGAATTCCATCCACTTCCTTTGTCTCATGTTCAGCTCCTTCTGATCAAACAGATACGTAAGACTCTTGTGATCATTGAACACTTGAAACTGGGCACCATAGAGATAGTGCCTCCAAATCTTCAAGATGAACACTATAGTTGCCAACTCTAGGTCAAGAGTAGGGTAGTTTCTCTCATGCACCTTAAGTTGCCTTGACGCATATGTCACTGTCTTCTTCTCTTGCATCAACACGCATCCAAGCCCTAAGTGACAGGCATCACAGTAGACCTCAAAGGGCTTACCAACATCCAGAATAACCAATATAAGAGCACTTATCAACCTTCGCTTAAGCTCTTGAAAGCTTTTCTCACATTTATCCATCCAAGTGAAAGGTTGGTCTTTTCGGGTAAGTTATGTCATAGGCGCCACTATCTTGGTGAATCCTTGTAAGAATCTCTTATAGTAGCCAGCTAGACCCACAAAGATCCTGATCTTTGTCACTGACTTAGGACTCTCCCAATTAACCATCACATCGACCTTTGCCGAATCCACCGCTATCCCATGAGCGAATATCACGTGTCCCAAGAATTGCACTTCATCCATCCAGAATTCATACTTGGACAACTTGGCATACAATTGTTTCTCTCTCAGAAACCATTAAAATATCATAGAAATGGCATACACAGGACTCAAACCAAGTCCTTTCCTAATAACCAAGTACTCTAAACCATTTAAGCTAGTACTATTTTGCATCATAAATCCCAACATTAAATGTCATAATGGTTTCCATTACTCGCATTTATTAATTAATTATTTATTTAATTAATTAAATTTCTCGGGTCTTACATTATACATTTGACACTTTTGGCTATTTACCTCAGTTTTAGTTTAGACATAGATTCGTGAGACATAAATTTACGTTTGTTAAAATAAAAAAACGTAAATTTACATTTGGTGCTAAAATAATAGATGTAAATTTACATCTAATGTAAATAGGTCAAACGTAAATTTTGGTTTGAATTTCCTCCATTTTAGTGCCAAAATTTACGTTTGTTATACATAACAGACGTAAATTTATGTATGTTGATGCTTTAGCAAACATAAAGTTATATATGTTAGTGCACTAATAGACATAAATTTTGCAACCCTTATTTTAATATTTTATTAGTTTTGCATTGAAACCAAAACCTAAAAACCAAAAAAAAAAATCCTAAACAATATATATATATATATATATATATATATATATATATATATATATATATATATATATTTGTCTTACGAAGTTTATAGTACATTTAACAAAGTCAAAGTACATATATAAGAAAATTAAATGAAAGGAAAAAACTACTTAAAACCTAATCTTCTTATAAATGTTGGAAAAGATGTTTATCATAATTGTTATATAAAAATTTGGTGTTATGAAACTCGTAAGATTACCCTTGTAGAAAGTGTTTCACGTCGGAGTTGGGTTTCTTATGAATGGAACAAAACCAAACAATTAGGCATTCTTCAAGAATCATGATTATTAATTGCCAATGAGACCTACAATGAAGGAGAAATGGTTAGTTCATTAATTACCATTAAAAACAAAAGTTCACTAGCTAAGACTAACAATTCAATGTATGGAGCCAAGTAAATACATCTTCGTGAGGCGGTAATCCAATATGTAACATATTTTGTGCCATGAACCCTTGTATGGCCAAACAATTGAATGCTTTGGTGCTCAAAAAATCCATACACCTTTGATTGACCCATATCCATAGTCATTGTTTCCATATACCTAATAAATGAATTATACATTAAATGCAATAATTTTAATATGGTAAATATATAAGACACATTAATACACCTTCAATGCCTCAACAATAGTAATGTAAAATGGTACATGACATTTGAGCCCAAATACTTGAAAGTCCCATTCCATGGTTATTAGTCTTCCCATTATCTTAGGTAATATACATATAAGTCTTTTAAGTGGGTAATCCCTTGCTTTTGAAATTTCCTCATCTTCATTAATAATAAGTTCACACACGTTATTTTGATGACAAGGGACTTGAAATAAATATTGAAGCATCATGTTAGCTCGTGTTCTATAATTTATAAAAAGAATATTTAAAATGGCATGGTTAGTCTTTTAAGCCAAGCAACAAATGTTCTTAAGGCCTCTCCAATAAATTGAACCTTGAAGAGGAAATCGAGCTTATGGATCTCTAACTTCATCAATCATTATACATGCCAAGCCTGGCTGTAGAGGACACTATGGATGAGATGAGAAGCCAAAGCCTTCCAATATTCATCCTAAGGCAACCAAACATGGAAAATCTTCATCAGAATATAACTCATGCTGAATAATTTTTTCAGCATGATCCATAGTAGAACATGAGCCTTTTGTACTGACTTTATGTATATTAGGATATTCCTCTTCTTTTGCTTGAGACGTTTCTTTATTCTTAGCTATTAACATGAGTTTTTCTTCAATTTTC
The DNA here is from genome assembly GCF_037176805.1 of Vigna unguiculata. Taxonomy (NCBI): domain Eukaryota; kingdom Viridiplantae; phylum Streptophyta; class Magnoliopsida; order Fabales; family Fabaceae; genus Vigna; species Vigna unguiculata. The sequence continues at coordinate 12,166,871 of NC_140799.1, forward strand.
TCTTTTAGGGATGCCCTCATTCGTTACAACTTTTGTTCAAACTACATCCTCATCTTCCTAATGGCATCCTGACTTAACGATTTAGTAGTCTAACGTGGTCAACCGAGGTAACCTCGAAGTCCGCACAATCTGGCGGTGTCACGTACATGACTTGGGTGCTCAGGTCTTGCAATGGTTGTAGTAAGTAAGTCACTATGGCCATGTGAAATGAATAATCTCGAAATTGTTTTGCTCAACTAAGGAATCTTGCAAACACATATTTAAGTTTAATTATAAACATATTGATAATGAAAATTCATTTTCAGTTATCTATTATGTACTTACAATTCTTTTAGTTTTGACTTGAGCTTATTGTGAACTCAACTACCCATCAAACCTAATCTAAGTGGCCTTCCACATCTCGTAGCGAGCAGGTGGATGTACTAGCTCAAGAGATTCAAGTCCAATAGCCTCTATTTTTGCCTTCCTAAGGCGTTTCTCCTACAATGTATACCCACCTTTGTATATGTTGGGTTGGTGTCCTTTTTGTCTACAATACATAACAACACGACAAATGGGTTAATAAAAATGTATGATTTTGTGTGATTATCATATGAATGTAACTACATAAACCAGTCAGGCCTTATCCAACCAAGATGCACGTAACTAATCCCATACCTACTCGATCATTTGGTACTTCAGACATGGATTATCATTTCTTTTTCTTCCATACATATATTTTTATTTCAACTAAGTCTTGAATTCCCTCCAACTCTTGGTTAGGGGGGATAGAATCTTCATGCAAACAAAACATGTGACACATTAACTTAGGAAAACACACTAACTTATATAAACACACATTCACATAAAATACATACTTACCAAAATATCTTACATTAGCGGGTTCTTCTATGTCTCCTCAATCTCATCCTATTAGTTAACCATAATCGAAACATGGCGTTTAGCAAACACATGCCCACATAGCTAATAAACTTAGTAGCATATGGGCCAAACGTTTTACTAGATCGAGGATCTATCTCAACCACCATCCTCTCAGTATTAATACACCCAACAATGACCTCATGCATCTGAGTCACAAATCTATTAAACCTAGTCTTCCCAATTCTTGATTCAGAACCAACCATATCTCACATATCAAAAACACACATTGTTAGTGAATCACTTTAAAAATAATTCATAAGTTATAGTATGATAATAAAATAGTTAAATATAATAATAAAATCAAGAGCTACTAGGGTGCTGCTATGTTCTCCCATATCCCTTCGTCATGATTACTCTGAATATCATGCATGTCATTGTAACGTTGATAACGTTGTCATTGACGCGATCAAATTAATAGTACTAAACTATAGCAACTTCAGTATTGCTAAGATAGTAGTCAAGAAAATAGAAAGGGTAAAGTAACCTTAAGTCATCACCCAACGAACACGGAATTGATTTTTAACAAGTTAATTCTTATAAAATCTATACAAAATAGTTAGTCAAATAAAATAATAAAAATATGGGAGGATTAAGATAAACAAGAAAGCAATACAAAAGATAAAAAGAAATAAAAACAATAGCAAAGAAAATAGATTGATTCCATTGCTTTTTGAAAATGGATTCATCATCGGTTATCTAAAGATTATTGCTCAATTAATTATTTTTGTAGATTTACAAATTAATCAATGTAAAGTCTCAATTAATTTGTTGGCGTTCTCACTTATAACCAAAGTACAGTCTAAATTAAAAGTGAGAACTTTTAGATTATCCACAGTAAATTCAACCAAAGTACAATCGCAATCAAATTTTACTATGCCTAATCATGTTTATTATTTTATCTCCTCACAAAATAAAAAGCTTAATTAATCAAAGTAACGTCTCGATTAATTTTCGTTAGAGTATATACCTTTAACCAAAGTAAAGTCTCAATTATTGGTAAAAACTCATTCAATCACATGAAAGTTTCTAAATAAAATCAAAGTAAAGTCTCAATTCAATTTAAAACCCTTGAAGTCATATGATCAACAAGCATATAGATTTAAAATCATTACTTTTTACGTGATTCAAAGATAAAAGACATAGATGAATGAAAACCTCAACAATAATAAAAAGAACAAAGAAATTATTTCATTCTAACCTCAGAATCCATAATGAAATTACAATAGAATCAACCCAAAAAGTTTAGCACTCCATGAAAGACAAAATAAAATAAAAATAGAAGAAGAATGGAGAGAGAAAGAAATTAGGCCCCCCTAAGGGTTCCTAAACTCCGAAGTGCCGAGCTTTTCCTTTCTGCTTCTCCCTTGGTCTCTTTATATAGGAATTGGACTGGACTTATCTGTTGCTAAAATCTTTCAAATATCTTTTAAATTAAAGATAAAGATAAATATTTAAAAATATTTGGAGAGATATAGACTATTAGACAAATATCATTGGTTGATAATATCAATATCTAATATAATTAAATTAATTAATTAATTAATTAATTAAAGATATATCATAAATTATCAACAATTAGTATTTGTATTAATTTTCCAAAACAACCCTTTGCAATCTTCTTAAATTATCTTCTAAATAATCCAATATCTTCAAGATATGTTTGTTTGTTGTGGAATTAAGAAGATTCAAGAAGATCTTGTCATATTTAAAAAGATTTGGTAGTTATTATCTTTTAATATTTTATGATATAATTAAATATGATAATTATTTAAAAATATCAAATAAAATATCTAAAGATATATTTTCCCAAATTATCTTCTATCATAAAGATAAAGAAAATCGCAAGGTCCAATGTTTTTTGTTCCTCTCTTCTTAGTTTAGCCAAACTTCTTCACTTTTTCAAGCTTTTCTTGCCGTCTTCATGCAATGCTTGGCTTGGATTTTTTTGCCTTTGATAATTTCTTATTCTTGGATTTATCTTTAAGGTGTCATGAAGCTTTAATCAATTTATTTCCACACCTCCATGAGCTCAACTTAGCTGCAACTGCACTAATACACCTCAAAATATCCAAAGAACATTTATACAACTAAAAAGCTATTTTTAACATGTTTTTGTATCTCATGCTCAATAAATCCAATTATAAGAAATCCCAATTAAATCAATCTTTAAGCACACAAATTCAATTAAATACCCAGAATTAAACATTAAATGAGGGCAAAAATACGCATTCATCATAACCACACACTTATCCTTTTGCACTCCTGGGCAAAATTGAGCAATTTCAAAACTTGTTCTGAGGTATTTTATTTCACATCAACAATGGATCAAAGGAATGAACATCACTGGAGACAAATCAATACTCTAGAAATCAAGTTATCATGCATATACAAATGAAAGAATTCTACTTTTCACACTTGAGTTAATCTTTTGAATTCACAAGACAATCAATTATGAAAGAAAGCACTCAAGTTATGTGTGTATTTCCTCACCAAAATTCTCTCAAGTGTTTCGGCTTGTGTTCTCACTCAAAATACCCATGCAAGTAAACACTCCTAATACTTAACAAGACTCTAATATTCACAAACTTTCAGAAAATATGCAATCAAAGATCATGAGGACTTTTCACAGGTTATAATGGGGCCAAGGCAAAGGTAGGAAAAATTTTAGGATTTTTGGGTTTTTGAAATAGTAATGTAGGAAGAATAATGGAGCATAATTTCAAAAACAACTTTTTTCCGTTTATTGTTTGTTGCTCTCTCTTTTTTTTAGAAAGCAATTATTTTTTTTCATTTCAACACTTTTTCATCAACATTTTTTCCTTTTGCCATTTTTATTAATTTGTGGGTGAGGTACTCACCCACACTTTATTCCTCAACCAATCCTAACATAATCCACTAGCTCCTTTCTTTCTTCCTAAGGTAAGGAAAAACATGGTCTTTTTCTTTTTAAGGGTTTACAATGGGCTTAAAACAAGAAACAAAAAGTTTAAAGCTCAAAGGGGCTACCAATGGATTAATATCAAGGTGGGCTTATTTTGCCAAGTAGCTAAAAACAAGAAATGCCTCAGTCATATCAAATCATGCATATTCACCTAAGTTGCAAAACAAAAGAATCAAGCTAAATATTTGAGTATAAACAAACATGAGCAAGTCACTCAAGAAAAAAATAGGAATGGCACATGGCGGTCCATCCTTTACATTAAGGCTCAAAACTAACAAGGTCAAACTCTTTCACAAAAGATTTAATCAAGAAATTCTCAAATCAACTCATTTTGCAAATCATAGAAACAATCCACTCATATGAACATCCCAATTACTGAATCAAATCCTAGAAATCCAATGTCAATATGTTTTATTGAAAGCAGGGAAATGTTTTTTGTGGATTTATTATGAGACATATTGTTTAAAAGTTTCACTTAATAAAAACTTAATACTTTCACAAGTTTCTAAAAAAGAAATCACAAATTTTTTTTCTTTTTAAATGAAAACAAAAACAAAAAAAAAGAAAAATCCAACCTACAGTTTGTCTCCCCCACACTTATTTCAAAAAAAAAATGTCCTTTATGGACTTATTTTGGGAGGAAACGAAAAATTGTGACTTTTGGCTCAATCTGGACATATGTCAATTTTTTTTTTAATTTTATAAAGTACAAGTCAGCTTGTACAATTTAATTATAGAAAACAAAAACACATATTTTTGAAAAATTTATAATACTTTTAAAATTAAAAACAAAAAACAAACATGCATGCAAATTAACTTTTTTATCAACAATGTTTTCAAAAGAATATGAGTCTAACCTCTTTTCCTTTTGCAACAACCTTTCTTTTTTCTCCGTAGCCAAGTCAATAAAAATCACCACTGAAAACTTATTTGCATCATTCACATCAACAAACTTGATGTGTGGAGTGTGTGGCTTCAACTCAATTTGAGCATCATCAGGTGCATTCGGGTGGTTAACAGGATCATCAGTAAACCTCATAATCTCACCTTGTGAGCAAAAATCTGCACTTGAAGTAGTTGAATCTGCTGCTTCATCATTAATCAAGTCAGTTGCAAAAGTTTATGCTTCACCTGCATCTTCGAATATCGTTGGCTCTTCAACTGCACTTGGTTCCTCCATTGTATTGTTCTCACAACTTTGCTCCTCAAAAAGATCATTTAAACTCATATTATCATCAATAGATAAAACTTTATATTCACATTGAGCATCATCAACATATCCATCAGTAGATATGTATGTGTGAGAATCTTCAATTTCTTCATCAGCAACATTTTTAGCATAATTGATATGTCCATCAATAGACATATTACTATGAGCATCATTATATCTATCACTAGATATATCACTGTGATGTGATTCTAGTGTTGGTTGATCTAACATTTGAATCGTGTACTCATTCACATCAGTTCTCAATTGTTCCATCCTTTGATTCATGCTCCTTAACATTATCATTTCATCCCTTTGCTCAATTATCGTCTTCATAAGTTTTTTTAAGGTGGCCTCCATAGCTTTGTCTTTCATTAGCTAACTTAAATCTTCTGACATTTGTTCAGCTCTAATGGCCAACTTTAGAAGCATATCTTTTATTTCTTGACGAAGTGCTCTAAATTCTGGGATTTCAGCAAATCTCGGATGGCATTGAAGGGTGGTATTAACAGTACAAAGTAATTCTACAAAGTTGTTGTTGCTTGCATCCTCCATCATGTCATACAATACTTTATCATTTCCATACCATTTTTGCTCAATATCTTTGCATCGTTGATCAGCTCGCAACCTTTCATCTATGGTGTCTAATTTCTTTCTCAATCCATCCATTAATAACACAACTTCCTTATAGGATGGTCTATTGATTGCTGCAACTTGTTGTGATGGTGCATGTTGTTGTTATTAGAACCAAATGGAACATATAATGGCTGAGGTGGACACTCAAAATATGGTTGTTGCTCAAGGTATGATGGTTGCTCATATTCCACAAAAGATGATCTAGGATATAGATCATTAAATTGTCGTAAAGTTAACCTACTTATATCAGGTGCAGAAGTAGGTGTAACAATTTGCTGCTGATAATCATATGGATCATGTGGTTGATGTGGATAATAATTATAGTTCACTTGAAAATCACACTGTTGATTATTTTCATATGAAAAATTATTTTTCATTTTTGAAAGAGGTTTTTTGAAAAGAAATAAGTTGAAAGCTTCTTGAGTAGACTTCCAAGAAAGAGAGGTGTGTATCAATGGACAACTTAAATACCTTGTCTTTCCTTAGCCAAAGTTTTTCCCAACTAGTTTCACAAATTTCCCAACAAAAATCCTCAAACAAAAATTATGCTTAAAAAAAATAAAGTAACTAAAAAAAATAACTAAAGAAAATAAAATAAATGTTAAAAAAAATTTGAGATAAAAAAAAATGTTAGTGATAAACAAAAAAATAAAATCAAAATAATAAAAAAATAAGAACTAAAATGATAAAAATTCTAACCGTGTTCCCCGGCAACGGAGCCAAATTTGAAAACTTTGTCGTTGACGTGATCAAATTAATAGTACTAAGCTATAGCAACTTCAGTATTGCTAAGATAGTAATCAAGAAAATAGAAAGGGTAAAGTAACCCTAAGTCGTCTCCCAACGAACACGGAATTGATTTTTAACAAGTTAGTTCTTATAAAATCTATACAAAACAGTTAGTCAAATAAAATAATAAAAATATGGGAGGATTAAGATAAACAAGAAAGAAATACAAAAGATAAAAAGAAATAAAAACAATAGCAAAGAAAATAGATTGATTCCATTGCTTTCTGAAAATAGATTCATCATCGGTTATCTAAAGATTATTGCTCAATTAATTATTTTTGTAGATTTACAAATTAATCAATGTAAAGTCTCAATTAATTTGTTGGCGTTATCACTTTTAACCAAAGTACAGTCTCAATTAAAAGTGAGAACTTTTAGATTATCCACAGTAAATTCAACCAAAGTACAATCGCAATCAAATTTTACTATGCCTAATCATGTTTATTATTTTATCTCCTCACAAAATAAAAAGCTTAATTAATCAAAGTAACGTCTCGATTAATTTTCGTTAGAGTATATACCTTTAACCAAAATAAAGTCTCAATTATTGGTAAAAACTCATTCAATCACATGAAAGTTTCTAAATAAAATCAAAGTAAAGTCTCAATTCAATTTAAAAACCCTTGAAGCCATGTGATCAACATGCATATAGATTTAAAATCATTACTTTTTACGTGATTCAAAGATAAAAGACATAGATGAATGAAAACCTCAACAATAATAAAAAGAACAAAGAAATTATTTCATTCTAACCTTAGAATTCATAATGAAATTACAATAGAATCAACCCAAGAAGTTTAGCACTCCATGAAACACAAAATAAAATAAAAATAGAAGAAGAATGGAGAGAGAAAGAAATTAGGCCCCCCTAAGGGTTCCTAAATTCCGAAGTGTCGAGCTTTTCCTTTCTGCTTCTCCCTTGGTCTCTTTATATAGGAATTGGACAGGACTTTTCTGTTGCTAAAATCTCTCAAATATCTTTTAAAATAAAGATAAAGATAAATATTTAAAAATATTTGGAGAGATATAGACTATTTGACAAATATAATTGGTTGATAATATCAATATCTAATATAATTAAATTAATTAATTAATTAATTAAAGATATATCATAAATTATCAACAATTAGTATTTGTATTAATTTTCCAAAACAACCCTTTGCAATCTCCTTAAATTATCTTCTAAATAATCCAATATCTTCAAGATATGTTTGTTTGTTGTGGAACTAAAAAGATTCAAGAAGATATTGTCATATTTAAAAAGATTTGGTAGTTATAATATTTTAATATTTTATGATATAATTAAATAAGATAATTATTTTAAAATATCAAATAAAATATTTAAAGATATATTTTTCCCAAATTATCTTCTATCATAAAGATAAAGAAAATCGCAAGGTCCAATTTTTTTTGTTCCTCTCTTCTTGGTTTAGCCAAACTTCTTCACTTTTTCAAGCTTTTCTTGTCGTCTTCATGCAATGCTTGGCTTGGATTTTTGTGCTTTTGATAATTTCTTATTCTTGGATTTATCTTTAAGGTGTCATGAAGCTTTAATCAATTTATTTCCACACCTCCATGAGCTCAACTTAGTTGCAAATGCACTAACACACCTCAAAATATCCAAAGAACATTTATGCAACTAAAAAGCTATTTTTAACATGTTTTTGTATCTCATGCTCAATAAATCCAATTATAAGAAATCCCAATTAAATCAATCTTTAAGCACACAAATTCAATTAAATACCTAGAATTAAACATTAAATGAGGGCAAAAATATGCATTCATCAAACGTCTTAGCCGAGAATTACTTATTTACAAATTAAAATAAAAATAATAATAAAAATATGCATTTATTATTCAGCACCTTCCTAAAAAATGAGTGAAAATTTAAGTTTATGTCATCGCGCCATTTATGACGAAAATCCATGACGTTCAATTATTATAATTAGAAACTTTTTATAAATCATTACAAAATAGTTAATGAAGAAAACTAGTAAAAACTCCCATAGTTGGTCCCCCACTCCGACTAAGCATCTACATGCTCACCTGCATCAACATCTGCTCTCATGTAACAAGTTACATGATCATCTCCAAACACACACAACTAGGGTGAGCTCAAATACAAGAAGGACAATTACCGCATTACATAATTAAAGCATTTCATAACCATAACCCATGTTAGTCCCCAAATCTCGATGCTACTGGTTTTTGACATATTAAACATGTCCTAATGGACCCCAATCACACCATACGCAAATTATAGCACATTCACACTTATCCAGACATAACCCTAGGACAAAAAATACAATGCAACAATTCATAGTTTCAGAATTCAAGTTATGCTTACGCTTAAATATAATGCAATTCATCATGTCTTCATTCCTTTACCAAATAATACGTGTCACCTCAATTGTAAATCAACATCGCAATGGACACATTATTATAGTTTTTCGCAGTCACTAAGCAACATCACAGTTAAACACAATATTACTTTTACCCCCATAACATCGCAATTACCAACTTGTCATGCATATAGTTAATTACTCAGTGTGATGTGCCAATTTTTCCAGATAACCCTACCCAGAAATCCAACGCGAAACAAAATCAGCTTGAAGTTTGCCTTGATGTGTCGCCTAGCGGGAGTTCATATGCCACCAGGCGGTGCATACAAATTATGGGTTCTACTCAGATTTTTCCTGCACCGACGCGAACCCTAAACTCCCAATTACCAATTCCAGTACTCATTGGTATAGTTTTAAATGTTTAACATCACTCTAGTTCCTACCAACCCAATTCAATATTATTTTCATGCAAACAATACATCAATTCTAACCCAACACATATTTCATCGTTCAAAAATCCCATATGAACCCTAACCCCCCAATTAAATCTCAATTCTTACCAATTTCAAATGAAGTTTAACTTACAATCAATTTCCCACATTCAACTCACCCACGCATGCATATAACATCAACTCAACCATCACAACAGTACACGTCGTCTGGCGAGTCACACTTAGCTACCAGGCGGTTCAAAGGGAACCCAAGAACCTGGGTTCAAACACATGTGTTGCCTGGCGACAGTTCTTGTGCTGCCAGGCGGTTTCTGGAAAATTCCAGAAACACGAACTGTTTATTACATTTTTTGCAGAAATTAAGGTGCACGTGCATTCCAATCAATCAGGAAATGATACAATTCCATATAAAACACATAATATAGCTCCCCTAACCTGGTATTCGTGTTCCAATTGCCAAAACTTTACCTAGCTTTTTGATCCACAAGGTCTTCTCTTGATCACCCAAAAATTTTGCTCTTTTCCCTCTTTCTCTCAGCAATGGATGCTTGGAATACTCTTCCCTCAGTGTTCACGAAAATCAACAGTGTTTCACTCTCCTAATTACTCTCTTCCCTTACTTACTAGTCCAATTTAATCACTTTTAATTAGAAAACGAAAATCTTATTAAAAGTGTCTTCATGGCACTTCAATTTCCATTAATAAGGGGTTCTCTAGCCTCTTCATCTGCTCCTCAAGACGGCTCCATGCCAAAAATTGATTTTAGCAAAAAGAGAGTTATTTTGCTTAAGCCAAGGTTCAAACCCATAACCCTCCAATGTCCAAGCAATTCAACTAATTCAACTAATTCATGTTTCGTGATAATTTATATAAATCTAGAAATTTATACTCTTTTATCACGCTTAAACATATCATAAATAAAAAATGAAATAACACACAATTGGCACACATAGGACTTGAACCCAAGTCCTCTCACATAATTAAAGTTAACATTTAATGTCATAAAGGCTCCCACTGTCCGCATTAATCAAATAATTATTTATTTAATTATTTAAATTCCTCGGGTCTTACAGTCATCAATAATTATGCTATCGACATTCTGATGAGTTCCTATTTATGCCTTCATTTAATGTTTAATTTTGGATTTTTAATTGAATTTTGTTTTTAAAAGATTTATTTAATTAAAATTTCTCATAATTGGTTTTATTGAGCATGACATACAAAAACATGTTAAAAATAGTTTTTTAGTTGCATAAATATCTTTGGATATTTTGAGGTGTGTTAGTGCAGTGCAACTAAGTTGAACTCATAGAGGTGTGGAAATAAATTGATTAAAGCTTCATGACACCTTAAAGATAAATCTAAGAATAAAAAATTATCAATATCACAAAAATCCAAATCAAACACTGTATGAAGAAGGCAAGGAAAGCTTGAAAAAGTGAAGAAGTTTGGCCAAGCCAAAAAGAGGAAACATGTAACAAAAATTGGACCTTGTGGTTTTCTCTATCCTTTTGCTGAACAAAAGGGCTTTGATAATTCATAAATATTTATGATAAAAGATAATTTAGAAAAAATATATCTTTAGATATTTTATTTGATATTTTTAAATAATTATCTTATTTAATTATATCATAAAATATCAAAAGATAATAACTACCAAATCGTTTTAAACATGGCAAGATCAAATATTTTTTAGATATTCATAATCACTATAAAGATAAATGATATTTATCTTTATCTTTATTTTAAATGATATTTGAGAGATTTCAACAACAGAAAAGCCCAATTCAAGTCCTATATAAAGAGACTTAGGGGAAGTAGAAAAAATAAGCTCGGAACTTCAGAGTTTAGGAACCCTTAGGGAGGTCTAATTTCTTTCTCTCTCTTCTACTCTCTTCTTTTATTTATATTTTTATTTCATGAAGTGCTAAGCTTCGAGGTTGGTTTCATTGTAATTTCATTATGGATTCTAAGGTTAATGAATAAATTTCTTTGTTTTTTTTAGGTTTAATTAGTCAAATGGTAGCCATTTTCGTTTAGATGTGTTAGTTTGTTACTTGCGTTTGAAAAGGTGTCAATTAAGTCCCAACTTTTGAAAAAATGTCGTAATTAGGTCTCTTTCAAAAAAAATTATTAACATCGTTAACGATATTGATATTTAAAATGACTTCAAAATTAAGTATTTATATTTATATTAAAATTTAGTGGTAAAATTCATGAATATAGTTAAGGGTGTTAATATTTTTTTTCTGAAAGGAACCTAATTGAGACACTTTTTCAAAAGTTGGGACTCAATTGACACCTTTTTAAAAGTGAGTATCAAATTGACACATTTGAATGAAAGTGGGTACCATCCAACTAATTAAACATTTTTTTTATTGTTGTGGTTTTCATTCATCTATGTCTTTTTTCTATGAATCACGTAAAAAGTAGTGATTTTTACATGCTAGCTAACTAGTGAAGTGTTTAAATCTATATGCATGTTAATCATATGAGTTGAAGGGTTTTTAAATTTAATTAAGACTTTATTTTGATTTTACTTAGAAACTTTCATGTTATTAAATGAGTTTTTACCAATAATTGAGACTTTACTTTTGTTAAAGGTATTCACTCTAAGTAAAATTAGTCAAGACTTTACTTTGATTAATTAAGATTTTTATTTGGTGAGGAGATAAAAGAATAGACATGATTAGGCATAGTAAAATTTGATTGAGACTATACTTTGGTTGAATTTACTATGGATAATCTAAAACTTCTCACTTTTAATTGAGACTTTACTTTGATTAAGAGTGGGAACGCCAACAAATTCATTTATACTTTACATTGATTAATTTAAGAATCTACAACAATAACTAACTGAATAGTAATCTTTAGATAACCGATAATGAATATATTTTGAAAAGGCAAAGGAATCAATCTATTTTATTTATAACGAATCTATTTTATTTGAACAAAAGAAAATTACATAGTCTTTAGTATCTGATTTAAAACATCTAAATAAATATAAGAACTTCTGAGTTCACCCCAACCTCTCGCCAATCTACTCCTTGTAAAAAAACATCCACATTATCATCTACTACCGTATAACACACATGTTATACGATCATCGAACATACAACAAACACACAAACAAACAAATAGGGGTAAGCTAACCATAAACAATGATATTGATGAGTGCGTATTTTTGCTCTCATTTAATGTCTAATTTTGGGTATTTAATTGAATTTGTGTGCTTAAAGATTGATTTAATTGGGATTTCCTATAATTGGGTTTATTGAGCATGAGATACAAAAACATGTTAAAAATAGATTTTTGGTTGCATAAATGTTCTTTGGATATTTTGAGGTGTGTTAGTGCAGCTGCAGCTAAGTTGAGCTCATGGAGGTATGAAAATAAATTGTTTAAAGCTTCATGACAACTTATTGATAAATCCAAGAATAAGAAATTATCAAAATCATAAAAATCCAAGCCAAGCATTGCATGAAGACGACAATAAAAGCTTGAAAAAAAGTGAAGAAGTTTGACTAAACCAAGAAGAGAGCAACAAAAAAATTGGACCTTGCGGTTTTCTTTATCTTTATGATAGAAGATAATTTGGGGAAAATATATCTTTAGATATTTTATTTGATATTTTTAAATAATTATCTTATTTAATTATATCATAAAATATTAAAAGATAATAACTACCAAATCTTTTTAAATATGACAAGATCTTCTTGAATCTTTTTAGATCCACAACAAACAAATATATCTTGAAGATATTGGATTATTTAGAAGATAATTTAAGGAGATAGCAAAGGGTTGATTTGGAAAATTAATACAAATATTAGTTTGTGATAAATTATCATATATTTTTAAGTAATTAAATTATTTAATTATATTAGATATTAATATTATCAACCAACTATATTTGTCAAAAAGTCTATATCTCTCCAAATATTTTTAAATATTTATCTTTATCTTTATTTTAAAAGATATTTGAGAGATTTTAGCAATGGAAAAGCCTAGTCCAAGTCCTATATAAAGAGACCAAGGGAGAAGCAAAAAAGACAAGCTCAGGACTTCGGAGTTTTGGAACCCTTAGGGGTGGCTAATTTCGTTTCCTTTTTTCTCTCTATTCTTCTATTTTTATTTTACTTTTGCATTCTATGGAATACTAAACTTCTTGGGTTGATTCCATTGTAATTTCATTATGGATTCTGAGGTTCGAATGAAATAATTTTTTTTGTTCTTTTTATTATTGTTGAGGTTTTCATTCATCTATGTCTTTTATCTTTGAATCACATAAAAAGTATTGATTTTAAATCTATATGCATGTTAATCACATGAGTCCAAGGGTTTTTAAATTCAATTGAGACTTTAATTTGATTTTATTTAGAAACTTTCATGTGATTAAATGAGTTTTTACCAATAATTGAGACTTTACTTTGATTAAAGGTATTTACTCTAACGAAAATTAATTGAGACTTTACTTTGATTAATTAAGCTTTTTATTTGGTGAGCAGATAAAAGAATAGACATGATTAGGCATAGTAAAATTTGATTGAGACTGTACTTTGATTGACTGTGGATAATCTAAAAGTTCTCACTTTTAATTGAGACTGTACTTTGGTTAAAAGTGAGAACGCTAACAAATTAATTGAGACTTTACATTGATTAATTTGCAAATCTACAACAATAATTAATTGAGCAATAATCTTTTGATAACCAATGATGAATCTATTTTGAAAAAGCAATGGAATCAATCTATTTTCTTTACTATTGGTTTTATCTCTTTTTATCTTTTCTATTTCTTTTTGTTTATCTTAATCCTCCTATATTTTTATTATTTTATTTGACTAACTCTATTTTATAGATTTTATAAGAAATAATTTGTTAAAAATCAATTCCGTGTTCGTTGGGAAACGACTTTGGGTAAGCTAACCATAAACAATGATATATAGAAGAATTTCGTAAATAAAGCATGACAAATAATACTCAACATCTCATTCAAGTAACACTTAAGCATTAAGATCACAATCAAACTTTATTTTGAACACATAACCTCCAACATCAAAACAACCATATCAAACCAACAGACTATCGCATTCATCTAAAATCCTTAAACATAGTAAGCATAATCAAGCTTTTGTTTTCTACGGCCTTTTACCCTACAACAACATCTAGGTTCCTAGAAATATATGGTTCGATGTGTCCCACTATCGCAGCCAGACTGTCTCCCTTATTCCTCAAGGAATTATGACTAAAAAGGTTGATGCATAGCACACCGAGCACTATACTCGCAATGAGCCAAAATAAACTGAAACATCTTTCCCCTCCCCACTGCTTCACACAGGCGAGAGAGTACACACTCGAACCAATCCTCTACCACTACTTCACACAGGCGAAAAAGACCCATTTCCACTGCTTCACACAGGAAAAAGAGTCATAATTGGGTCTCTAGGTATGGAAAACCTCACACAACATTTAATTCCATCAAGAGTTCTCAAATAAGGCAAAACACTCCTAACATGCAACATAGGAGAGTTACCGATTGCTAACAAAATACACACCACCACATCATGCTTGAAAAATAAAGTTTCATAACAAAACCAAATTCATATATCACATGTGTATTTAATAAACACAAAGTATTTAATTAAAGGCATGTAAAAGAAAAATAAATAAATTATGAATCCACGCCAAAGTTATCTGAGAAGGATTGTATACTATTGTGCTTTTATACACTTATTGCACTCGAAAAACTCACAGAAGAAAAGAATAATAAGTTTTTGAATGGGTGGGCCACCTTCACGCACCTTTTCTAAAGATATTTTATAGGATAATATTAAGGATAATGATATTCCAACAAAATTTTTTCATAAGTATTTGACAAAGGTGACGTGGCAGCAGTTTTTTTAATTTTTAATTAAAAATGAATTAGTTCACACGTGCAGCGGAAAGAGAAACAAAGTTGAAGTTAAATGTCCGTTAGAGAGAGAAACTGAAGAGAGAAAAGGGGGAAAGTGAGGCCGGTCCGTTGCGAAGTGAGAAAGTGAAGAGAGAGAAGGGGGAAAGTCAGGCTGGCGAAGTGAGAAAGTGAAGAGAGAAAAGGGGGAAAGTGAGGCCGAGGTGGGTTTCAAAGTGAGAAAGTGAAGAGAGAAAAGGGGGAAAGTGAGGTCGAGGTGGTTTCGAAGTGAGAAAGTGAAGAGAGAAAAGGGGGAAAGTGAGATTTCAGCTACCATTTCGCTGGGGGGGTGGAGGCTCGTTATCAGGGAATGCGAGAGTGAGAGGAGTTAATCATTGCAGATTAGTGGTGGATAAGTGCATTCATTGACGTCGTTTGGGTGGGCTACCGGAGACAGGTCGTAGAAGAATTCGTCGACAATAAGGAATTCATCAGCCCAAGCGTACAATCGACCCTTTGGCGGAGCCCATTTAATTTATTTAAGCCAAAGGTAACGTATTTCGTTCGTATTACGCAAAGGATGTGTATAGTTGGCTATGGATGTGGTTGTTGGTGATTTTTGTTCTTTTGAGAGATATGGTTGGTGAATGATCATTTTATGTCTGTGTTTGGTTTTCCAGTTTGTGTATAGGGTGTTAACGTTGGGTAAATTTATTGTTGCCTTTACATTTCATATTTTGTGATGCATGTGGTCTGTATGATGTGTATGGCGTTGTAGGATTAGAAGATGGACCGCAATCGTGATGGATATGTTTATTTATGGGAGGAGAAGAAGGTTTGTTAATCTGGAGTCATGTTCTTATAGTTGTGCAATTATAATGAATGACATTTACTTGTTTGTTATGTTATGTTATCCAGATTTTATTTG
Organism: Vigna unguiculata; assembly: GCF_037176805.1. NCBI lineage: Eukaryota > Viridiplantae > Streptophyta > Magnoliopsida > Fabales > Fabaceae > Vigna > Vigna unguiculata. The sequence goes on from NC_140799.1 coordinate 12,182,974, forward strand.
GTCATTTCTGCAAAACGAAGGTTATCGGTGCTATAAACAATAGACTAAGTGTGCAACAGAAGAACTATATTGAAGGCACTCCATTTTGGTGGTTTCCCATGTTAACCGATTCGGTGAAGATTAGTAGGAAACTTTTGAGTCTGTTATGTTACAACTGGGTTGAGAGAAGGGGCGGTTTTCGTATTGGTGGCCAAGTCGTAGAATTTAATCTATTAGATGTTTGTTTAGGGTTAGGTTTGAGGGTTTTGGGTGAAAGAATTGATTTAAATGAGACCATTTAGGATAGTGACACTTTGAATATTTTTGGGGGTGAAACAGTTACTGTTAAGTTGATATATGACTATCTTTTGAAATATGATGATGATGTTGGTGGTGTAGAAGTGTTTTGCAGGATTTACATTTCGTTAGGGATATCAGAATTTTTATTGCCCAATAAAAAGGGTAGTGTTTTCCCAATAATTTTTAAGATAGTTGATGATATTTGCAACATCGGCAAATATAATTGGAGTACATTAGTGTATGAGTACTTGGTTAGTAGCTTGTGCATTGCTTCATTGGGATTGAAGAACGAGTCAAGTGCAAAGCATTTTGATGTTGTGGGCTGTGTTTATTTGCTTCAGGTAAGTACATTATTGTTTTTTTTTTTTTGTGTGTTGAAATACTGATATTGATTGTGCTGAAGATGCCGTTGTAATTTATTTTATTTGTTGCAGTTATGGTCATTTGATCATTTACTTGTGTGCAACACAAAGTTGACATGTCGGATGAACAAGTTCCCTCGACTATTGCATTGGATAAATGTCAGAGTTGGTGACAAAGTCATAACGAGAGCATTTGATAAGAATATGGTGAGGTCAAGCTTAAAAATATGTTGTTTGTTTTAGTTTGATGTTACATATAGGGAATTTGTTTATAATTATCTGTTTTTTTGTACAGTTTGTTATTGATGTGTCTGTGTCAGATGAAGAACTTCATCATGATGTTGTTAAAGAAGCATTTAAACAATTTGGCACAGCCTATAGAAATGAAGAAAAAATGGACAACGAAGAGGTTCTTCATCTTCTCGAGTATGAAGAAGGTGAGATAGCTGGTATGGAACATTCAATTTCTGAATTAGAAGAAATGGTTGCAAAATGTACGGGTGAGGTTGGAAATGAGGACCCCCCAAATGATGGTTGTGCTGAAGATGTGTTTGATGATGACACTGATGGAGATGACGAAATATTTTAAGACCCTTCTGCTACGCCGCATCAGGATGAAGATGTTGTTGTAAACGATGACGGTGGTCAACATAGCAACATGTATGACCGTATAAAGGCGCAACCACGAAGGCGGTTCAAGAGTGTTGCGACAAGAACACCTTTTTCTGTTTATGGGAATAAGAAGAATGTGAAATTGAAATGACCAACATTGGGATGATGCAGTGATGAATTTACGTTCTATGTTGATGTTATTCATGCAATAATAAGTGTGATGTGTATTTTCTTTATTTATTAAGTTTGAACAATCCGTAACGCATGTTATTTTATTTATGGCAGATATTATTTTACATTCTTATGTTCAGTTTGTTGCCTTTTTGTTGAGGTAGATCATTAATGCATGATCTGGATAGAGCAGAAGTTCGTAGTAAAAGAAATCAAACCACCCACTTAATATTATGTTTGGACATTTGTTAAAAGAAAAAGGATATGGGGACATAACTGAAGTAGTCAATTGTCATTTGTGTGAATGTTAAGCAGTGCATGAATGATGGATAAAGGAATTTGTAAGTTACTTATTTCATTAAGTTTATTCTACATTGAACGGACTAAACTTTGCATGTAACTCCCCACTTAGTTATGCGTGACTCCCCACTTATTTTTCGATTTTTGTTTTAGGGGTTGTGTTGTTTGACAATGCACCCAGTGTTTTTCCTGGAGATTGGGTTATGGTGAAGAATTTATAAGTCATTGAATTAAGGATAATGATTAAAGATCAATGATCCATACATAAATTCCAAATTCCATATATAAACGACTTTCAGTGAAGTCTGCACTGACTATACAAAAACGTTATTGTTACTCCCCACATAGGTATTCTTTACTCCCGACTTATGTTTTTGGATTGTTTTATTTGGTTTCTGTCATGTTCATGAAATCAACCATTTTAGTTAATGGACCATGGTTGGTTGAGGAGAATTTGTTAAGCAGTGAATGAAAGAGCAACGATGCAATAACGGTATACGTACGACCTTTACTCAAGTCTAGACTGTGTAGTCATAACATTGTGCGTAACTCCCCACTAAGTTATTCGTTACTCCCCACTTATTTGTGATATCCCATATTTCATTTTTGTGTTGTTTGACAAACTTCATGGACGCTGCGTGCATGCATAAGACTTTGGATAGGCTTTAATGAACAAAAAATTATGGAAATTGAGTATATAAATGACCTTCACTTCAGTCAGCGTTGTACAGACGAAAAAATACATGTAACTCCCCACATAGGTATTCCTTACTCCCCACTTATTTGTGATATCTGATATTTCGTTTTTGTGTTGTTTGAAAAATATCCCATTCCAGTTCATGGGCGCTGCGTGCATGCAGAAGACTTTGGATAGCCTTTAATGAACGAAAAATTATGGAAATTGAGTACATAAATGACCTTCACTTCAGTCAGTGTTGTAGAGACGAAAAAATACATGTAACTCCCCACATATGTATTCCTTACTCCCCACTTATTTGTGATATGTGATATTTCGTTTTTGTGTTGTTTGAAAAACATCCCATTCCAGTTCATGGACACTGCGTGCAACACAAACACTTTGGATAGCCTTTAATGAACAAAAAATTATGGAAATTGAGTATATAAATGACCTTCACTTCAGTCAGCGTTGTATAGACGAAAAAATACGTGTAACTCCCCACATAGGTATTCCTTACTCCCCACTTATTTGTGATATCTGATATTTCGTTTTTCTGTTGTTTGAAAAACATCCCGTTCCAGTTCATGGACGCTGCGTGCATGTAGAAGACTTTGGATAGCCTTTAATGAACGAAAAATTATGGACATTGAGTATATAAATGACCTTCACTTCAGTCAGCGTTGTAGAGACGAAAAAATACATGTAACTCCCCACATATGTATTCTTTACTTCCCACTTATTTGTGATATCTGATATTTCGTTTTTGTGTTATTTGAAAAACATCTCATTCTAGTTCATGGACACTGCGTGCATGCAGAAGACTTTACATAGCTCATTCCTAATTCATTCATTTAGACACGCATTTATTTACGTTATCCATTTCCAATTCAATTACATAGGTGGGAGTACCTGTTACAAAAGCGGGGAGTTAATCCCACCTATGTGGGGATTACAGTTGAACCTTATTATTACTGGTTCGACATGGAATAAAACTTATTTTAACTCTCCTTCTCACAGCATTGACCATCATGTTACCGAATCACGAAGTGAAGTTGACCAATTAAAATTGAATGAAAGGAATTGTGTGGCTTTTGTATGTACACACAACTGTATAAACAGGTCACGCCGATGTGGGGAGTAACGACACTGTATGTGGGGAGTTGGAGCAAATTTTTTGGAATAAAGCTGCAGGACAACCAATAAAACTTTATTTAAAAGTGGTAAATACCTCATTCCTATTTCAATCGTTAAGAAAAAAATTAATTTTCATGACCCAACTCTAATTCAATTAATTAAGTGGGAGTAGTAGCCTCACAGAATCGCAAGTATAAACCTGATAGAAAAGCGGGGAGTAACTCGCAACTAAGTGGGGAGTACACATGAACTTTTGCAATACTGCTTCAACACTGAATAAACACTATTCTTAAGTCGCCTTTTCCGACCATTAACCATCAAGTATCTCAATCACAAGGTGTAATGGACCAATTTAAATTGAATTAACGGAAGTATGCGGATTTAATATGTATACACAATTGTTTAAACACCTGACGCTGATGTGGGGAGTAAGGACGCTGTATGTGGGGAGTTGAAGCAAAGTTTTTTCAACAAAACTGCAGGACAAACCAGTAAACGTGAATAAAATGTGGTGAATACGTTATTTCTATTTCATTCGTTAAGAAAAAAATTAATTTTCATGACCCAACTCTAATTGAATTAATTAATTGGAGTAGTAGCCTAACAGGACCCTAAGTATAAACCTGATATAAAAGCGAGGAGTAACTCATAACTAAGTGAGGAGTACACATGAACTTTTCCAATACTGCTTCAACACTGAATAAACACTACTCTTAAGTCGCATTTTCCGACCATTGACCATCAAGTATCTCAATCACCAGGTGTAATGGACCAATTTAAATTGAATTAACGAAAGTATGCGGATTTAATATGTGCACACAACTGTATAAACAGTTGATGCCGATGTTGGGAGTAAGGACGTTGTATGTGGGGAGTTGAAGTAAAATTTTTTGAACAAAATTGCAAGACAAACAAGTAAACGTAAATAAAATGTAGTGAATACGTTATTCCTATTTTATTCCTTAAGAAATAAATTACTTTGCATGACCCAAACGTTATCCATTTTCAATTTAATTAATTAAATATGATTGTACCCTCACAGAAACCCAAACATAAACCTGATAGAAAAGAGGGGAGTAACTCGCAACTAAGTGGGGAGTACACTTGAACTTTTGCAGTACTGCTTCAACATTGAATAAAAACTATTCTTAAGTCGTCTTTTCCGACCATTGACCATCAAGTATCTCAATCACGAGGTGTAATGGACCAATTAAAATTGAATTAACGGAAGTATGTGGATTTAAAATGTACACACAACTGTATAAATAGCTCACGCGGATGTGGGGAGTAAGAATGTTGTATGTGGGGAGTTGAAGCAAAGTTTTTTGAACAAAACTGCTGGACAAACCAGTAAACGTGAATAAAATGTGGTGAATACGTTATTTCTATTTCATTCGTTAAGAAAAAAAATATTTTTCATGACCCAACTCTAATTGGGAGTGTAGCCTCAATGGACCCCAAGTTAAAAACTATTACAAAAAAGGGGAGTTACTCACCCATATGTGGGGAGTACAGTTCGACTTTTTCAATAGTGCATCCACGTTGAATAAAAACTCTTCCTAAATCGCCTTAGTCGAGCAATAGCCATGATGTAACTCAATGACGAAGTCAATCACGAAGTCCAGTACACCAATTAACATTGCATTCGCTAAATTTTGTGCTTGTTCAACTACACAAACCGGTTAAAAACATTTGACGCAGATATGGGGACTTATGCATACATATGTGGGGAGTAAAGGCAAACTATTTTAACAAAACTGGAGAAAAAGCAAACACAATTAATAAAATGTGTAAACACATCATTTGTGTTTGATTTAGCCCAACAAATATTCCTTTCTATTATCCATTCCAAATCAAGTAATTTGGTTGGATGTAGACTTACTAGAGGCAAAATTCAAACCTGTAATGGTAAGTGGGGAGTTAAGTGCAACTACTTGGGGAGTCGAGTTCAACTTAATCAGTACTGCTTGCATCTTGTACACAATTTTATTTAAATCTCCTTATTGGAGCATTAACAATTATGCAAATTATTGACGAAGTTCAGACCTCCAATTAACACTGCTTTCAGTGAATTTTGTGCTTTTTAAACTCCACAATCATGCGTAAAACATGCCACGCAGATGTGGGGAGTTATGCATATATGTTTGGGGAGTTGGGGCAAAATTTTCTAACATATATGTTTAGGGAGTTTGGGCAAACTTTTCTAACTAAGCTGCAAAAGAAACCCAATACAATGAATTTAAAGTTAGTTAATACATCGATAATATTCAATTCAGTCAGACATATATTGTTTACAATTATCCAAATTGAAGCCAATTAATTTTTCGGTACTGTAGGCAAACAAGAACCAAAATAAAGACATCAAACCAATGCGGGGAGTTAGGACAAAATATATGGGGAGTAGAGTTAAAGATTATGATAACTGCATATGGATGGTCAAGACTTTCTATACATTTCCTTTTACGATCGATGATGATTCATTCAATAAGTGACAGAGGCATTTCCCTCATCAAACCTGCATTCACTGGTTCGTTTGTTCATAGCCCACTTCCAAATAAATGAAAACATACATTAACTGGAGACTAAACCACTAATATGTGGGAACTAGTGGTGGGTTTTCGTATTTGCACTTCAATAAGTACTAAACATTTGAACCTGCTGTTGTAATCTGACATAGAATTGTCATCCACACATTCCATAGTCTACAATTATTGGTAACCATATAAATGGACTCACGTGGGTGGTTGTGGTCATCCCACAATATAAACTACATATTACTCAAAGTAAATAGTCACTTACACTATGCATTCAACTACAGAATATTCATTACGTGACACACACTCTGTACACTGGACCTGAATGTTTTAAAAATACTGTACAAATATAAATCAACAAAGTAGGAATGTGTTGTCATTAATTTTTCAAGTTAATATGTACAACAACTGAATGCCCTTCCCAAAAAATGTAACAAAATTTCATAATAAATGTATACCACCTGTCCTTTTTAATCCACAACTATCTTTTATAAAAGCGCGTCGTAGTACTGTAGGACTTCTTGCCTGTAGATATTGTCAACATCTAGAATCCAACTCCAAATGTATTGATGTCTGATCAGTTGAAGTTGTTCCTGCCCAAGAACTCACAAATATGTTAATGCAAATACGTCAATCTTTAACAAATATTATAATTAAAATTCATGAACTAACTACAACTTACATTCGTGTAATTAGGCATATTATTGTCATCAAATTTCTTCTGACCATCCCACAAGTCCATCATTTGAAGAACAATAATGCAACAATCATATCTAAACAACACCACAAATATATAAATAAACACACTTCATCACCAAACTCTAGTGCAACTAAAGAAAAAATGATAAACTCACAAGTTCGGTTGAATGGGAGTTATCTCGCAGTGAACTTCAAATTTTGGGAAGTCATCTTCCGAACACTTCATCAACATCCCAAAAACTAATCCGAAATTATGAGCCTACAGTGTAAAAATAATAACGACCCATTAAGTTAACCAACTAGTAATATGTCACAACCTATACACAACCAATATCACAATATTCTAATCTTACAACTGCTTTGTCTATTCTTTTACGATTTTTGTTGGAGTGGCCTATCGAATCCAGCACATACAACTTCTTCTCTTGACAATTTACGACGTAACACCACCAATGATCGTCATGTACAACTGGAGCAAACAACTGCAACACAATATGACAACTATTAATTAACTTACAAACATTGACAAAAAAAAGACAACATAATAAATAAAAAATCTCACAAAATCAGCAGCCAAAATGTCGTCTAACACAATTAGTCCTGCACGGACGTAGGCAACGTAGTCTCTCAATGTCCATTGTCGTCTCTTAACAATCATCCTCCGCGAGTCAGTCACGACATGGTTCTACATTAATAACATACATCAACAGATTAAAACTAATCTCAAACAACAAAACCAATTAAACAAACATTCTATTTACCATATATAAAGGATTGAAATGTATTCTCTTCACATGACCATATCGACGTCGTTCAAAGTACATCATTGTGCTCCCAACAAATAGAACAGCCTACAAAATAGTATGTATAACTAATCATGACGTATAATTGACCGATTGAAATGTTCTAAACAAGCTTCTTACCATATTGTCCACCTTCTTTGTAGGACCAAAACCCCAACACTCATTGGTACCCAAAATCTGCCCATTGATGTTGCAAACCACCCTGCAATAACAATTTCGTAATAAAATCTCAAACTTTTAATAAAAACCAAATAAGTACTTTAATACACTAAAATATTACTAATACTTGTTTGGTACACCAAAAATTGTTATACTGGTATACAACTTCATGTAATCAACTTAAATTGAGTCATTTGTGGTTGTTGTGGAACATAGGGAACTATGGCTTGAAGCGATTCAACTTCACCAAAAATGCCTCCATGGGATGCACGGTTCATATCAAGGCCTTTTCCGACTTCATCAACAGTATTTCTTTCAACGACGTCTGCACCATCAGTAGCAAGTTCCTCATCGTGCTCACGGTGTCCAACCTCCACCTCGACCTCATCACCTTCGTTGCCCTACCCATGTTGCACACCCGTGTCAATTCCACCATGACATCGCAATGATATCTCTTTGCGCATTAAAGTCATTTCGTCCTTCATCATCCGTAGTCGTGTTCTATGGGTTCTCAACCTCTGTAGCAGAACTTTTGTCGAAGCCAACTTGATATCCACATGCGATTTTTCAGACTTTGCTTCGTCACCAAGTTGCAATGCTTCACGAATCATATTATTTTGCTTATCTTCTTCTCTCAGCCTCCATTCCCCACATATCTAAAATCAAAACCCAAACAAACAAATTACTGTTATAGAAGAAAAAACATTGTTATGAACAACAAATCGTTGCACAGAAAAAATACTTTACTCTCCTAGAACAACTTCTCAATCCGTCTTGACTTGAAGTGAACATCCGGCCACGCCAATATTCTCGGAAAAATTAACTGCAATTCTGGGCCACACAATGAAAGTCTTTCTACAGCCCAAATCTACACAAAACATGTTGCATTATTACATTTTAAACATTCTACAAATCAAGAAAATTTATTAAATGAAGTTTAGTGTACCTGCAAAACTGGTGCTGCACCACTTAAGCAAAGCTCTCTCTGCCCGAGTGCCAAGATTCTGCGACTTAAACTTTTAACTAAAAAACTATGAACTGCCTTACCCCAATTATAATTCGACAGCCCATCTATATCATCTAAAACACTACAAGGTATATTACTAATAGTTTTTGAATTCCTAGAAAAGTAAAGCACAGCAAAACAAACAAATATGTACAAACGAAAAACGTTATCAACTTCATTAGAATCACTACCTACCAAACCCTGAATTATTTCAATAACAGTTTCAACGGTTACTATTTTGTCTTGCAGAAGTCCACCCACTATCCCACAAAGAGTTTTATCAAAATCTACATCTAACCCAACAACCGACAATCCTAAAGACATGCAAATGTCAGCACAAGTAAACGGGATTGATCGTTGCATGACATGAAATGATTCATGAGCAGGTAGCCAACACTTCAATAACTCAAGCAAAAGAGGGTTACATATCTTTAATGGTTGTTGCATGTCCAAACACCATTTGAATGGTGTACCCTAAATCCTTTCGCGATGTCTATCCAAGATTAACCCATTCATTTGGCCAATCCACTTTGTGTTACAAAAAGTACGCAATCGAGCCTAACATTCAAAAAATTTCAAAAAATTAATACTTCATTTCGATTTATACAACACATTCATGTCAACCCAATCTACAAATTACAACATAAAAATACCTTCTCATTCAATCCACATTCACGAGCCATAACTTTATGATGACCAACTACTCCGGCCACTACGTTTTCATGGACAACAGGATCTTTGACTAACCCTCAAACAACCTGAACAGAATATGATATTCAAAGGTTACATATAATATTTTTCTCTTTTTTTTTTCATAATGACCAACAATTATGCTTATTTAATGGAAAAGTTTTATGAGTATAATCACACAGGCGCACAAATGAGAACTCTAAAGTAACCAAATCAACATTATGGGGATGTAGGCACAAAGCAAAATATATTTCTTACACAACACGGAATACATGACATCGTTGAACAACCTCACATTCATAACCTGTCAGTAACGAAACCCTAGAAATCAAATACAAATGACATAACTGCCAAAAATTTTACAATACAGACAACAACAAACGAGGACACAGATACGGACTTACAAAACATGGGGTTTCTTCAAAATTTTCAAGTACCTACACCTCTATAACAGACAACACCGAACGGAAAAATGGGTTCTCAAAAATTCACTAACATTCACCATAACACCACCAAATCACTTTTCCCCAACAACGTCAAAAACAAACATGTAGAAAACCAACTTGTTTGCAAAACAAAAAAAACTTTACGAAAACGAGAAAAACTTCATCATCAACCAACACATTACGCAAATGTGAAATGGGACCAAAAGAAACTTACAATGCAACGGACACGACCACCAAACGGTTGCCGCCGACCAAGCAACGTCGATTCAGACTTCGCAAAACACTACCCACTCCAAAACCTTTGTCTTCTGGATGATAGGGACAGTCTTCGGTTTCACTGACAACGAGCCTCCACCCCCACCGGTGAAATGGTTGCCGGAATCTCTCTGTCACTGAACCACAAACTCTAGCCGCCTCATTTTCCCCCTTCTCTCTCTTCACTTTCTCATTGCGCAACGGACTGGACTCACTTCCCCCCTTTTTTCTCTTCACTTTCTCTCTCTAAAGGACATTTAATTTCATTTTGGTTTCTCTCTCAGCTGCACGTGCGAACAAACATTTTCCGTTATTAAAAATTAAAAAAAACCACTGCCACGTCACCTTTGTCAAATACTTGTCAAAAAATTTTGTTGGAATATCATTATCCTAATATTAATGCAACCATTGTATGGTAATATGCTTTTGTGAAAAGAAGAAAGAGTTTCCCAAGTCCTTAAGTTGTTTGTTCAAAACAAGAAAAGAAAAAGAAAGGTGGCTACACCACAAAATAGCTAACACATGAAAGTGTCCCATCAATCCTTGACCTCATTAAATTATAAGGTAATTGTTAAAACATGTACTGCACCCACATTTACGTGAAAGAGATAAGGAACAAAAAAAAAGAAAAAGAAAAGCCATGTGGTATGAAAATGAAGAAAGGGTCTGCACCATGAATAAAATAAGGAAAGAGAAATTACATTATGTATGGTTAAGAAAGAGAAAGAAATAAGCTTTAAATACCCCGTGGGTCCCATCAATGTGTTACACTAAAACAAAAAGGTATTGGCTTTTTAAAATAATCAATAACGAACCTACACTCAAGGCTTAAAAGAAGAAAAGAATGAACCACTTAATGCAAAGTTGAGAGAAAGAAAATAATTATACATGTGGGGCCTATTATCATGTGAAGTAAAACAATTAAAAAGCAAAAACTAACCCTACACCAACCAAGACTACAACAACGTAATATTGAGAAGGTTCCTCACCCTGGCCCAAGAAAATGTGTGGCTAATGAAAACAAGAAAATGTGTGGATAACGGAAACAAAGAAAAAGCATACACCAATCCTCCAACCAATGTTTGACACCTCTCACACATGCATTAAAACTCACGGAAACTACCTATGCATGTTATGGTTTTCCAAAGAATAAAACTAACTAAAACCCTAGCACCACCAAACAACACCATCAAACCCCACCAACGAACCACTCCAACCCATGACATAAAGAACCAAAGAAAATAAGAAAGGAAAGATAAGAATGGCTGCACCAAAACTTTGTGATTTAACAATCTACAATTCAAACATGCACGTGAACTAACGAAAAGCTATTTTAAAGAACCAAGTAGCACAAGAAAAGAGACCAAAGGAATAGTGTAAAGCTGCACTCAAAAACCAAGAGAAGAAAATAGAATTTTTTTCACGTGAACCCATAGCTTCCACCCACCAATTAATCTTGTGATAGTGACTTTTAAATAGCACCAAACTATATGATACCTTTACATGGTTAAGAAAACAAAAGCATGTGGGCCCCAAGGCTAAAACTTACTACACACTAATGACTTCATGTCATTTAACAAAAGCCAAAACATGTGGTCTGCAAGAAAAAGAAAGAGAAACAAAAAAAAACATAGCTACACTATAGATGTGCACAAATATAAAGAGAAAAAAAAACTAAAAGAAGAAAGAAAAGAAATAGAAAATATGTAAGATCCGAGAAAATTAAATAGTTAATTAAAATAATTATTTAATAAATGCGGGTAATAGAAGCCTTTAAGGCATTTAATGTGGAGTGCTATGATGTGAAAAAGTACTAGCTCAAATGGTTGAGAGTACTTAATTGTGTGAGAGGACTTAGGTTCAAGTTCTATGTATGCCAACTTTGTGTTATTTTAATCTGTGCATTATTTTGATGATATATTGAGTGCTATACATGATAATATAATCCTAAAATTTTAGGAATTATCATGATTGTGAATTCGTTGAATTGGTTGTGCACTTGACTTGCTAATTGATGGGTTGTGGGTTCAAACCTTGCTAGGAACAAATTTACTCTCTTTTTTGCCAAATTTTCTTTTTGCATGATTAGGAAGGGGTTTAGAAACCTAGCAGCCAAGAGGGGCAGATTAGGGGTCTGAAAACGTGTTGCTAATACTCAACCAAAGACCATTATATCAATTTCGAATTAATTTTTGTTTAGGAGGAGTAAAAAGTGATTAAGAGTGTATTAACACAGAGAGAATTTTGGGTTCTGTCACGTGTTGCCTGGCGGTGGGATTGAAATCCGCCAGGCGAAGCCTTAGTTATGATGTTGTTTTTGGTTGTTTTGGTGAATTGTGATAGATTGATATTCCAGTTCGTCGTCGTTTTAATTGTTGATTGATTTATGTTGTGTTATTGCTAGTATGGGGTGTCTGTAAAGTATAATTTCAATAAGGGCGTGAAGGATTCATAATGGGATCAAAAGAGTATTACAAATCAGGGGTTAGAATGATTTAAACGAGAATGGAAGGTATCAAATCAGTATGGAACGATACATTTGAGTGAGGGTTAATAAATCATGAATGAATTAATTGGATTGGTTGAGACTGGAAATTGGATCGAAGTCTGGACAATTTTAAGGTTTGGGTAAGTGTCGAAACATGAGTTATATGGCCAGGATCTGATACGCCGCCTAGCAACAGCCTTGCTGGCCGCCAGGCAATCACGGTGGGCACACTAGGGTGGGACAGTAATGCAGTAGGCTTCAAAGGGGAGAAAGCTTTGGAGAATTGGGAGAAGTTATGAATTAAATGGAAGTACATGAGAGGATTAATGCATAGGTGTATTGTGAGGAATAGATTTTTAAGAATGATGTTGGTAAAAGGGGTACTAAAGTATAACTGGAATTGAAGTAGGAGTGGTACCATAAAATAGAGAATGCGTTATTATTATTCCAAGTATAGGTACTGGAAACGATGTAATATGCAGGAGTACTTTGGAGAAGTGTGATATTGAAGCAATAGTGGCTAAGTCATGAGTCATAGTGTGTATAGACTTAAGCGGAAACATAAATTGACTAGAGGTAGTGGTACTATTGCATGTAAATAACCAGTTAATGTCGTGTAGGTGTTGGATTGGGTGATAATGGTGTTAAGTAAAACAAATCCATGGAGAATGTGATATTATGTTTGTTAAATGTCAAGTCATGACTAGAGTGAATTAAAAAGTGGATCATAGGTACTGGACCATGTGTGGTGTGACAATATTTCAGCAATTCGAGGTTGAAGAATAAGAGAACATGATTATCTTGGTATCATTTTAGTGGTATAAGTCCATATGCTCTGACATGGGAAGGAAAATCAAACAATGAGTATGTCACTAATGTAGCGCCTGGCGGCACGGGTATGTGCGCCAGGCGAAAGGGTCAGTGTCAAAGGTCCTAACACCGCGGGGCGCGTGGCAGCAGGGTACAGCCTGCCAGGCGATAGACCCTCTAACAGTGGGTCTGGAACTGACTGGCGCCTGGCGGCAAGAAGTGAACCGCTAGGCGGTCTGGACTATTTTCGCCTGGTGGCGATTGGGGCTGCGCCAGGCGATAATCCTGCAGACTATGACTTGTGTGTGTGTTGTGTTAAGCAATGATGTTATACTTGGATCAAGAGATGTTGTGTCATGAGCGGGTAGGTTCATGGATGGTGGTTAACATGTGATGATATGAGCAGGGAGGTTCATATCATGTTACTCTTGCGCGGGGATACGAGCGGGGTAGGTTCGTATGTTCCGTGCTCACGCTTGAGAGATGCTGCATGCAGGGAGGTATGTGGCTGGTGGATCACATGTGTTGGACTACGAGCAGGGAGGTTCGTAGAGCAGGACTACAAGCGGGAAAGTTCGTAGAGGCAGGACCACGAGCGAGCAGGGATTTTTATTATGTTTCATTTATGATTTGGACATTGGAAATTATAAAGCTTTAATACTACGATTTTAATAATTTTGGCGCGATGTTTAAATATTTTAGTATTTTCTCGTGTTTTGGGACTAATCAAATCTTGACGTTTTAATTTATGTTCTTAATTATTTATTTAATTAGGTAATATTCCTTGGGGATGTTACAAAATAAACTAATGCAATCAAGCACCCACATTCCATACTAATTTCATGTTACAATTACAAAGCTTCAAACCCGTAAATGCATGGATGGAAACCGTGATATTTAGCCAAAGAAAAGACACCCGCCTATAAGGATGGAAAAAGATTATGTAGTTATGGCAGCACACACACATGAAAAGGAAAGAAGCTTTCCATGCAGGCCGTGGGTCTTCCTCCAAGAACCCAGCGACTCTAGGCTATGGAAAAGATTAAAAACAAGAAACCTCATGCATCACGAAAACGAATAGAACCTGCCCCAATAATAAAATGTATGCAAAAGATAGCACAAAAATTATGCAAGTCGTGGCATGAATCATATGGGTGAAAAACTGCACCACCAAAACATTAACGTTGCACCATATATATATATATATATATATATATATATATATGGAATCCCAAATGTGTTCAGCATACAATTGGCAGCAACAACGGACCACTTCAAGGATTCATTCATCAAACAATCAAAGAATAAAGAAAGAAGAAAGAAAAAGAACAAACATATCCAGCTTCCCCTATCTGGTTCTGCAACACTCCATAACCATTTTCCTCCTAGCTTCCACCTTCACTCTTCACGGCTCCTCTTCCATTCCCCTCGTTTTCTCTTCTTTCCCCCACTTAAAAACTTAAAACTAGGGGTTTTTATTATCAACCCAAACCTAACCCTAGGTTATCTACTGAAGAGAGAATATAGGAAGGAAAAGATGAACAAGATCTTTACCGTTTTTATTCACTTAAAATATGCATAATATGGCAGCAACGAATTAGACATAAGTTGGTTTTTGGTTTTTACCGCAATGGAAGAGAGAGAAAATAAAGAAAAGCCAAAACCTAAAAGAAGAAGAGAGAAAAATAAATAAAATAAAAACAACCCAAAGTCTTGGTTGTTTGATTGTTTTTTTTTTCTTTAAAAAGTGTGGCAGCACGTTAGAAGAGAAGAATTGCATGGCGGTAGCATGCATTAACGTTTGGAGATAAATATCTTGGCACATGACCAACAACAAAAAGATGAGAAAAAACTAATTAAAGAACTAACACATAGGATATCAAGATTCGAAACCAAGCCCTAGAACGCATTAACGCCTATAGCCAACCACTAAGTTGCACACTTTCTTATTATATAACACACACTCAGGTTTATAAACACAAATATCCACATTAAATATAATATTAATAATTAAAAATAAATAAATAATAACTTAAATCTATTAAATAATTATTCAATATGTAATACTTCGATAAAATAATTAATTTAAATAACTCAACTATGTTAATCAAGCCATCAATTTTATTTTCATGTGCTTCTCTTTATTCTAATTTTTTTCCCGGATCTTACAAATGACATAAAATATTTGTCTTGCTTGGTGTGCCATAACAAATGGTTCATCTGTGTAACCCAACTTATTAAGATCCACCAAAGTAAACTTGAACTCATTAGTTATCACACTTGTATTGACATCATCCCATTTACATTTAAAGACCGACACTCTAAATGCCACATAGTCGATTTCGCAAATCTCTTCAATCAATTTGAAGTAACTCATAGATGTTGTTATGGATTTTTTGTCTTTTGAACTACCAAAATGCACTAGCATAACTTGAATGGTAGCTCCACTATTTTGTTATCTACTTTTGTCATCTTCTATTTTTGAATAGAAACAAAAAAATAATGTTTATATAGTACCCACCATATGAGATGACATCACTAGTAGGCCCATGTGCTAGCCTCAATTGAGTTTTAGAAATCCCAATTTGAGAGTAAACATTTGGATTAAACCAAGATAAGAATGTTTTGTTGTGTTCATTAAGTGTCCATTTTTCGTTCATCTATGGGTGTGTCGACTTTATTTCATCAATGTGTTACGAAATATATGGAATAACTTCATGATTATTGTTCAATATGTACAAATGTGCTTGATCAACTTCTTTTCGACATACACTTTTAATCTTTACTGATTAAGTACCCTTACCTTCATATCTCCAATCATGTAGACTCTTTAGAACTCCTATTAACCTCTCAAGCATAGCTTCAACACTCAATGAGTTGGTGAAAAATGACTTTAAATTTGTGTGGGGAGAGAGACAAAAGTTGGTTTTCAAGCAACTCAAAGAAAATCTTACCAATGCACTCATTCTAGCTCTTCCAACTACCCCATGTATGATAAAATGTTGTATGCTCCTGTGAGGTCCCTTCAAACTTAGGACCATTATCTAGTCTCCAAAGTTTATCATTCATAGTGACCGTGAGTCACTTAATTATTTAAGGGGGCAACACAAGTTGAACAAGAGACACGCAAAATGGACGAGATATTTGGAACAATTTTCTTCTGTGATCAAATACAATGCTCTCTCAAGAAGGCATAAACTTTTCACAAAACTTGAAGCACAAATTCTTGGTTTTGATGACACGGGAGAGTTGTATGAACAAGATGATTTTTTTCCACCTTTTTTTCTAGTTGTCAAAAGAAGGCTCAAGGGGGTTACTATGTGTCCAAGGGATACTTGCTTAAAGAGGGTAGGTTGTGTGTGCCTCAAGGATTCCATAGGAAACTCCTCATCAAGGAATCATGTGAGGGAGGTCTGATGGGTCATTTTGGAGTTGATAAAACTCTAAACATTCTTCGAGAGAAATTTTATTGGCCCTACATAAAGAAGTAATGATGTGACCCCACCAAGCCCAATTGCACCTTCAAGCCCAAGCCCATTAAAAGGCCCAATTACAAGATCAATGATGAAAAAGATTCAAAAGGGCCTCCCATTAGATGATCACAAAATCAATGGGCTTCTCACATTCTTTACATGGGCCAAAGAGATCACAAAGACTTGAAGAAGTGCATGTAAATCTAGTAGTGTAGATTTAAATTGGGCCATTGTTTGGGCTTTGCTTTCCAATAATACATAAGACATGAAAGGAACATAGGATGGGTTAAAATTGGGCTCGGCCCAATTCTCTTCATACATGGCCAAGATTTTCAAGACAAGGAGGCTCCTTTGCTTCATAGTTTGACTAAGGTTGGTCATCACATCTAAAGGCTAAGAATCCTTCTTGTTCTTCAAGCCAAGATCCAAGGGGCATGATCTTGTCTCCTTCTCCTAGCTTGATCTAAGGGCCAAGATCAAGGCCCACTCCATCCAATGGCTCTCCTTTCTCATGTGTAAATGGCTTCATATAAAAGCCAAAATTTCACTCATTTGTAGACACTCTTGAAATTTTAAGCAATAGATGCCACTTGAGTTGAGAGCACTCCTCCCTCTATTGCCTTTGAGAGTCACCATTTTCTAGAGATTTCCTCTCTCTACCTCTAGCCACCTTCCTTAGGCTAGCATAGATTAGGAAATCCTATCACCTCTTTCACCTTCCATTGCTTGCAAGTGCCTTCCAACTTGCCTCCATTCCTTCATCCATTTCCGCTGCCCATGGAGCTCTTCATGCACCTTTGGAGCTCCACCAAGTAAGCTCAAAGACATTGTCATAAGTGCATTGCATGCTTGCAAGCCAAGGCTAAAACTATGCCTCATGGTTTGTAAACCCACCATCCTCATTGCTTCATCCCTATGGGAAGACACTACCATGGATTTTATCCTTGTTCTACTCAAAACTCAAAGGGGATTTGACTTTATCTTTGTGGTTGTGGATAGGTTTAGTAAGATGGCTCATTTCATACCATGTCACAAGGTAGATGATGCAAGTTACATAATAAAACTCTTTTTTAGAGATGTGGTGAAACTCCATGGTTTGCCTAAGACAATTGTATCTGATAAGGCTACCAAGTTCCTTTGCCATTTTTGGAAGAAATTTTGGTTTAGGCTAGGAATCAAGCTTCATTTTTCCACCTCTAGTCACCCATAAACTGATGGGTAAAATGAGGTTGTGAATAAGTCTTTAGGAACCATGTTGAGGGCTACTTTGAAAGGAAACCACAAGTCTCAAGATGAGTACCTATCCCACATTGAGTTTTCCTATAATAGGGTGGTTCACAAGACCACCAAAATCTCTCCATTTGAGGTTGTATATGGCTTCAACCCTCTCACTCCTTTAGACCTCATACCTTTTCCAAATCCTAGTGATTTCATTCATAAGGAAGGGGTATTTAGGTTCAAATGTTTAAAGAAAATGCATGAGAAGGTGAAGTCTCAAATACAACACCAAACCGAGAGATAACCAAGCAAAATAACAAAGGCAAGAGGGAAGTGATTTTTGAGGAAGGTGATTGGGTTTGGCTCCATTTGACCAAAGATAGTTTTCCAAAATAAAGGAATTCGAAACCCAATTCCTGTTGTGATGAACCTCTTAGAGTGCTTCAAAGAATTAACAAGAATGCATATGGCCTAGAGTTGCCATGTGAGTATGATGTGAGTGCTACTTTCAATGTTTGTGATCTAACCCTTTTTGTAGGATATTTGGAGCTAGATGAAGATGAAAAGCCTATAGATTTAAGGTCAAATCCTTCTCAAGAGGGAGGGGATGATGGCACACCCTTAGCCAAAAGTCCAATCACAAGGAGCATGGACAAACAAATTCAAGAAGAGTTACATCCTTTCAAAAAGGTGAAGTTAAGCTCCTCTTCACTTGGGCCATCATGAAGCATTTTAGAGTATAGAGATCATATGAAGCTTTACTTGGGTCTTGTAGTGTATGATTTCCTTTGAAGGCCTTATATTAATGGCCAAGTAGTGTAGAGTTTTAAAAACAATCTTGCTTAAGTACGGAGTATCATATGCGCCTAGCTTAAGCAACTCTTTCATGTTTAATTATTTTAAACTTAGCTTAAGGGTGGAAGATGTCCCATGCATGCCACATGGCAAGCCCTGAATGGAGAGTTCTCTTACAAAGGTAGTGGTCATGTGTCATTGTCCTATTGGAGAGGGTTTTTCATAAAGTAGCTTTCCACATGGCAACACATGAGTGGTTCGATTTTCATGCAAATGAGAGTTTCCCATGTCAATCTCTCCTTCACCAAGATATTTAGGGTTTTGGTACATGTTAGCATTCTAGAGTTTTGGACCATTTTGAAGACACCTTACTCTATAAATGGAGGAGTCTCCCCTATGTATTCTTCATTATGAGATTGATAATGTTATACTGCCAAAATCAGTTTTGAACCATGTCTTATCTCTTAATCACTTGCTAGAGCATCCCATGAGGTCTCTTTAGCACCTATTTATCTATAGTTGGCATAATCTCTTAGAGCACCACAGACCACCTTCATTTAACCATTAAAACACCAAAAGATTGAGAGCTCCATCACGCATTCCACCAACTTTTGCACAACCATCTTCCACCATAGCAATTATTTCAAGCTTTAGCCTAACGTAGCTTGAGAAAAAGGCTATCACTTAATCATAGTTTATTTATATAAGCAGTTTGGGCAGTATGGTTTTGTCTTGGCCGCATACATATAGGTCGACTATATGATGTCTCGTGACAAAGATATACTTAGACAAGAAAGATGATTATACTAACATGGTCAAGGTGTATCTGAGCATGTACGGTACAATTAGTATATGGTATAATGATGGATTACTAAGATTATAATACTTTAACATTATGATATGAAAAACTTTAGGACTAATCAATATATCACTACAAGGCTTAGCTTCCAAAAATGACGTCAGCCATAATAGGGACGCAAAAGGGCGTGGGCTAAACCTACGCACAACCCACTCTATACATATTTAAGTGTATTTATATAAAAAAAATAAGTGTAATTGATTTTATCATTGGCTTAGCCGATGTATAATTAAAAAATTCAAGCGTCGGATGGCCGACGCATAGTCATTCAATTCTTTGCGTCGGCTGGCCCACGCATACATCACTTAATTAAAAGAAAAAACCAAATATTTAATTAGGTTATGTTTTGCAATCATGTTTCCCTCATTTCCCTATTTCATTTTAGCTCCACTATTTTTTTGTCTTAGTAACTTTTGCCCCTTTTCGCCAATGTCTTAGTAACCTTTTGCCCTCATTTTGCCATTTTAGCTCCATTTCTGCAACACAACAAGTGCCACAGCCATTGCTACCCATTTCGTGTTTTGTGTCTCATTTCTGCAGCAAGTGCGACTTAAGGGTTTGGAATTTGTTAAGCGAAATCAAGTTTGTACAGTGCGAGTTCGTTCCCTCAATCTACCACGAGTTCAAGTGAAGTTTCAATGGCGATGACTAAGTGAGCAAGTGAGCCTTTCAACGAGCCACATTTCCTTCCCCCTTTCTCCGAGATTGCAAATAGCATATGTGAATAACATTGTATGTTTGCTTCTGAATTCAAAGAGGTTTCCATTCCCAGTAACTAATTATCCCTCTCTTTCTTAGTTTGGGGTGTTCCTATTAGGGATTCATAATTCTCTTTTTTAAGATGATTAAATTTGATTTCGGTATCTGCGTTTGGGAGGCTTTATTTATGTGTTTCTCACATGCTTTTCTACTGTAGCTCTTTAATTTGAACACCAAGAATGAAGGTTGTATTGTCCGGTGAAGATTTAACAATTGGTTTCTGAATTTGGTATTGGTCATTAGGCGTTTTAAGTGGAGGTGGAGAACTTTTGGAGAGCTGAAATAATGAGCTTGAGGTGCGTAACTGAGTGTTGGCTTAAACAAGGACTTTGGAGTGGAGATTACATTTGAGTTGGCAGCTACACAAACAAGGTCAGTTTTCGCTTTGGATAATAATGAACTTATTTATTCAAGAATGATTGTTTTGCATTGAAAACGAAATTATTGAATCAAAAAACTCTATAGGTGAATTAAATTTTTGTTTATTGATATGGAAACTTGTAAAAGGTCTAAGCTTGTGTGTCTATTGTTATTCTCTAAGACATTAGCATAGCTATGTGTTTTACATGTGTCTGTTGTTAATTTGTTGTTATTCTCACTATTTACTGATATGGAAACTTGAGAGCAGAGGGAATATGTTGTTTCCCAATCTTCATTTATTGAAAAACTAATGGACACTGAGAAAGAGCCACAACAAATTGATTAAAGGTCATAAAAGATTAATCCATCTCCACCTATGCCCTACTAACTAGGAGAACATCCACACTCTCACATGTAGCATTTGGCACTTACGCACATTTGGTCTCAATTTAGATGATATACTTGGGTTTTGGGTTTTCAGCCACAACTTTTGCCCTTGCAACAAACTCAATTACTTAACTGTTGCAGATGGATGAAGCTAGTTTTCAAGGGTAGATAATTATGGTTTCCAACTATTACATGTGTGAAGGTGAAAATTATATATACTTTTAAGTGTAAGAGAGTTATGCAGTCCTATTCACTTTTGGCAAATTACTACAACACCTACTTTTATTTAGGCTTAAATATACATTTAGTCCTTATTTCCGTTGTTTTTATTCAATTTGGTCCTCATTTTCGTTTTGTGTTCAATTAGGTCCTCATTTTCGTCAAATTTTGGTCAATTTGGTCCTTTTTACTAATGGTGTTTAAATCTTTAACATTTTTGAACCGTACATGCCATGTGCCATCTCCTGTTTTTTTTTAATTTTTTTTAATTTTTTAACTTTTTTTAAATTTAAAAAAAAAATAATATTTTTTTTTTAATTTCAAAAAAAATGTTCATGTGTCAAGTCACAATTGTGCCACGTGTCAATGCTAGTGCCACGTGTCCGTTTGTGATACTATTATTTTTTTTTTTGTTCAATTTAGTCCCTATATTTGTTATTTTTGTTCAATTTAGTCCCATTTTTTGTAAAAATAAATCAATTTTGTCCCTTTCAAATTGACACCAAATTTAATATCTTTTATACAAATTATATTAATATTTTTTCTAAAATTGACATTCGAATTTATAATTTTTAAATTCAATTATAAATTATTAAATTTAATTATAAATTGAATAAAATTCATATATTTAATTATTTAAATATTATAAGAATATAATTATTATAAGTTTTTTTCTAATATTCATATTCTAAAATACTTTTAAAATTGATATTTAAAAATATTTTAAATATTCAAAATATTTTAGAAAAGTAAACTAATATTTATAAAATTAACATTTAAATATAGAATATTTTAGATTTCAATATCTACAATGCAATAAAAATATTAAATATTTTAGATTTAAATGTCAATTTTAAAAATGTTAATATATATTTTTAAAATTTTAATAATTATATTTTAATAATATTTAAATAATTATATTTTGTTTAACAATTGAATCTAAGAATTATATTCAATTTATAATTAAATATAATAATTTATAATTGAATTTCAAAAATAACTAATAATAATGTCAATTTTAAAAGTTAAATTGTTCCATTTTCACAAAATTGAGACTATATTAAACAAAAATAACGAATACAAGAACTGAATTGAACAAAAATAACGAATATCGAGACTAAATTGAACAAAAAAAATAATACAACCACAAACTGACATGTGGCACTAGCATTGACACGTGGCACAATTGTAACTTGACACGTAAACAATTTTTTTGAAATTAAAAAAATTAAAATTTAAAAAAAAATAAATAAAAAAACATAAGGTGACACGTGGCATGTACTGTTCAAAAATATTAACTATTTAAACACCGTTAGTGAAAATGACCAAATTGACCAAAATTTGACGAAAATGAAGACTTAATTGAATACAAAACGAAAATGAGGATTAAATTGAATAAAAACAACAAAAATAGGAACCAAATGTATATTTAAGTCTTTTATTTATAATTTTGTTGGTTAATTTCATTCAAAAAGTCAAATTGGTTTGTATTACGTTACATTGTTCCATATATGTATATATCTAAACCCAACTTATTTTTCCAAAAGTTACATGTATTATATATAGTTCCAAGTTACATGTTTATAGTGGCAGCATGTTTTCAAACTTCCATTCTTGTAGTGGCAGCAGGATGTTTATAGAAATTATGCTTAGAGCAGCATCATCCTAATCCAAAACTTAGGGTGTGTTCCCTTGGAGGGATGGATATGAGGGAGAGTGTGAAGATGAATTTGTGTAAATTTGGGTGGATGAATTTTTGTGTTTTTTTGAGTGGATTTAGAAGGTAAAATGAATGGATTTGGAGATAAGTTTTATGAAAGTTAGTGAGAGATTTGATTGACGTGATAGATAAAATAAATTGTAAAAATAGATAGAATTAGAAAGTTACCAAAATACCCCTAATGAAAAAAAGAATGATTTTGTAATTTGATGTTATAAAAATAATTATAAATAATTAAAACGAATTAAAAAAAATATTAAAATTATATGAATTTTTAAAATAAAAAAGTTTAAATTTTTATGAATGTGAAAAAAGTTAAACAATTAAATTTAAAAAAAAGTTATACAAAAATTAATAATAGTAATTAATATATTATTATATTTTAATTAATATTAATTATTCTACATATTTATATATAATTTTTATTATTATTAATTATTATATACTTAAAAATAATAATTATTTTATATTTTAATTGTGATATATTAATATATTAATTATTATATTTTTGACAATATTTTAATTATTATATATATATATATATTATTAATGATAATTATTATATATAATTAATAATATATATAATAATTATTTAAAAAATATGATAATTCTCATTAATAATTTAGTGGTTTTTTATTTTATATACATATGGATATATTTGTAAAATAGTGATGAATGCACTCAAATCTCTGCTGTTAAGAGAGAATGAAATAAAGAGATTATTTTCTGAATCTACTCCTTCATTCTCTTCCAATTTGGTGCATGTGAACATGATTTGACTCACAAATCCGTCGCAGCAAATATGTGCTAACAGTACTATCATCAAAACCGAACACAGTGTTAAAGTATGATTTGCCAATTACATGTTGTTTAATGTATATTAATTGACTGTTCTTTAAGATATTCTCCTTTTGTGCTCTCCAAGTATACCTACATGCTAAAAGATCAGAAAATTTTTAATATATAGAAACAATGGTGTTTTAAGAGAGAACGTATTTACTTCAAGTTAATGAGTATTTGATTTTTAATAACAATGAATAAAAAAAAAACTAGAAGTCTTAGAAAATATAAGAAAAACTTTTGTTTGGGCCAAAAGTAATTATTTGTTAGGCCTTAAAGTTTTGTGCAATTGGCAAACTAAACCTATTTAGTGAATAGTACAAAATAGTATGAAAAAAATAAGTTGAACTACATTAGAAAAATAGTAACCTAAATTAAAACGGACCAAATTAACCTATGTATGTATTAAGTGTATGTGTTAAGTGTATGGATTTTTAAATTCATTATTATAACTAAAATAAATAAGTATGATATTATTCGGTTAAAACATATACATATCCAAGAATTTATATATTACATTATTACATCTAAAAGTTGAACTGTTGCATATATTTACAAATACAAATTCTTTATTTTAATTCTCCCGATGTTCTTTATAATATTTTTATTTCCTTTTTTGATTGAGCAACTTGCTTTTGATTTTTGCCCTTCAATGTTCACATTTATCCAGTTAAGGAAACTGCCCAAAATTATTACGAATCTGTGACCCGTGCATTTCCCCTGGTTACTGTTGAGTCCATATAATGATGACTTATTAAGACTATAGAAATTGCTGGTCCATATTCGTATCCTGGTAAATAGTTTCTCAAATAAACCAAATTATCTAAACTTTGAAACGAAAAAACGTAAATATAAAAAAATGTTAGAAAAGAAATTAACTTTTTACATTTATAGGAGAAGTCTCATTTTAACCTTTATAGGAGACTCTTCTTCCTTCTACCTTTTTAGGGAATTTTCCTTTTTTTCCTATGACATTTTTTATAAAAATCTCATGAAAAGTAGTGTTGTTTAACATTAAAACTATGTGTCATAGTTGCTAATAATTTGGTGTTGGACATGTAGAAAGAATGGATCGTAGCTAGATGTATAATATGTTTGATCTCCTTGAAGGAGACTTAGACAAGAGTTTATTGTTGAAGTGATAGATTTTGTATCCAAAGCAATGGACGAACCTAGCTTCATTTTAGATGGAGGGATAAGGTGTTCGTGTGTGAATTGTAAATGTCAGAAAATTCATAAAGCACCATATGTGAGGGCTCATTTGTTGCGAGTTGGATTTATGCCTAACTACAACATATGGGTTAATCAGGAAGAACAATGATCAAATGTTCAAAGCTTAGGTCATGCATCTCGTAGCTATGAAAACATGAATCATGAGGATCAATTTGCTTCAGTGACTGAAATGGTGTATGATGCTTGTATGCGTACATGTGATCCAGGAGCTTTTGATGACAATGTGGAGAGTGGCAATTTCTATTAAGAGTCCCCTAATGCTGAAGCGCAAAGGTTTTATTGCATACTCAACAATGAAAATGAGCCCATTTATGAAGGAGCAACCGAATCAAGATTATCAATAGTTATAAGGCTTCTAGCAGTCAGAACCAATTGGCATGTTACTGAAAAATGCTTAGATTATTTCATTCAAATGTTTGCTGATGTCACTCCCAAACATAATTCCATACCTAAGAACTACTATGAAGAAAAAAAATTGTGTCAAGTCTTGGGTTGAAAGCTGAAAAGATTGATTGTTGTGAAGATGCATGCATGTTATATTACAAGGTTGATGACCAATTAACAGAATGCAAGTTTTGTCATTGTTCTAGGTACTTACCTTATAAGGGTGGCACATGAAGACACAAGAATGTTCTAGTAAAAAGAATGTTCTACTTGCCACAAATCCCAAGATTACAACGACTACATGCATCAATGGAAACTGCTAAACCAATGAGATGGCATTACGAAAATAGAATAGATGATGGTGTTTTGCGACATCCATCCGATGGAAAAGCATGGAAACACTTTGACAATGTATATCCAGATTTTGCTCCTGATCCACAACATATAAGACTTAGTTTATATTCTGATGGTTTCACTCCTTATGTTCAATCTTCTACATCCCCTTACTCTTGTTGGCTTGTGTTTGTTACTCCTTATAATCTACCACCTGATTTGTGTATGACTAAATCATTCTTGTTTTTAACATGTCTCATACCAAGTCCAACAAACCCAACATAAAAAGTTTATGTGTACTTGCAACCGCTTATTGATGACCTCAATAAGTTGTGGAATGAAGGTGTCATGACATATGATGTTTCCACAAAAGAGAACTTTCTTATGTGAGCTTCATTGATGTGGACAATAATGATTTTCCTGTTTATGCCATGTTGTCTAGTTGGGGGACAAAAGGAAAATTAGCATGTCCTCATTGTTTGAACAACACAAAAAGCTTTCACATTAAACCATAGGGGTAAAAATACTTGGTTTGATGATGAGGTCGAGCGTGATGAACATGGCAAGCTCATTATTACACCCATCGGTAAAGAGTAAGTTTCTATGTTATTTAATTTTCCTAGTAAATTATGTACTTAATATTAAAAAGTGTCCTGGTTTTTCTTGTAGGTGGATGCCTAACCACCATGCCAGTGAGCCAATTGGACAGGCAATAAGGACACAGTTCAGGGGCCCATACCATCATTATGACAAGGTCCCTGAAGATGTTCAACTTAAATTGTGGATGTACTTTATGGTAATAGAATATAATTGTTATGAATTATGATATTATATAGCACTTATCACTTTATTACTTTCTATTTTTGCATACCCATATTACTTGGGCACCTGAGCATGAGTGGCATATTCAGAAGGTCTATGAGGCAAAAGTCAAAAAATGCATATCTGATATGCTCACCAAAGCTAGGAATAAAATGAGAAACCTAGCTGGATGGGTGAAATAACTTGGACTTAGTTTCTTGACTATTGGGAGAGTAAAGAGTTCAAAGACATATCCTCTCAAAATAAAACAAATAGAGCTCCAATTAGAGGTGGAGAACTACATTCTACAGGTCACAAATCGCACCTTGAGATTGCATTGGGACTCGTAAGTTTTCTGTAACACGTAAAAAAATTGCTTACAATGTTATTGAACATTTTATATGATTGGTGATATAATTTTACTAATTGCATAACTTTTCTCAGGAGCGAAAACATGGGTGTCCTGTGAATCCAGATGAGTTGTTTCTTGTCACTCATAAGAAGAAGGATGCTTGGGTGTATACACGTGCACGTGAAGTATATGTAGGTTGTCAACAGTTGGTTTAGTTTTGTTTAAGTCTATACAATTCTAACACTTTTCAAATATTATGAATGAGTAGAAGACATATCATCAGCGTATGCAGGACATGGAGACGGATAGTTCTACAGAAACTACAACAACAACAACATCAAAGATTCAATGCTAGAAAGATGTTGCTAGAAGGAAAAGTAGAGGCAGAGTTTATGGCACTAGGGACTTGGCTGCAAACATTCATCATGGTGTGTCATCCCTTACTCAACCTTCTACTTTGGCCCGCACAATTCATCCAAGACTGGGATAATTAGTTCAGACAAAGAGGCTTCTAGAAGAAGTAAAACAAGCCATTATGAGAGCTGATGAAACTAATAAAAAAGATGCTCTTATTCAAGAAGAATTGAGTTTGATCAAGCAACAATTAGCCATGATGTTGGAGAAGCAGGCTGCATACAGTTCAACAGGCATCAGTCGCGTGCATCCACATTATGATGAAGACTTGGATGATCATCCCATTCTTTGAAGAAGGTACATTTTGTTTTCAAATTGTGTATACATTTTGTAAAAGTTTACTTTCTTAATTATATTATAGGATACTCATAAAGTTGCTTTAGAGATTAATCTCTTACATTTTACTTTTTCATTTTTCAAGTTTCAATTGTATCATTCTCTCCTTCATTGCGGATTATAGCTATGAGGTGGCTGCTAGTAGGTTCTACTACCAACAACTACTATAAGTTAAGCAATATAGGCTAATTAGGAGAACTTAGAATGAAATGCTAGTAGACTTGTAATGTCAATATTGGCACTTTTTGTTTGACTGTAATTTGATCTTAGACTCCAGGAATTTTGTGTGACTTTAATTTGATCTAATTAAAGTCACAATTAAGTTAATTTTATGTTTGGAATTTCAGTTGTAAATGAAAGAAATCATATGATGAATTGTTGAATTAATTAAATTGCTTGAAATTTGTTTGGATGGGTATTCAACGTAGGTTTAGGTATCGGATGTAGGTTATGGGATGTGCCTAGAAACAAGTTGTTCATTTCAAATTACACAGCCATTTGCGTAGGCTTAGCCGACGCTAACTATTAAAAATCTAATTGTTTGTGTCGGCCAGACCCACAAAAACAACCACTCACAGATCTGCGTTCCAGTCATGTGTAGGCTTGTGTCTCATGAAGTCTTCCATGGTTACTGGGCGAGTAGGTGCCACCACGGCTCTAGGCTGGGCTGCAATAGGTTGCATCACGTCTACCATACGATGAATGGCATGAGCGATATCATAAACTCCAAATGTGTTCCTCCTCCTTCGGTTAGCCACAGCCTGAGCACGCCACATTTTCAACTGTTCACATTAACAGCTCTAGTTAATACTTATACAGTAGAAAATTTCACAACATGGCACACAATAGTCTTGCAAGCGAAACACGATAAGCTCGCTCCCCATAGACCCCAAAAATTATTTTGAAAACAAAGCTTTGATACCAAATGTAACATCCCTACCAGATATTACGGATTTAAATAATCAAATAAAATAAGAAATTAAAATCTCATAAATTATAAATCCATTTCCCAAAAACACAAAAAATTTCAAACTTTATTCAATCATAAAATAAATTGAATCCAAACTTTATAAAACTTAATTACAATTTCCAAGTTTAATAATGTAAATTATTACAACTATTCCAAAACATAATAAAACTCTGATTAAAAATCTGAATCCCATTCTAGCCCCGCTCCGTCTCTAAGCCTCACTAGATCCACCTGCAATATCATCTGCTCCCGTGTACCGCATACACGATCATCGCCAAACACAAGCAGATGGGGTGAGCTAACAAAATAAACATATATACATATAGCACATTTATATATCACACAATCACACCAAAGGAATTCCTTCCTTTGATTCCATACCACATGGCCACAACCATGTTAATCGTGTTCTACGTCTTCTAGTGAGTACCTCAAGATGTCTTGCTGCCATACCTATCGACTACAACTGATAGAGCACGTGCGGGAAACCATGCTACGAATCATACACTGCAACGCCAGGTGGAGTTTCCAATACGAACATAGTTCGTAACTTCCCAAGACTACCAAACTCGTCAACTAATTACTGAGGAGGGCAATCTATATGGACCCATCCGTACTGGCCACAACCAGCACACTCACACCGACAACACTCACCAACCTGAGCCTCAACTCAAAAGTTTCACATGTTCATCCGCCATCCTGAGCCACAACTCAAGAAATACCACGTGCTTAACCCCTATCCTGAGCCACAACTCAAGGGATACGTTTCGAGCCACAACTCAAGGAACAGTAGCAAGACGACCTTTAAGGCATCACTAAAGCATTGTAGATTACACACGTCAATAGTAAGAACACCAAAATTGTTGCAGCAAAATCGCCCGGTGCAGGTCACGTAGCGTCAAGCACTGCCTGCTTCCAGACCGCCTAACGGGGGACATGTACCGCCAAGCGCATAGCGCCTCTGAACCACCATTATTGTAGACATCGCCTGGTGAAACTACACTCATCGCCAGGCGCACGCGTTCCAGGAGCCCACTATTTGGTGGCTATCGCCTGGCGGATCGACTACCATCGCCAGGCACCACCCCTTTCTATTGCTCTCTGAACTACAGCTACCGCCTGGCAGTTCCAAACCTGCCGCCAAGCGCTGCACCAGTAATGCAAGGTTACTGGTTTGGCACACTCTTAATCAGATCCCATCCCTTTAGTCTAGTAATTGCACACCTTCAAGTTATTGAAGCCTTTTATATGTGTGTCTAAATTAATATATTTATATACCCCTAAACCATAACCATCATAATTCACAACTGACCAACTACGATATCATTCAATTTCTCTTAAGGATGCAACCTCCCTCTAAGCTGAACACATATACATTGGCACACAACCAGTTCAATTATCGTTTTCTTGTCTAATACTTATGTCTACCGTGCTTGCCTATCAAGATAATTACTACCTCAAGGAATTCCCATTTAATTCATGTTATTGGTAATCTTTAATAACATACAACCTTAGGTTCCTAATAGACTTTCTATAACGACTTGGAACGCAATATCTTGATCAAGTAAATTCACTACCACGAAAGTTTAGTCAGTTTATTGTTCAATTCATTTCAATCACTTAGACCTTACCTATGGCTTCTCACCCTTAACATCACAAGTCATGAGCTCCTTGTCCAACATCAAACTAATTCCCCTATATATATTTTTCCTTATGATCAGGTTCACTACCAAATGCACGTCTACACTACAAGCCAATCTGCTCTGCCAAGTCGACCATCATTCTGCTGGTTCATGCATGTCACCTGGCGGCAATATGCCTCCCGCCAGGCGGTGTATCAGTTTCTGGGAAAATCCCAAATTCTGTTACACCTTCATCCCTTCCCAAAGTTTTCAAAACGCATTCCGCCAATAATTTTCATAATTTAACATTCAGTTGTGCATCCTACGCTAGAACTATCAATATAGGAGAGTGCCTACAAATTCCCAACTACAATTTGAACCTTAATCCTTATCAACCTGAAAATTACCAATTTCACACCCTAAATCTCATTCACATTGTTCCATCAAATTTATCCATCAAATATACTAAATTCAAGGACGTACAACATCATATCATCTCTTAACAGCTAACATTTGATTTCCCCCCGATCAATTCATGCCAAAACGCCCAAAACCTCAAAATTGAGCTAACACGGCTTGTGTTGCCTGGCGGGTGTTCATCACTGCCAGGCCCTTCAAACAAACCCAGCAAACTGGGTGCGCAACCAACCGTTGCCTGGTAGTTAGGTTCGCACCGCCAGGCGGTTCCATCTCTGGAACCCAGAAACATGCATAACAAGATGAGGCGCCTGACGACAGTTCATCATCTACCAGGTGGTTTTTAGAAAATTTTCAGAAACCTAGAATTTACGAGTTGAATCAAAAGGAAGCATGTAATTTCAAATGACATATTATGCAATTATCACAACAACGTATAAATTTCAGGTTCAGCTCCCCTAACCTGGTTTCCTTAGCTTATTTTGGCATTGTTGTAATGTTCCCCCTTGATCACCAATGATCTTCCTTTGACCCTATCCCAATGCAGCTCCTTTCCTCACTCAATCATCACCAAACTCTCAATTTTTGTACTCCTCTCCCTATACAGCAATAGCAAATGTAGAAAACCTCTCCTCTCACCTAAATTTTCCCTTATAATAGTGCCTTAATGATGGATTAATATACTAAAACGAAAATGGCATTAAAAGTGGTATAATTGCCATTCAAAGTCCATCATTAGTTGTTTTTCTAGCCCCTTAGGGGGCCTTCACGTGGTTGCTAGGGTTCCCAACCCTTCTCTTCTTTGCCAAAAAGAAGTTTAGTAAAAAGAAAGCTCAGTTTAAGTTAACCAAGGTTCGAACCCCTAACAATGCCTATGTCAAATCAATGCACAACCGTTCAACCAATTCATGTTTTGTGATGATTAATATAATTCTATGATTGCATTATCACTCAACATGATCAAGCATATTATTAAAAACAATAATAATTAAATAACACACAAATGGCATACATAGGATTTGAACCCAAGTCCTCTCATATAATTAAGTACTCTCAACCACTTGATCTAGTACTTATCCACATCATACATGTCAGTATTAAATGTCATAAAGGCTCTCATTACCCGCATTTATTAATTAATTATTTATTTATTTAATTAAATTCCACGGGTCTTACAACAAGCATGTAAAAAACCTTTGCCAAGTGCTCTAAGATGCACTAAATGTGAAGGTTATGGTCATGAAGCACATCAATGTTCTAATTGGAATGAAACTTACATGACCAATTAAGACCTCAAGAATTACATGCTATAGTTGAAAAGGAGGAAGAAAAGACATTGCAAACATTAGATGTCTTGAAAAGAGAAAGAAAAGAGTAGAAGCTAAAGCTAGCACGAGATAAGGAAGAAAAAGAAATGAGAGAAAAAGAAGAAAAGAAAAGAGAGAGAAGAAAGAAAGAGAAGAGAAAGAAAAGAGAGAGAAAGAAAAGAGAGAAGAGAAAGAAAAGCGAGAAAGAGAAGAGAAAGAAAAGAGAGAAGATCAAAAAGAGAAAAAAGAAAAAGAAATAAAAGAACATCTTTATTTGTCATTAGAAGGAAGTACTAACTCATCTCTTCTTGTTTTGTTGCCTAGTGAAGATTTGTTTATCAAGGAAAAATGGCATCAAAAATGGAAGGAAGAACGAATGACAGAAAAGGAAGGCACAAGCTTAGAACTCAATGAACCTGTGTTTGCCACTCTTTTAGCTTGCTTATCAATTACTTTGGATAGTCAAAGAAAAATTCTTTTAGTTTGGATATAAGCTTGGCAATATATGCACATCACATAGCTTGTTTATCCATTGCTAAAAAATCCTATGGGCAACCAAATTCATACCTATATTTTATTGTTTATATGCACAATATTCCTTTCTTTTTATTTTAGCAAAACATCTTTGTTATAAAATTGTTCTATGTTTTTAGCAAGTGGTTATTTGACGCTGGAGGAAGACCTTCAATCCTTTCATAATAAGGGATTTGTTTCTTTCCAAATTTAAATCTCATTTTAGTAGAATTTCTATTTTGGATTATTTTATATTTATGTTTATGATTTATGTTTGTTTTCGTGTGTAGGATCTTCAAAAATTCGTTATCAAATTCTCTCCAAGAAGGTGAGGATGATGATAAACTAATCAGGTCTAAAGAAACAACTTAAGAGAAAGACCTCCTACAAGAAATCATCCACCTTATGGAAGGACAAAGAAAAATTTAAGAAGGAAGGAGCTACTTTTAACACTATCAAACATAAGGAGAAGGAATCTTCAAGTGGTACGATTTTGAGGACAAATTCTCTACAAGATGGAGTGTATGATAGATGACTATCCCTTGATCCAATACAAAGGATAAGGGATCTTCAAGTGGAACGAATTTGAGGACAAATTCTCTTCAAGAAGGAGGGTGTGATAGAGAACTATCTCCTGATTCAATACAAGAAGAACTTGAGGAGGAGCCCTTGAAATTTAAAGGACATGAAAGACATGAAAATCATGGCTTGGAGCACAATTATAGAATAATTTTAGGAAATTAAAAGTTTTGTACTTTTCTTTATTTTTCTTTATTTTATAAGCTCGTTGGGCGAACTACTTTCATTACATTTTCAGTTTATGTTTTTGCGTTTTTTGGGCTTTGAGCTTTCCTTTTGGGTTTGAAGGTTTCTTAAACAGTTGTGGTCTATATATACTTGGACAAAAAACAAAAGTAGACACCTTGGTTATCAATAGATAAATTTTGAATTGAATAAGAGAGGATTCTCTTGGTTCTTCGATTAGAACATTGGTTCTTGTTAAAGACTGACATCTTTGTGGTGAATTTTCATTTGACTTCTCAATCTGCTAGATTGTGACATCTCCATCTTTGTCTTATTCTACATTCTTCTATGATTTTCTTTGTTTATGTTATGGTAGGAATTCAATTCATAAATGCTCGTACTCTTTCCTAGATGGTATAAGACCATCATTAACGAACATCATAACATTGTCAAATTGTTGAATACGCATGAAGCTAGGGAGGTAAATGCATTGCGCATACAATCTACCACACGTCAACCACAAAGAACAACATATTTTTTTCACATCTTTTATCCTTGTGACACTATACCCCTGCCACCTTCTTCTAAACCTTTTCCTTAGTAGTGATAAATTTTTTCTTCTTTAAACTCTTTTTGATAAATGACAAAAAAGGGAAGTGAAGAGAAGCGAAGAGGAGAAATACAAGGCGACTTGGCTTTTCTAGAGTTTTTTATACTAGAGTTTTTCAAAGATTTTCCTTCTTTAGTTTTAAATTCCAGTATTTGAGTACATTTGCATTTGATTTGAATAATGATTTAATTGAGTTTGATTGCTTTTGATTAATATTTCGTTGTTAGATGATCTTCTAAAATGTACTTTGATATCACAATCATTTTTATACACTGATACCTAAAATTATAACTATTAATCTTAAAATATGATATCTTGGCTATGAATTCCAATTATTCACACTCTAATATTCTTTTAGATGTGATTTTTATCTCAAAAGATTAAGGGTTAAGTATGTTTTTAAGTGTGTTTATAATCCTTTAATCCAATTACGTTGACTTTTTTCAACATCTCGAATGTGTTTCATGTTAATATTGGAGTTGCTTACGCCATTTGACATATTCTCGACTCAATATTTACTAAGAAATGCGTTCGAAACTTAAAAAAAGTTAACAAAATTAGGTTAAAAGGACTATATTCATTCATTTTTAAAGTTTAGGAACCAAAATTTATCAAAGTTTCAACCAGGGACGAATTCCAATTTTGGGTCAAAGTTCAGGGACTAAAAACATACTTAACCCAAAGATTAATTTGGCCATGAGCTACCAAAGGTCCAAGGTGGACTAAGTGGAAGTCAACATTCCTTCCTACACCTCATGGATCCAATACATCCAAGGGCTAGGAATGCTTCCTCCTTTTCCAAGGCATCATCCAATGGCCATGAGCCTTGCTCCTTCTCCAAGCCATCTTCCACGGCCAAGATTGAATGTCGTTCTCATCCAAGGGCTAAGAGTGTTTATGTGTATTTGCTTTCATATAAAAGCCTAAATTTTAGGCTATTGTAATCACTCTTGAAATTTCTAATAGAATGTTTGTGTTGAGATCACTCCACTCTTCTATTATTTTGAGAGCATACATGGCTAACCTTCTCCTTCATCTTCTCTAGCCACCTTTCATACCATAGCTCTACTTCTACTCTTCATCTTCACCAAAAACCTCCATTGTCGAGAGCTCTTCTTGCTTTTATCTTCATTTCCGTTGCATTTCATCTACTTCTTGGTGTCTTCCATGGATCTCCTTTCTCTCCTACAGCAAGGATCCATCAAATGGTATCTAGAGCCATCCAAGCCTTTGGTGCATCCATCCTCTTGGTTTGGGTAAGGTTTTTGGTCCATACTTGTGTTTTGTTTCAATTTCAATCTTGTCTCTTCTTCTCCATTGTTTTTCTTCAAGTTTTGTTGTCTTCTTCATGTGCTTGCTACCCTACACTGTTTGACATTAAGGCTACATGAATCTCCATTAATTCATCTTGTAGTACTTCTTGCTTCATTGGTGCAAATCTGTTTTAGGTTTCATTTTCGTTTTCCAGCAATTGTTCTTTTATTCCTTACTGTTTTTCTTCATTTTAATCGGTGCATCTTTTAATTTTCAGTTTCTTATGTTGTGTTTTGTCTTAAGTCATGTTTAAGCACTTTAATTCATCTTAATTTTCATTCATATGGCTGAATTCTGCACTTGCTTGATGAGAACCAAGTTCTACATCACATAAAATGAGCTATGAACTTCAAGTGATGCTTGTGGATGTGTAAGGCAATGGTCTCACTGTTTTTCATCCATTTCACCGATAAGATTGTGCTTTTGAGTGTTTAAGATGTTCTTCTATGATTCATACTTGATTTTAAATCATAATAAAGTTCATTCATCTTGAATTTTCATAGAACATCTTACAATTTCCGTGAACAATTATGTTCCAGTCTGTTTTTCCAGTTTTCACTGCACACACACCTACTATTTGAGATTTTTCATGACTCACTGCCTAGTCCAAATTTTAATCTGAATTTTTCCTCATTTAGCTAACATCCAGACAAAAAATATAAAAAAAGAATCATTCAAAAATGTTGAGTACAAAAAAAATGAAAAATCTGCGAAGTTGAGGCAAATTTTCACATTTTCTAGCGTAGTGGTCTCGGGAATTCTCTGTTTTACTGCTATTTTGTGCGTTTTGTGGTGCTTTTAAGTGCTCTTTGTTATTCTAATTGAATCCTTGATTGTGTACTCTATATTGCCTTGAGTTTGCCTTCAACAAAAGCAGAATTTATTCCCTCAATTTGGCACAAAATTGTAATGAGTACTGTGGTTGCTTCTGAGCACTTTTTCTTCTCTGTTTTCAGTTTTTTTTTCATCTATTCTAATGCATTTCTAGGTTCTTTTTTGTGGTGCTTGCCTTTCTTTCCAGCCTTTAATTTCTTGCTTGTCACTTCTTGAATCTCCTTCTAGTCATGTTTCATTTCAATTCTCTTTTGGTTTAGCTTTTCTTGCTTTCTCCTTTGTTTGGGTTCATATACTTGACTCTTGGTTATTGGTTGTGATTGATGATGCTATAAAGTTTAGAATGGTTTCTATGATTTGGTAGCATCTTAGGTGGTGGATATTGAAGTAGAATTTTAGCTTGTGTGCTTATCCTTTTCCTCACCTATTGAGAGTTTTTGACCTGTTTGAGAGTTTGTGCTAACTCCATTGCTTGGTATAGTTTTCTTGCTGTTTTGTTTTTTGGTGCAGGTTTGGTAGCTGTTTTGGCCTTAAAACCAAGACTATAGTTGTTGTTTTGCACTTCATTTTGGTGGCTTAAGGTGCTTACAAGTGCCTTACTTGGTGGTGGTCTTTGTTCAAATCAAAAGAAGGCTACAAGCCAAGCTCTTGACTCTTGATTTTGTGCAAATTGGAAGCACTTTGGCAGCATATTTGGAGTTGCATTGTTTCTTATTTTTGGCTTTATTTCTTTGTACTTTGTACTTTTTTTTGGCACATCTTATTTGGTACCATTTTGAAGCCTCCTTGATTGTGAAATTGCATCTTTTGAGCATCAAAATTTGAGATATTAAGTGGCTTGAGGTTGCTTCATTTTGAGTACCAAATTAGTGAACCAAAATTGCTTTCAAGTTCTCAATTGTATCCATGGCCTACTTAGGTGTCTTAGGGAACCAAAGGTGTTCAATCCCATCTCCTAAGTAGAACCTTTTTCATACTATAGTGCAACGTTTTAGTAAGTGAGTGTGTTGAAAGTTTTAAGTGCTTTCTCACCTTGCTTTTAGGCCGCATAGTTAGACGCTTAGTGGTTTAAATTTGTGAGACCAAAGTCTCTAAAATTTTTGCCATTTAGGGGTCCGTTCTTAGTGTTAATCTTTTTCTTTTCTTTGAGTATTGTTTGTGGTTGTTTGTGCTTAGTGTCTCAAGTGATTCTACTTATTTAGCCTTAGACAATTGTGTGATCTTTGAAACCTTTTGCAAGTACATCTTGGCAAGGATTGACCTTGGTACTTAAGAAGTCTTTTAGACTCACCTCGCCTAACCTGGAGGTCTACTTGTGCTTGGTTTCCTCTTTCACCATTTTGTTAAAGTTCTAAGTTCTTTCAATCACCATGAGCACTAGAAGGGCTACTCGTGCTAGTACCCAACATCAACAACAAGTTGATGAAAACAACCTCCACACAAGTGGTGATGAGGAGGTTGAGGTTGATCCTAGAGTCCTAAATAATCTCTCTCAAGAGGTTAGGGACCTTAAAATTCAAATGGCTTCCATGCAAGCCAGTCTTCAATTAATTGCCAATCAACTTAACCTTTTCAACCTTTATACATGTGCCTCTCCTAGACCTTCTCGTGCCCCTTCAAGGCATGAGTATGATTTTGAAGAGGAGGAAGATGAGCGCATCAACCTTAGACAATCGCCTCGTGTGAGAAGGCAAAGGCGCATACCTCCTCATCCTAAAGAAGTCAAAATTGATTTGGCTCATGTCTATGGAAAGGATAATGTTGAGGTTTTTCTTGATTGGGTTGTAAAAGTGGAACAATTGTTTGAGAGTCATGTTGTGGAGGAAGAGAGACGTGTGTCTCTAGCTACTCTTAGCTTTCAAGGGCATGCTCTTAATTGGTGGACTTCCTTAGTCCTCCAAAGAAGGAGAAAAGGGCTACATGATATTGAGTATTGGAATGATCTTAAGGAAGCCCTTCATGCCCGCCATGTTCCCTCATACTACAAAAGAGAGCTCTTGGACAAGCTCCAAAGGCTCCAACAAAGATCTATGTCTATAGAAGAGTATAGACAAAAGATGGAGCTCTACATCATGAGAGCAGAAATTGAAGAAGAAGAGGAACTTACCATTGCTAGGTTCTTAAGTGGACTCAATTACAACATAAGAGATAAAGTTAAGTTGCTCCCCTACCGCAATTTTAATGATCTTGTTCAAATGAGCATCAAGGTGGAGCAACAACTTTTGAGACGTCCTTCTCGCAAGGACTCTCCCTCTTTTTCTAAAAGTGATTTTCAAAAGAAAGATTTTTCAAAATAAAAAGAGTTCACTGATAAGAGCCTTACAAAGATAAGTGACAAAGGTGAATCCTCCACCAACAAAAGAGGTAGTGACATCAAATGTTTCAAATGTTTAGGTAGAGGTCATGTGGCCGCCCAATGCCCTACCAAACGCACCATTGTGCTTAAGGGCAAAGACCTCTACATTAGGCAAGAGGAGTCATCTTCAAGTGACTCTGACACTTCTCATTCTAGTGATTCTCAAGAACATTCATATCTAAATGAAGGGAAACTTTTAATGATTAGGAGGCTTCTCAATAACCAACCTAACCTTCCTCTCGATGATCAAAGAGAAAATATTTTCCACACAAGATGTGAGGTTTTGAAAAACACTTGCTCTTTGGTCATTGATAGTGGGTCTTGTTGCAATTGTTGTAGCACAAGATTGGTTGAGAAGTTGAATTTGACTTTGTTACCCCATCCCAAACCTTACAAACTTCATTGGCTTAATGAAGATGGGGATCTCAAAGTTGAACATCAAGTGAAAGTCAATTTCTCCATTGGGAAATTTAAAGATAAAGTTTTATGTGATATAATCCCAATGGAAGCTTGCCATATTCTCTTGAGGAGGCCTTGGCAATTTGATCATAAAACCTTACACAATGGCCACACCAATGAGATCACCCTCCAACATCATTCAAAAACTTTTGTGTTGCATCCCCTCACTCCTAGCCAAGTTGCTGGTGATCAAGTTCAAATGTGAGCTAGGAGAGAGGAAGAGAGTTCCAAGAACTCTAATGCTTCTAAAGATTCTAAGGACAAGACAAAGGTAGAGGAAGTTTCTTCTTTTAAGGATGTTGCTCATGAAGTTCTTTTAACTCATAAAACTCTTTTGCACACTCTTCATAATGAGCAACCTCCCTTCCTCTTACTTTGTCAAGCAATCCTTACTTGTCTTGAACATCCTTCTCTTAAGGATCTACCTCCTTCCATTCGTGCTCTCCTTCATGAATTTCAAGATATTTTTCCAAAGGATGGCCCCCATGGTCTCCCACCTTTTAGAGGGATTGAGCACCAAATTGATTTTGTCCCAAGGGCATGTCTTCCTAATAGACCCGCCTATGGGACAAACCCAATTGAGACCAAGGAGATAGAAACTCAAGTGAATGAGTTGCTAGACAAGGGATGGGTTCAAAAACGTTTAAGTCCTTGTGTTATGCCTGCGTTGTTGGTGCCTAAGAAAGATGGAAAGTGGCGCATGTGCTATGATTGTAGGGCTATCAACAACATCACCATAAAATATAGGCACTCAATCCCAAGACTAGATGATATGTTGGATGAATTACATGGAGCTCAAATCTTTTCAAAAATAGACCTCAAAAGTGGTTATCACCAAATTCGTATTAAAAAAGGTGATGAGTGGAAAACCGCTTTCAAAACAAAATTTGGTCTATATGAATGGTTAGTCATGCCCTTTGGCCTAACCAATGCTCCTAGTACATTCATGCGCATAATGAATCATGTCTTGCAAGATTGCATAGGAAAGTTTGTTGTTGTCTATTTTGATGACATCTTGGTGTATAGTACAAGCTCTAAGCTTCATGTGGGTCATCTTAGAGTTGTGTTATCTCTTCTCCGAGACCACCAACTCTATGCCAACATTGACAAGTTCACTTTTTGTGTAGAGAGTGTCATCTTTTTGGGATTTGTGGTCAATAAGAGTGGGGTGCATGTTGACCCCGCAAAAATCAAGGCCATCCAAGAATGGCATGTGCCAAAGAATATTGGGGACATTAGAAGTTTTCATGGATTAGCAAGTTTTTATAGAAGATTTGTCCCCAACTTCTCCACCATTGCTTCACCCCTCAATGAACTTGTTAAGAAAGACATATCTTTTGAGTGGGGTGAAAGACAACAAAAGGCTTTTGATGACATCAAGGCTAGGCTCACCCAAGCTTCCATTCTTGCTCTTCCAAACTTTGAGAAAACTTTTAAGCTAGAATGTGATGCTTTTGGGGTGGGAATAGGTGCAGTTTTGTTACAAGAAGGCCATCCAATTGTCTATTTTAGTGAAAAACTAAATGGTCCTTCTCGTAACTATCCCACCTATGACAAAGAGCTATATGCTCTTGTGCGAGCTCTTCATACTTGGGAACATTATCTTGTGACCTATGACAAAGGCTACTCACTCTATTTTTGAATTTTATTTTAAACTAAAAGGTATGCACAAAGGCTTTTCGGGGGATGGCATTTCACTTGACAAAAATTATGGGACATTCTGATTCACCATGGTTCACCAACTTCAAAAACAAAGAGAAAACAAAAACCAACAAAGTTAATTAATTAAGCCTTTTTGATAAAAACTCATGCATGAGAAAATTTGATTGGTGAGCGGTTGAATTTTCTCACGTGAGTGACTTGACAAAAAGTTAAGTTACCATTAGTAATAGTGAAAAAGTACATTAATATCAAGGTTTTAAAATA
This sequence comes from Vigna unguiculata, assembly GCF_037176805.1. NCBI lineage: Eukaryota > Viridiplantae > Streptophyta > Magnoliopsida > Fabales > Fabaceae > Vigna > Vigna unguiculata. The sequence continues at coordinate 12,223,956 of NC_140799.1, forward strand.
GGTTTTTTCATTAATATAATTAGTGAATGAAATGAAGGCAACGATGATTTTCTTTGTACAAAATTATCAAGTATACTTGTCTCAAGATTTTTCCTATGTTTCATTCATCATCGGTAATATATATTTTTAGTATATGTTTGACTTTATAACTATAAGAACAAAAATATTGTAATATTTCACTAGTTTGAATGTTTAATCTTTATTATTTACCTTCAACTTATATCATATGTTTTAGGAATTATATCCATTAAAAAAGTGTAATAAATAAAATTAAAGGAATTTGAAACAAGTAAAAACATCAATAAATAATGAATTGCATAGTAGGGGTAAAAAACAATAAAAATGGACTTTCAATAGTGTCATACAGTATAAAGAATTTAAAATTGTTGACAACTAATGGAGGTTTGCAATTTTCCTACAAAGTATAAGGAATTTCAAAACCGTCGGTAAATACCAGGGGTTTCAAAATCGCCGATAAATATCAGGGGTTTCAAAATCACTAGTAAATACTAGGTGTTTCAAAATCACTAGTAAATACTAGGGGTTTCAAAACCATCTGTAAATACAAAGGGTTTCAAAATTGTAGGTAAATACCAAGGGGTTCCAAACCGCCGGTAAATACTACTATACCAGGGGTTTGTGAAAATTACCGGTAATCTGTTAACGACACTGATTTTTCTAGAAAAAAAGCAAACCCCAAGTAACTCATTTAGGATGGGTTAAAACTCCCGAAAACGCAAAAAATAACCCTTGTTAAAAATCATTTTTTTAGTGTATAAAGGATAAAATAGAAATAAATATTGTTTATACAAGAAATATAAATATTTTTTCTATATTATGCAAATTAAAACTCAACTCATGATGAACTTGAATCGTATAATTTAGAATCGTATAATTAAGAATGTTATGATTAACTTTTTAGATTGTACAATTGAGAACTATATTAAATATAAAATTATTATTCTAAATTGTTCAAAGACTTTAAAATTGTCTAATTAACTTAAGTTATTATAAAATTATTTATTATAAAATTTTCAGAATAGCTTAATCCTAAAATAACTTAAAAGTTATTGTTAGTTCCAACGTTGCTTAAATTCTTAAAAAACAAAAAAAAAAACTTGCTCAAGAAAAGCTAGTTAACTTGAACCTCGACCAAACCTTCACCTCCAACAATTCTCTCTAAATCCGATATTTAAAATAAGTTTCAGTAGGAGTTTTGGTGGTTGAATGAGTTATAAAAAAATCCAAAACAAAACATAAAAGACAATTTTAAAAAGTAGGGAGTGCATACAGTAAAAACACTACATTGAGCACATGATGCGGCCCACAGATACCATTCCCCGCCCCAAATCCCTTTTGCCTCCGTCGCTTTCCCGGAAAAGAAAAGGACTGGAAATTTTTTACAACCGAGTCGAAATAGCAGTTAAACTTAAACCCATCCACAATACCTCTTCTTTCATCTCTTTTTTCATAATATTTTCTTTTATTTTTATCTTTCTTTCTCCCTTTCTCATTTTTTGAATCCCGCGCAATCCCAATTCGCTTCTTCAGTTCTTCCTCTTCTTCTTCTCTGTTTCTGTTCTTCTTTCCAGATTTTAGGGCTTATCGTTCTGTTTCCGAATGTTCCTTGCGCTCTAACAATTCTCCCCGAAAACAAGCACCGACGCCCGATAAATTCGCCAATCGGCAATCACTTTGATGGCGGAGGATACGGCTCCTCTTGGCGGCGGCGATTCGTCGTCGTCGGCGAGGGCTCCGTCGTCCTTCGTGAAGAAAGGCGACCGACAAATGTTCACAGTGGAGCTTCGGCCGGGAGAGACCACCATAGTGTCGTGGAAGAAGCTGATGAAAGACACCAATAAGGTTAACAATAAGGGACCCACTTCCGCACCAGACTACCTTCCCAATGGGAACCCTGCGCTCGAGGCCAGAATCGCTCCGGTGAGTCTCTTTTTCTAATTTTCATTTAGGTTCCGAATAGTTACGGGTATGCGTTGGTGGTGTGGTTCTGAAACTTCAGTGTACGCACATTGTTATTCGGTGAGTAGATAGCAATATGTGGGAGGGTTACTGTGGTTTATGGATGATAGTTTTTTATTGTAACTTGCAAGAGTGGCTTTCTACTGACCCATGATTGTTTTTTCTTTGGCACTGAAATAAGGGTCTGGGTAAGGCTAGGTTTTGGGAACATATTCTGCCAAAACTTTCGTGACTGACCTTAAGTTGTCTCTGTCTAACAGTCTAGCTTCCTCTTTTGAATGTTAAATAATTGTCTGCCAAATGGGAGGAAGTACGTGTTTCTTCTCCGTGTTTGATGACGGTGTGTGCTGTGTGACACTGCTCTTATGGAAAATTATTTGAACGGGTTTTGTCATGTCAAAGTTGAATTGCTCCTGGAAATACTTGGATTAGATTTCGAATTTATTAGTTTGAATGCATGGCGACAACTGTTTGTTCCGCGTGGTACTGCTCTTGTGGAAAAATATTTAAAACGGTTTAGCCGTGGCAAAGTCAAAGTGCTCCTTGGAAGTACTTGTATTTGATTTCTACTAGTTTGAATGCATAACGGTGTGTGCCAGCAGTGCTGCTCTTATAGAAAATTATTTGAAAGGTTTTTGTTGCGGCCAAAGTGGAATTGCAGTTGGAAATACTTGTATTTGACTTCAAATTTAGTAGTTTGAATATATAACTGTTATTATGGAAAAACTGTTTGAAAGGGTTTCATTGTGGTCAAATTGCACCTGGAAGTACTTGTATTTGACTTCAAACTTGTTAGTTTGAATGTATAAGTAGAATTGTTTGTGCTGTAGTTCTTCTCTTACGCAAAATTATTTGAATGGAAAAGTCGGAAGTACTTGTATTTGACATCGAAATTGTAAGGTTGACTGCATTATGCATATTGATTTAATGTCTGTTTGAATTTGCATTTTGGCTATAATTGTGTCAAATGTTGCCTCTACACGGATTAGCTGATTTAACATGAACATGTGTGTCCCAGATGCAAATCCAAACACATATCTATTTATTTGTGACATGAAATTATTATAGACAAGGTGATCAAGCCTTTAATTGTCTCTATCTTGTTTTATGTCTGCATATTGTCTTTTTTAGTGGTGTGTGGTTTTTTTTGTGCTTCATTATTTTGATAAACATGTCACTTCTAGGGACAACCTAAGGAGACTGAAGAACAAGGTGCTCCTCAGCCAAATCGTTTCAGTGCTGTAATAGAAAAGATTGAACGCCTTTACATGGTATGGGTGTATTGCTTCACGATAGTGTTACTGGATGCACTGTACACAAATGAATTGATTTATACTGTAAATTTATATCATAGATGCATATGTAAGTTTTATTAGTTTTTTCAATCTGTTTTCCATGTTGGGAATAATGAGACCAAATCATTTTTAGGGTAAGGATAGCAGTGATGAGGAGGATCTACTTGATGTTCCTGATGATCAGTATGATACAGAAGACTCTTTCATTGATGATGCTGAATTGGTTGGTGTCTTTTATACCATTTTGCTTTGTTATGACATTATGACTATTTGACCTTTGATTGATGATAAAACAGGAATTTAATTGTCCTATATTGTGACCATTTCACCTTCCATATTTTTTAATTAGTTTAACTCTTCTTTCTGCAGGATGAGTATTTTGAGGTTGATAATTCTGCAATCAAGCATGATGGATTCTTTGTAAATAGGGGGAAATTGGAACGCATGTAAGTGATTTTTGTTTGAATATTTTCTTTGTATATCAATTTCTTTTCTTTATGAGGGCTAGCCTTAGTGCAAACCAAGGTTGCTGCCTTGTAGCCTGGAGGTCACCAGTTCAAATCCTAGAAATAGCCTCATGGATTGGGTGGGAGTCTCAGGGATTGGGTTGTCCTCTTTGTGTCTATCTCTTTATTTTTGTAAATTGTGTAATTTTGGAAGTGTTTTCACTTTTTCTGTTCTAAGGCAATGGGTATAATACTAAATATATATCTATCTGTGTGGGCATGTGCGTGTGTGTTGATCAATTGTTTTCTGCTCATACAATTCATAGAATTTTGAAATGGGTGGGATGATTTCATGGATGACTGGATCCTTGATTAGGATATGACCTTTTAGGTGTTGGATAGAGGAAAGAAAGGGAAAATAAAGGAAGGGAACAAAAAAGAAGAGAAATAGGTGAGATAGAGTGGAAATAAAGATTATTTGGTTAAAGTAAGGTTATCAATAGCCACCAAAGTAGTTTCTATCAGGGCAGAGCGCACAACATACCTTGTTTCATTGTGTTTTGGTAATTTTGGTTGGAGAAGCCGAGCCAGGTGGTTGTAGTCATGCTTCTAGGTGTTTTAGCAATGTGGCTATGAAGCTATGTAGCACGGATATTGACATGAACATAGGACAAAATCTATATATTATATCATTATGTATTTACATATACAAAATCATCTATAAAGAAGATTAATGAATCTAATTTATCTATCTAATATCCAAATGGTGAAAAGTAGTGATCATATAAGATTTGTTCCTTATTTCTATAATCTCATAATAGAAGCTTATACAATAAGTTTAAAAGTTTATGGGTTTTTATAAAATCATTTTATTTGTCGTTATTAACATTGTGTTGGAGCTATGTAAAAATTATGTTAGAGACAAAAAAAAAATGTCTTTCAAATTGGACATTTCACCGATATGTGTCGGACAAAGGGACACACCATTTATGAGGTGTATCCGAGCTTTATAGCTATGAAGCCTAGCTGAAAACTATTGCTCCATACTCTCTATGACCTCCATTATGCTGCTGTTGACCTTCCATTTTTGTGTTACGAAACAATTCACTTTGTGGGTGTAATGCCAGCTATCCGAAACTGGTGTGTGGTCATTATCGAAAAATAGCCATGGCAGATTTTGATAGTGGACTTTTTGCTGGCTGCCACACTATCGTAGTCTCAAAGTGGGTTTTGCAAGGCAGCTCATAATGATTGCTTTGGGGCATCGCAACTCGGAGTGGCCATGGATGAAATCATGAACTGTGCAATCATGGTTTGCGTAAGGAAGAAGTCTCGGGTTAGCATGACTAGCGTGAATTAGGAAATAATTTATTTCCTTAATTACATTATTTGGTTCCCTTTAAGAATAAGCGAGACAAATCATGAATTGCTTTGTCCTCTTTAATTATATTTAACAATATTCATAAACTAGACAACAGGCAACAGGATATTTGTAATTATGAGTAATAATTATATGTGAATGCTCTGATCATCATTTATTGAACAAATAACAATGAACAAAGGTATCAAACCTTTTTCTAGACAACCTAACCCGACCAAGTCTACACATTTAAAACCCTATCTTTATTTCTCTTTTGTTTCTAATTTTGCACTAATGCATATTGGGTCAGCCCAATAGTGATTCTTTTTAAAACTAAGGGTTGCCCAAACCTGAATAACGACATCAGAAATTGAACTTAACACACCCCATCTCAGCCTCAAGCACCGCACCCTTAGCCTCCTTTGGTTCCAGTGCAAGTGCTGTCGCTGTCCCACCACCACCGTCCTGCTGTTACACTGTCTGGATGCTGCAGTCACCTCTAAGTCCACTGCAAGTCCTCTTTTATTATTATTTTTTTCTTTCTACCTCCTCTTCATTCAGTGCCACCTGCCTCCCTAAATTTTTCTTTTCTTCTTTTCCACTCTAAGGATTCTCTGAAACATTTGATCACCTATTTTCCAGCATCCCCAATGGCAACTGAACAAGGCAGTTCATGAACATCCAAAAATATAAATGGAAATTTAGGACATTTATCTTATATTTTGGTGTTAGTAAGTCTAAAACTTGAATTTGGTGGTGTTTTGATTTAATTTTATTGTTATTTTAATTTCTAGACATAATATTATTATTAATTATACGGTTCTCTTTCATTAGTTTTAGCTTTATAATTATAATTTTTCATTTTGTCTGCGATGCTTCAGCCATAACACATATAGCTTGCAATATGTTTTTCATAAATCATTTTTGGGGTTGCTGATATTGTTCAGGATCTAATTTTGATAGCACTGTTAGTATGTGTTCTTATGTATTATTGCTTTCATTATAGTAAAATAATAGAAAAAGGAGGGGGAGCTGTGTGCAAGCTGGGAGTGTCGATTGCTATTAAATTATTTAAGGGCTGTATAAATTATTTAATTTGTATCTCAGAGTTTCAGCGACGGTCTACCTCACCATAGCTGTTTTGGGGTTGATTGCTACATTCTTACATTTAAGATTGATAACTATGAAATGAAGGTTGTATGTTATTGTGAATCTTCATAGCATTATTTTTCTGGCTTGTGGTTGGATGTTTATTCCTGTGACATTTTTCTACATGTGTTGTGTCAGCATTTTGAATCAATTATATTGTATACTTTAGTATTTAAGTTTTTCATACAAATTCCTGATTTTGTTCTTTCTCTTGTTCTTTCTAAGAAATGAACCTCCAGTATTACCTATCCAGCAAGCAAAGAAAAGGCGCCGAAAAGATATATCAAAGAATCCTGGAGAAAATATTGATGGTCATGTATCAAATAAACTTGTAAAAGTGCGCAAGACTGCCGTTGGGAAGACTGCATCATTACCTGTGAAAAATATGCTCAGTTCCTCACATAATTCTGCCGTACCTGGTGAACATTATGAAGACATGAAATTTCAGAAGCAAATGGATGTCTCTGGAATTAGTTTGAAAAGGAAAACTGCTGACGCTACACCAATTTCGGACCCCCCTGTCTGTTTAAAAGTATCAAATAATGATCCTCCTGCTGCAGAAGGTCCTGATAAACAGAAGACTGGAAATTCCCAGTATAAGAACACTGGTGACAAACTTAAAGATGCAAGTGGATTGGTTGATATTTCTCATCACAAGTACCATGAAAAAAATTTATCTGCACATTCAAAATCCCAACCTGGAAAATCCTCAAGTAGTGTTGACAATTTAGAAAACACTTGCCAGTCAAAAGATAAAAATTTCATCCGGGAACTGCCAGATCTAAACTTGGCTGCGGGAAAAATTGCTGTACATGCACCAGTAAGTTTATCTAACTGCTTTTCTGTGGTTTTAGCAGTATGATAAATATACCTTAATGAAACATTGAATACCAATAAAAAGGTTGTCTGCTGCACTTATAGCTATTTTTTTTTTTTATTCAGCTTTAAATTAAAGGCTTCTGCATTCTAAGCGCACGAAACTGCTCCACCAAATAAGCACTTGTATGTATTTGAGAAAAATAAAAAGAGAGAGCAGATATTTTAGAGAAGCTTGAGCAAGTCTCTCTTATGTTCTTAATAGTTATATAGAAACTGTAGATTAATCTGAGATACAGTGAAAGAGAATAGAGTAGAAAACGAGTAAATACACCGCTAGGATTCTAGGTACAACTTTTAAGAAAGCTTATTCTAATACTCCCTCTCTAGTTGGGGCATACATATTGCTTGTATGAAAGCTTCGAACAATTAAATTCAATTTGAGGCCCTCAGATTTTGTTTGCACATCTGCAAGCTAATCATTTATCTGTCAATTCCCATACAAGTTTGATTGGACTACAACTTTTCTCAAATAAATTTGTTAGTCAATTTCTGTGTTTTTGGTACTCTCATGGAATACAAGGTTGAAAGTAATGTGGAGAGCTAATGGATTATCCCAACATCTTCAATTGCTTAATCTCACAAAATTTTAGTTCTTGGAGGTTTTTGTTTTACCTAGACAAGTTTACAAGTGCGAGATGTCATTGTCCTATATTTAGCTTCAACAGTTGATCGAACAACTACGTTTAGCTTTTTGGATTTCTAGAGTGATCGTACCTAATCAACATAATGCCCAAACATATGGGTATTCCCTTCATCCTCATATAATAGACCTTATCCCAGAATCTTTTGAGGTATTTTGGAATACAAATTACAAAGTTTCAATGATCAGTACAAGGAGTTTTCATGAACTGACTAATAACACTTAAATATTAGAATAGAATAGAATAATTTTATTGTTAGGAGTACATAGAATGTATATACAAGATTGGACATCTAATTTTAGAAATATAATAACAAAACTTAATGTAATCAGATCCCTATGATTAAGGGATATAATCAGATCCATTATTCTGGATATAGTTAGATCCCTATGATTCAGGGATACTTACATTGTACACTTTAACTATAGTCTGTTTAATATGGAATGATAAAATATGATTGTTGAAACTCCTTCTCAAGCTGGTGAATATGCATTTTCCATTCCTAGCTTGAAAATAATGCTTTTGAAGTTGTTGCTATTCAACCCCTCTATTAGAAAGTTTGCAAGGTTGTTTTGAGGAGACATTTGTAATGGAGATTTGAGCACTATCTAATTTTTCTTTAATAAAATGTCAATCAATTTCAATTTGTTTGGTTCTATCATGTTGCACTGGATTATGGCTATGCTAATAGCAGATTTATTATTACAGTAAAATCTCATTGGTCCAGCCCACTTTATTCTTAAGTCTTCCTAGAGGATTTTAAATCATAGTAGTTCACCTATCCCGTATGCCATTGCCCTGAACTTTGTTTCAACACAGGATCTTGCTACCACCACTTTTTATTTTTTACTCTTCCAATTTACAAGATTATCACCAAGGAAGTACAATATAAAGTAGTTGATCTCCTATCCACAATTGACCCAACACAGTCATCATTTGTATATATTTCAAGATTTACATTTCCATTTTGTTTGAACAAAAGTCCCTTGCCTGGAGCCCCTTTCAGATATTGCACAATTCTTAGAGCGAATTGTAAATGAATGTCCACTGGCTGGTGCATGATCTTGCCACAACATTTGAGTTCTTAATTTTCCACAATATCAAGTTACCTTTGACTAGAACACAATAGGACTGCATCCTTAGTATTAGAGATTTGGACAAGGAGAGTTTAAAAATTGACTTGCTACGCACATAAATAAGGCATTTTTCCATGAGAATTCTCACTATGATTTAGAAGTCTTATGTTTGCATCAGAATGATCTTGACCGGAAATGTTTAAAAATTGACTACTATGCTCAGTGCAAATGCAATGCTAGAATGAGTCACGTTGAGGTAATTTAACTTACTAAATAGCAGTTTGTATCTCCCATGGTTAGAATATCGTTCGACTTGGTCTGGTACAAGTTTGAGAAATGGATCCATTGGTGTGCCCATAGGCTCAACATTTGACATCCCTGGTTCTTCTAGAATCTCCAAAGTATATTTTCTATGAGATATGGCCATTGGTGGTGAAAGTGACTGCATGTCTTCATTAGAAGGAACATGTGTATAGTATGGGACAAACTCAAAGAAAGACACCTTAGTAGACTCAAAATACTATTAAGATCAGGAAAAAAAAAACAATACTCCTTTTGAGGATGATGATATCCCAGGATAACACATTTGAATGAGTAAAGGAGAAAGTTTATCTTGACCTGGTGAAGTAATATAAAAAACATGTGGTACTAAAAATGTGTAGGAAGACTGTATAATGGAGAATGAGGAAAAAGGATAGTGTTAGAAATGAGTTTTAAGCTTAACTCAACCCCACAAAACCAGCTTGTAAGGTGAGGTTTGCACCTCACTTATATATTATGAAATTGCCTTATCTCTAGTCGATGTGGGACTTCCAACACACCCCCTCACGTCGAGGTATATACATCTCGTGCGTGGGACTAGAAATGGGTGATCCGATAGCAGCCCGAGATAGTGGGTGGAATAGAATGTCCAAGAAATCTCGCTAGGATAGGCTAACCTAGCTCTGATACCATGTGGCATAATTAGGGCCAGTTAACTAGTCAATGGATAAGTGTACATTAACATAGTTAGCGTAGATGGACAGGTCAATTACACCAGAAGAGATTTCAGAACTGGAAGAGGCAGCGGAAGACGCCATGGAGGAAGAGAGAGGAAAAAAACCCTAAAATACCAAAGAGGTCCGATTGAATCAACAAGATCAGATCCAGAAAGTGAGACGATTCCGACGCAAGTGATTGTTGTCGGAGACACAAGGAGAAGGTTGTTAAGTATGTTTTCCAAGTTTACATGATTTACCCTTCAAACTAGACAAATGTTTAAACTTGGCACTGTGTTCTACAATTTTGTCAACCCAGAGTATCCTAATTATTCATGAACCATCATTGGAGAGACTATAGATGCATATACCAATGGTGATGAGAGGAGATAGTTAAGATAATGTGACTCACATTTTTAGTGTAGGTGAAGATAATGTCGTGAGATTTGATCAAGCAAGTGGCAACATTAAATTAAAAGGACAACTAGAGACATGAGGAATAAAGTTAACAATAAGAAACGGGATGGGAGGTGTTGGGTAGAGTTAATGCAACAAGCTTGTGTTTGTAAACAGTTGGCACCAATGATAAATTGTAAGCAGTATTAACAGAAAAAAAAAAAAAAGAGAACGAATACTAGAAATATGATCGGTTGCACCAGAGTCAATGACCCAAGGAATAAGAGAAGAAGATTGAGGGAGACAAGTAGATGAACTTCCGGTGTGTGTCACCAAGGAGCGTTACTAGTAGATTTGCTAGTCTCATACCATTTTTTAAAGTTTTCATATGCTGTTGGAGTCATATGAGGCTGATTAACTGGTATTGTAGGAGCAACAAGTGACTAATGGTAGATACCTAGGCAATATTGGGTCCACAAGGAGGGAGAATCTGTTTTGGGTGTTGATTGGATGTAGGAAGACATTTATCTTATGGAAAAGATGATAAAATATTTCAGGATATAGACCCTAAGATCTCATGCAAATTTTTGGGTGGCCCATGGGTTCTATCTGCCATTGAATCTTATTGTTATTGTGGAATTCAACTTTCACCATGTACTCAGATCTAAACAGTGCCACATTTCACAGCATGTGACAATTAATAAGTAGAAATTCATTACTGATTCCTCTCTTTTTTGTGTGCGTGACGTCAAATTCAACACTCCCCATTACTTTTTTTTTTTTTTAGTTTTGTAGCATTATTGATTCAATAGTACACTTGACAGGTTACCTTGGCTGTTGTAGGGCATCCTTTTTCATTTAAAATAATTTCTATTTAAGGGATATTGGTATACAGGGTTGGTTTATCTTTAAGAGAGATTTAAATTGAAGCTTTGGCAAACTATACTATCCGTGTTGCAAGCACTTGGTGGAATAACATTTTCCTATTACTATGACTTCTGATTACAAAATTTGTGAAAGTGGACTGTTTTATGTCTGTAACGTATGCTGTATTAGTTGAGAGCTTGATTGAAGCTTTTATGCAGAAATCTGAACATGTGCTCAAGAAAGATGGTTCTAGTGCTAGGCCAAAAATTACATCGCTTGAGAAAGCTATTCGAGATTTGGAGAATATAGTCACGGAATGTAAGTTCAGAAAGTATTTTAAGCTTACATTTCTCAAATTAGCAGTGTGGGAAGTTTGTTGCTAATGCGAGTTTTTTTTTTAATAATGATACAGCAAGGCCACCAACTATGGAAAACCAGGAGGGTGATAACACACCTCAGGCTGTCAAACGGAGATTGCCTAGAGACATAAAGCTGAAACTTGCTAAAGTGGCTAGATTAGCAGTAATGGAAATTTATTTTTGTGATGTCATGCTTACTTCTTCTAGATCTGCACAGTAGTTTTTTTTCTCGAAATCTTCTCAGTTTGAATTTCTCTTAGAATAGACAGAGGGAGGGAGGGAGAGCATTAAGAAAAAAATTTCGACCTCACTGAATCTAATAGAGTAGAGCACATTTATCACATAGTAATATTAACCGTATGTTTTTGATGCAGCAGGCAAGCCAAGGGAAAGTATCAAAGGATTTAATTAACCGTCTTATGAGTATTCTTGGGCATCTGATTCAACTGAGAACTCTAAAGGTATTTCAGCTTGATAAACATGACCGGTAATCCTTCAGTGTGTATTGTTTCAGTTTTCGGTCATAATACCCCCAATGCGTGGCAGGAGCTTTATTGATGGCTGACTTCTTTTTCATTGTTGGTTGTTGAACCGCAACGTGATATTCAATATGAAAATTGAAACTTAAGATTGTATCTCGCAAATCACATATCTTGCTGTCGAGTCCACCATACTGAACTTCTATACGATTGTAGTTCATTTATTATTTATTTATTTATTGGATGTGATTATGCATTACCATATTTAGGCTTTGAATACATCCATGACCCATTGTGACCTTATGAAGATTGTTTGTTATTTTTTTTGCTTGATATGTTGTGCTTCTGTGTCTAAGAAAGTCTTATTTCTAATTGATAGTTTGCCAACTTTCATTTTAATTAATCTGGTTTCCCTTCAGGAATCAAGTACTTATTAGCTTTAGACATTTTTTCTTACTCCAGAGTGACAGATGGTCTTCCTGAAGGGATTTTTAGTTCAAGATTGGTATAGATAGTTTTTTGAGAAATACTAGTTTTTTTTTTAAATTCTTATATACTAGGAAAAAATATGTAATAATCCCTTCAAAATAAATTAAACTAAGCACACACTAATTGCAATTGATCATGTTTGTGAAGTTTTTCAAGCTCACATTTTTTTTATCTGTAGAAACAAATTTAGGAAGAGTAAAGTTGTATTGCCTCCGTGAGAAAGAACTTATTTCGAGCTTTAGAAAAAATTTGTAGAATGTTTTGCACCTGCACATGCTCTTTATTTATTATAATCACATAAATGTTCCTTTTAAACACTAACACTAGAAACCAAGCTGGTGATTTTTCACATAAAAATATCTATTCCCATCGCTACAAAATTAATCTTTTAGCAGTTGTGGACTCTAATTTTCAAGTGGTGTGTATAACTACATTTCAAGTTATCCTTCAGTATTGAACATACTCAACTCTGAACTCTTCTCTTATAATCCAATCCAAATAATAGTAATTTGCCACCTATTATTTATTGCATGTCATTGTGGTCATCGTATTGCAACTATTTTTCTCTTTATTTATATTTTATATCTACGAACATCATTATGTAGGTAGGTTTAGTTTCCAATATTGCTTGAATTGAGACTTATCTTCTCATGCAATGTCTTCCTGCTACAGAGAAACTTAAAAATTATGATCAGCATGGGTTTGTCTGCAAAGCAGGAGAAAGATGATAGGTTTCAACAGATAAAGAAGGAAGTTGTTGAGATGATTAAGATGCAGGTCCCATCCATGGAATCGAAGGTTTATTTTAGTTACCATTGCTATTTATTCCGTATCAAAATCAAGTATTTTGACGTGTCATATTTTCAGTTTTCCATTCATTCAGTAGTTACTTGTTTAGCTGGTTCATGTAGCTCCTTTTTGGTTCCCCCATATGGCAGTAATATTTTCGCTCTTGTGGATGCTTCTTTTTATGGGTTTAATTCATTTGAGTTTTATATGCAGATCTTTATTTTGGCATGGTTACTTACGGATGAGTCATTTACCTGGAAAGGGATTTCATTAACTGTAATTTGTAATTCTGACACTCAATGTAGTTTCTTGCTAAATTTCTCTATGGTTGCAATCCAACCTGATTGCAATTTTTCAGGAAATAATGGTACTTTTGATCAATAAACAAATATTTGGCTATTTAATTCAACCATCGATCTATTTTTCTTGCAATATTTCTTGATGATTTGATAGGACCCCAAATTAAGAACTGGAAATGAACTGACATAATTTTGATGGTAGAATTAATCGCTGGGCTGATTCTATTCCATAGAAAAATAAACATAGCATCCCAGAGATATTGAAAATGAGTGCAGGGTGGAATGGAGCACTGCTCCTTACAATATGGAGTAACCAGCCAAAATTAAAGAAAACCTTTACTGAAGGACCAACTCCTTCACTCAGCCTGGCCACAATAATGTCCTATAGAAAATTTCCGCCTCCTCCAAATACCCCATCTCTCTCCTCGTTGTTAGATTCCTGTATCCTTCTCTCCTCTCCTCTACTGCCAGGCGTTCATTCTGTTACGCTCAATCCTTTTTCCTCTTCCAATGAAGCCAGCTGATCCCTCTTTTCCCCATTTCTCCACGATCTTGGTCTTTCAAACCCACTACGCACTTCATCACTTTCCACACCCCTTCTTTTTTCTTTTTTTTCCTTTATATATACTTGTCTGTTTGCATTGCATCTTGATTGCAATTTTTCAGGAAATATGGCGTGCCTTTTAATGTCTTCCCTGCATTTCAGCTACAGCAGCAAGCTGAAGCATCTGGGGAAAAAGAAATGGGTCCTGATGGAAAAGCTACAACTAAAAATATTTTTAGTATGGACACTGCATTGGAAGACAGGATTTGTGATCTCTATGACCTTTTCGTTGATGTACAGAAGTTTGAGCTTTGAATATTTATTTTGTTGACCTTTCTTTTCTTATGATTACAGGAGGGAAAGATCCTGTTTGCTTTGTTGATGTTTGTCCTTAATGAATCTTGTTTGCAATTGTTCCAGGGTTTAGATGAAAATGCCGGTCCGCGAATCAGAAAGTTGTATGCTGAGGTGGTTAAAATTTTCTGTCTTCCTCTCTATTGATCTAGCAGAGTTAATAAATTGCTAGTGTTATCGCTATGTTTATCTTCCTTTTTTTTTTTTTGTTTAATTTCAGTACCTACTTTCGGTAGGTTTGATTTGGCTTATTTTATTTTCAATATATCCTTGTTTATGTTAAAATTACTAAGTTAGTACTATTTAAAATAACTTTTATCCCTTCTTTTCAAGTTTTAGAGACCATAGGTACCAATAGTGCACAATTGCAGTAGAATTCTGTAGATGCAGAAAAGCAGGTTTTCACTGGACTATGGCACCACTGCAGTCTGCAGTGAAACCATTGAATTCCCTTCTGTTTTTTTTTTCCAAAAGCTACACATTCTTTAGGGTCTTTTAACCATTTTCAGACAACATATATAACCATATCCCTTATTTTTCCTACGTTTCCACTTCTCTCTGTCAACAACCCTTTTCTTCTCTCGGTCTTTGTTCTGCTGTGCTGTCAAACCTGTGAAACATTCTAAGGCACTTTTTTCAGCAACACCCATCTCTGTTTTTGCGTCTATTCTCCGACAAAACAAATTTTCTGTCCTTTATTTTTTATTTACTTTGGGATTGATTGTTACTAGTATTTTGTAAATATGTCAAGAAATATCAGTTACAAGTATTTGTTTAGCACTATGTATGTAATTATGTATATAATGATGAATAATAATATATTTGTTTAATTTAAATAGAACAGCAATGATCGTTCTATCCACTATCCTGCTATAATTTGAGGTTTGACTGCTAAGTATCAATATCTATATTCATAGCTATGTTGAAACATTGAAAAGAAAAGGATTTTCGGTTGTATTTTCATGCATGGAAACTTTTTCGATTGCCATTTTCTTCCACTCTTCAGTATTAAATGATGCTGCTTTTTCTGAAGATTGTGTTACTTTATGTGACTGTATTTTATATGCATTGTAGTTTCTCGTGTCGAAGTTAATATCTTTATTTTTTACTAGTGGAAACAGTGCTACGTGCATGTGTCATCTTTTTTATTGTAAATAATTAATTTAATTTAAAAAAAATAACTGAATTTAAATAAATAGTAATTTAAAAGAATAAAATAGTGAAATAATTATTTCAATTTTAAAATAATTAAATTTAAATTAACGGTTATTTAAAAGATAAAAATGGAATGGAAATGTAATTATTTTAGTTTAAAATAATAGTTACTTAAATAGTAAAATTGAAAAGAAAATGTGTATTGAGAAAAGGGGAATCCCCTGTATACAGATATAGATGAAAAAGATTTCTCACTTTTGAATTCATTGTCTTCAGCTTGCAGAATTATGGCCAACTGGTTACATGGACAACCATGGAATCAAGCGTGCAATTTGCAGGTCAAAAGAGAGGCGCCGAGCACTGCACATCAGACATAAGGTATCCCAATGCAATGAAATAACTTTTAATGTTGTGTAGTAATATTCTAAAATCACTTTAAAAAGAACCCTTTCCTCGTTGAGTTTTGGAAATTTAATAGTTTTTTTTCACGACCATAAGTCTAGTCTGCAAATGCCTATGTAGCATGATTATATAGGAACAGTAATCTTTTAATTTTTCTGAAGAATTGGGGAACTTGCTTTCTGTTATTTGTATGTACTCATGACAATCAGGATTTGATATTTGTGGCGATGATGTTTTCAGTTTATTTGTATCTCACTGGTTCCTCATATTGTTAGGATCGGGAGAAAATTAAGAAGAATAAGTTATTTGCACCTCGACGAGATGAGAATGCTCGATTGGATGCTAATCCAATTACTTCGCAACAGCCCATGCGAGAGAGATTAGCTACAGATTCTAGCAGTCTTAATCATACTTCAGTAAACAAGGCAGTTTCTATTACAGTTGCCGCTCCACGGGTGTACAATCCTTCTTTGAATGGTTCAAAACAAGAAAAAGCAAAGGGAAGTTCTAGTGGTTCTCTGGATGATGGCGGGGATGAAGATGTTTTAGTAAAGAAGAAAGTAAAGAGAAGGCCTGAACAGGGTTTAGAAGGAAATCATTTTCGCCCTGGGAAGATGAC
Source organism: Vigna unguiculata (assembly GCF_037176805.1). Lineage (NCBI taxonomy): Eukaryota > Viridiplantae > Streptophyta > Magnoliopsida > Fabales > Fabaceae > Vigna > Vigna unguiculata. The sequence continues at coordinate 12,240,511 of NC_140799.1, forward strand.
GGCTTTTTCGCGAGGTGAAAAGCCTAGGTCTCTAAAGCAGTCTGCAGGTGTTCTCCCTAAATCAAACATTCAGCCAAGTTCTCTCCATGGTCTTGAGCAGTCAAGCTAACGTGATATCAACTAGGATGTCTACTCAACATAATCTCCCCTCTACAGTTTTTTACCTTTATATATTTTTGGTGCAGTCCCCCTCCCAGGATCAGTTAATATCCTATTTACTGTTACCATTTTTGTAATTAATTTCCTTGAAATGTAGGTAGATTTATTGGTTGTTGAGCCATGTCGATAACTCAAGTCTCTCACCATTCCTCTCTGGCTTTTGCTTCCTGCTTTCCCATGATTACAACAAAAAGACTGAACTATCTTTCCTCGCAGCACCACGTCATCAGTGTTGTTACAGTCATTGTTGTCACTAGGGATGGCAACGGGGCAGGGCGGACACGGGTTTCGCTATTCCATACCCATCTCTGTAAAAAAAATTCATTCCCATACCCAAACCTAACGGGTATTAAACTTTTGACTCATCTCCATCCTCATCGGGTAATGGGTATAATCTTGTATCCATACCCATACCCATTTTCTTACTACTTCAATATTAATTTTAATTAATTTTTATAAAATAATAAAATTTTTATGATAAAAGAAACATAATATTATCAAATATTCAATATTAGAATAATTTGTTTCTTCCATATCAAATACTTTAAAATAAATTATAATTGTTTACATTTTATATAATAATACCAAATAAAATTTCATGAGAACAAAAATAATTATTAAATTTGCAAATATTAATGAAACATAATTGATAAAATTTAAAAATATTTTTTTAAAAATATAAAAGAAAAACAAATATTCAAATTAAAATATATTTTAAATGTTTGTTTACTTCAATCTTTTAAATTCTAATAAATCTTTTTTTATACACTAATAAAAGTTATAATACATCATTTGATCAAAATGATACAAAGAACAAATAATAATCATAATAAAAGTTAAAAATAAATTATAATTGTTTACATTTTAGATTATAATACCAAATAAAGTTTCATGAGAACCAACACATTTATTAAATTTACAAACATTAATGAAATTTAATTGATAATATTTAAAAATATTTTTTAAAAAGTATAAGCGAAAAACAAATATTCAAATTAAAATATATTTTAAATGTTTGTTTACTTCAATCTTTTAAATTCTAATGAATATCTTTTTTATATACTAATAAAAGTTATAATACATCATTTGATCAAAATGATACAAAGAACAAATAATAATCATAATAAAAGTTTAAAATAAATTATAATTATTTACATTTTAGATTATAATACCAAATAAAATTTCATAAGAACCAACACATTTATTAAATTTGCAAACATTAATGAAACCTAGTTGATGAAATTTAAAAATACTTTTAAAAAATATAAAAGGAAACAAATATTCAAATTAAAATATATTTTAAATGTTTGTTTACTTCAATATTTTAAATTCTAATGAATCTCTTTTTTATACACTAATAAAAGTTATAATACATTACTTAATCAAAATGATACAAAGAACAAATAATAATCATAATAATAAAATTTTAACATAGATCTTGTATCTTTTGAACTTCAATTATGTTGGATGGTGATAAAAAAATATTAATGACAATTACATTAAATTTTTATATTGTAGTAAATAAAAGTTATTTATATAATTATAGTGAAAAAATTACAGTATGATTGATAATGAGTTAAAAAATAAAAAATAATTAAATAAAATATATCGAAATAGTATTATACATAATGAAAATAAACAAGAAATAAAAATATTAAAAAGTTAACAAATGTTTACAAACAATTTAAGAGACTATTGAAAGAAATCGCACAAAAGAAAATAAATGTATAATTAAGGGTATGATAAGTTAAAAAATATCTTATAGATCTAAGAAAACTTTTCAAATATCAACATATATACTCAAGAGTTGAAAAATAACAAAAAATGTTTTAGTGAAATAAAAAAGTTATTCAAATGAAACAAAAACTAATAATAAGAATAATAAGTAAATGATTTTTTTCATATTACCTAGTAAACAAAATGTTTGTGCTATTAAATACTTAATTAAGAGTATTAAACATTTTCATGTGAAAGAAAAATATACATTAAATAAAAATATTAAAAAATAATAAAAATATTCAAATGTGAGACATAAAATTTTTTAATTAACATACATATTTTGAACATAATTACATAAAGATTATAATAAGATGAAAAATATAATTGAAATGCAAATGAGTTTCATGACAACCCAAATAATTAGAATAAATAAAAAATAATATATATATATATATATATATATATATATATATGTGGTTATTTAATTAATTAGTAATATTTTAATAATTTAAACGGGGACGGGTAATATGGCGGGGATATGTACATCCTCATACCCATCCCCATACCCAATTAAAAAAGTCGGGGATTCTTCATACCCATACCCATACCCAGTCAATACGGGGATTCCCCGTCAAAACGGGGACGGGTTCGGACAATACCCACGGGCGGGTTTATTTGCCATCTCTAGTTGTCACCGTGTCTTCTCTGATGCAGTTTTGCTGTCATTAGTTGTTGATTATTGCAATGATGATGACAACATTAGTGCGAATGTTGCCTAAGGTCTATAGGAAAACTTGGACCGTATGCAAGGGAGACATGTTGTTTTTCCTTAAGATTGATCAATCTGTAATGTGTCCGGATTGTTCAATAGGCAGGAACCTAGAAGGTGAATAAGAGTTAGTTAGCCAGCTAAATTGTTAGTAAGTAAAGGAGTAGTCTCAGAATAGATAAGAGTCTTTCATCCCTTTTCATCTGGAACGTAGTAGGGAACCGTAAAGGGAAGTAAATGTTCATGTAGGGTTCCGAAAAGCTCATTTTGAAAAGCTTGTTCTGGACAGCATTTCGTGGTCTGGAAACTTGTTTTGTAAATTGTTTCAGAATTTTTACTCTAGAAAACATGTTTCGGAAGATTTCTGGAATAGGTAATCTGGAAATCACCATCGAAATATATCATGAAGGGTAAAATTGTTATTTATGGGGTTGAAAAGCATTCTGCTGGAGGTAGTTGTGTATCAGGAGTGACTGTAGAGTAATGGCGTATCTTAATTATTAATTTTTGGAAAGCTAACATAATATTTTAAAACTTATATATTTTATTACTATTATGAATACAATAAAAATAAATATATAATATATAATTTAATTATAACTATAAAAGAAATTATATATATTTAATAAAAAAAATTTGTATTTTTAAATGATTGAATTATTAATAGTCAAGTCAAAACATATACTATTAAACAAATATATATCTTTTGTCAGTTTTGTTTTGAAATATTTTTCGTAAAAAATATTTACAAATTTGTTATGAAAAATAATTTGTAAAAAATTGTTATTATCTATGAAGGAATTAGCTGTCAATTAAAATTTTTAGAAAAATGACAACAAAAAATCTTTTCTTGCAAAATTTTATACAAAGATTGTTGGAAAATTTTCATAAAATATGAATAATTCTAGTAGTAATAATTTTTGGTTATATTTTTTTTCAAATATAAATAATTATATTATGTATAAAAAATTTATCTTCTATTTTATTTCACAATCTTGTTTAATAAAGGAAAATCTTTTTGTTTAAGTTGTTAAAGATTGCTATAGATCAAAGATGCTTGATAGATTTTTTTTTTAAATTTGAATAATTAAAAACATTAACAATAAAATACTGAAGTTAAAATTTTAAATTAATTTTTTATTAAATATGATATTAGCAATTTAATTATGAAATTATTAATTAATAGTATCTAAGTAAGTAAAAGAGTGATAATAAATATTTTTATCCTTTTTAAATACATTAAATAATTAAATTTTACTTATAATTAAATTTTTTTAAAAATATATAATTATAAATTTTAATTACTAATCTATAAAAAAAAATGGGAAATGGGGTCATAACTTCCCTATAAGACCCATTTTGTTCTGTTTTAAACTTAATAGCTCTAGTGAATAAGGGAGGGCTCAAGGTTAACCCACCGGCCTTTTTTTGAAATGTAAGAAAACCCTTAAGTTCTATTCCCACTCAACCATTCCTTCTTTTTCTCTCTCTCACTAAAACATTGCTCCCTCACTCACTCTCTCTCTCTCTCTCTCTCTTTTTATCCAATAGAGGCTCTACTAGGGTTTGAGCAAGTTTCCCCTCTGAGATAACTGAGTTCATTTTTCCTCCAAGTAAGTTGAGCTCGAACTTCAATTTGTTCCTTTTCCAGTTCAGGTGTGTTAGTTTCTAGCATGAGTTCTCTACAAAACCTCATTTCACACTTGTGTTTGTATCTTCCAGCTTTATAGATCTGTTACTGGAGCTGTGGTGCTCATCTTTTAGGTCACTATTTCATTTGGCTAGCGTTTGTCCAAGTAAGGGAAGTTAGGGTTTTTATATGTTTTCTTAGTATCTGCATGTTTTCAGTTCAGTTTCACGTTTATAATGCTTATATGCAGTTGTGGTTGCCTGGAAAATATTGAAATGTTGTTTGGTTTCGAATGTCTGGTTGTTGCATGCGTGAACAGTGACGAGAACTAGTATTTTCACCCAAGAGAGCACATCTCGCTTAGGCGAGAATAACATAAGCTCGCCCTGGTTTATGCTCAAACTCGCCCTCAAGCGACGAGCTTTCGTTTTGAGCGACGAGTTATCTCGCTCAGGCGAGGAGGTCTCGCTTAAGCGAGAACTCGCAAAAATGTGCAGTGCTCCATGTTTGCAATCTTGCCCAAGCAAAATTTTTTAGCTTAAGCGAGATCAGTTTAGCTTAAGTGAGATCAATTTAGCTTAAGAGAGATCAGTTTAGCTTAAGCGAGATCAGTTTAGTTTAAGTGAGAAATTTTAGCTTAAGCGAGACCAGTCTAACTTAAGCGAGAATTTCTAGCTTAAGCAAGACCAGTGTCTAACTTAAGCGATACTTTAACTTGTGAATTGATCCAATTACTCTTAAAAGTATGAATATGTGATTATGTATGTTTCATGTGATATTGACTTGCTTGGTATGAAATGAAATACGAATGGGTTGGTTGGTTGGACATTGGCATGAGATTATAATGGTTGAGATGGCATGTGGAATGTTGTGCATAAAAGAGTTTCATGGGAAACTCTTGGTGATGGTGTGGTTAGTGTATACCTTGATATAGGAGATGTCTAGAAAAAGGAAGGTATACTGAACTCTAATAATTGTTCACACTCATATAGAGTAGAATGATTTATATGGTGAGAGTGGCAGGATGTGGTTGGGTGATAACCCATTGTGTCTAGACTCTGCAGAGTTTAGAAACTAGCAAAGGCGCATACTTCCGTTAGAATTTTATATCAAGAGTATAATTCGGATATTTGAGTCAGAAGGTCTTGCATTTGTTTGCTATCACATGGTTTGGGTGCTTACTGGTATATATGTTTATAACCTGATTTAACATTTACTTGCTTAATAATATGATTACAAATATTTTACTTTAGCTTACCCTTTCTATTTGGTGTCTGTTTCTCTGTTTGACTTTTCCTTTTTGCAATGATCACCAAATCCTTCGTGTGAGCATATGTGGAAATTCCTCGAGATCGTTCAGATGGTGATGACATTGCTTTCTAGTTTAGGGGTGTTAGTTATGGCTCTCTTTTGAGCAACTTTTGAGGCGTTGATGCCTAGGTAGTTTCTTGCTCAGTGAGTGATCCTTTTGCCAATTGTTTCTTTTAATTCTTGCTACAGGTATTCTTGTTGTGCCTTTGGGTATTTCTTTCAGTATAATATGAATAATTGTAATGGTTGATTCTTATATACTTTCTTTTGGTGCTCTGTTTTATCCTATAAAATGTCACGTTTTATTTATTAGATTTATTCTACTAAATTGGGACGTTACATCCCCTATGGACCAACTAAGGTCCACCCCTAGTGTATAGTGAGTCAATCCTTGTTGCACTAACATGATAGGATAAATATGATTATGAGTTTAAAACTTAGGTTTCATGAGAACGCATTAATGTGAGTTAACAAGATATAAAATGTAAGATTGAATAACAAAAAGAGGTTTTATAAATATATCTTTGTTCTAACAACTAAACAAAACAATTCAAATTTGGTCGGCCTGGATCAAAGGTCGAAATTAGAAGACTGAGCTGAGCCAAATATTGAGAGATTAGCCAAGGTCAAAAAGGTTGTCTAGGGCCGATGACCGAGACAAACTTGAGCGGGCTGACGATCGTGACAGGTTGGTTTGGGTCGAGAACCAAGACAAACTTGAGCGGGCTGACGATAGAGACAAATAGGCATGGGCAGACGACAAAGACAAATAGGCTCGGGTCGGTGACAGAGACAAGCCGATCTAAGCCCACGATCGAGACGGGTAGGCTTGAGCCCATAATCGAGACAAGTAAGCTCAAGCCAATGGTCGAGACGGGCAAGCTCAGGCCCACAATCGAGACGGGTCAACTCGTGCTGATGGCCAAGATGGGTTGGTCATGCCCATAGTCGAGACGGGTCTGCTTGGGCTGGCGGCCAAGGTGGTTCATACTGTGTCGTTGGACGAGACGGGTCAACCCGGGTTGACAATCGAGGTGGTTCATCCTTGTCGATGACGAGACGGGTCAGCCTTGGCTGATGATCGAAAAAGTCGAACTTGTGTCCATTACCGAGACGGGTCATCCCATTTCTACGACCGAGACGGGTTTGGCCGAGCGAACTGTCGAGAATGCTCGACCTAACAAGCTAGACGGTAGGGGTGGCAATGTCAAGTAACCCACACTTGGCCTGAAAAATGTCGTCCGGGCTAGCTCACCCTATGTTGAAAATGCAGGCTGAAAAGTTTGGCCTGCCCCGCATAAGTTCAAGTTCGTGGACTCGCGGGCGGGTCTGGTTTTTTTTTTTTTTTTAAATAATCTTATGATAAAGCTTTTAATGTTCAACAAATTAAGACACTTTAACAAGTTCATAAAATTAAGCAAAGACTTTGAGGATTTGATGATAAATTGATAATTCAACATTTTCATCATATTCATATTTGTACTTTGACATACATGGTGTATTCTTCAAATTTTAGCATTTAAAAATACATAACACTTATTTTTTCCACTCATACAAGAATTTGAAACATTCATGCATAAATCCAAAAGGAAAGTAACCAATATAAACAAGTACAAGTTTTTTTATTTTTTTATACGGGTTGTTGATTATGTGGGTTAGGCTTTTATGGGCCTACGAGCTTAATATCTCGACCTGTCTTGCATTTTTTTGGGAAGCCTACGGATCGGTCTGTCGTGCCAAGTCCATATTGCCACCACTACTAGACTGGCCTACTTGGGTCGAAGGTCGTCGAAGGTTGAGATGGATAGCATGAGTTTAAGGTCGGGACAAGGTTGAGACGGGTGAGCCCGTGACAGAGGTTGATACTGGGCAGGTCAGGCCGATTGTTAAGATGGATGAGACAGATTGTCCAGGCATAGCATAATAATATATCTAAAAAAAATATATATTTTTCATTTTTAAGAAGGAAGCCTATGGGCTAGATCTAACCCATAAGGCTTTGTGGACTCTTTTGGCCCTGTGGGATTTTTTGACCCCATCCCACGTGGTCCAAGGCCAAGCCTTGGGACAAATTAACAGCTCTACTTATATGCTTGATGAAATAATATTTTTACTTTTCATTCTCCATCTTCCCCTACCTAGCATATGTACCAACGACACCCTTTCTTCTCCATTCACCACCTTCTTCCCTTTTATCAGTGACACCCTTCTCACCTCCATTGAGAGCCACCACCAACCACCGCTGCTAAAGCTACTGCCAAGCTATCGCTAGAATGACATTGTCATCTACCATTGCATCCAAAAGCAGTGGTAAGCGAAAGTGAAAGAGAGTTGTTGCCACTTATACCGCACATGGAATTTGTGTTTAAAAGATACTACACCATCGATTGAAGATTGATCTTAAAAGAAGAAAAGGTGAAGCATCACGAGTTTTTCATAAATGCAACGTCACATTAGACCAAATAATATAAATCTTAAACGATCCAAAATGTATTACAAAATTAATATTCTAGATTATATAATTCGAAAATGTAAATTTTATATTTTGGATCGTCGAATTTGAAATATAAAAATATAACATTATTTATTCTTGATTGTATAATCAGGAATATTTACCAATCATTTAATTGAAAACTAAAAGAAAACACCAGTTTTTATTTATTTCATTAGGGGTATAATATATATTTTAGATATTATGGGGTGTAGGAATCAATGGCCTGAACAAACTCACATCTAAATTTGCACTCTCTGGTGAAAAATCTTATTGTGGAGTTGAAAAATACAATTGAGTTCCATTTTCAAAATATCTTGTGCTACATAGAACATTCATAAGTATGATTTCTTCTAGTTCAATATGTTGCATATTCATCTTTCTCCTTTATGTAGTGTGATCAAAATTTAATAAATTCAGTGCCTGTAATGTTTTGTGCTCCAATTTAATAGGGAGATGACAAGATTTCCCATGAATTATTTAAGACGGAGTAAAACCTAATAATGTGTTTAGATTATAGAGTAATTCCTTTATTCAGTAACATTGAAATTAAAAAAAAATATATGAATTTTTGAATGAGAAAATTAAAATTTATAAATTCTAAGAAAGTATTTCAAATAATTAAAATAATTGAATTTAAAATTTACTCTAAAAAGTAGGAAATTAAAATTTTACAACTAGTGCTCCCCCTTAGGTGTCAACTTGACCATGGCCCATCCAATCCCAACCCACTATTAAATAAGTGCCTATTTTATTGGTCAACTCAGCATGACTTTCAACCAAGCTAATTTGACTTGACTTTTGGTTGACCCAACTCTTATTGACTTTCTAACTAGATCAATTCGACTCAACCTTCAGTCCCTTTGTCCTGGACTGACTCAACTCCACCTTTGGCCCAGGCGGGCTCAACACGACCTTCAACTCCACCCAAATAAACTCAATTCTTAGGCTCGAGCTAACTCGACTCGTACTTCGGGTGGGACTGACTCAAGTTCATTCTTCAACCGGACCAATTTGGCTCAAACCTTCAGCCTGAGCGACAAGGCTCAACCTTTGACCCAGACCGTCTTAACTCGATGTTTGATCTTGCTCGACTTAGTTTAACCTTCAATGTAGGTCAACTTTTCTCATCCTTCGTTTGAGTGACTCATATCAACCTTTGGCCCAGGACGACTTGCCTAAACCTTTGGCCCTAATTGCCTTGGCTCGACCTTCGACTTGAGCCAACTCGACTTAAATCTTTGGTTTGACCGACTCGACTCGACCTTTGATAGGGTCAATTCAACTTGACTTTTTGCTGACCAACTTTGCTCGCCCTAAAACCCTCTAACCCAAGATCGGCTTGACCCGGCTCGACCTTCGGTCAGGATCGACTCGACTCGACCTTTAAACTAACTTGACTCAGCCTTTAGCCAAGTTCTGCCCAATTCGACCTTCGGTTCTATTGGCACAAGCAAGCTTGAAGCAAAGAATTGATAAAGCCATGTGCATGAAGATCACATGTGTTTGTTGAAGATTGATGAAGATCTACATGAAGATTATGTTTCTAGTGTATTAAATCTAGAAATAATGTGTTAAATGCATTTATTAGGTGTTATATCATGTTGGTAGGCTATATGACACAGGTTAGATGTTTTGTTAGCCTTAATGTGTCTCTTTTAGTCTGTTAAAATGGGTTTAAACAGGTTAAAAGGCTTGTAGTATATAGTTTCTGGTATGAATGCATTTAATCAGTTGAATTATTTTTCAATCGACTGATTTTACTTAACTCCAGAGAAATCAGCTGATTGTATAGAAAATTCAACCTTCTAATTTCACTTACCAGACAATATATGTTGTGTTTTCGATAGCAGAGCTAAGATTCTGAGTTTTAGAGCATGAAAATTGATCATTCTTTTCTGGAAAGCTCTCTCTCTACAATACACAGATGCAACGTGTTGATCGAAGATCTTGGTTGATCTTGGAGGCATTTTGGCTTGTGAGTAGCTTGAAGAACATATGTGTGGTTGGCTAAGGAGAACCACCATGAAGTTTGGATGTTCTTATGCCTATGGTTGTTTTCCTGATGTGATTTCAGGTCTGTAAGTGTGATTCTTGCAGGGTGTAAGTCTAGATTTTTGTGAGTCAAAAATCTTGTGAGTTTCTTTGTTCAAAAGTGTAATCTTAGTGTGTGATTTGTAAAACTTTTGAATATAGTGGAAACTAGGCTCAAATTGTCCTGGTAAACTGGATGTAGCTCTATGATTGAGTGAACCAGTGTAAAAATAATTGTGCAATTCTCTTTCCTTCATCTCATTCACTTTGAATTACTCTAAAAGCTCAAGAAAACCAAGGAATTCACTCTTTGTTGTGCTTTAATGCATTCTTGTGTAATCTGAGGCTATAAACTTGTTAGAAATATTGATTGGAACAAGTCTTGTATGTAAAAGTTTGTTGTTTGAGTTAAATCTGCGAATTCTGCATTCTGTATAAATTTCCAGGATTTTAGCTGATTGATTTGAAATTTTAATCGACTATTTCATAGCTTAAGAACAAATTAGTTTGCTGTTTTATTTTTTGACCAATTGAAAGTGTACTGTTCTGCAACTTTTACTTTCTAATTCTCTAGTCTATTTGATTCAATTGAAAAGGGTTTTATACTTTCGAAAAAGTTTTAAACAGTCAATTCAACCCCCATTCTTACCTTAAATCACCATTTCAAAACTAATGGGTTCAAGTAAGCTCGACTCAATTTTTCAAATTTGACGGACTTAACTTGACCTTTGATTTATGTTAACTTTGCTCAACCCTCGATCAGGACTTCCTTCAACACTCCGCATATCCATTGCTTAAAGTTTTTGGAGAAAGTGGCTTGTCCTTGTTGCATGGTGTATCCCGGAGAAAGAGGTAAATGTGCATGAGTTTTGTTGTTTTTGGCATGTATTGTTGTTGACCATAGTGCAACATCTAGGGCCAACATTAGTGTGTTGTTAATCAAGAGAGGTGCTTGGAGGTGTTTCTTTTTGGGAAAAGATCTTCTCCAGCAAGACCAAACCAATGAGGCGAAAACATGGCCTTTTAGAAACTTTGTCCATGGTGAAATTTAATCTTGCAGAACATGGAGATCTTTTAGTCATAGAGAAAGAACGATGAAATTAGGGGTTTAAGAGTTGCAACAGTGAGAAAAGAAAATAAAGTAATTTTGTTGAGAAATGCCAATAAACAAAGGATAATTTCACTTTTAAAAGCTTCTCACCATTCATGGAGGAGATGGAGGTATAGAGGAACATGCCGAGAAGAAGTGAAAGATAAAATGATTTTAAGTTTCTTTTGTTAAATTTTTCAGTAAGAGTAATGAGGTAATTTCAGTAAAACTATGGGGTGGAGAAAAAGATAATGGAGGTGTAGGAAGAAATAGCCTTGACACTTCTACTTTCTATGCACATTATACCCATATACATTCATATAAAAACAATTGTTAAATATTATTTTAATATTTAAATTAAACTAATATTTTTTATAATGAATTCTTTTTTTAATAGAAAAATTTAATTATTTTATCTGAAATATAAGATATTTTAATTACTTTATAAAAAAAATATTTACAAAATAAAATCATTTAATTACAAATAATTCAAATATTATTTCAATTTTTAAAATTTCTTGTCCAAAAATAAATAATTCCTTAAGCTTGCAATGTAATGTTGAATTTCTTTTTACCAATCATTTTTAGCGGAAACCATTGCTTTTACCAAGATCCTTCCGGATTTTTTTTCTTTGCTAGATACCTTAGCCTAGCCATTGGTTTATGGTAAGAAGAAACAACTTTTTGTTTAATATCGTAGTGTTTCAAGATCTTGTTCAGTTTTACATTGCAAAAATACCTTCATTATTAATTAAGACATCAAGAGAGCCAACTTGAAAAATATTGTTCTTCAAAACCCTAATCGTTACTTTTGCATTATCTTTGCTTTCAACAATTGCTTTAAACCCATTTTGACGCAGCTATACATATGTATTCACTGGAAATTTTTATGATACAAATCCTATAAAGTTAATACCGTAACATTTAAAGATTTCAACTTTTATGAAATTTTAGACATTCTCATGTAGACCTATAAAACAAGTATTAAGATTTATCAAACAGAGTTTATGAGCCAAAATCAAAGCATAAGAACATGATCTCTTTGTGTAGGTTGTCTTAGAATAATGATCTAAGAACACCAGTTAGATGATAAAACTGTATGAAGAATACATGAACTAGAAAATGGACTTGAAACCATTTTGAACAAATCAAAGATTCAATAGAGTATAACAGTGAAATATTAGATAATGATATTTGGTAGAGCTAAAAGATGAGCAAGTATTGTTCATCCGATAATTTATAAGTTCATCTAATACTTATATAGGCGCGTTTGATGTTGAATGTCTTATAACTTTAGACTCTTCTTTTATTTGTTTACTCTATGACTTAGAGTACTTCAATGCATGAACTAATAGATAATCTTTAATTTTGATAGATAATCTTATATTACGGAGTTGTTTTTATTTAGCAAAGTGATATGATAGTTTATATTTGATGAATTTGATTTAAGTTAGTTTTTATTTTAGTTAGTTGGAATATTTAAGATTTAGTTTGGTTTGTGAATTATTTGGTTTGTACGTGGCTATATAATAACTCATTCTCTATCAACGAAAACAATATGGTGAATTATGTTGCATATTCTTCTAATGTACGTGAGTTTTTTTTTTCAACACAGTGGTATCAGAGCTTTATGCTGTGAGTACCGAGTGGATAAAAAGGAGAGAGAGAGTGAAACAGTGTGAGAAAAAAAAGTGTGCGCTTGTGTTTTGGGAAAAAAAAGGAGAGATGACAAAAGTTGTAAATGGTATGATTGTGCCACAATTTTCGAAGAAAACCAATCATGATAATTGGTGTTTACAAATGAAGACCCTTTTGGGATCCCAAGACATATGGGATGTAGTGGAGAGCAGATACCAAGAACCCGCAGAGGACGCAAATCAGACGGTGGCCCAGATTACCACATTGAAAAAGATACATCGGCCTTGTACTTCTTGTACAATGCGGTGTACAAGTCAAGCTTCGAGAAGATTGTAAACGCTGCATCTTCAAAAGAAGCATGGGAGATTTTGGAGGTTGCATACACAAGGAGCAACCACGTGAGACAAGTCCGACTACAAACCCTTAGAGGAGAGTTTGAATGCCTAAAGATGGAGGGCATAAAGTAAGTAATCAAGTACATAACTCGAGTAGAGAAGGTGGTCAACCAACTCGACAAGAATGGAAAGCCAATGTCAGCAAGCCGGGTTGTGAAGAAAATCTTGAGATCATTGATAGATGATTTTGAGAGCATCGTATGCACCATAGAGGAGTCAAAGGACTTGTGAGTTCTCTTAGTGGAAGAGCTTGTCGGGTCACTTAAGGCTTACAAACAAAGGAGAAGGAAGAAGCATGAACTGCATCACCAACCACTACAGGCGCAACTTGATTTGAATGAAACTCAAAATGCTCAAGGCCAAGATCCTAGAGGCAAAGGACGAGGTGGCCAAGGACAAGTGGCTGAGGATGAGGTGGCCGAGGACGAGGTGGTCGAGGACGAGGTGGACGTGATCAAGATTATGTTAAAGACGACACCGATCAGACCAGTCAAAAGTGGAATGCTTCAGGTGTGGCAAGCACAACCACTACATAAGAGAATGTAGATCGGCAAGCTGCTACAATTATGGCAAAGCTAGTCATATAGCGAAGTTTTGTTGAACTGAAGAAAAGGAGAAAAATGTTCTCAAAGAGGAAGACGACGAGGAGGAAATAAGGATTTTAATGATAATGCAAAACTTGGATGACGAACTCAAGAGCGGTAAATCGGAAGCCAAGTGGCGTTCGGGCTGTATGAAGGAAAGGAAATCAGGTGACGATTTAAGATTTGAGAAATTTAATTAATTCAATAAATAAATAATTAATAAATACGGTTAATGGGAGCCTTTATGACAATTAATGTTGACTTTTATGATGTGGAAAAGCACTAGCTCAAGTGGTTAAGAGTACTTGATTGTGTTGAGAGGACATGTGTTCAAGTCCTATGCATGCCAAATTTTGTGTTATTTTAATTGTGTATTATTTTGTTAATGTGATTGATCATGATGAGTGATAATATAATCCTAGATTTATAAGAATTATCACGAAACATGAATTGGTTGAATGGGTGGTGCACTTGCTTAGAATTGGATGGTTGTGTGTTCGAACCTTGTTAAACATGAATTAAGCTTTCTTATTGCCAAAAATTCTTTTGGCATGAATGTGAAGGAGCAAAGAATTGGAACATTAATCCACCATTAAGGCATAATTAAGAGGTCAATTGGGGGTGAGAAGGAGGGTTTTTGAGTTTGTCATTGTTGAGCAAGGTAAGGAGAGAAATTATAGAGCAATCATTGTGTCCAGAGAGAGTGTGAATGTTGTTCGTGGGAGGAGCGAAGAGACGTCATCGGGAAGAGCTCTAGACTTATCAATTTTAAGCAAGAAATCTAGGTTAGGGGAGTTGTACCTCTCGTTTTTAAATTTTCATTACGTGAGCATGAATGGAATGTTAAATATGATTGTTTGTTTCTCTTGTTTTCTAGACTGTGTTGAGTTTTTGGAAATTTTTCAAAAATCGCTTGGTGGGCCTTCAAAGTCGCCAGGCGACTCATGCCATTTTCTATGTAATTCTGGGTTCCTGATAGTAACCGCCTGGCGGCATGAACTGGACGTCAGGCGATGCAACCTCGCTTTCCCAGTTTTTGGGTTTTTGTATGAATAGCCTAGCAGTGATGAACACCCACCATGCGACGCGAGTCACATTGACTTGATTTTTGGTATTTTAGTGGTTTATGGGATGTCATGATCGGAAAAAGGGTTCTTATCAATTGATTATATTGTGAAATATTGATAATTTTCTGTGTTGTGATGCGAAATGAGATGATTGAGCGAAATTTGACATAAATGTATTTTAGGGTTGGAAAATTGGGAATTTGGAATTAGGAATTGATTGATGCAGAATTACATTGAGTATTTTAGCGTTGAATTTGGTTTGATAGTAATCATTGCTGGTGTTGTGATTGTTTACTGAAACGTGGATCTGGTCTGAGTATTATACTCTAGGTTTGAGCTTCGTAGGTGCAAAAAAAATGCTGGATTTTACCCAGAATTATATGCACCACTTGGCGGCACCTAAATTACCGCCAAACGCCAGTGCAAAGAAGATGACTCTATGTGGTTGTGAGGTGCTGTCTTGGGTCTTGAAATTATTTTAGGTCAATTTAGTGACTAAGGGGAGTGTAGGAATTTTTCTGGACAATGGGTTGAGGGCTAGAGTGATAATAAGGGTATGAACTATTGATGTAAGTTAATTTATGGGTTAAAATGTGAGCTAGGTGGATTGCAATAGTAAAATCAATGCATGTCTCAGTCAATATAAGACTCTAATTATAATTGAAGGCAAAACTTATTGATATCTAAAGTGGGAGTCACCTAGGGTAAGTTTATCCAATGTTGTTGTTAATATGTGGGTAATGTTCCAAGTGAAAATTGTATAAAGGTATTGTTCATATTTAGGCAATGGTGTGTAAAGGTGTAACACGTATTATATCGTCTGATGAAATTACTCAACTTAGAGAGTTAAGGGGGACGAGGGTTGTGATGTAATGCACATAAAGGTTTGGGGTGTTCTGAATGTGAGAACTAGGTAGAGCGGTATGCATAAAACCTTTGTGAAACGCTTAAACTAGTATTGTGCGAGTACTAGTGTAGCGACTGGCTGTAGGGTTTGAACCGCCAAGCGATACCTACAATTCCATGGGGCTAATTTGACACGTGACGTTTGGTGGTGAGGTTCGTCTCGCTAGGCGATACATGCAGTGATGAAGGATTATCTTGTTCCTTTTTAAGATTATTGAATATGGTGTGAGTTGATTAAGAAAGCTAAGTGAAATCCCCACTGGACATTAAGATAGCATGCTATCTAGATGTGAAGGTTCCTTTCACAAAGCTCAAGAGAAGAAGATGATGGATTGATTCAAAACAAAAAGGAAATGGAAGGCACATAAACCATAGAAAACCAAGAACAATTAAAGGAAGAAGAAAACATAAAATGAAAAGGAAAGAAATGTTAAAAATGTGAGAAGCACACCATTACAAGGGTAGGCTAGAAGCCATGGCAACCTTGAATATGAGTGGGTGTGTGCCGCCACTTGCTATGCAAGACAAGGCTTAAAAGTATTCACTCCTTAGGGAGGAAACTCTCACAAATGGTTGAGACACAATAGTGTTTTTACTTCAAAATGTTCAACCCTTTTACATGTCTAAGAGCATCCCTTATATAAAAGAGTTTAGGGGCCTCTAAGCAAATAAAATATACCTAAGGATGTCTCTACAAAAACCTAACCCTAGCTTCTAGAAACTAGGTCAAATAAGGTTACAAAAATGAGAGACAAAAGAGATAACTATGGTGTGTGCAAGGCTAATTTCGTTCTAGCACAAAAGGAGACAAATGATGTGTCTCATATGTCTCCAAAAAGTGGCCAAAGTGTGCTAAAAACAAAGGAGACCAAAGGTACATAGGTACACTTGTTTTATTCCTTTTACTTTATGTTTTATGCCTTTGTTTTACTCTCTCCTCCACATCATTTATGTTCCCCAATCACCATGTGCCACCTAGCATTGCTTTCTTACTCCTAATTAACCTACAAAGCAAATAAACATAGATTAGCATGTTGGCTTAAGTCAAGTCAACTATAGTCAACAAGTCAAACCTAGTCAAAGGTCAACAAGTCAACTAAAGTTAATTCAACTAAGTCAACTTAGGGAATCAAAAATAACAAACACAAATGAAAGGAATGAAGGATTAGTGAACTTCCTTTCTAAACATGCTTAGTCTTCTTAAGCATGTGCCTCCATCCTTGGTTGGGGTCAATCCTTCATCATCCTCCCCTCTTTGGACAGAATTTGACCAAAAATTCTTTAAGCCTTGGTAGATAGAGCTTGACTTGATTTGAGGGAGGATTTGCGCCTCCCTTTTTTGAGCTCTTGTTCCATCCTTTCTAAGGGTATTACCGCTAGCTTCGGGTAGGCCATATTTATTTTCTAGAGTACTTTTTCTCTCTTGCTTGTGCTTTGGGCCTTCCTTTTTGGCTTGGGAAGAGCAGGAAGGGTGATGCACATCTTGCTTTGGAAGAATTGTTTTGTAGGCAAGTAACACCTAAGTGAAATCTTGCCCCTTTTCTTTTTCTTCTTTATCTTTTCTTACTATATTTCTATCCTTATTAACTTCTTGAGGTGATAAAGGTTGTAAAGTGGTCTTTTTCCCATTTATGAAGAAAAAGTATTGGTTGGTATGACCATCATGTAAAGTTTATTTATCAAATTGTCATGGCCTACCTAGTAAGATATATGTGACTTCCATGGGAACAACATCATATAGCACCTCATCTTTGAAGCTTCCTATAGATAAGTTAATTAGGACTTGTATATTGACATCTATTTCTCCCTCTTTACTTATCCAAGTAAGCTTGTAGGGCTTAACACGAGGAATGGTCTCTAAGCTAAGCTTTTCCCACCTTGTGCTAGCTACATTGGTACTACTTCCTCCATCAATAATTAGAGAGCAAACCCATTTGTTAATTTTGCATCTAGATTGAAAAAAATTTTCTCTTTTGAGTTGGCTCAAGCTCACTTTGATCTTGACCTATCATGCGCCTTAATAACATAGGATATTTCTAAAAAAATTTAGTTTTACTAGAGGAAGAAGATTCTTTTGAAAGAGAATGGGGAGATGAGTGTTCACTTTCAACATCATTACTCTTCTTTAAGATCATGGTCCTTTTGGTTGGGCAATTTAAAGCAATGTGATTATAATCCAAACATTTAAAACATTTAAGGGAACTTGATCTTTGAAAAGTGGAATGGTGAATGTGATCACTTGGTGACTTACTTTTACTTGGTGGTTCTTGATGAGAGTTAGAAGGAAACTTATCATGTTTCTTTTTATCCTTTCCCTTCCATGAGTGACTAAAGTAGTGGTTGGGTGAGTAACTCTTCTTTGCCCTTCTTTTTCTTTTCAATTGAATTTCAATTCCAAGGGCAAATGTGACAACATTTTCAAGAGTGGAGTACTCATACAACTCTACTTGGTCTTGTATATCTCTCCTAAGACCACTCACAAATCTTTTTATTTTCTCTTTGTTAGTTTGTTTTATTTAAACCCTACGCATTTGAGACTCTAATTCTTTAAAGTACTCACTCACACTCATAGGACCTTGGTGAAGCCTTTGGAGTTTCAAAAGAAGTTCCTTCCTATAGGAGGGAGGAACAAATCTAGCGCGCATAAGAGTTTTAATGTCCATCCAAGAAGTCGCAGGTGGCCCTTGGTCATAATTCTTATAAACTTTATGCCACAAAGTATTGGCATACTCCAAAAATCCTAAAACAACTAGATCAACTTGTGCTTGATCCTTTACATGATTTTCATTGAAAATTTGATCAACTTTAGCTTCCCAATCAAGGAAGATTTTGATATCACTTCCACATAGAACTTAGGAATCTTTGGAGTTTGCTTCTCTTGTGATGGGTTGCGCCTAGAATGCCCTCTTTCCTAGCCTCTCTTTCTTGCTTTTTAGCTTCAAGCCTTTGAATGTGCTCTTGGATTCTTAGGTCACTTTGCTCCTTTTCTTTTCTCAATTGTTCAAAGGACTCATTCCTAGACAACTCCAAATCCTGAAGCAATCTTGTAAGACCCGAGAAAATTAGATAATTAATTAAATAATTATTTAATAAATGTAGGTAATGGATGCCTTTAAGGCATTTAATGCGGAGTGCTTTAGTGTGGAAAAGTACTAGCTCAAGTGGTTGAGAGTACTTTGATTGTGTGAGAGGACTTGAGTTCAAGTCCTATGTATGCTAATTGTGTGATGTTTGTTTTCTTATTTTTTTATATATATGTGAGAGCAAGGCAGGTGATAATGTAATACTATATCTGTATTTATTATCACAAAGTGTTAATTGGTTTGTTGGTTATGGTTTGATCTTGTACTGTGAGGGTATGGGTTTGAATCCCAATAACCCAACTTTAACTTTCTTTTTGCTAAATAGTGGATTATGGTATGAATGTGGAAGGGTGGAGGAAACCTAGTAGAAGAGACAACAAAAGGGGCTGAAAAATCATTAAATCATGGGCCTTGGGGAGAACCGTGGGTGCTAGGGTAGCGGAGAATTGAATTGGGAAAAGCCAAAGAGGGAGCATTGCTACTTTAGGGGAAGACGCACAATTCTAGTTAAAAGCCACGAAAAGTTAGGGGAGCTCTTTTGCATACCTTTCATGAATTGGTAGAGATTCTAGGGTAATTTGTAATTGGCAATGAATTATGTACCTTTACCACAATATTTTCGTGCCAATATGCTGTGAATGGGGATGTGTGATTGTTTTGTGGTATGTGACTAAACCCTTGTGTGAATATATGAAAATACTGGAGTTTTTGGTACTATATGATTTATATGGGTAATTGCATTGTTTGGGAGTCAAATGTTGGGGTCGGAAATAGGTGTGTAATATTGGAACGATGAAAGGGAGTGGTTACCATGTTTGTATGGGGTTTTTGGCATAGTGTGCGTGTTTTGGGTGCGTGAAATAGTGAGACGATCTGATAGACTCGCTCAGGCGAGCCAGACTCGCCTAGGCGAGAGTTGTAGAGTCAGGATTGTGTTATGCACGAGCTACTCGCTTAGGCGGAATGTCAGGGTTTTGGGCGACCCGCTGTTTCGCTCAAGCGAGACTTTCTTGCCTAAGCGAGATTACGAGGATGTGAGACTGTGTTTTAGGATGCCTCGCATAGGCGAGGGGATCAGGGTTTTGGGCGACAAAGTGTCTCGCCTAGGCGAGAGGTTTTCGCTTAAGCGAGACCTCTTGTGAAACTTTGCGTCTTGCTTAACTCGCCGCCTGGGCGAGAGTTTGAGTGTTTGGTGAAGTGTGAGCTCGCCCAGGCGAGGGGAGACTCGCTTAAGCGAGACCTCGCAGGTAAACCAGTTCAGCACGCTCGTTCAGGAGAGGAAGCTTAGCCTAAGCGAGACAGGCCTAGTCGCTTAAGCTAAGGCTCCTAGCGCAAGCGTGTTTAATGCAGTTGTGTGTGTTGTTTGTACTCACTATTGAAACATGGATTAGGAGATGTTGTGCCATGAGCGGGTAGGTTCATGGATGGTGATTAACATGTGATGGTATGAGCGGGGAGGTTCATACTTAATTACTCTCCTGTGGGGATACGAGCGAGGTAGGTTCGTATGTTCCGTGCTCACAGTTGAGAGATGCTGTGTGCGGGGAGGTACGTAGCTGGTGGATCACATGTGTTGGACTACGAGCGGGCAGGTCCGCAGAGTAGGACTACAAGCGGGGAGGTTCGTAGAGGCAGGACCACGAGCGGGCAGGTTCGTGTGAGCATCATGAATCCTGAGTCCATGGCTGACTTTGCTGGGTAAATTGGAGGTTTTAAGAGTTGTGCGGGCACCAAGGATGTGAATAGGGTCAAATGTTGAGAATATAATTGGGTGTTTATGATTTATATTATATATGTAATATATGTTTTATATTCTTTTGAGCTCACCCTTTCTGTTTGTGTATGGCGATGATCGTGTAATTCGTTACACGAGAGCAGATGATGTTACAGGTGATGCCGAGGGTGCACATGCGACGGAGTGAGGGCTAGCTGGGATAGAGCTAGGATTTTATTAGTGCTTCCAAAGTGTTATTGGAACTTGTAAAGACTTTGGGTTTAATTACTTTTAAAATTTTGTCGCATTTAATCTTAAACTTATGTAGTTTCCGAGTATGAGTTTTAATAAGTTTGAGACACATGTTTTTCCTTATATATTTATTTAATATAAATCAAGTAATATTCATTAGGGATGTTACAAATCTCATCAATGTATTATTTTTGTTTGGAGTAGGTGCATTTGATGAACTTTCCATGATTCCTACAACAAAACACTTAAAGCCAAGACAAAATAAATGAATTAGGGGTTAGACAACATGAAAAACGAGACCAATTCCAACCCAAAATGCAACCCAAGTGTTTAGATCACACTCCCAAAGTAACAAGGCAAGGCTAACACTCAAAATCCACCAAAGGATTGAAGAAAACACTTTTAAAAACTTGTGCAAAACCTTTCAAATGCAAGATAAGTGATTCGGCCACAACACCCCAAGAGTTTCAAAAAAAGAAAACTAGTAAGACAAAACAAAGAACACCTAGTGACAAGCAAGAATAGCACAAAAACAAGGAAAGCTAAACTCTAAAGAAGAAAAGTTTGAGACAAAACTTTTAACAAGACTAAAACAAGAAAAGCACATTTTAAAGACTCTATGGAAAGTACTTGACAAACATCTTCAAGTCTTAAATCATGCATACACCAAGAAAGATCATAACCAAGTTAAAGCATGGAACTAATTAGCCAATATCACCCAATTCTCAAGTATGAAAACTAGTAGCATAACACCTAGTGAAAACCACACTTTTAGTTCACCAAGGAGCAAGGTTGCTCTCGGTTTTTAGGCAAAAATTGGTGCAAAATTTTCTTCTTTCATAACTAGTTTCATAAAATGGTGAGAAAGAGTTTTAGGTGGCTTGGACACTTAGTTCCTCAAGTTTTAAGCCAAAATCAATTTCATGGAGCATACATCAAGCAAGACATAAAGTAAAAGCAATATTTAAATACTTGGAAAAACAAGAATAAGAAAACTTCAAGTTAACATATGACATATGACTCAAGCAAAAGTTAAGTACATTTAAAGACTCAACATGACATACACAAAGACACAAACATGTAGCTATCATGCATTTAAACTCATGGATTTGAGGCTCAAAGACTAAGCATCCAAAGACATGTTATCCAACCACATTTAGAAGCTTAAAGAGGTGCAAAAACCGTAGCCAAACTGCCACAAAAGAACCTGAAAAAGCTGATTAACGTATTCTTGGCAGATCTGACCTTTGCTCACTAATCTGATCATAACTTTCTCCAGTAAATCCCAAATGCGTTGGTTCTTTTTTTTCTGGAAACTAGACTCAAAGAGATTTCTTTTGAAACCAAAAACGTAATTTTTGGACCACTGAGCTGATACAGTTTAATGTTTTAAAATCGTCACATTTTTTGCCAACACTGTTTTTGTGTGTAATGGAAGTGGATTTGAACCATACAAAGGTAGCTACAACAAGACAAGGTTAGCAAATGAAAAACACCATATTCAAGATAACCTAGGCTCTAGATACCAAATAATAAAGGATTATCTTGTTTCTTTTTAAGATTATTGAATATGGTGTGAGTTGACTAAGAAAGCTAAGTGAAATCCCCACTAGACATTAAAATAGCATGCTATCTAGATGTGAAGGTTCCTTTCACAAAGCTCAAGAGAAGAAGATGATGGATTGATTCAAAACAAAAAGGAAATGGAAGGCACATAAAACATAGAAAACCAAGAACAATTAAAGGAAGAAGAAAACATAAAATAGAAAGGAAAGAAATGGTAAAAATGTGAGAAGCACGCCACTACAAGGCTAGGCTAGAAGCCATGGCAACCTTGAAGATGAGTGGATGTGTGCCACCACTTGCTATGCAAGACAAGGCTTAAAAGTATTCACTCTTTAGGGAGGAAACTCTCACAAATGGTTGAGACACAATAGTGTTTTTACTTCAAAATGTTCAACCCTTTTACATGTCTAGGAGCATCCCTTATATAGAAGAGTTTAGGGGCCTCTAAGCAAATAAAAGATACTTAAGGATGTCTCTACAAAAACCTAACCCTAGCTTCTAGAAACTAGGTCAAATAAGGTTACAAAAATGAGAGACAAAAGAGCTAACTATGTTGTGTGCAAGGCTAATTTCGTTCTAGCACAAAAGGAGACAAAGAATGTGTCTCATATGTCTCCAAAAAGTGGCCAAAGTGTACTAAAAGCAAAGGAGACCAAAGGTACATAGGTACACTTGTTTTATGCCTTTTACTTTATGCTTTATGTCTTTGCTTTACTCTCTCCTCCACATCATTTATGCTCCCCAATCACCATGCACCACCTAGCATTACTTTCTTACGCCTAATTAACGTACAAAGCAAATAAACATAGATTAGCATGTTGGTTTAAGTCAAGTCAACTATAGTCAACATGTCAAACCTAGTCAAAGGTCAACAAGTCAACTAAAGTTAATTCAACTAAGTCAACTTAGGGAATCAAAAATAACCAACACAAATGAAAGGAATGAAGGATTAGTGAACTTCCTTTCTAAGCATGCTTAGTCTTCTTAAGCATGTGCCTCCATCCTTGGTTGGGGTCAATCCTTCATCATGCAGTGGCAAAGTGTTTTAAGGTGCTTGGTGCCTAGCGGGTTGTGGCTTCCGCCAAGCGGTCTAGAACTAGATTTCGCCTAGCGGCTCTAGAGCAGCGCCAAGCGATAGCATAGAGGCAGAATGATTGTTTGCTTTGGATGTGCGTGGTCTACAATGCTTTGGTGATATCTTATAGATCAATTTCCTAGAGTGTTCTTTGAGTTGTGACTCAGAATTGTATTCCTTAAGTTTTGGCTCGGGACAGGGGATAAACATGTGGCAGTCCTTGAGTCGTGGCTCGGAATGACATCCCTTGAGTCGTGGCTCGGAATGACATCCCTTGAGTTGTGGCTCGGGATGATGGATGAATATAAGCATTCCTTGAGTTGTTGTAACGTCCTAGCCGAAAATTACTTATTAAAATAAATAAGAAAAATAAATATATCACATCCTTATTTATTAAACATCAATTTCCAAAAAAAATGCTGGAAAAATATAAATCTCGATGTTCAACGTGCCAATATAAATACAATACGTCGTACAATACGTAATACAATTTAAAAATTGTTTGTATAATTATTACAATAAACCATGGTCCAACATGAAAACTAGTGATAACAAAATCCCTGAAAGATCCCCACTCCGTCTCTAAGTATCGGTCTGCTCACCTGCATCAACATCTGCTCCCATGTAACAAGTTACATGATCATCGCCACACACACAGATAGGGTGAGCTCATTTAAATAAAACAACAATATAATAATAAATACCATATTAACAAATTTAAACCCAGTTAGTACTCTTCTCCCTTTTCTTTTACCACTTCACTTCCAATACTTGTCTTTAGACGTCTATCATCTCTATACCCTTTAGGTGAAAACAATGATCGATCTTCGCTGCACGAGTGTCTACTCGCCCCTCCGACTACAGGCCACCACCTGATAGTCTACACGTGAGAATAACCTTGCCACAACATCTCACCATGACACCAAGTGGAGCTCCCCGAAACAAACATAAAGTTTGTAGTTGTTCCAAACTACCAAAACTTTATCAAAATACTTTGAAGAGGGCAATCACCCAAACCTCGCCGTACGAGCCACAACTCGCACACTCCGCTGGACTTCTTAAACCACCGGGCTACAACCTACAATGGTCACATGTTGTTCCAATACGGGTTACACTCGTAACTGGACCCCCCAGCCAAAGCCTCGCATCATGTACCTCACCTAAAGCTGTGTAGAAACATTTCCTCGCGCACTATCACTAAACCAAAACTGCCTAGCGCGCATCACACGCCGCTAGGCGGAACTTAGCTCCAGACCGCTTGGCGGGTATCACACACCGCCACGCGCCACGCGCCTGCAGAATCACCACTGCACCATCACCGCCTGGCGGACTCGGCCCTGCCGCCAGGCACCACTCGTCGCCACCTCTTGGCGCATCCGTCTCGCGTCGCCAGGCGCCAGTCTCCTTTCAGCCCCTCTGTTGTTCCAGTCCACTTGGCAGTATCCTCCCTACCGCCAGGCGCCATGCGTCAACAGTGGCCACTGCCACTGATTTGTGTTCCGTCCGCCTGGCGGCTCTCACACGCCGTCAGGCGATATACCAGTAGCGCACTGCTACTGGTTTATTGGCACTTTAACAGATTCCCCTAAAGAATCCAAATCACACCACATACAAACTTGTAGTACAATTATTGCACTCCATTCACAATTCTATACTAAATTACAAAACATTCAATCCATCAAATTATAGTACGCTTATGGCACTTCAGGTTTGATTCTATAACTACCTTACCAAATTCACAAAAGTCAAACAACAAAATTGGTAATGTATCTTATACCTTAGAGGACTCAAATATTGTACATGCAATCCAAACCATACCAATATCAATTTCGAACATCTAACCATGTTTTCCACAATTGAATGTCACATTCTATTTCTTGCTCATCATTTTTACCCTTTTTGACTAAACCCAAAGTCATCAATTTCATAATATAATGTCATGTTTACAATTTACAATTCACAATTGAAGATGATCCTCGTACCCAAGCATGACCGAGCACCCCTAATTCCAGTACATGCCATCATGTTACAGTAACACCATTATACTCATCATACAGAAATTAACTGAATTCATTTAAAAATTATTCATACATACCCTAATTCCATAAATTCTTCATTTTGATGCTTACTCACCCCCAACACTAACATAATCCGAAATTCCCCCTTTTCATCCAAGAATTCAGCAATTCATCACTTAGACAGTAATATTCATCATAGTCATCAATCAACTAAACTCCACCCAGTCCCCAACATAAACCCTAACCCTTTATTTCATATAGAATTGATGCATTCAACATATCCATATCTACACAACCAAATGTAATCATCAAGATTTGCATTCCAGTATGAGATCATCACAGCAAAATCACAATTATCACAAAATACTCAAAACAGTAAAAAATCCCAAAATCGTGCTCGCGTCGCCTGGCGGTTCATACTCTACCTCCAGGCGATTCATGAAGAAAAACCCAGAAACTGGGTCTACAGCTTGTGTCGCCTGGTGGTCTCGCGCGACCCGCTAGGCGGTTTCTGGAAAATTTCCAGAAACCCGATTCCATCTCTGATTTTTCATGTAAATGTAATCCTAACCCCGCATACATCACGATTCCATCAATGGTAATTAAATTAACATCAAATAAAACAATAGGAACTCCTCTAACCTGGATTCCTTGCTCAATTTGCTAAAATGTGCTACTTCTTCCTTGTTTGCCAATTTCCCTCTTGCTCTTCTACCAATTCAGACCCAAACCTCTCCCGACACTCACAATCACTCTCCTTTCGTGCTCTCTTTCTGGTATAGACTCAGCCTTGGCAAAACCCTTCCTAATTATCCACTTTCACCTTTTAAACAATGCTTAAATTTAGGTTAATAAGGCAAAAACGGGTTTCTCCCTTAATTAATGGTTAATGGCCATTCATGACCCCTTCATGGCTGTTTTTCAGCCCCCCTTGGCTGCTAGATCATTTAGGGTTTCCCCCAACCCTTCCCATTCCACCCAAATCTACCATAAAAAAATATATAAAGTTTAATTTAGGTGTTCCCCTAGGCTAGAACCCATAACCATACAATTACTAAGTTAATACCAAACCATCATGCCAATTCACATTTCATACCAACTAATATAACTCAATTGCCATCTTCTTACTCACACGCACATACATATTAGAAAAAAAATAAATAGAATTAAATCCTACACAAATGGCATACATAGGACTCGAACCCAAGTCCTCTCACACAATCAAAGTACTCTCAACCACTTAAGCTAGTACTTTTCCACGTCATGAATGTTAGCATTTAATGCCATAAAGGCTTCTCTCAACGCATTAATTAAATAATTAATTATTTAATTATTTAAATTTAGCGGGTCTTACAGTTGTGGCTTGGATTGACGAGTGTTGTCGATGTGAGTGTGCGAGTTCTGGCTCATACGAATAGGTCCAGAAATATTGTCCTCTTCGACGTTGGTTGGCGAGTTTGGTAGTCTTGGAACATTACAAACTATGGTTCATATTGGAACTCCTCCTAGCATTATAGAGTGTGGTCCGTAAAAGGTTTCCCACATGTGTTCTACAAGTTGTAGCAAGAAGGGCATCTTGAGGTATTCACCTAAAGATGTAGAACATGGATAACATGGGGGAGGTTATGTGGCATTGAATCAAAGGATAAAGTTCCTTTGATGAGTGCATGCTTATATCTTTTTAAATTATTATATGTTATCTGTTAGCTCACCCTATCTACTTTTGTTTGGCGATGATCGTGTAATCCATTACACGGGAGCAAATGATGTTGCAGGTGGTTTTGGGGAGGCTTAGCATCGGAGAGGGGCTAGTTGGGAAACATTTTTATGGAGTTTATGTTTTTATGGATTTAAGTTATCGTTTATGGTTTTGAATAATTTTGTAAACCTTTACATTACTATACTTTGATATTGTAATCAAGCATTATAAACTATGGATTTTGGATCATTATCGCTGTAATAAATATTTTAAATTTTCTCATGTTTTTGGGAAATGAAGTTATAATAAATGAGTTTTATTCATATTTCTTTATTTTATTATTTAAATTCATAATATCCCACTAGGATGTTTCAATGAGCTTAGTCTAGGCTGTTTAAACAACTTGGTATGGTATTTGGACACTAGAGCAAGCAATCACATGTGTGGAGATAAGAGTTTCTTCAACGAACTTACCAAGATGGAGGCTGGATTAGTGTCATGTGGAGATGATTCCAAAATGGTGATAAAAGGGTATGGAACAATCCAGCACATGTAGAAGGATGGATGAGTTAGAGAAATCATGGATGTCTACTATGTTCCCGAGGTAAAGAGTAATATTTTAAAGATAGGTCAGATAAGGGAAAAAGGAAACTCAATTCTGATAAAGAACCGGGTACTATACTTGAAGGACAAGAACGGTCGACTAGCAGCCGAGGTAGAAATGAAGAAAAATCGAAGGTACAAATTAGAGTTGAGCATCCTGTAGAAAATGTGTTTGAAACATGTGGACAGTGAAGGTGGTGCAAGATCCGTTTGGAACGACGTTGTGAAGAAAGAGACTAGTAAACAAATTAAACCAATGTAATATGAAAATGAAAGAGACGAGACAACCAATCTTGCCAAAGAAGTTGAAGAAGAAACATTGTTGTTGATGATGGGATGTAACTCGGGGGACGAGCATAAACAAATGGAGAAGTCGGCAAGAAGGTTGAGTGTCATAAATCAGTCTAGTAGCATGGAGAGGTTGTCAAGATTTGCAGATAGCTTGAAAAGTTTAACAGAGAGGTTGGAGATCTCAAACAACCCGAAAAGGGACTTAGAGAGCTCGATGGAGCATCTGGAGAGCTCAGTGGATCATGAAGCCAGCTTAGTTAGCTCGGTAGGAAGTCCAAATAGGTTGATTAAGTCATTGGAGCAAGTGGAGTGCCAAGATCGTTCGGGGGAGTAAGTGATCACCTCGAAAAGCTTTACAGGGAGCCTAGATAGCTCGGTAGAGCATCTAGCTAGCTCGGATAGCTTAGCGTGGATTGTGGATAGCTTAGTGTGCCGAGAAGGATCTAAGAGTTGTACTAGAGGTGTAAGACGAGAAGTGGCAACTCGAAATGGATGATGAGTTTGGTGTGAAGAAGGCATGGGAATTATTTGATCTCTTAAAGAGAGCTCAACCTATTTAGAGGAACCTGGTTAATGACAAGTCAGCCATAAAGATAGTAAAGAACCCAACAAAGAGTAAGTCAACCAAGGTTAAGAAGAAGTTAGTTAAAGAGAAGATCAAGTCAGTCAAAGATAATATCAAGTTGGTCAAAGAGAATAACAAGTCAGCTATGGAGCTACAACATCACTTTAGAAGTTTAGGAGATTGCTCAGGATGAGAGAAGGAAAAATTTAAAGCTTATGGAGAAGTTTTGTTAGATTATCTTTAATTTAGGGTTTTTTTTCACTAGTACGTGAGTTTTTTTTTTCAACAAATAATTCATTTTTTGTTAGATTAATTACCATATCATTGATCACTAATAATTAATTTGTTACACTCTTTAGTCATTTATCAGGGAAGTACATATTTATCGTTTTTTATGATATTGAAGTGCATAACAAAGTTGTGAATATAAATAAGAAGTATATATATATATATATATATATATATATATATATATATATATATATCTTGGGTTCATGTTTGCAACATCACTGTGGCTTGTAAGGTCTATTTGCTCTAAGTGTGTATGCTGGGAACATGTAAGGCACACTTATACATTTAGGTGAAAGAATAAGTACTTGATGTGTGAGTTTTATTTTGAATATTGTATACGTAGAAAACAAAGAAATATATGAAGAAAGAGATTGTATATTATTAAGTATGTATAAAATATTACAAGAGGTGTGTTACACAAAGCTAACCTTATAAACCACAAGTAAATGGGCCTAATACATAGGCCTATGCTAACATCCCCTCAAACTCACAAAGCTACGGCTAAATGCATTGAGAGTAAATGCATTGAGAGTTTATCAAATAAAAAATGAAAGTGTAAAACGGGGTGCGGCTTGGTAAATATATCGGTAATTTGTAGAGCCGAAGGAACAAGTGGTAAAGAGCAAACATATTGGCTATTCATTGTGAGGCTCTAATTCTCGACTGGAGCGGACACCAAAAGCCTGTGCCCCTTCCATCCCTTGGATAGATAGAGAGAAGGGGCAGAGTTTTGGGTTTTTTCATGTTGTCAAAGAGTTGAACAATGAAAATAGATGACTTGTGCCTGATTGAATTGATCGGATCATATAGGAACAATGTTCAAGTTTAACGGTATGTTAGGATGCCTCGGTTGCATATGTCACTGCACTTCCACTTGACACCTATCATTAATTAGAAACAACTCGTCTCACCGTGACCTTCTCCTAAATTTTCAAGTTGAAGATGATAACGAGTAAAATGACAATTTGTTTCAATATAATGGTTCGCTCAAGAAAAATAAAGTTGCAAGCAATATGAATAGCACTTTTATTGTCACAATGTAGAGGCGTGTGATCTTTCAACTAGACACCCATATATGCAAGTAACTAACTCAACCAAATATTTTCACAAGTAGTCAAAGCCATGGCGTGATACTCAACTGATGTGGACGATCGAGGTGTAACATCTTGTTTCTTGCTCTTCCATGTGAATCACCAAGAAAAATACACCACCCAATAGTGGATTTCCGATCATTAGGATCATCATTCCAATCTGCATCACAATAAGCATGAAAGTCTAAAGTCAACACAAAAGAACAAGAAAGAGACTGAAACTGAGTGCCTTAAAGATACCTTAGAATACGAAGAATAACACCTCAATGAATTGTTGTGGGAGCTGAAATAACTAACTAACAATATGATCAACATGTGCAATGTCTGGACGAGCCACAGTAAGATAAACCAGACTCCGAACAATAATTCGATAAAAGTAGAATTAATCAAAGGAATACCATCTGATGGGGAATATCGTACACTTGTATCAAGAAGAATATCAATAATCTTGTTGTCAATAAGTCGAGCATGCTCAAATAGGTTAGCAATATACTTGGACTGAGACAGAAGATTACCTTTGGAAGAAAAAGCAATCTCAATACCCTAAAAGTAACGTAGTACACCAAAATCTTTCATAGCAAAACGATGGGATGATGCACTTTTTAAAAATGCAATTCGATTAAAATCATCACTAGTAATAATCATATAATCAACATATGCGAATAGCAAAATATGTCTCGCATTGGTTTTCCTGACAAAGAATGTAGAATCATGTTGAGTAGCAACAAAACCAAGAGAGACAATTACTTAGAAAGCTTCTAAAACCAAGCACGAGGTGCTTCTTTAAGACCATAAAAGGGTTTTTTGAAGTTTGCAAACTTCACTAGATTTGTGAGAGACACCTGGTGGTGGAATCATGTAGACTTCCTCATGTAGATCGTCATTCAAAAAGGCATTCTTCACATCCATTTGAAAAATCTTCCATTGAAAAATAGAAGCGACAACAATCAAGATACGAACAATAGTTATCTTTGCCACATGAGCATATGTCTCCTCATAATCCATGTCATACTCTTAGGTATATCCTTTAGCAATAAGTCTAGCTTTATACCTTTCAATTGAGCTATCTAATTTTGTCTTGATTTTGTATACCTAACGAGATCTAATAGGATATTTTCCTTGTGGAAATGGAACTAGATCACATGTATGAGCCAAATGTAAAGTAGTACATTCCTCAGCCATAACATTCATGGATCACAAACAACCTCTATATAGGATGAAGGCTCATGAAGACGATGAATAGAGGCAACAAAGCAGCAAATGAACCAAAATAAGAGGAATAAACAAAATATGGTAGTTGAGTAGACCTATGATTATGTCTGGGTCGAACATGTGGCAGAGGAACCATAACCTCCAAAGATGATTGAATAGGCGGAGTAAGGGAGTCAACAAGTACAACCTCCGGTACAATGTTTGTAATTGGTGCTAAGACAAGTTTTAGAGTTGGTAAAAAAGTAGGTGTAGTGTCATAAATACCAAAATGATCAATTTTAATGAAATCAGATGTAGTCAAATAATATGAGTTAGCCGAAATAAAAAAAGAATGGAATATGTTCTAAAAACACAACATGATGTGAGACATGCAATTTTTGACTAACTATATATAAACAATGATATCCCTTTTGACCAAGACCATATCCCAAAAGGACACATAAAGCAGACTTAGTTGATAATTTAGTACGTTCAACATGTGGTTTTAGAACAAAACAGGTACATCCAAAAGTTGTAAGAATAGCTTCCCCCAAAAGACACTTGGAACATTGACAGATAACAACACTTGTAGTCTAAACAAGATGACGATTTTTTCTTTAAACAACGCCATCTTCTTGAGGAGTATCAATGCAAGAGGTTTGATGTATAGTTTCATTAAAGGCAAGTAAAATGGTAAAATCATGAGAAGTGTATTCACTCCCAAGTCACAACGAAAGGTTTTTATGGTGGTAGAGTAATGGTTTTTCCAAAAGCATTAAATTTTTTTAAAATTGTGTGAAAATCATATCAACATTTCATAAGATAGACCCAAGTGAAACAAGTAAAATCATCAATGAAAGATACATAATATCTAGAACCTCCTTTGGTGGATACAGGAGGAGGTCCCCACACATCAAAATGCACAAGATCAAAATGAGCAAGAGAAGAAAAAATACTTTTATTAAAAGGTAAAAAAAAAATTTACCAGTTTACAATCACTATGATCAGACATATCATGATTGTCCAAAGTACCCAAGACTCCTGTAGACGCTAAAAACTTTAAACATGATGTAGAAACATGACCCAAATGAGAATGCTGCAAATAAAAAGGTGAAGAAGCAGAACACAAACGAAATGAAGATAAATCCACATTAGAGATTGTTACTATTAACTCCTTAAACTGATTCAAGACATAACGTTCACCTTATCTACGACCTATCTGAATTACTTTCTAAGATGTGCGGTACTATACAAAATATTCAAATAGCGTGAAATATACATTATATCCATTATCACAAATTTTCCCAACAGAAACAAAATTCATAACCAAATATACGGTAAACATCAAGACAAAGAAGAAGATTCATAATAAGAATCACGTTAATTACGTAAAATGTATTTAAATGCATATAAGAAAAAGCATTATTTCACGTGACAAAAAGTATATATTCATAAGAAATTACGATATGAATATATGTTTTTACTATGGGATAACCTATCCAAATTAATGACTTAATCTACTTAAATTGACAAGACAAATCTTAAAAGAGTCCGATGATACATCCAAGTTGATAAAGATATTTTTATTTTTTTTAAACATATATATATATATATATATATATATTATCTTTGAATTTGTTTAAAAAATTATTTATGTTGTTATTAAAGATATATTTTGTGTATTATTTAATATGACATTGTTTTAAAATTTGAACTATAAAATTTATTGCGTTAAATTTCATAACCATCTGACCATTGATCTATGGTCTTGGTTGAGTTAATGATCCCACCACCGGCTGTGAGCATCGCACTTTACTCCATCCAAGCCAAGCACATCAGCAACTCACATCCTCAGTCTGATTTCACATTCCCGCGTTTTTGTATACTCGTTCTTTCACTTTCTTCTCCATCCAAACTCACTCCACAATTCAAATCTCTTACCCCAAATTCTTTTTCTTCTCCATAGTTCTTCCTCTCCCACGAAAACGAAGGTGAAGTCGACGAAGATGTTGAAGACGAAGACGTTGAAGACGAAAGCATTCCAAGGCGCCAACGTGTTCATGTCGCGAAACCTCGTGCCGCCGGAAGTGTTCGACGCGCTGCACGATGCTGTTAAAGATAACGGTGCTCAACTCCACCTCTGCTGCGATCCCTCCCGTAACGGCCCCGACGATTACCACATCATTGCTTCCAGTAAACACGTAATTAGTTCCTCACTCATGCTCTCGTTCATTAATTGCTCTTTCTTTTCTGATTCCTCTATCTGTTTCGCAGGAGAAGTTCGATGATCTCAAA
This sequence comes from Vigna unguiculata, assembly GCF_037176805.1. Taxonomy (NCBI): domain Eukaryota; kingdom Viridiplantae; phylum Streptophyta; class Magnoliopsida; order Fabales; family Fabaceae; genus Vigna; species Vigna unguiculata. The sequence continues at coordinate 12,274,038 of NC_140799.1, forward strand.
TCCAAGGGCTGCAAGTTGCTCGGTAATTTTCCGTTTCTATTTTGCTTCGATTATGTGTTTGAAGTTGCCTTCTATTGTTAATTGAACCAGTCTGGATTGTAATGTCTGAGTTAGACAATGGCAGTTCTAGGTTTCGGTGGAGGTATACGAGAAATTCTTCCATTGTCTTTCTCAATCTTCACGTGACACATAATCAAGTGTTATTAATTTTTTTTGTTAATTTTAAAATTTAAATAAGTTATATACATTAGTTCGGACCAATGCAGTAGTTCAAAACCACTTAATGACTCCACACACTCTTTATAAGTGTGCCTTTGTGTTGGGTTATGTAGTTGAAATTGAAATTGGTGTTGTTCGTGAGCTTTGTTTCTTCTTTATTATTCAACAGGTCCTAGATGTGTTCTTTCGTGTGCCAAAGGTGGAAAGCCTTTGCCTAAACAAGGCTTCACTTGTTGCCTTGCCATGGATGGCGTCAAAGTACTTGCATCTGGCTTTGATACGGAAGAGAAGGTATTTTCGTTGTTGTCCACGTTTGTGTGTTCCTATTTTCATTGTAAATCTTCGTTTTGGATGTTATGATTGTAAAGACTATTTACTTACCACGTCTTTAAAAATCTCTCGATCCAATTCAATCCCTGAACATGAGAAATGTTCCAAAATTTTGTTATCTTTTCTTCTTCACTAGGTTTTCTCCATTGCCATTAGGGGTTAAGATGAATAAAACATTACTGCATATTATATAGTCAGGGACTAGAGGGAAAGTTTTGTAAACTGAGGGGCTAATGTGACCACTTACCATCTCAACAACCAAAGTCAGATGTTTACTCAATTGGATATCGGCAGAAGGATGTGATCATATATTCTCTTTTGACAACGGCCTTTCTAGCTCTCCTTCTTTGTCAGCATTGCCATGAACTACAATGTGTCTCTCTTTTTCCCGGAACATTCTTCAACAGAAAAAGGGAAAATAAAAAGAATCAGAATTATGAAAGGTTTCTTGAATATAACCAACCTTTGATTCAAATATTGTTACTATTTGTAGTTAAGTAGTTATGTATTTAAATTCATATTTTGTATGGCCTTCCCTCCCTTTTCATTTAATTTTAACTTATCATATTTTGATGTTTTCATTCTCTTTGTTGTTTTTGGCTTTCTTATTGTTCGTTAAAAAGTTGTTACCATTGTGCTTAAGGTGCTCTCAGTTTAGATCCTGAGAAAAATTCAATCTTCAAATAAGTAGTCCGCTAAGGTCTGTCTAACAATAGAACTTCCAGAGGCCTGCTTTCAATTATTTTGATCATGGATGTTTGTTTGGAGAGCCAAAGGCTCAGAAACTCAACAAGCAATCCAAGAACCAAGTGGTGATAGCCCAAGGGAGATAAATATTTGGCTTTTAAGAAAATATATTGAAGGAAGATAATTAAAAGGTACAATGTAGTGCTAATTTCTTTTTAGATGAGATGTCTAAGAGAGTTTGGCTGGCTGCTAATGTAGTCTTGTGAATGAAAAGGTTTTGAATTGTGAAATAAGGAATCTTGATGGTGGAATGAAAATGTTCAATGCAATTTAAGAAACAAAAGAGAGTGCTTAAAGCCTTATAATCGTGCTAAAATGTTAAGAATTAGACAAGGTATTGGAATACTTGAAAGGAAACAAGGAAACTATGAGTGAGACACAGTCTTTGAAGAGTTTTAACAAGATATTGGAACAAAGAATGGAGAATGTAAGATGTTGTTAAAAGTAAATAATGGAAAATAGGATATTTTATCAACTAAAGTAGGTTCTTCTTAGGATTCAAGACAAAATAAGGATCTGATTGTTAAGTGTGGTTGATCAATTGACAGGATGTTAGAATGACATCCCCCAAAAACGTTGTGGGGGCATTACAAAAAATAAGAATGGTACAAAATTGTTTCCACCAAGTGACGTTGTTGTGCTCAACAACCCGTTTAGTTGTGGTCTATGGCTGCATAATGTATGAAGAAGAATCTCTTATGAATTTAGAAAATAGTGAAATTAGGAGGACCAATATTCTTTTGCATTGTCAATTTGTAAAATTTTAATAACAAACACCTGAAAGGATTAATATGAAAGAAGGAAGATTCTTATTCAGTTAATTAATTTAAAACAATACATGAACTTCTATATATATAGAACTCAAACCCTAAAGTAATGATTACAAGAATCTCTACAATCTTCTAACAACTTCTAACAACTTCTAATAATACATTTAATATCCTACTAACAACTTTCACTATTGCATTTAATACCCAACTAACAACCCAAACCAAACTGATTTTGAATTTAGGTAAAAGAAACCATGAAAAATAGACAACACATAAAAATAATTTTTCATTAGAAAAACTTTAAGTACAACTTAAATAAAAGTATCCCGTTGTTAACATACTCGAATGGGGCCATAAATATCAAAGTGAGCTAAAGCAGAAAGATGACACATGTTTATTGACAAGGGACCATAACTGGTACAAGTGTGTTTGCCTTTGTCGATTGACACAACTCACACTGAAAGGGCTTAACATAAAAAAACCTAGGATTTGAAGTTAACACAATTTTTTTCTCAAAATTAGAAGAAAATAAATTCTCTTTTATTCAGTCTTATTGAATACATTAAGAAATGAATTTTAAGTTTATTTCAACCCTAAAAAACCAGTTTGTAAGATTAAGTTTGTATTCACTCATACTGTAAGTTTATCTTATATCTAGTCAATGTGAGATCTCGAATATATCTCTTATGCCGAGACATACACTTTGAGCATGAGACTAGATATTTGTGGGTGTTCTGATAGTGGCTTGATAGGCCCACCAAACAACAAATCTTGTTAAAATATGCTCTAAATGACTCTGAGTCCATATTAAGAAGTGGAGTTTAAACTTAATTCAACCATATAAAACTGGCTTGTAAGATAAGGTTTACACTTATATATTGTAAATTTATTTTATCTCTTATAGATGTAGGATCTCTGACAACATACATCTGATATATGTGTGTGTGAATAAAACCAAGTTACAACCAATATATAAAATTTAAACCAATAGTAAAAAAATTTGAAACTTTCTAAAATATCTTGACCGAATAGAATCTTAAAATTCCTAAAGTATCCCAATATTTTTCCACACTTTGGTGGCCAAGACATTGATGATCAAGAGTAATAGACATAGATGAGATAGACAATTGGAGAATGAACTGATATAATCCTGACTCATATCATATCTCCCTATTTTGCTATAATAAATTCATATCTCTAACATAATTAGATCATATCACTAACTTAATCAAATCATATCTCTAACACTAAATTTAATTATATGGGATCAAAACTAGGAAAGTGGTGGGGAAAATAACAAAGATGATATGCATTTGATACAGACGGGATGATTAAAAACGAAAAAGACGACAAGGATTATTTGTGATTGAACCAAATTTAAATGAAAGTTTTATTGTCCTACTGGATCTTTTGTTATATTCTAGGGTAGTGAATATTATGTTTCAAAGGAACAAGAAAAAAGTGGGAGTTATGGATAATGAGAAATGATAATAATGAGGAGGTATTGGTATGACACCAATTAAGTGAAAGATGGATTTTTTTTAAAGTGGTTTAGACATGTGCGAAGAACCTTACTAGAAGCTTGAGTGAGAAGGATTTTATAGTTTTTACCCTTGTGAAGAAGGGGAGATGGTAACCAACGTCATAAAAGAAAATTGTGAAGAGGGATCTCATGTTGAATAACATTTTTGTGAATTTGTTCTTTAATTAAGCTTGATGGCATCATGTGATTCTTGTTGCTGGCCTTACCAAGTGGGATATAAGATTTTGGTTGTTTGTTGTCTTCTCATATAATTCTTCCTCATTTTTTTTAATCTCAATTGGCAGTGTTTAATGTGTGTGATCTTGCAGGTTAAGATAGAAGAGTTAGTGGCTGAAATGGGGGGAGTTCTACACACTAAAACATCATTGGATTTGAACTTCGTCATTGTGAAAAATGTTTTAGCTAGGAAGTACAAGGTCTGGTACAAGTTTTTATCCCCTATTTCTAGTTTATTCTTAGTTATATCACACACACAATGTTATTGAGTAAATATTGTTGCAAGTAGGTGGAATTTTCTTTCTATCATTTTATGTTGCGTTGTATTCCTCTTCCCTATGAACTTATGTGTATGTTCTATCTTGCATCTTATTATCATCCCCTCCTATGAGATGTAAGAAATAAACATGAAAAGAGAGTCATGTGACTGAGAGAGAAAGTGTTTAGTTACAAAATAAAAATGGAGATGATAGTATTCACGTTTTGTCTGTCACAACACAAATACATAGGAGAACTTCCTAGAGTAGCGGTTGGAGGAAGTTAGAGGCAGTTACAAACTAATGTAACTGCCTAGAGATACAATTACAGAGAAAAAGAAAAATAAAATACAACAATAACAATAATGGACAAAACGGTAAAATAATAAATAACAAGCAGAAAAACAGATAACACTAATAGGCCCCTCAAACTGAAGGTGAGGGATGAAAATGGCGGAAGTCCATCACGTTGAGTATGGTATGCAGCAGAAACCAAGTGGAGGAAAGGGGCTTGGTTAGAACATCAGTCCATGGATCAACACCAGGAATGTGGTAAACACGAAGTTGCTTGAGAAAACACCTAATCACGACTAGAAAAGATTTCAATCTCCATACGTTTGACCTTGGAGTGGAAGACATAGTTATGAACGATGGCAATAACACTTTGGTTGTCACACAAAATGACGGGGTGTAGAGAAAGGAATGTGGAGTTCTATGAGCAATGCTTGAATCCACGTAAGTTCAGCAGAAGCGTGGGCTAGACTGTGGTATTCAGCCTGATTAGTGCTAGAACGTGAAGTGGCGTGTTGTTTATTAGACCACCATGAAATGAGAGAAGGCATCAACAAATGGGATATAATGGAGATAACCCGAGGTCGAGGAAACGTGAAAGGGACCCCATAAATCATCGAAAATTAATTCAAGGGGTTTTGTATAAACAGTAGTAAAGGGTGAAGATGGTAAACAATGAGATTTGGCCAAACAACAAGAAGAACAAAAATGGAGATTTTTATTAATAAAAGGAATATTACATTGAGTCATAACCATTTTAAATACATTAATATTTGGATGACCTAATCTAGAATGCCATAAATTTATGTTGGAGAAGAGGGTCAAGCAACAGTAGACATGATAGCAACATGAGGACCAAACTTTGTCAGATCAGAAGTGGAGGAGCATCATGGAGATTGGAGGGGAGAAAAGGAATAAAGACCATCAACATCAACAACACCATGGAGGAGAACTTCATGGTGGCCTGAGATTTGACAGTACAAGAATTAGGAAAGAACTCAAAATAAACACCATTATCAAAAGCAAATTGGCGAACACTAAGAAGGTTTTTAGTGATGGAAGGGACAAGTAGTAAACGATGAAGATGGAAAGTTAACGAAGTGTTTGTAGCAGGGTGGAAGGTAGTAGAACCAGAGGCAAAAACATGCAATCTTCACCATTACTAACATAGATGTTGTCAAGACCATCAAAGTGCTTGAATTATTGGATGTGTTGAGAGTCATTGGTGACATGGAAGGAAGGAAGCACCAGAATTTGGAATTCAAGGTGTGATGTTGTCAAGAGTGGCAGATGATGTCAACATAGTACTAGGAAAAGGATGGACAAGTTGTGTGGCAGTGGATAAGAGGAAGGAGTGCCAGAGGAAGCAGCAGTGGAAGAGGTTGTGTTTTTTCTGTGGGATTTGTAGTAGGATCATAGAGAACCAAAGAGTCAGGGGGTTGAAAAGTGGGGTTTGCACAAAAAATGGCTAACATTGGCAGTATGGCCATACTTGAGACATATTTGGCATTGGAAGTTGGCAAAACGGCCACCACAGCCATGGCCACGACTGTGAGGACGGCGAATGCCACCATTAAAAAGATAGGGAGGAAAGTTGGTGTGGGCTTGAGATGGAGCAACATTAGAAGTGTAATGAACTGATAGAGGAGGAAAGAGAGCCTTTTGATGACATTGAAGGTGTGCTTCATGAGCACGAAGAAGATCCTCCACTTCAGTAATGGGGGAGTCTCAAATTTGCTCTCAACAACGGAAATAACAACATACTCATGTGAAAGACCCTCTAGAATAGCATCAACAATAGATTTGATGTGGCTTAAAAATCAGTGGGAAGTTGGTGCGCACGAGCTTTAGTTTGAGTGAAAAAATAGTCATGGACTTGGTCCCAAACTTGATAGAGACGAACAACACCAATAACACAGAAGAGCACAGGTTTGGAGTCTTTGGCATTATTCGAATGGACTCTTGTAATGGTTGTTACAAAATGATTTTTAATCATTTGGATGGAGGTTTTGAAAACTTGGCTGACTTCACTTTTTTGTTTCGGAAATACCCATGAAACTCGAGTGCAATCATCAATGAATATGACAAACCAACGAGCCCTAGATAAATTAAGAATACTAGAGGATCCTCATACATCCACTTTGTAAATTTACAAGTGTCATAGTGAAACATTTGTTTGTCAATTTTTTCGAAATAAATTGTGAAACATAATTTCTAGGGTATTGAATGACGTATTACCTAAATGAAGGTGGTATAACTAGATTTTTTCTACATTGGCAAGAGTTGTTTGACATCAAAGACAAAGAAATTTTACTCTTAGGGCTATGCATCCTCTAGAAGGTAGAGCCCATTGTCTTCCTTAGCAAGTTTAATCACCGTCCCCATTCTCTGATCTTGAAATGGGCTGGTTGTAGGATTAAAAAACACCAAACGTTGTAAATCTATTGTAAGTTTATGAACAAAAATCAAATTGGTAGATAATTTGGGAACATGCAGAACATCCTTCAGAATTAGATTATGATTTATCATAATATCTCATTTTCCAGCAACTGTAATGAAAATTCCATCTACTAGTGCAATTTTTTAATTGCTTGGATAGTCTCTTTAAGGTATAACCTAGTAGATGATTAAGTCATGGGTCGGTGGCTCCATAATCAATTGCCCAGATACCTTTAGAGGAATTTAAAGTATTGATTGTACAGGAGTAATGAATATATTACCTGTAACGGCTAAGGAGCAATGAGTCTGTAGGTTTTATTAGTGTGTCCAACAATCCCTTTAATTATAGAATGTCCTTTGTGCTAAACTTTGTTGTGGGTCTGAGTTTTCAGAGTATCAGACATTTTTGAGATTTGAACCATGGCAATGCAAGTCTAGGAGGAATATAGTGGAATAAAGAAAGGATTGTGGTGTTGAAGCAATGCTGACTCAGTAGGTAAATACAATGGAAGAAAGAATGTGGTTTTGCAGCAATGTTTGCTACGCATGAGATTACACAGGATCCCAAGGAATTTAGAGTTCTGATACCATGTCAAAGAAATTGTTTATGATATCATTCATTAGGGAGCAGTTGCTCTTAAATAGAATAGATAGATATAATAATTGAATCCTAATATATGATGGATATAATCTATCCCTACAATTCTTGATCAGTGATCTTGTACAATGAATATAAAATATATTTTTAGTCTATTAATCATCGTAATTATCCTCCTAGTTATGAAATGTAATTAAATCTTCTAATTATGTCATTAAAACCGTACAAGGAAATATTAATTGCAACATAAATCAAGGGATTTTGACAGAGAAAGTAATATTAAAATTAGATAGAAAATCTTAAACCAGCTTATAATATGGTTTTGGTTTAACTTTACAAAATCAGTTTGTAAAGTGAAGATTGTCACCCACTTATAATCATATTTGGCTATATCACTAATTGATATGAAATTGCCAACACCCTCTTCCTGTTTATTAGACATCTTGAGCATGAAGTTTGCAACATTCGGCATCAGCAATTGGTTTGATATGACCCAATCATGGTGGTCCAATAGACTTAACAACAATAATTACATGCAAAATAGACTTGTTAAAAGAGAGAGAAAAAATAGACTTTAATTAATATGAAATTGTATGTGTTTATTACACAAAATGTAAATTTATATAGGCTTATTGCATTTACTATACCTAAATTGAGGATAGTTGAGATTAAAACAGACAAAATATGTTTGAGGGCTTGATTAGAATTCCCTCTACTATTCCTGATATTTATATATATGATGAAGGAGATACAAAAAAGGTGAAAAACTAAAGGCTGCAGCTAGGTGCTAGGTTAGAGGTTATCCAACACTCAACCTCCTAGCCTACACATCATGATTGCCTAGATATATTAATTACTCCTACACTCCCCCTCAAGCTGGAGCATACAAATTGTATGTACCCAGCTTGGAACAAATAAACTCAATTCGAGGTCCTCTTAATGACTTGGTCAACATGTCTGCGAGTTGGTCATTCGATCCCACAAACTCAGTACATATTTCCTTTGCCAATAACTTTTCACGAACAAAATGACAGTCTATTTCTATATGTTTTGTTCTCTCGTGAAACACTGGATTTGAAGCAATGTGGAGAGCAGCTTGATTATCGCAATACATCTTCATAGTCTTGATGTCACAAAACTTAAGTTCTTGAAGAAATTGCTTCACCCATATAAGTTCACATGTTAGTGATGCCATGGCTCTATATTCAGCTTCAGCTGTCGATCTAGCTACTACACTCTGCTTCTTACTTTTCCATGAAATAATATTACCTCCAAGGAATACACAGTATCCAGTAGTAGATCGTCTGTCCATAGGAGATCCTGCCCAATCCGCATCACAATATCCAGAGACATGAAAGCTTCCTCGATCTTCATATAACAACCCTTGCCCGGGAGCCTTTTTTAGGTACCTTAGAATGCGGATGATAGAATTCCAATGGCCAACACATGGAGACTGCATAAACTGACTAACCACTCCAACTGCAAAGGATAGATCTGGCCTTGTAATTAGTTTTCCAACCAGCCTCCTGTATCTTTCAGGGTCAGAGAATAATTCACCTTCTTCAGTTGTTAACTTTTGATTTGGGTCCATAGGACTCTCTACTGGTTTACAATCAATCATACCAGTTTCTTGCAGGATATCAAGAGCATACTTCCTTTGAGAGATTACAATGCCATGTTTAGACTGTGCCACTTCAATGCCCAAGAAGTATTTGAGGCTTCCCAAATCCTTGGTTTGAAAATGCCTACACAAGTGCTCCTTTAATTGAGATATGCCAACAATATCATTTCCTGTAATGACTATATCATCAACATATACTATTAGGTAGATACATTTCCCAGGAGAAGTATGCGAGTAAAAGACGGAGTGATCTGCCTCACTGCGTCTCAACCCAAAACTTTGAATAATGGAGCTGAATTTTCCAAACCAGGCACGTGGTGATTGTTTGAGGCCGTATAAAGAGCGATGCAATTTGCACACCATACCAGACTCCCCCTGAGCAACAAATCCAGGGGGTTGCTCCATGTAGACTTCCTCCTCAAGATCACCATGAAGGAAAGCATTCTTGATATCCAATTGATGAAGTGGCCAATGACGAATGGCGGCCATTGCAAAGAAGAGTCGAATAGCAGTCATTTTCGCCACAGGAGAGAAAGTGTCACAATAGTCAAGGCCATAAATCTGAGTGTACCCTTTGGCAACTAATCGGGCTTTGAGCCTATCAACCTGACCGTCAGAGCCAACCTTAACTGCATATACCCATCGACAACCAACTGCCTTCTTGCCCGGTGGGAGGGGCATGAGCTCCCAAGTGTGGTTGTGTTCAAGAGCTTGCATTTCTGCAATCATGGCTTGTCGCCATCCAGGATGATCAAGGGCTTCCTTCACATTTTTGGGAATAGGAACAGAAGACACTGAAGATAAAAAAGAACAATAGAAAGGCGACAATCTGTGATAACTAAGAAAATTATAAATAGGATGGGGGTTCCGAGTGGAACGAATACCTTTTCGGAGAGCAATGGGCCAACCAGAATTACCTTCATCAGGAGGCGTGGGAGCAAGAGACGAAGGAGAAGGATCTGAAGTCGAGGAGTCACCAAATTCTTGGATAATTGGGCTATCCGTCAGAGTCCTGTGTGGGAGGTCGGGACTCGGGAAGGTATCAGTAGGTGGGGATAGGGGCTCGGGAGTAGGTGGAGTAGGACTTGGGTTGACAGAGACATCTGAGATAGGGGACTCAACCACAGGAAGAGGGAGGACTTGTTGTATGACATGAGTGTCTTGAACAGAGGAAGAGAAATAAGGGGTTTGTTCAAAGAATGTGACATTGGCAGACATGTAGTATTTCTTGGTTTCAGGAGAGTAACACCGATACCCTTTTTGAAGACGAGAATAGCCCAAGAAGACACATTTGAGAGCACGAGCAGAAAGCTTATCTAGACCTGGAGACAGGTCGTGAACAAAACATACACAACCAAAAACTCGAGGAGGAATGTGAAAAAGAGGGTTATCTGGAAACAAGATGGAGACAGGGACTTTATGATTGAGAGAGGAGGAAGGCATCCGATTAATAAGAAAACATGCAGTTAAGAGGGCATCTCCTCAATGATGGACAGGGATATGAGCACCAAGCAAAAGTGTGCGAGCAGTTTCAACCAAGTGTCGATTTTTTCTTTCTGCTATACCGTTTTGCTGTGGTGTGTGTGGACAAGTGGACTGATGCAAGATACCATGTGAACTTAAAACTGCAGACAAAGCAGATGAGAAGTACTCTTTGGCATTGTCACTTCTTAAGATTTTGATTACTCGACCAAATTGGTTCTTGATTTCGTGTAAAAAAGATGTGAAGATGGATAACAATTCAGAACGATCTTTCATAAGATAAACCCAAGTACATCGTGAAAATTCATCAATGAAAGTAACAAAATACTTAAAACCAAAAGACGAAATACGACTAGGTCCCCAAATATCGGAATGAATGATGGAAAAACTAGAATTACATTGTGAGAGAGACTTTTTAGGAAAAGCAGATCTAACATGTTTGCCTAGTTGACATGATTCACATTCTAAGGTGTGGAGACCACTAAGTTCAGGACACATTTTTTTTAATTTAGACAAATGAGGGTGACCAAGTCGATCATGTAACACTTTAGGACTAGGAGCTGCAACACATGACACTCGTGGACGAGATCCAAAATGATATAAACCGCCGGCTTCATATCCTTCTCCAATCTGTCTCCCCGAACCACGCTCCTGTATAACAAAAGATTTGTGATCAAAGGTTACTGAACAGTTGAACAATTTGGTTAACTGGCTTAAGGAAATTAAATTAAAGGGACAATTAGGGACAAAAAGGACAGATTTTAGAGTGAGGGAGGGAGACAGGATGACTCGACCGACTCCCTTTGAGGAAGTTTTAGAGCCATTGGCAAGGGTTATAAAATGAGGTTTGTCTTGAAATGAAATGGTTGAGAACAAAGAGGTATTACCAGAGATGTGGTCAGAAGCACCGGAATCAATTACCCATGAATGGTGACTGTCAATGGATTGAGAAATGCAAGTTGTTGAAGTACTCGGGGCTTGAGATGATTGTGTCAGGCTGCTGGACTTGAGACGTAGGTACTCTTGATACTCGTCCTCAGTGAATTTGGACTCAGTAGTGTCAGCCTGAGAGACATTAGCAGTCTTAGAAGGAAAACCATGTAAGGAGTAACAGTTTTCTTGAGTGTGACCCATCCTCTTGCAATACGTGCATTGAGGACGTCCACGGCCTCCACGTCCACCTCCTCTAGGTCCACGTCCTCCTCTTCCTCGAGTAGCGGACATAACAGATGAATCTACTCGAGCATGAGATTCTTGAATTTCAAGTGTTGGGACTTTTGGGACACGAATCATACGCTGGATCAGGGTGTCCATGGAAGGGACCTCATGAGAGGTCAACAGTTGATCTCTAATGTGATTGAAGTCTGGATGAATGGCGCGAAGAATCATCACCATATAGTATTTGTCCAGCTTCTTCTTCATTTCATCTGAAGCGTCGACTTCGAGAAACATCCGCAGGTCTTCCACGGCTGATTGTGCTTCATTCATGAAGGAGATCATGTCATGATTGGTCATTTTCAGAGATGCCAACTTGTCCGCCGAATCATATAGGCGTTGGATATCGTTGGCATAGATATTCTGAGTCCTCTTCCAAAACGAGTGACATGTTTTGAATGCCCTAAGAGACATTAACAGTCTCGGCTCCACAGATTGCCACAACAAGGCACACAATTGAAAATCTGCTTGCTTCCACTGTTCGGCTTTTTCTTGAGGCACATGGCTTCCGTCTTTCTCAAGGTGGTCATGATGTCCTTGACCAAGGAACCACATCTCGACAGCAGCGGACCAAGAGAGGTAATTTTGTCCATCTAGTTTCTCGGAAGTAATGGAAGGACTTCCAGAGAATGAAATAACACTTCCAGAGGCCATTTCTGATCAAGGGAACAAAAAACAGAGAGCAGAAACGCAGAAACGCAAAAAACAGTGGAGATTTTTAAACGACCGAGGGAGATGTCTGCAAGGGTGACGTCTGGACCTCACTGAATCAGAGTTTTGAGGGTTGGAACAGCAGCAGAAGACTCCGGCGAGAGCTACGGAGGTGGCGCCGTGAGGTTCCGAGCAGCAGAAGGCGGCGCGTGGGCTGCACGCGCCTGTTCGCAGTGGAGAGAGAAGCGGCGCGTGGCGGCGCGTCGACGGGAGGCTGGTTCCGGCACCGGTGGGGTTGGCTGTCGCTCGGAGAGGCGCTCCAGATCCAGTGGTCGCCGGCGAAAACTGAGGTGGTCGGAGACGGCGGCCGGCGGCGAACAGTGGCGGACTGCGGCGGAACAGTGGCAGACAGCGACGGTTTTGTGAACAGTGACAGTGGGTAGCTTTGGATAGTGTTTTATGGTAGTGAACAGCTACAGACGGTGATTAACAGTGACGAATAGCGGCGGACAGCCGCGGACGATGGCAACAAGTGCCAATGGACAGACCAGACGGAAACCAGAGCGGGATCGACCCGCTCTGATACCAAGTTGAGATTAAAACAGACAAAATATGTTTGAGGGCTTGATTAGAATTCCCTCTACTATTCCTGATATTTATATATATGATGAAGGAGATACAAAAAAGGTGAAAAACTAAAGGCTGCAGCTAGGTGCTAGGTTAGAGGTTATCCAACACTCAACCTCCTAGCCTACACATCATGATTGCCTAGATATATTAATTACTCCTACAAGGATATTTTTCTTCCTTTAAACTAGAGATATATTCCTAAAGACTACTACTATTACAATAAATACAAATTATATTATAGTTTTCAATGAATTCATCTAATGCTCTTTTCCGTGGTCATGGTCCAGTATTTAATATATGTTAGGAGTTCCATATAAATTATTGTTTGGCACGTTGTTTTGTGCATGGTTTAGCATCCAAACTTTCGGTGGATACAATGGTTCTTGTTCGAAGTCCCACATTGACTAGAGATAAGACAATTTCATAATATATAAGTGAGGTGCAACGGACCACCCACTAATTTCTAGTCCCACACATGAGATGAATATACCTCGGTGTGAGGGGGTGTGTTAGAAGTCCCACACCAACTAGAGATAAGGCAATTTCATAATATATAAGTGAGGTGCAAACTTCACCTTACAAGCCGGTTTTGTGGGGTTGAGTTAGGCTTAAAGCCCACTTCTAACATGGTATCAGAACCAAGTTAGAGCCTATCCTAGCGAGCTTTCTTGGACATTCTGTTTCATCCGATATCGGGCCGCTAACGGACCACCCATTCATTTCTAGTCTCACACACGAGATGTATATACCTTGGCGTGGCGGGGTGTGTTAGAAGTCCCACATCGACTAGAGATAAGGCCAATTCACAATATATAAGTGGGTGCAAACCTCATCTTACAAGCTGGTTTTGTGGGCTTGTGTTAGGCTTAAAGCCCACTTCTAACATGGTATCAGAGTTCGGTTAGAACCTATCCTAGCGAACTTTCTTTGACAATCTGTTCCACCCGATATCGGGCCGCTAATGGGCCACCCATTAATTCCTTGTTCCATGCACAAGATGAATATACCTCGGCGTGAGGGGATGTGTTGGAAGTCCCATATCGACTAGAGATAAAGCAATTTCATAATATATAAATGAGGTGCAAACGTCACCTTACAAGCCGGTTTTGTGGGGTTGAGTTAGGCTTAAAGCCCACTTCTAATAGTTCTTAATAGACCTCATATGTGCAGTTTCTTGGGCTATGTATTGAGTTGGTTTGGCTATTTCCCGACAATGCATCTAGATGACCATTTGATTATGCAAATGTGCTGATACTAAAAGGTCACCGGCCTTTTCTGAATATGCTACTTGTATTTTAAGTTGGTAATAATTCAAAAAATCAGTTACTCTGTCTTTTCAATCTCTGTGGATGTTTTAATTGTCACATTGAACTTATGTTCATGCTTTACTATCTACTGCTTCTCTTTGTGGTTGGCAGTGGGCTTTGAATGAATTGAAGAAACCAATAGTCACATATGAATGGTTAAAACAATGCTCGGAGGAGCATCGTGTTGTTCCTCAAGAGTCATACAAGGTCCTTCCTTTCTCTGGGTTAAAGATTTGTGTTACTGGAATTCCTGCAGGTTGTAACTTAGCTATCTGCTACTATTGGTCACAATAGAATGCTTCTTTGTTGGATGCTGATGAGTTTGAGATTTTTTTCAGATGTTCGTAAAGAGATGGAGAAGCTTATTTTACAAAATGGTGGAAAATACTCCGCAGAATTGACGAAGAATTGCACACATTTGATTTCTGAGATATCCTTCTTGTTGAATATAGTGAAAATTAGATATAGGAGTAATGTCCCTTGTGTAGAAAATACACATAGGGTAATGTATTTGTAATAAAGAAAATATGGGCTAAAGCCCTAATACAAATAAATATGAAAAATAACATAATTAACATAGGGACTATGTTTCCCTAATTAACATAAGACACAATATATCTAACACTTGTCATGGTTGTTGTAAATGATTGTGTATATTTTGGACATGCAAATATTCATCTATTATTTGAGTAGAGAACATATCTTGCATTATTTTTCAGTAGTTCTGCCAAAATGGCAACAACTTATGTTTTTCTAATAGGAACTTGGATATTATGGGGTACTTAAATCCCACATTGAGTATTATGGGATACTTACTGAAATATTTAAGTGTCTGGTTCTCTCTCCTTAGTTGCTAGTTTTTATGGGTGAGTTTTCTAAGTGCTTGGGTGCTTACTAATTGATATCAAAGTTGGTGTTCAATGTCTTGGAAAAGACTACCTATTGGAGAGTACACATTGTTTGAATGTATGACATTTATTTATTTTTATTTTGTAACAATCTGCAATAATTGTCAGATTGTTGTTTTCAACACCAGCTGGCTTGGTGAAATTTTGTTTCACCTGCATTAGTGAACCTTTTGATAACACAAGTTATTGTATTTGAAATACTTTTTGGCATGCTATTCTGTGTTTTGGTTTCTCGGTCTCTGCAATTGCATTAGCTTAGAGGCTTAGGTGATCCTTCATGCCGGAATAATTCAGTACATGAGCTCAAGGATATCGTATACTTATTTAAACTTGGTGGATATTTGTGTTCTTGACTGTTCTTACGCTCCTCAAGGTGACAAGTACAAGGTAGCAAAACGATGGGGCCACATTCATATTGTGATAAGGAAATGGTTTGATCAATCAATTGCTCGAAGAGGTAACTTCTATGCTATAATGATGTTGTACTACCTTTCAGGTTTGAAATTGAATAGTAGAATGCCATATGTTAAAATATATTGTTATTATGATATAGTAGTCTCGGACTTTGGGTTTAGGCCAACTCAAATTCAAAATGATGTATGTACCCTGTTCCCATATATACACTATTTTGGCCATGTCACTTTTCAATGTGAGATTTTCGCACTCCCTTGCTATAAGGACTAGACATCTTGAGTTTGAAGTTTATAAGACTGGACTTGTGCGTGTGATCTCATTTGTGGTACAATAATGCATATTTTTGGAGGAGCAATTTGCTCTATTTATATATGGAGGCCAATGTGATTTCACCAATATCTTAGGAGGAGCGAATGAATAATTACTAGGCCAGTAGGAATTTGAAGTTAATGTTTGTGTTAGTATACAATTATTCAGAGCCCTGAATATCCTTTCTCCTTTCTATTTTCCATCTCATCTCTAAACTTTGAATGCCACTCATTGTATTTGACTTTCATCATTTATTTATTTGTATTTCTTTTCATGGATAGCATGTCTGAATGAGGGGTTCTTCCCTGTTCAGCATGGATCTGTATCTTCACATAAAGTAACTAGGGACTTAACAATGCAACATAGCCAAGAAAAGGATGTCGGGAAATTGCAATGTGCGGCATCCTCAGGTACTACAGATTCAAGTGTGCGAGCTTCTTGTGCTGAGCTCATGGATAGAGATCATGAAGCTATGCCATCAGAATGTATGTCCTCTGTTCCACAAACCCGTATATTTGCTAAGGAGGCAGATGCTGAACCTCCATTGCAGACCAGTGGTGAATTGAACCTTGACAATGTTGTTGCTGATGATTCTGAATCTGATGATAATGGCTTGTACTTATCAGAGTGCAGAATATTACTAGTTGGTTTTGAAGCTTTAGAAATGCGGAAACTAATTAATATTGTGCGCAAAGGTGGAGGCTCTCGGTATATGTCTTTTAATGACAAATTGACACACATAGTAGTTGGGAATCCTACTGAAAAGTAAGTCAACTCTGATATTATGAAGAATTTTTTTGGGTGCATTTCATGTTTATGTTTTTCTCGATAGTTTCTTAAAAATTATTTTTTATATTGTCATGCATTGTGTTTTTCAAGGGAAAAGAAGGATGTGAGGAGTCTTGCTGCTTTAGGTGTAATTTATGTTGTTAAAACCTCATGGCTTGAAGATTGTGACCGTAAAAAGAAAGAAGTCCCTGTGCTTAGGAGACACATTGCGTATGATCTACTTCATCCAAAAGGTCTGGTATTATGATGTGCATATTTGCTTTTGTAGTCTGTGTATATTATCTCTTCATCATGTTGAAGCTAGAGAGCACTTTTTAGTTAATTTATTAGATTTTTCTTAAATAATTTATGACTTGATTCTATTGAATTCATGCTTTATTTGTTTGCTTATTTCTTAATCTCAGCAAGCTTGGTAAAAGGAGATGTAACAGAAAGCACATCAATGGATCACAGTAAAAGCTCCAGCTGTCATCAAAGCTCGCATCAGGTGGACTTTGAAATTGTGAAGCCAGAATCTTTGGAGAAAAGAAAAGAAGAGATAAAAGATATGGATATAAATGGTCACTCATTCCGTAAAGCAAATTGTAGAACTATGTTGCAAGATCAACTTCCTGATAATAAATTGAGCACACAAAGAATGAGCCAGCATGACTTCAGTGTTCAAAATGAAAAATCAGCAAATGTTTTCAGAGGGAAACTGTTTTGTTTTTCAAATTCGTTTCCTGAAGAAAAGGTAAGTCATTATGATCTTAATAGCCATAAACTCTTCCTGAAGAGTTTATTTGGTTATTTGAAATCAATCCCCGCATACTTCATGGACAAGATATATTTACGGTCTTTTGTAAACAGAAAAAGGCCACAGCTTTATTCTAGCAGAACCTGTAACTTCATCGGTATTAGATTTAGTATTAAAACATTCATGCACGTTTACATCACAATTTAAGCTTTGGGGATAGTTATTTCATGACATGATATCAATTGTCAAAGGATTTATGAAAAAATAGTTGAGCTCAATCCTTGCTATCCCTATTCTTCTAATAAAAGTTGAAGCAAAAGGTAGGTCGACCTGTGTATTGGTTTTATGCTTTAGGTGCATGTTAGAGATGCAATAAAATAAACTGTTTGCGTTGCTTCACTTAACTTAAGGTTTTGGATAGTTGGTTCGTGAAAATTAGGAAACTAACGTAGCATTTCAATCAACCAAATAATCCCTTCTGTTTTCTATATATATATATATATATATATCAGTCCAAATGAAGTTTATTTTTCCACGGACCTCAAGCATTAGTTGAGGTTACTTAAGGCTGTCAAGTAGTTAGTTATCAAATTCAGCTTAATGGTGTACCAGTATTTGTTAATGATAAATTTGGAATCATATAGACATGAACCAATTATCCAAAACAGTAAGTTGATTGGTGAAGGAACCTGACTGCTCTTACATTAAACATACCGCCTCACATGAATCCTTGGTCTTGTAAATGTGGATGCACAAATATACCATACCCTGTGCTAAAACTTAACCTTTTGGCTTTAGAAGAAAGGGGCAACAGGGAACACACCCTAGATTACATGCTATAGGTGATTTCTTAGATGCTTTGTTGACTAATTTAAATAAATTACTAAGATAATCGAATACCATAGTAACTATTTCAACCACAGCCTTTTGGTGCTTGGGCTCTTCATTTTTTGTGTGCCTGATATCTGAATCATCTATTTTGATATGACCTAGCTATTTAGTGTTTTTTATGTGTTAAACAATAGGAAAGAGAGAGATATTGAACTGAAAAGGGGTTCCGCGACAACATAATATTTATATTGAGAAGAAAGAATAAATACAATAATATAAGAAAATTGACAACCTCTAAGAATAAAGATATGATACACAAATAAATATACTCGTTCCATAATACATATATAATTTAGATATGATAGGATTCTCTTATAACAATGTTTTCCTTTTTCTGGTTTCTAAAGTTGAAGTTGCTTTATAAGTAATCATAAATGTTATGCTTCACCACAGATATGCACATATATATATATGTTCATGGATATTGTTTAATTTCAGTTTCGATAACTTTTTTCAGAGAGGTGAGATTGTTCAATGGATAAATCAAGGGGGAGGAGAGGTAATTAGTGGGCAAGCAAAACAGATTGTCCACTATACTGTTGAGTGTCATGGTGTAACACCCATGTTGGCTGGTGATTCCAAGAGTTTGTATGTTTCCAGTCACTGGATACGATCTTGTTTGGAGGTAAGCCTTACTAGTCTTACAGTCGTAGATTTCCCTTCTCAGCTCTATTTTAAGATGCTTTTAATCTTCTGCATTTTTCAGGTTCTTGTTGGGCTAAAGTTCTTGATATAAATATTGAATAATTAGGATGGATTGAAGGCGAAAACCTAGAGTAGTCTTGATCCATGTGTCCCAAGTTATTATATCAAAAGTTCTATTAACAAGAATAAAATAATGATGGAAAGTTGGATCCATTTTTATATAGCTGCAAAATTTCAACACTTCAATCACATGTGATGCATGCATGTATTGTTCTCCTTATATTTTTCGGATTTTAAATACTGAAATTGGGGTTACACTTGTCTTTTTCTGATCTCTGGTATCATTTATTATCACAAACAAAAGAATCTTGAAAAGTAAGCTGTAAGGCTAACTCAATCCTATAAAACTAGCTTGTAATTTGAAGTTTTTATATATTATAATTTGGTCATATCTCCAATCAATATATGATCTTTAGCACACATGCTCATGTTAGGACAGGGTATCTCGAATTTGGAACTAGATATTTGTGAGGGGTCCATAGCAGTGTATATACTTCTATTATCGTTGTGTATGATGATTTCCTTTTCTTTTAAAAGCTGGAATCATTGAGAATATGTTTGTTTACCTACTTATACTTTGATTATTTTTCTTGAAGGCTGGATCCTTGCTGGATATTGACAGTCACATTCTTTATTCTCCACTTCCCTGTCATGTTCCCTTGCCTGGATTTGAAAGCTTCCGGTTTTGTGTTTCACAGTATGAGGAGAAAGACAGAAATCTCCTAAGAAACTTGTGTTTTGTTCTAGGAGCAAAATTTGGGGAGAAGCTGCATAAGAAGGTTACGCATTTGTTGTGTAAATTCACCAATGGACCCAAGTATGATGGTGCTCGTAAATGGGGGATTCAATCAGTTACATGTGAATGGATATTTGAATGCGTCAAACAGGTAATATTATTTATGGTGACCGTGTACAGAGCAGTGAGAGCTTCAATATATGTTAAAGCATTGACATTTTGTTTGTCATGAATGTCTTCATGCATTTTCTATGCTATGTATTATTTACTAAAATGGTCCTTACCTACATGCAACCTTTTTTTTTCCAGAATGGAGTTGTTGCCATTGATCAATTTTTACCAAAAGAAGTAACTGCTCAAGATCGAGAGGCGGGACTTTGTACCGTGAGTCAATTTCCTACCCAGGCTGCTCAAATGATAAGTGACATGCCCTCGCAGTTGTCAAGTCAATCACAAATTTTGAGAGGCATCACAAATAAAAATGTGGGTTGTGGAGTTGGTAATCATGAGACCAATTTTAAGAAACCAAGTGTTTATAGTAAAAAGGCCAGACTTGTGGAAGAGTCTTGCCTAGCTAATAAGATGCCTTTGGCATCAAATTCAGGTATTCATGCCTATGGAAAGAATTTTTCTGAAGACAATATGCTAGTAGATGGTGGGGAGGTTTATTGTACTGTTCCTGATGTTGCTGCTGCAATTGAGGACTTGTTAGAGCAGACTAGTAAGGTACAAAAGCTGCTTTTTTTTATGTTGATATTTCATTAAATTTGTTTTACTGTGCTCATGGCCAAAGTGTTCCTGCTAAACTTGTTCATTTTCTTCTCACAAAGATGCATGGTCAGAGGTCTCCAGCACAGACAGGGTGTCAGAGCGGTGTATCCTTAAAGTGTTATCAATTTCATAGATGTTCTATTTTATATTTTCCTTGATTTATTTTTGGGAGTAGTTATCCTTGATGGTAGAATAGATTTACCCAAGTGATCTTTCAGTCCTTGGTGAAGATAATTCCAATCCTCATACCGTTTTTGGGTTATCAAAACACTGGTTAAACAGGTTAGCTTTTAGTTCCCATTTAAAATTTATCATATTGTTCTCATGTCGCCACATAATCTTTCTTTGTCAGAATTAGATTGTTTTATGTCCTCGGCCTTTAAATGACCTATGTGATCACTTTATTGATTAGGATTTATTGAACACTATGTTTATCTATAAGAATTATAATGGAGATTGAATCTGGTAACCATTTTTTGATATACATTTTTTTTACCCTTTGTATCCTTATATTCGTTAACTGTCTTTTTAATTTTCATTACCCATGAAGATTAAAATTAAATAATTATAACAATTATTAAATTTGAAATATATTTTTTATTCATATTTTATTTTTATGTAACAAATTTTTATAAGTTTAATATAAAATATTTTAGATATACTTTTATGATTTCTTATAGGTTAAGATATCTTTTTGGTCTAAATTTTCGTCAAGTTTTGTCAAATACTTCCTAATCTTGTTTTTGTATTCAAATAGATCATAATTTTCGTCAACTTTGTTCAATTCAGTCCTTTTTTGCTAACACCGTTTAAGTCATTAATGATCATGAACAGTGACTTTCAGATGTCACTTTGTGGTTTTTTTGATTTTTTTAATTTTAAAAATTTTTTTTTTAAATTTTTTTAAAATTTTTTTTAATTTTTTTTAATTTTTTTCAAATGCACACCTGTCAACCCCAGTAGCATGTCACATGTCAAAGTCAATGTTCTATATTCAATTTGGTCCCTATATTTGTTATTTTTGTTCAATTTAGTCCCAATTTTGTTTAAAATTAACCAATTTTGTTTCTATCGAAGATGTGACCAAATTTAATTTTTACATCAAAGTTATAATGATGTGAAATTTAATATATTATATAAAAATATTTAATAAAAAATGTGAATTTTAATATAAAAATTAAATTTGGTTTCAATTTGGAGAGGGACCAAATTGGTTCATGTTAACAAAAATTGGAACTAAATTGAACAAAAATAACAAATATAGGGATCAAATTGAATATAGAACATTGACTTAGACACGTGACACACTGTTGGGTTGACACGTGAACATTTAAAAAAAATATAAAATAAAAAATAAAAAAACCACGAAATGACACGTGATAGTCACTGTTTATGGCAGTTAATGATTTAAACGGTGTTAGCAAAAAAAGACCCAATTGAACAAAATTGACGAAAATTGGGACCTATTTGGACACAAAAACAAAATTAGGACTTATTTAACAAAATTTGACAAAAATTAAGACCAAAAAGGTATTTTAACCTTTCTTATAAATTTCAACCACCTAGCAATTCTTCTCTCTTAACGTTTTCATGCAAATATCATATAGTACTCCGTCATATGGAGATTGGAAGTTATGCTAAATAGGGATGATTATAAAGTATTGGTAATAAATAAAAGAATAATTATAGTTATCTTAGTTTCTTGATTACCATAATTATGTAGATCCTGGAATTGGCCAAGGACCTCGCAATACATTTTCTCCGAATATTTAACAATATCCAACTAGTTACACACGGCTGGCTCTTTCATTTAATATACCATGGGTGGCTCCTTCTTAGAATTGGCGCCTCATCCGTTTTTACGTTGTCCTGTGTCTCCTTAGAATTTTTTGTTCTGCCTTTTGGAATAAGCTGGATATGCCCATTAGTGATGGTTAAAATTGAAGTAGAAAGACCTATTCTTTGTGTTAATGAATCTGCAATAACTTGTCAATCCTCTATGAAATCCTCTAGGTGCCGTTTATGCACAGCAATTATGGTTTCCCAATGGTAGTCCTTTAACTTGTCAATGGATAAGTGTACATTAACATAGTTAGTGTAGATGGATGGATCAGAGACACCAACAGAGAATTCAGAACTGAAAGAAGCAGTGGAAGATACCATGGAGGAAGAGAAGAGAGAGGAAAGAAAACCCTAAAATACCAAAGAGGTCTGATTGAATCAACAAGACCAGATCCAGAAAGAGCAGGACGAGATGATTCCGGCGCAGGTGATCGTTGCCGGAGACGTTAGGTGGCGTGCCGCCACGTGCAGCGGCGAAACAGGAGGAGGCACGCCTTAAAACGGCGTGCGAGGGAGCATCGCTGCTCCGATGGTGACGATTCTGGCGACGTTGAGGTCGCCTTGGCGATCAGAATTGTGTGGTTGTCGGTCGGAACTGACACTTCAGTGCCAACAGTGACGGAGGAGGCAGCGGTTGCAGCGACAGCGGCTGAAAAAAATACTTTAAGCTCTGATACCATGTTGAGAATAAAGAAAATAGGATTTGAGATTAATCACCCTTGTGTATAAACCACAGATAGGGTAATATATTTATAGTAGAGAGATGTACAATTAAAAAGAGTAACTGAAAAAATAGAGTAAACAGAAGATATTGTTTAATATCTAACGATCTTAATAATATCAAACAATATCTAAACAATATCTAACAATAATGTTTTTATTTAGTGTGAAAAGTGTGATAATAAAGTTCAAACTCTTGTCTATTTTAATAACAATGTAAACTATGCGAGAATGCATATCATTTTTTCACCTTTCTTTGAATCAGTACTGAGCATATATTCTTATAGAAGTGACAGAAAAGAAGATGATGGGGAGGCTTCTCAAGACAGACGAACAGGAATATACGATGGTTTTAGTGAAACACAGACAGAATCTCAGGTTAAATTTTTGACATTGGCTACTGCTTTTACTCTTCAATTTTTTCAAGTACTTGTCTGGTTTGTGACTTCTTTTTTGTTTAAACATATTTTGTTACATATACCAGTCTCTCCCTGGAACTATAGTTAGTTACCTTTTGCACTTGCTACTTACTAATGACTATTTGAGTGCATTTGGTGAATGTCATTTACTTTTGTAAAATGCAGGTTGTTGGTTATGAAGAAGATTTGTCAGGAAGGCAAAGCCTTATAGATAAATACCGAACTCGAAGTAGCACGCAGTGAATAGGATCAAGAATCTGTTTTGTCCTGATTTCAAAACATGAAAGATAAAAGAAGAAAACTCAACCTTGGTCAGCTAATGAAGGGAACATTTTAGCACATCAACAACAACTTAGTATAGGTCAATCAATTATGTCTATTTTATTATGTTATTCCCATCTCCAAAATAAAATTTCATCTTTATCTCTATAGTAACAAGTATAAATTTTTTATCCCATTTTGATCCCTACATGTTAAAATTCACGCAAAAAAAAACATAAATTCAATATGTAATGGACATACTTATACTTCTTTAGAGTTAAATATTTAAAAAAATTATAATTATATAAATTTTAAATTAGAATATCAAATAACAATTAGATTAAAGTGAAATAATTATGTAAAATATTATACAATTATCCATAAATAAAATTTTATGGCAATCGAAATTCTTATTTTCTTTTTCTAAATTCTAAGAATCTTTTCTATATATTAACAAAAATTATAATACATCACTTAAGTAAAATTGCATAGAGAATAAAGATTAAATTAATGTTGTTTGACTCGTTTTGTCATGACACAAATTTATTTACTGTGAACATGTTACATTTGTTTCACAAATTGAACCTGAGAAGTGAATGATGTTTTAAATGATAGTAATTGGATTGTTGTTATGCAAGATGAACTCAATAAATTTACTAGAAATGATGTGTGGCCTCTAGTACCTAAGAGTGATAAAAGGAATGTAATTGGTACTAAATAGTTGTTTACAAATAAAATGGATGAAGATGAAAATATAATTAGAAATAAAGATAGACTATTGGCTAAAGGGTATAATCAAAAGGAAGATACTAATTTTGATGAAACTTACGCACCCATGACTAAGCTAGAAGTTGTAAGATTATCACTTGCATATGCTTGCATGTGTAATTTTAAACTTTCTCAAATGGATGTGTAAAGTGTATTCTTGAATGATTTCTTAAATAAAGAAGTGTATGTATTACAACCTCCTGGCTTTGAAGATCACCTTTATCCTAATCATGTTTTCAAATTGAAAAAGACCTTGTATGGTTTGAAACAAGCACCACGATAGTGGTATGAAAGACTAAGCAATTTTACTTCATCAAATGGATATGCTAGATGTGTTGTTGATAAAACACTCTTCGTTAGGAAACATGAAAGTAATGTTATACTTGTTCAAGTGTATGATGATATTATCTCTGGTTTAAACAATAACTCTGTATGAAAAGTTTGTTGCAGCTATGTAGGGTGAATTTGAATTGTCTATGATGGATGAGCATAACCTACTTTCTAGGGCTGCAAGTTAAAGAACTCGAACAATGGACATTTTTTAGTTAGTCAAAATATTGTTTTGATTTGCAGAAAAAGTTTGAAATGGAGAATTGCAAAGAAGTTGTCACTCTAATTGCTACAAACTATCTTATGGATTCAGATGAGGTTGGGTAGTAAGTTGATTCAAGCAGATATAGAGGGTTGATTGGTTCTTTGGCCTATCTAACAACAAGTAGGTCAAATATTCAATTTAGTATATGCTTATGTGTAAGATTTTAATCCAATCCAAAGGAGTCACATTATAAAGTTGGAAAGAAGATTCTCAAGTATCTGAAAGGGACAATCAATATTAGGTTATGGTATCCAGGTAGTTCTAAGATGGCTCTTAGTGGATTTTCAGATTCTGGTTGTGTAGGGTGCAAATTGGATAGAAAAGCACAAGTGGAACATGTCACCTACTTGGCTCAAGCTTGATATCATGGAATAACAAGAAGTGAGCTTGCGTGGCACTCTCCACAGTTGAGGCAAAATATATATATAGCAACTAGTCATGGTTGTGCTGAAATAATATGGCTAAAATATCAACTCTTGGACTATGGTGTGAAGTTGGAAAAGGTACCCTTATATTGTGATAACATTAGTGCAATTAATCTAACTAAGAATCCAATACAACACTCCAAAACCAAACACATTAAGATAAGGCATCACTTTATTAGAGATCATGTACAAAAAGGTGATTATGAAATTAAGTTTGTTAAAACAAAGAATCAATTAGTTGATTTGTTCACTAAACCACTTGCTCATGATAGGTTTAACAAGCTTAAAATAGAATTAGGCATTCTAGATA